>NW_026519049.1:0-694000 GCF_947347685.1 Pleuronectes platessa | reverse complement strand
AAAAGAGCTATTGTCCCCTGATTGTCCTCATGTACAATAGTTTGTGTGTAATTGTAGTTATCTATACCCCCTAGTAACTGCTCCAGGTATAGACACTCCTGTATGGTTGAAGCCAGTGCCATATATTCTGCCTCGCAGGTTGATAGCGCAACTGTGGGTTGTTTTCTAGTCTTCCACGAGACTAGAGAGCTGTTCTGACTAAGACTGACAGAGTATCCTGTGGTACTGCGTCTGTCACTTGTATCAGCCGCCCAGTCAGCATCACTGTAGGCTTGTATACCTAGCTCCTCACTGTCGTTTCTCTTAAAGCTTAACCCTTTCTCTGCAGTGCCTTTGAGATACCTTAAAACATGCTTCACAGTGACCCACTGCTCCTCTGTAGGCTCAGCAAAATACTGTGATAATCTGCTCACCACAAAACTTAAATCCGGTCTGGTACAAGTAGTCAAGTATATAAGACTACCAACAGCCTCCCTGTACATCCTGACATCTTCCATCTTTACTGCATCTTCAGTATACTCTAGCTTCTGCTCACAGGGTGTTTCTCTGGTCCTACAATCTTGCATATTAAAACGCTGTAGTATCTTGTTAGTGTATCTTTCCTGTGACATCTTTACACATCCATCTGATTGACTGAAATCAATACCCAGAAAATGTTTGAGTTTGCCTAAATCTTTCATCTTAAACTTTTCTGCGAGCATCTCTTTCACCTTTTTCAGTCTTTCTTCATTGCTTGCTGCAATGATCAAGTCATCGACCCATGTGATTATGATCACCTTCCCTTCATTTGACTCTTTGGCATAAACACAGTGGTCGGCTGGGTTTTGTAATATTATGTTTTTTTTAAACCATTTCATTTATATTGCTGCCTCAACGTGATGCTGACACGGACACGTTAACTCGGGATGGGTTTTTGTAGGATTTTTATTTCAGCGAGACCTTCAGTAGATCACCACACTTCACTCACAAGCGCTTTGTGAAAATGACGAATCTGCCACCGGCTCTGCAAATGACCCTCAACATCTGGAAAAAGGTAAAGAAATCGCCAATGTCAGGCCATGTGTGTTCTGTTATTGTCCGGAGACTCCGCCCTCTGTTGCTTCCCGCTCTTTTTGTCCCTCACCTGTTCCCGGTCATCAACCTGATTGTTTGCCTGATTTGTTCACCTGTGTCTTGTCTTTGTTCCCCCTTCTATTTAAGCCCAGTCTTCCTGTTGTCCCCTGTCGGATTGTATCGTTTGTTTGTGAGAATCTATGTAAAGATTCTGCCGTGTTTGAACCTTGTTTTACCTGGTATGGTACTAGACTCAGATTTTTGATCCTCTCTGTTTTTCCCTTTTGGAATTCTGTTTTTGAATTGGACTCTCTGTTTTTTGCACTTGTGTTTTTTGCCTTTTTGGATCCTTGTTTTTTCTATTTTTGGTAATAAATAAGTATTTTTTTGCATCTTGGTCTGCGATTTAGTCCTTACTCTGAGAAAGGAGAGGCACTGTCTAACGCCGAGTTTACCCCGGGGCGTGGAAGCGCAGTGCAGCGCCAAGGAAATCAAGCGCCTCCTATCCACCCCCTGTTAAACCTTTGTGCGGTGCACATCGGATGCGCTGCGCCGCGCTGCTTCACTCGCGCCCTGAACCAATGGTTTCGGCGTAGAGTCTATTTTTTTCACTCGCCGCGAGCGTAACGCGCCAAGAAACAAACTGAAAATGATTTTAAACGATCTGTTGTCCTAGAGTTTTAATTTCCCCAATTTTCCCAATCACATAATTAAATTCCCCCCTGCCCATCCACTACAGCTACACAAGCAGTCATATGGATACAAATAGAGGGGGGGGCTATGAGACCATCATCATATACCCCCAAACGAGTACATTGAACGGGTTACATTCAACAGCAAGCGGAGAAAGCAGAATCGCGGGCTGACCGTCGCTGAGAAATGCACATCCGGTGTGAACAGCCGGCGCCGCACTTTCCACCTAAAAACGATGAAATGAACTGAACTATGAAGTAGTTCAGATTTTGAATGGTGAACTATGAACGTGAACTATTCATGTTTACTTGTATGAACTGAACTTTGAACTAGTTCATGAGAGGTGTGAACGTGCACAACACTGTTCAAATCGTAATTCACGTCGGCAGCAACGACTCCCGGCTTCGCATGTCGGAGGTCACTAAAGTTAATGTTGAGTCGGTGTGTGCTTTTGCAAAAACGATGTCGGACACAGTAATTTTCTCTGGCCCTCTACCTAACACAACAGGTGATGACATGTTGTCTTTTAACCTCTGGCTGTCGAGGTGTCCTGTAAACGGTGTGGGCTTTGTAGATGACTGGCAAACTTTTTGGAGGAAACCTGGACTTGTTAGGAGAGACGGCGTTCATCCCACTTGGGATGGAGCAGCTCTCTTATCTAGGAATATTACTCAGTCTATTACATGACAACCCAGAGTTGGGACCAGGAAGCAGAGCTGCAGTGCTAAAAACTTCTCTGCGCTCCCTCTGGGACAGTCACACAACCCCATAGAGATTGTGTCTGTCCACCGTCCGAATCCACACAATAATCTAATACAAATTAACACAACCTCTGAAACAACACAGGTAACCAAGACTTTGAAATGTGGTCTTTTAAACATTAGATCACTGTCATCAAAGGCTATTTTAGTTAATGAACTAGTCTCAGACTACAACATAGATGTATTATCCCTCACTGAGACGTGGCTGCATCCTGATGAATATGTCAGTCTAAATGAATCTACTCCCTCCAGTCATATAAATTCACAGGTTCCCAGAGAATTCGGACGAGGAGGTGGAGTTGCTGCTATTTTTAACCCCAGTCTATCAATTAATCCTAAACTAAACTATAACTCATTTGAATGTCTTGTTCTTCCACGCCAATCCAGGAAACACCAACAGCCAATCATATTTGCTGTAGTTTACCGTGCTCCGGGGGCTTAAACTGAATTATTTACGGAATTCCCCGAGTTTTTTTCAAACCTAGTCCGAAAGACCTATAACATAATTATTGTTGGTGACTTTAATATTCATGTTGACAATAATAAAGATAGCCTTAGTGTAGCATTAATTTCGATACTAGATTCAATTGGTTTCAGTCAGTGTGTACACCAACCTACTCATTGTTGTAACCACACACTTGACCTTGTATTATCATACGGTGTCGGAATTGAACATTTAACAGTACTCTGATCACCCAGGATCAGTTTACCAAAATAATCTCAGGTTCTAAACCAACAACCTGTATCTTAGACGACATTGCCCTTGCTTTCAATGAAACAGTCAGGAACTGGTGAGTGATCTTCGATCCTGATTTGTCCTTTAATTCTCACCTACAACTAATTTCTAGGACCGCCTTTTTCCACTTGCGTAATATCTAAAAAATCAGACATGTACTTCGCAAAAAGATGCAGAAAAACTAGTCCACGCCTTTGTTACATCCAGACTGGACTATTGTAATTCATAACTATCATGCTCCAGCAGTAAGTCGTTAAAAAATCTGCAGCTTGTCCAAAATGTTCTTCAATGATACTGAAACAACCCTTAAGTTATTTATCTTTGAATACATGTAAATGTTTATTTGTGTCCCCTTTAGGAGTAAGAGGAGGTATCCACCCCTTTAACATATCAATATTTAATGGAATCATATTTAGTGGCTTGTGTTTATATACACGGTATATGCATATAGATCTATATATCTATATATATATCCCCTGATGCTGTCAGAACACATGAACCTGCTGAATGTTGCATCAGTAAAGATACAGACACTGATGCACATGTTTTTATCTCATTACACCAGGATCACTGGTCTTATTATAAAATCTGTACAACAGAGAACTTCTGTCTCACGTTTCTTCTTTATTCTATTCTACTTGTTTTCATGTTCATATACAGTTCTTCCGCCATCTGCAGGCAGACGTCACCACTGACTCTGATTCTTTCAGTTCATGAGGAGTTTGTTTTCAATGTGTTTCTCTATAATTTGTTTAAGTCTTGACATTTTAAGTAAAAAGCCTTGATATTATGTATATTAGGATTTGGCTCTATTTGTAACCGGTCTATCCTTTGTGGTCTACCTGCGTTGTGTGTCAGTTTGTGAAGTAGAAGACCGGGACAGGACTTGTATCACTACTGAATTTGTCTGTTATGTTGAAGCCACAGTTCATGTGATTGAACCGTTTTTTTATTTAACACAAGTACTGAGTACATTGTACAAAGACCTTTTCCTTATAAATCAAACACGACACTTTGGTGAATTAAGGTTTTCAGTCATCAAATGTTGTCTTAGACACATAATGAGATTATTGACTCATATCTTAACAATCAATGATTGATTGGATTCAAACCAAAATGTAAAAGCCCTGTGATTAATTTCAAATTACAACAAAACATTCATCAAAGTGTTCTTGTGTGATTACAATACTGTGCGTGTTGCTGCTGGGACTTTCTATATCATATCTGCCAGTCGTGCACATTACAACAGAATTTACTGATGCAACATTCAGCAGGTTCTTGTGTTCTGACAGCATCAGGGAATATATATACATATAGATATATAGATCTATATGCATATACTGTGTGTATATACACACAAGCCACTAAATATGATTTTATTAAATATTGAAATTGAAAATCGTTATTTGTATATCCCATATTCACAAATCACAATTTGTCTCATAGGGCTTCAACATGGTCTGACATCCTCTGTCCTTAACCATCAGCAAGAGTAAGGAAAAACTACTAAAACCCTTTTACAGGGTAAAAATATGTAGAAACCTCAGAGAGAGCCACATGTGAGGGATCCCTCTCCCAGGACTGACAGAAGGGCAATAGATGTCAAGTGTACGAAAACATCATCAAGATTAAAGTTTTTAGCAGCATTAGTGAGGGTAAACATTTTGAAGGATAACTTCAAAACTATATGTCAAGCAGTCCTGCTGCAACTAAATGCTTCCTAGTTTAGAACATAGGACAAGTAACGTTCTGCCGCACTAATTAGCTCTAACTATAAGCTTTATCAAATAGGAAGGTTTTAAGCCTACTTTTAAACATACAGATGGTGTCTGCTTCCCGAACTGAAAGTGGTAGATTATTCCACAGCAGAGGGGCTTGATGGCTGAAAGCTCTGGCTCCTACTCT
Organism: Pleuronectes platessa; assembly: GCF_947347685.1. Lineage (NCBI taxonomy): Eukaryota > Metazoa > Chordata > Actinopteri > Pleuronectiformes > Pleuronectidae > Pleuronectes > Pleuronectes platessa. Next base: position 688,852 of record NW_026519049.1, on the reverse strand, counting down.
ACTCTTTAAAACATAGTCAAATGAAGCAGCAGTTTACAGGGTGAAGGAGTGGGGAATATTAAATTAAATAATATGAATATATGTGAAGTAAGTGTATTTGTATGAGTGGGGGAGCAGAATGTATATGGTGACTGTTCAGAGGGTCAGTGTTGATTGTTCAGAAGCCTAATGGCCTGGAGGAAGAAGCTGTTTGTGTGTCTGGTAGTCCGTGCTCGGATGCTCCGGTAACGTCTGCCAGACAGCAGCAGTGTGAGAAGTCCACAGCCTGTGTGGCTCTGGTCCTTGATGATCTTCAGTGCTCTTCTCAGGCATCTTGTGCTGTAGATGCCTTGCACGGAAGGGAGATGGCAGCCGATGATACCAGGTCAGGTCATCTGTGATGAACACACCGAGGAGCTCACCACCTGGGGTCTGCTCGTCAGGAAGTCCAAGATCCAGTTACACAGGGGGGTTTTAAGACCCAGGCTCCTGAGCTTGGGGACGAGCTTGGCAGGCACAATTGTGTTGAATGCGGAGCTGTAGTCCACGAACATGATCCTCACATATGTGTTGGCCTTCTTCAGGTGGGAGAGGGTGGTGTGTGTTGTCGGGGCGATGGCATCGTCCGTGGATCGGTTTGGGCGGTGAGCAGATGTGGCTTTTGACCAGCCGCTCGAAGCACTTCATGATGGTGGAGGTCAGTGCTACAGGGCGGTAGTCGTTTAAGCAGGTGATGGATGATTTCTTAGGTATGGGGATGATGGTGGCCTGCTTGAAGCAGGAGGGGACTGTCGAGAGATTTAGGGAGAGGTTGAATATGGAGGTGAAGACCTCCGTTAGCTGGTAATAGAGCAGTAATGCTGGTTATGATTTATGACTTTTAATCATAATACTTAATTAGGTGGATTTTATGCTCGCCACAATAGAGCCACCTCCTCGTGTCATAACTAAACTGCAAATTATATTATTTCTATGGTCAGAATCTTGGTCATGTCATTTATTTGTATCAATATATACATTTATTTAGTCAATAAAGTAACATTTTAGTTTTGAGAGCTCAAGATGATCTCTAAACTTATTTTGAGACTGACCAGTGATCCAAAACTCAAAGACGAATCATTTAGAAAATAAACAGACATTAAGAGGAGATCAGGAATTCTTCACTTTTCAATATTCTAACGAAATGCTTGATTGATAATTTAATCAACAAGCTTTTGCTTCTGGATTTTCTAAATGATTATTTTGTCTCCCAAGCCAGCAGTTCAGAGCAAGCTGGAAAGAAAACAAAAGATCACAGACAATTCATCTACACATGTAAAAGATAAGACTGGCAAATTAAAAAATATTAATATCTGACATGGGAAAAATTGTATTTCACATTAGTGAGTCATGAAATTGGATTTTATTCTGAAAGCATCATCAGTCAGAAACTTCAACAGTGGTCAAAATCAGTTTTGGATTTTCCTTCTTTTGGCCACTAGGGGGTAGGCATGTTCCATCATAATCTGGTAATTTTGTGAAAAGGAGTTTCCAACAGAACCCTCTATTCCTCTCTTTTCTTTTTCTGTTCAGTGCTTTTTGAACATGAGAAAACTTTCACAGGTGGGTGTTGGATTACAGAAACTGTATTTTAGAAATGTTTAACACTTTACTCTCTCCTTTTGGTCATTTGACCTATCTATCAGATTCTAAATCTTAGAATAAGATATATTAAAAAATAAAGTTTCCTTCACAGTGTTTTTCTTCTATACATTGTAATTATTCTGTCTAACTTCAGTACATTTGACCTCCAGTCGCTGCAGCAGTCACATGTATTGATCTGGACCTCAGATATATCTTATCTCCACAGAGCTGCAGCTGTGATCAGTCCCTTCAAACAAACACACTTTAAACAGCCTGATTGGCCTCTGCTCAATAAAACCCTGTGTGTGAAACCTGTGGAGCAAGTGGATTTTCCCTTTCAAACACGAGTCTGAATTTTGATGGGTTGACAGGGACAATTTATATAATTTACGAGACTTAGCCTGGAATAACTGAAATATCACCTGTTTAAATAAAGCAGAGACAAAATGCAGACGTTAATGTAAATCATCTCTGAAATGCCAAAAGAGACAAGTGGTGATCCGACAGAGGGATAGAGAATTGAAAAATAAGATGACAACTGCAACAAGCATGTAAACTAGATTCAAACTGGCAAAATAAGATGAAAGCACAGCTTCTATGAGAGAGCCACTGCTTCCCCCCTCACTGTAGAGACTGAATCAAAGCAGCCTTAGACAAATCCTCCTTCTGTCTGTAGGCCCAAGTGCTTTGTGTTCTATTAAAGCCCATGGAAATCTACACTCTGTACGTTGTTTGATGTTGCCAACTTGTCATCTCTGTATCTCCGCAGACTTCACACATGGGCTGTTTTCTATATATAAAACTCTGTCCGAGTTGTTTCCTCTTTACCTGTGTACATACATGTATATGTAAGGGGGGGGGGGGGGTGTACCACCACTCGAGGGCTGGTGATAAGATAACTGGAAAGTTTTCACATTACAACGTGATCATATTTCACGTTATGATGATCCGTAACACGTTAATTATGCTCAGAAGATTGCATGTGTGTTGTGTATGTTTTGTATGACCGCTGTATGTGTGTGTTCGTATTCTGTCTGTTGTAACAATGTGTTACTGCCTTCTTGGCCACATCTGTCTTGTGAGAGATTTAACTCAATGAGATCTTTACCTGGTTACAGAATGTCCATGGAGTTAACTATTCTAATGTTCAAAGTTTTTTTCATAAACCAAACTAATGATGCTCTGCCATGGCAGCACATTCAAGTTACTTTAGTTCATCGTAACACTTACAAGCCTTCTTTTGTAAAAGCTTCTCATTAATTAAGTCTAATTGGCTCCTGTATATCAAACATGTTTTTTTTTTTTTGTTTTTTTTTTACTGAATTCTCATTTAGATTTGATGTTCAGTTCAGGAAGTACTTTTGTCAAATGTTGTCCCAGAAATTCTCCAGTCATCTGTGCTTATCATTGATTATTGGGAAAAGGGGAAATGTATAAGTTGTATTTCCCACATGTGTTTTAATTGAAATGTGAGGGCAGCTGCATGCAAGACATTAAAACACCCAAATAAAATTTAAAACATTTTATTCATTAGTCGACAACATATTATAAACCCCTAACAGAGTAAAGACTTGTTCAGGGCATGATGTCACCCAGTGTACATTATACAGAGTAGGAGCAGGGGTTGCAGTAGGGGGTTTCTGTCCATTTACAAATATCTCTGTATAAGTTTTATAAGTGTATGAGTTGTATTTCCCACATGAGTTTTCATTAAAAACTTAGTGGGGGTGGAGCCTGCCCTCTTCCGTGCATCCACTGTGTCCTTCAACAAAAGGGAGAGCCTTGGTGCCCTCTTCCCTTCCTCTGCGATGAACCTCAGCTGGTTATAGTAGGAGTCCAGAGACGTGACCACCTCCAGGTCCTGCTAGATGAGCTGGAGGAGCTCACAGAGGCTCTCCAGAGATGGCCCGTCTCCGTTCTGCAGCAGCCTCCTGATGCAGCAGTACATGGCTTTCTCCTCCAGAACCTTTGAGAGGAACAGCTCCCCAATAAACTTGATGCTATTGAGGAGGCGTCCGGAAGGTTTTGCGTTGAGTTGCTCTTCCCTCAGCCGGTCGATGACCCTCACGTCCCTGACTGGCTCCAGGCAGGACCCACTCTTCCGATAAATGCCCTCCCTTTCAAAGTTCTTCCTGAACTCTGCCTGGCAGTGTTTGACCAGCAGAGACCTGAAGGAGACGCTGGCTGACCAGTCGGACAAGGATTGGACCTCCACCTGAAGAGGAGAAAACCATAAGGAAATATTAACATTAATGCTACTCACATACATACATAGTGATCAGTGTGTTCTGATTTGAGGATTAAATCAGCACACAAATGAATGAAAATAAGTGAACTCATTATTTGAATAAGACAACATGGGTCAAAAGTGACCCCACTCAGTATTTATTATTTATATCTTTGCAGTAAATTATTTCCGTCATTTAGTATTTCAGGTATTTTTCAAATAACTGTTTTTTTCACTTCCCTTCTAATTCACAACATGGGTCAAAAATGTTGTATTGTAAAATACATTCTTATTAAGTCTTATTTACAATCTATTACTAGTGAGAAAGATAATTTATAATTTACCCAAGGGGTTTGCATAGCTTGTTTATCAAAAGGCTAAATTAAGGTTACAACCTGCATACAAAAGATAAGCTGTCCAACTAATTAAGAAACAGGATAAAGTAGCTTCCAACGCAACATGGCGCCGTACTAACGGGTGCCTGTCGTAGCAGCTCCTGGTACTACTGTCGGTTTTTTTGTGTTTTTATAACGTTTGCGATTTGTTTTTTATATTTATTTTTGCACTGCTCTGTGCATCTCCGTCCCGCACAATGACGAGATGCTTTTGAAATTTATTGGACACTTTTTATAACTTTTAACCGCACTTCGGTCTCTTCGGATCACTGGGAGAATGCCTGCAACACACGCCGGCATATTTTACACCCGCGACCAGCTGATCGCCCTGAGGCACACTACCCTCTTGGCCGGAGAGAGACCCACCATCCCGGAGGAACTAAAGAGGAGACGGCGGGCCTGCAGAGCGGGGCTTAAACGGAGGAAGGAGAAGAGGAAGTTTAAGCCCTTCATCCCTGCAGTAATCACTGGAAACGTGAGGTCGCTGGCAAATAAAGTGGACGAACTGGAAGCGCTCATCAGGACACAGAGGGAGTACAGGGAGTCCAGTATTGTGTGTCTCACGGAAACGTGGTTGCACGAGCAGATACCGGACTCCAACGTCACCATTCCTGGCTTCCAGACGGTTCGAGCCGACAGAGACACCATCGCGACCGGCAAGAAGAAAGGAGGGGGACTCGCCGTGCTCGTGAACAACAGGTGGTGTCACCCCGGGCAGGTCACCGTTAAACATCGTGTCTGCAGCCCGGACATCGAGCTCGTCGCCGTCGGACTTCGTCCATATTATTTGCCGAGGGAGTTTACCAGTGTTTTCGCCATCAATGTTTACATTCCTCCATCTGGGAACGCAGAAGCAGCGTGTGACGTCATCCACACTGTGACTGCAGGATTACAGACACAACACCCCGGGGCCTTCATCATCATCACAGGTGACTTTAAACATGCTTCCCTCTCATCCACACTCCCAACCTTCTTCCAGTTTGTAAAATGTGCCACCCGGGAAAATAAGACTTTGGACCTATATGCAAATGTTAAGGATGCATACAGCTCCACTGCCCTGCCACCACTGGGCAGGTCAGACCACAACCTAGTCCTGCTCTCACCATCTTACAAGCCTGTGATTCAGCAGCACCCAGTCACAGTGAGGACAGTGAGGAAATGGTCTCATGAGGCCATGGAAACACTGCGTGGGGCCCTGGAGGCCACAGACTGGGATGCTCTGTATGAGCCACATGGTGAGGACATTGATGGCCTGACTGACTGTGTCTCTGAGTACATTGGGTTCTGCATCGATAACACCATCCCCACTAAAGAGGTCCGCTGTTACCCAAATAACAAGCCGTGGGTTACAAGCGACCTGAAGGCCCTTCTCAATGAGAAGAAGAGGGCCTTTAGATCACGGGACAGAGCAGAACTCAAACGGGTTCAAAGGGAGCTCAAGCGCAGCATCAGGGAGAGCAAGGACAACTTCAGAAGAAAACTGGAGCACAAACTGGAGGAAAACAACACCAGGGACATCTGGAGTGGTATGAAGGAGATCACTGGTTTCAAGAGGAGAGATGGGGGAGCAGCTGGGGATGAACGACGTGCGAATGAGCTGAACACGTTCTTCAATAGGTTCAACTCCAACCCCCCAGCCCCCAGCGGACCATCCACTGCCTCCACTGACTCTACGACTGCCTCTACTGCGTCTCTGAGCAACAACCCCCCACCTCCCCCCACCAACCCAGTCACCATCTCCCCCCACCCCCCCGCTGGCCTTTACCACAGACCTTCTCACACCTCCCACCCCCAGGACATCCTCACATCCCCCACATCCCCCACAGCCCCCCACCACCTCCTGCAACACAAACATCTCTGCACCACCCTCAAACCCATCGCTGACATCCCCCACCCCCCAGTCTGGACTCCACATCACAGCCAGCCAGGTGAGGAGAGAGCTGGAGAGGCTCAAACCGAGGAAAGCTGCGGGGCCGGACCGCATCAGCCCTCGTTTGCTGAAGGCCTGTTCCAGCCAGCTCTGTGGAGTTCTCCAGCACCTCTTCAACCTGAGCCTACACCTTCAGAGAGTGCCAGTGCTCTGGAAAACATCCTGCCTGGTCCCAGTGCCCAAAAAAGGACGTCCTGCTGCACTGGAGGACTACAGGCCGGTGGCACTGACCTCTCACATCATGAAGGTCATAGAAAGACTGGTCCTGGCCCACCTCAGACCGCTGGTGTGCCCATCACAAGACCCCCTGCAGTTTGCATATCAGCCCCATGTTGGGGTTGATGATGCAATCATCTACCTGCTGCAGAAGGCTTACTCCTCCCTGGACAGACCCAACACCTCAGTCCGGATCATGTTTTTCGACTTCTCCAGCGCCTTCAATACCATCCAGCCCACTGCTGAAGGCCAAACTGGAGGGCACGCAGGTGAGTGCTCCCCTCATCGCTTGGGTCGATGACTATCTGACGGGCAGACCACAGTTTGTGAGATTACAGAACTGTGTGTCTGATCATCTGATCAGTAACATCGGGGCCCCCCAGGGAACTGTGCTGTCCCCCTTCCTCTTCACCACATACACTGCTGACTTTAAGCACTGCACAGAGACGTGTCATCTGCAGAAGTTCTCTGATGACACGGCCATTGTTGGGTGTGTTGAGGGCGGAGGGGAGGCTGAGTACAGGGACCTGGTTGACCGCTTTGTGAAGTGGTGTGGGGAGAACCGCATGCAGCTCAACGTGGCGAAGACGAGGGAGATGGTGGTGGATTTCAGGAGGACCAAGCCCCTGCCCTCTCCTGTCTGCATCGGTGGGACGGCTGTGGAGGTGGTCCCTGCTTACAAGTACCTGGGTGTCACACTAGACAATAAACTGGACTGGTCCACCAACACAGAGGCCGTCTACAAGAAGGGCCTGAGCCGGCTTTATTTCCTGAGGAGGCTCAGGTCCTTCAACGTCTGCAACAAGATGCTGCAGATGTTTTATAAGTCTGTTGTGGCGAGCACCATCTTCTTTGCTGTGGTGTCCTGGGGTGCGGGCATCAAGGCTAAGGACGCCAACAAACTGAAAAAACTGATTAGGAAGGCAGAGTCTGTGGTTGGCTCTAAGCTTGTCACCCTGGAGGAGGTGGTGGAGGACAGGATGCTGGCAAAACTGCTGGCAATCATGGACAATCCCTCTCACCCCCTCCACAAAACACTAGACAAGCTAAGGAGCAGCTTCAGCCACAGACTCATTCCACCCCGCTGCTCTAAGGAACGATACAGGAAATCGTTCCTCCCAACCGCAATAAGACTATACAACTCATCTACCTCTGTCAGAGCCACCATCACAGAACTGCACTAAATATACCTGTCTCAATTCATCATTTTATACAATAATATTGTCTTTTGCACACTCTGTCTACATATTCTTACACTCACAGTATATTATATTATCTATTGTATCGCCAAATACTTATATTTATACCCGTACTATATATCATATATTATATCATACTCTTTGTATATTCTTTGTATATATAAGTCTATATACACATATTTTATTTATACATGTGTACATGTTATTAATATTATATTTTACTATTATTATTATTATATATACTGTTGCTGCTATTATTACTATATACTGCTATTATATTGGTATAATTACTATCATATATAAATATATATTATATACTATATATACTGTACTATTTTTGATATACTGTCTAACAATAACATTACCATCATATCATCAGTACTATTACCATCATCTGCCACTGCACCTTATCTACCTATTTTATCTTGTGTTTCTGTTTTTATTCTTTCTACCGCAATATTTTATATTTTATATTTTATTCTATTGTATTGTATTTTATTGTATTCAAATGTACCGGCTGCTATGACGACTTAATTTCCCCTCGGGATGAATAAAGTAATCTATCTATCTATCTATCTATCTATCTATCTAGATGCATCACTTACTGTTGAGAGGTGCTGGCACAGCTCGGCGAAGACTGCAGCAGAGTGTGGCTTCTGCACGGCCCTCTTGAAAACGAGCTCAACCATTTCCTGCAACTGCTCCGCTATGGAGCCAGAACAGTCTCAAAAGGATTAAATGCACACAGAAATGAATACATGCGCAAAAAAGATCCACAAATACATTTTCAACGCCGCTGGCTCAACACACTTGTCACACTAATCAGCGGCGTTGTCCGGCTGACTGTGGCTGGTTAGAGCACTTCATGTGTGTACGGTCACATACGGTTATAACGAACTTTGATAACGGGGATAGCGGGCTAGCCACCATGCTAACTGCGGTGGGAACAGCGCCAAAACCCGCTGACTTAATCCCAAGGCTCTCATGACACTGTTTCTCAAACACCGTCAGGTTAGAAGCAAACACTTGGTAGTAGTTAGTATCGGGTGTCCGTGCTGACTGTGTGTGGAAGCTGGGGGGGAAGCTAGCTGCCTCCGTGTAGCTTCAAGCTGTTGCAGCTGTTGAATTAGCAACGCAGTTTGGAAACAAGACCGGGGAACCGCTGCGTTAAGACACGATAACATAAGCACTTTGACCCGCTGGGTGTCACTTTATTTCAGCAAAACTGTCGCGTCATCAACAGCCCTTTTCTGTTGTCATCGTTCACTGTGTGTGAGGAGCCGGGGATCAGCGTCTACTAATTCTATGTCTATTGGCTGGCGGGCTAAAAACCTCCAGGCTGCCTGCGGGCGTTTTAATGACGTCGTGTAATGGCACTCACGTGATTGGCTGTACAGGAGTGAGACATCTGATTGGCTACAGACGATCCCCTCTTAGAAAAAATGCATTCGTGAAACAGAGTCGCGTCAGGGGAGTCTCAAAAGTCTCAAAAGTCTCACACACAAATGCAGCGAGGTTTACAAATTAAAAGCACTTTGTAAATGCAGGTCTAACAGTTTATATATGAATGTAACAAGCTCCAAATATGTATTTGATGAAGATTGCAAATACTTTTACATGCATATATTTGTGAATTTTTTTTCTATTTGTGTGTGCATCGGAAATATGTTTATGAATCTTATATTTTACATGTGAATTTTTTTTACTTATATATGGAATGAAACATTTGTGTGTGCATTGAAAATGTATTTGTGGATCTTTTTTGTGCATGTATTCATTTCTGTGTGCATTTAATCCTTTTGAGACTGTTCTGGCTCCATACTCCTCACCGTCCAACTCCTCGTGACTCAGATCCGTCATGAAAGCTTGAAAGTTTTCGGTGAAGCAGCTGACGGACTTCTTCCTCATCTCTCCCAGCAGAAGAGGAGCTGGCTTGCAAGTTAATTCCACGCTTTTATTTTGTTTTGGGATCATGTTGATTCCAATAAATCGAAGTTGTCTTCAAGGCAAATCCAAAGAAACAAGTTCCGGTGCAAGAAACAAGTTCAGGAGCAAGAAACAAGTTCAGGAGCAAGAAACAAGTTCAGGAGCAGAAAACAAGTTCCGGTGCAACCAGCCAATAGTGAGAAGACAACTGAGTGAAAAATGAAAACTGACGTTTAAGTAACGACAGACTTCAAAGGTATAAGGCTGTTGCCTTGGTGACCTGCAGTGACATACGTCAAAGGAACAAAGCCTGATAACGTAAAAAATAATAATACAGAAAATGCTTCTTTTTTTTTAAATGTAAAAGAAGTTTCATTAAATTCAAACTTAATAACGGTTTGAGTGAAAAATCCTAGAAGACGTTTCTGAAACTAAAAAAATAAATTATATTCATAAGTGTTACAAAAAGGCTATCATACGCTAATAAGGAATGATAATGAGCTCTTTAAGGTATGAAAAAAACTGCGCGCGCACATCCTGCGGCGCACATAAATGAAAAATAAATACAATTAAATCAAATTAATAAAAAAACTGTGCGCGCACATCCTGCGGCGCACATAAATAAAAAATATATTTAAAAATAAAACATAAAAAATAAAAACAATTGTATCAAATTAATAAAAAAAGTGTGCACATTCTAAATAAAAAAGCATGAAATGGCGTACGCCAAAGCTAATTCCGATTTACAAAACCATGCGCACGCAAAACCTCAACTCCAAATCCGCCCTCCACAGCCCCAATTTCTACTATAAATGGTCAATGCAAAGCACGTCACGAATATTAAATTATGAATCCGACCAATGGGTTTCCACCGTGAGTCCTGACCGAGGCACGGCATCAAGCTATGTGAAGAGGAAGTGAAACTTTCTGACACTGACATCGAGTTGTTTGTTAGTGAGGTGGAGGTGAAGAGCGACTTTATGGGACAGCAGTGATGTCACTAATAAAGAAAATACACTGATACTCTGCCGCTGCTGCTGTGTATAACACAATGTGGGAGATCAGAAATCGCTGAACCCTCGCTTCCTCCTCATCCTTCCATTCGCATTCACAAATCGTGCAGAACCCCGCATCGGTGTCACGGCAGTATTTATCCATTTAGAGCATCGGACCGATTCCCTCACATCAGTGGATCCTTGCCTCCACTCTGGGATATTATTTGGAAAGTTTCTACATTTCTTGTTAGTGATCTCCTGTGCGCTCTATGCGCTCTGCGCTGGGTGGCTCTGCGCGCTGGGTCGCTATTACATGTGTAGCGGGTCAGTTCTTAATAAAGTTTTATACTTTTAGCAGTGTCATTTTCCCCGCTCTGGATGTGTTAATTAACCTGACAGGACGGCAACTCCTATAGGCTGCAAGGAGGCGGAGGAGTTTATTTAGGGACACCTTAGCACTCTCCCTTGTCCTCTCTCTCTCTCTCCCCACTGCCGGTCCTGTGGGTGTGTGCGGAAGTTTAGCGTGAGCGCAGCACGTGTGGTCGCAATTGTTTGTCGCAGTAAGTTGCTGGAAGTTATATAATGTTAACGGCGATCACAGAGAAAGTGTCCGCAAATTGTAACTGAAGTTTGTCCTTAGAGCCCAGCGTGAAGCTGTGTCTGTGTGCGACTGTGACGGCGTCACCGTGGATGCACGCTGTCCCTGCTTTATTTTAATGAATTAAAAGTATGAGATAAGGATGTGTTTTTATGTTTGTAAATGTTTTTAAATATTATAAATGTGTTTAAATTGTGTGACCTAACTATAACATGTTTGTTTTATAGGGCTGCCTCCAGCTAAATAGTTACGGTCACGGTTTTTTCCCACTTTAGATTTTATTTAGATTATTTGGTTTGATTATTTGTTTCTTTGTGTTTTGTTTTGTTCTATTGCAAGGTGCAATATATATGGTTGACTGGGACTGTGCAATTCAGCGGTAGTGACTTTAATGGTGGTGAATTATTGGCTCCATAAAGTAGAGGCCCTCTTTTGTCATTTTGTTGTTGTATATCGTTTGCAGTGATTTTCTTAAAGTGTGTTGTGTTTGGTTTTTAATGCATGATATTTCAGCATTGTACAATTGGGTCTGGAGCCTCTAATTTCTCTCTATTTTAAACTGTCATTTATATCAAGTCCAGGCCAGCCTTTCCAACCTTTGCACATGTCACTTTACTGTTTGAGCAGTCTGTTTTAAATCATTTGCATTTATTAAATAAATTGTATTTTGTATTGATATCTCAGCCTCCCGTCCCGTCTTATTCTGGATACTTGTTGAACCGAATTGACATTAACTGTCATCTCTGAACCATTTTTAATCACTACACATGCTTGCATTGTTACGATTCTTAAAGTGTGCTATGGTTGTTTAATGTATGATATATTAATGTAATGAACCGACTGATAACTGTCATGCTCTGAAATCTACATCAGTAATGGACAACAAAACCAGTATTAGTATTTCAGTAGCTGCATTTCATTTACCGTAATCATTCAGTATACGTTGTTCAGAATATCACATCAACACAGGGAACCAAGGTTTTGGTAAAGAGGAGTTTAATTTATAGGAACTGACTGTCATCATGCTGCTATTACCTTAAATTACATTGTACAGTATTTGGGATTATGTTGAATTTTATTTAAAACAATAATAAACAGACAAGTTAATTTACATGACAATTGTTTACAGTGCGGAAGTTACACTGTAACAGACTGCGTCACACTCGCGCTGTGGGTTTTGTGCGGTGTCCTCGCCGCCGGTCTACGGGGAGTATAAAGCGAGCGCACGGACGGAAGTTGCATCCGCGCAGGACATCAGCTCCTGTGGGAACACACGAGCAAAGCGGAAGCGCATTGCTCCGCGCCCGTCAGCCCGTGATTCTGCTTTCTCCGCTGGTTGTGTATGCTCCGTTCAATGAAGGGGTTCGGGGTAAATGATGATCTTCATAGCATTTAATCATGTTCGGGGAAACACTCGGGGATATTGAAACTCCAGGAGAACCGCAGGGAACTCTAAAGTACGGGACACATATTTTAACATTTAAATATAATATGTCATTAATATCGTTTAAAATCATTTCCCAGTGTGTTTCCCCGAACTATGCCCCGAAACCATCGGTGCCGAACGCGATCGCAGCCGAAGTGAACAGCGCCACTGAGTTACATGGGGGCGGGCGTGAATGTTACGGGGTCAATTCTGAATAAAGTTTTATAGTTTTGGCAGTATTATTTTCCCCGTTCTGCTGATGTTTTAATTTACCTGACAGGACGGTGATTCCTATAGGCTGCGGGAAGTCGGCGCAGTCTATTTAGGGACACCGTAGCTCTTCCCTTCTCCCCCTCTCTTATTGTGTCCGTGACATTAAGTTAAGTTGTCTTTTCCTGTTTTAGTAATTGTTCTCAAGACAATAAGGACGGGGTGGGTCCCTGCTTTATTTGAATGAATTAAAGGTATGACATAATGATGTGTTTAATGTTTGTAAATGTTTTTGAAACATTTTGATAAACTGGTTCAAATTGTATGACCTAAATACAACATGTTTGTTTCTGTTGAGTTGTGTTGCACTATTGCTGCAGCTACCGTTGCATTCGGAGGAAAGAATAAATGATGGCGTTATCTTTAGCCGTTGTTGGCGTATTTATTAACAGGCTGCTGACACATCAGTCTCACGGTCAGAGCTACTTTAACTGACACACTAACATATAGCAGGTTGGCTCTTATAGCCTGTACCTTGGCGCCATCCTGTGGCGTAACCATATATACATATTACAATACAGCATTACATATACATCTGAGTACATAATGAATATATCTCAACACCCCCACTTGTACTCAGGTTGCTATACTTCAAGCAAAAGAAACACAGGAAAACAGAATGAATGTGAACCTCTGTCATACACATATCAATCTCCAAAAAGAGCATTTGCAAACTTCTTCAGTTTCAACTTATTTACAGGTTTGGTCATTACATCAGCAACCATGTCATCAGTAGAACAATACATCAAAATCACCCTTCCCTCAATCACAGTTGACCTGATAAAGTGGTACTTTATGTCAAAGTGTTTACACCTCTGTCTGTGTACAGGGTTTTTGGCAAGAGCTATTGTCCCCTGATTGTCCTCATGTACAATAGTTTGTGTGTAATTGTAGTTATCTATACCCCCTAGTAACTGCTCCAGGTATAGACACTCCTGTATGGTTGAAGCCAGTGCCATATATTCTGCCTCGCAGGTTGATAGCGCAACTGTGGGTTGTTTTCTAGTCTTCCACGAGACTAGAGAGCTGTTCTGACTAAGACTGACAGAGTATCCTGTGGTACTGCGTCTGTCACTTGTATCAGCCGCCCAGTCAGCATCACTGTAGGCTTGTATACCTAGCTCCTCACTGTCGTTTCTCTTAAAGCTTAACCCTTTCTCTGCAGTGCCTTTGAGATACCTTAAAACATGCTTCACAGTGACCCACTGCTCCTCTGTAGGCTCAGCAAAATACTGTGATAATCTGCTCACCACAAAACTTAAATCCGGTCTGGTACAAGTAGTCAAGTATATAAGACTACCAACAGCCTCCCTCTACATCCTGACATCTTCCATCTTTACTGCATCTTCAGTATACTCTAGCTTCTGCTCACAGGGTGTTTCTCTGGTCCTACAATCTTGCATATTAAAACGCTGTAGTATCTTGTTAGTGTATCTTTCCTGTGACATCTTTACACATCCATCTGATTGACTGAAATCAATACCCAGAAAATGTTTGAGTTTGCCTAAATCTTTCATCTTAAACTTTTCTGCGAGCATCTCTTTCACCTTTTTCAGTCTTTCTTCATTGCTTGCTGCAATGATCAAGTCATCGACCCATGTGATTATGATCACCTTCCCTTCATTTGACTCTTTGGCATAAACACAGTGGTCGGCTGGGTTTTGTAATATTATGTTTTTTTTAAACCATTTCATTTATATTGCTGCCTCAACGTGATGCTGACACGGACACGTTAACTCGGGATGGGTTTTTGTAGGATTTTTATTTCAGCGAGACCTTCAGTAGATCACCACACTTCACTCACAAGCGCTTTGTGAAAATGACGAATCTGCCACCGGCTCTGCAAATGACCCTCAACATCTGGAAAAAGGTAAAGAAATCGCCAATGTCAGGCCATGTGTGTTCTGTTATTGTCCGGAGACTCCGCCCTCTGTTGCTTCCCGCTCTTTTTGTCCCTCACCTGTTCCCGGTCATCAACCTGATTGTTTGCCTGATTTGTTCACCTGTGTCTTGTCTTTGTTCCCCCTTCTATTTAAGCCCAGTCTTCCTGTTGTCCCCTGTCGGATTGTATCGTTTGTTTGTGAGAATCTATGTAAAGATTCTGCCGTGTTTGAACCTTGTTTTACCTGGTATGGTACTAGACTCAGATTTTTGATCCTCTCTGTTTTTCCCTTTTGGAATTCTGTTTTTGAATTGGACTCTCTGTTTTTTGCACTTGTGTTTTTTGCCTTTTTGGATCCTTGTTTTTTCTATTTTTGGTAATAAATAAGTATTTTTTTGCATCTTGGTCTGCGATTTAGTCCTTACTCTGAGAAAGGAGAGGCACTGTCTAACGCCGAGTTTACCCCGGGGCGTGGAAGCGCAGTGCAGCGCCAAGGAAATCAAGCGCCTCCTATCCACCCCCTGTTAAACCTTTGTGCGGTGCACATCGGATGCGCTGCGCCGCGCTGCTTCACTCGCGCCCTGAACCAATGGTTTCGGCGTAGAGTCTATTTTTTTCACTCGCCGCGAGCGTAACGCGCCAAGAAACAAACTGAAAATGATTTTAAACGATCTGTTGTCCTAGAGTTTTAATTTCCCCAATTTTCCCAATCACATAATTAAATTCCCCCCTGCCCATCCACTACAGCTACACAAGCAGTCATATGGATACAAATAGAGGGGGGGGCTATGAGACCATCATCATATACCCCCAAACGAGTACATTGAACGGGTTACATTCAACAGCAAGCGGAGAAAGCAGAATCGCGGGCTGACCGTCGCTGAGAAATGCACATCCGGTGTGAACAGCCGGCGCCGCACTTTCCACCTAAAAACGATGAAATGAACTGAACTATGAAGTAGTTCAGATTTTGAATGGTGAACTATGAACGTGAACTATTCATGTTTACTTGTATGAACTGAACTTTGAACTAGTTCATGAGAGGTGTGAACGTGCACAACACTGTTCAAATCGTAATTCACGTCGGCAGCAACGACTCCCGGCTTCGCATGTCGGAGGTCACTAAAGTTAATGTTGAGTCGGTGTGTGCTTTTGCAAAAACGATGTCGGACACAGTAATTTTCTCTGGCCCTCTACCTAACACAACAGGTGATGACATGTTGTCTTTTAACCTCTGGCTGTCGAGGTGTCCTGTAAACGGTGTGGGCTTTGTAGATGACTGGCAAACTTTTTGGAGGAAACCTGGACTTGTTAGGAGAGACGGCGTTCATCCCACTTGGGATGGAGCAGCTCTCTTATCTAGGAATATTACTCAGTCTATTACATGACAACCCAGAGTTGGGACCAGGAAGCAGAGCTGCAGTGCTAAAAACTTCTCTGCGCTCCCTCTGGGACAGTCACACAACCCCATAGAGATTGTGTCTGTCCACCGTCCGAATCCACACAATAATCTAATACAAATTAACACAACCTCTGAAACAACACAGGTAACCAAGACTTTGAAATGTGGTCTTTTAAACATTAGATCACTGTCATCAAAGGCTATTTTAGTTAATGAACTAGTCTCAGACTACAACATAGATGTATTATCCCTCACTGAGACGTGGCTGCATCCTGATGAATATGTCAGTCTAAATGAATCTACTCCCTCCAGTCATATAAATTCACAGGTTCCCAGAGAATTCGGACGAGGAGGTGGAGTTGCTGCTATTTTTAACCCCAGTCTATCAATTAATCCTAAACTAAACTATAACTCATTTGAATGTCTTGTTCTTCCACGCCAATCCAGGAAACACCAACAGCCAATCATATTTGCTGTAGTTTACCGTGCTCCGGGGGCTTAAACTGAATTATTTACGGAATTCCCCGAGTTTTTTTCAAACCTAGTCCGAAAGACCTATAACATAATTATTGTTGGTGACTTTAATATTCATGTTGACAATAATAAAGATAGCCTTAGTGTAGCATTAATTTCGATACTAGATTCAATTGGTTTCAGTCAGTGTGTACACCAACCTACTCATTGTTGTAACCACACACTTGACCTTGTATTATCATACGGTGTCGGAATTGAACATTTAACAGTACTCTGATCACCCAGGATCAGTTTACCAAAATAATCTCAGGTTCTAAACCAACAACCTGTATCTTAGACGACATTGCCCTTGCTTTCAATGAAACAGTCAGGAACTGGTGAGTGATCTTCGATCCTGATTTGTCCTTTAATTCTCACCTACAACTAATTTCTAGGACCGCCTTTTTCCACTTGCGTAATATCTAAAAAATCAGACATGTACTTCGCAAAAAGATGCAGAAAAACTAGTCCACGCCTTTGTTACATCCAGACTGGACTATTGTAATTCATAACTATCATGCTCCAGCAGTAAGTCGTTAAAAAATCTGCAGCTTGTCCAAAATGTTCTTCAATGATACTGAAACAACCCTTAAGTTATTTATCTTTGAATACATGTAAATGTTTATTTGTGTCCCCTTTAGGAGTAAGAGGAGGTATCCACCCCTTTAACATATCAATATTTAATGGAATCATATTTAGTGGCTTGTGTTTATATACACGGTATATGCATATAGATCTATATATCTATATATATATCCCCTGATGCTGTCAGAACACATGAACCTGCTGAATGTTGCATCAGTAAAGATACAGACACTGATGCACATGTTTTTATCTCATTACACCAGGATCACTGGTCTTATTATAAAATCTGTACAACAGAGAACTTCTGTCTCACGTTTCTTCTTTATTCTATTCTACTTGTTTTCATGTTCATATACAGTTCTTCCGCCATCTGCAGGCAGACGTCACCACTGACTCTGATTCTTTCAGTTCATGAGGAGTTTGTTTTCAATGTGTTTCTCTATAATTTGTTTAAGTCTTGACATTTTAAGTAAAAAGCCTTGATATTATGTATATTAGGATTTGGCTCTATTTGTAACCGGTCTATCCTTTGTGGTCTACCTGCGTTGTGTGTCAGTTTGTGAAGTAGAAGACCGGGACAGGACTTGTATCACTACTGAATTTGTATGTTATGTTGAAGCCACAGTTCATGTGATTGAACCGTTTTTTTATTTAACACAAGTACTGAGTACATTGTACAAAGACCTTTTCCTTATAAATCAAACACGACACTTTGGTGAATTAAGGTTTTCAGTCATCAAATGTTGTCTTAGACACATAATGAGATTATTGACTCATATCTTAACAATCAATGATTGATTGGATTCAAACCAAAATGTAAAAGCCCTGTGATTAATTTCAAATTACAACAAAACATTCATCAAAGTGTTCTTGTGTGATTACAATACTGTGCGTGTTGCTGCTGGGACTTTCTATATCATATCTGCCAGTCGTGCACATTACAACAGAATTTACTGATGCAACATTCAGCAGGTTCTTGTGTTCTGACAGCATCAGGGAATATATATACATATAGATATATAGATCTATATGCATATACTGTTTGTATATACACACAAGCCACTAAATATGATTTTATTAAATATTGAAATTGAAAATCGTTATTTGTATATCCCATATTCACAAATCACAATTTGTCTCATAGGGCTTCAACATGGTCTGACATCCTCTGTCCTTAACCATCAGCAAGAGTAAGGAAAAACTACTAAAACCCTTTTACAGGGTAAAAATATGTAGAAACCTCAGAGAGAGCCACATGTGAGGGATCCCTCTCCCAGGACTGACAGAAGGGCAATAGATGTCAAGTGTACGAAAACATCATCAAGATTAAAGTTTTTAGCAGCATTAGTGAGGGTAAACATTTTGAAGGATAACTTCAAAACTATATGTCAAGCAGTCCTGCTGCAACTAAATGCTTCCTAGTTTAGAACATAGGACAAGTAACGTTCTGCCGCACTAATTAGCTCTAACTATAAGCTTTATCAAATAGGAAGGTTTTAAGCCTACTTTTAAACATACAGATGGTGTCTGCTTCCCGAACTGAAAGTGGTAGATTATTCCACAGCAGAGGGGCTTGATGGCTGAAAGCTCTGGCTCCTACTCTACTCTTTAAAACATAGTCAAATGAAGCAGCAGTTTACAGGGTGAAGGAGTGGGGAATATTAAATTAAATAATATGAATATATGTGAAGTAAGTGTATTTGTATGAGTGGGGGAGCAGAATGTATATGGTGACTGTTCAGAGGGTCAGTGTTGATTGTTCAGAAGCCTAATGGCCTGGAGGAAGAAGCTGTTTGTGTGTCTGGTAGTCCGTGCTCGGATGCTCCGGTAACGTCTGCCAGACAGCAGCAGTGTGAGAAGTCCACAGCCTGTGTGGCTCTGGTCCTTGATGATCTTCAGTGCTCTTCTCAGGCATCTTGTGCTGTAGATGCCTTGCACGGAAGGGAGATGGCAGCCGATGATACCAGGTCAGGTCATCTGTGATGAACACACCGAGGAGCTCACCACCTGGGGTCTGCTCGTCAGGAAGTCCAAGATCCAGTTACACAGGGGGGTTTTAAGACCCAGGCTCCTGAGCTTGGGGACGAGCTTGGCAGGCACAATTGTGTTGAATGCGGAGCTGTAGTCCACGAACATGATCCTCACATATTTGTTGGCCTTCTTCAGGTGGGAGAGGGTGGTGTGTGTTGTCGGGGCGATGGCATCGTCCGTGGATCGGTTTGGGCGGTGAGCAGATGTGGCTTTTGACCAGCCGCTCGAAGCACTTCATGATGGTGGAGGTCAGTGCTACAGGGCGGTAGTCGTTTAAGCAGGTGATGGATGATTTCTTAGGTATGGGGATGATGGTGGCCTGCTTGAAGCAGGAGGGGACTGTCGAGAGATTTAGGGAGAGGTTGAATATGGAGGTGAAGACCTCCGTTAGCTGGTAATAGAGCAGTAATGCTGGTTATGATTTATGACTTTTAATCATAATACTTAATTAGGTGGATTTTATGCTCGCCACAATAGAGCCACCTCCTCGTGTCATAACTAAACTGCAAATTATATTATTTCTATGGTCAGAATCTTGGTCATGTCATTTATTTGTATCAATATATACATTTATTTAGTCAATAAAGTAACATTTTAGTTTTGAGAGCTCAAGATGATCTCTAAACTTATTTTGAGACTGACCAGTGATCCAAAACTCAAAGACGAATCATTTAGAAAATAAACAGACATTAAGAGGAGATCAGGAATTCTTCACTTTTCAATATTCTAACGAAATGCTTGATTGATAATTTAATCAACAAGCTTTTGCTTCTGGATTTTCTAAATGATTATTTTGTCTCCCAAGCCAGCAGTTCAGAGCAAGCTGGAAAGAAAACAAAAGATCACAGACAATTCATCTACACATGTAAAAGATAAGACTGGCAAATTAAAAAATATTAATATCTGACATGGGAAAAATTGTATTTCACATTAGTGAGTCATGAAATTGGATTTTATTCTGAAAGCATCATCAGTCAGAAACTTCAACAGTGGTCAAAATCAGTTTTGGATTTTCCTTCTTTTGGCCACTAGGGGGTAGGCATGTTCCATCATAATCTGGTAATTTTGTGAAAAGGAGTTTCCAACAGAACCCTCTATTCCTCTCTTTTCTTTTTCTGTTCAGTGCTTTTTGAACATGAGAAAACTTTCACAGGTGGGTGTTGGATTACAGAAACTGTATTTTAGAAATGTTTAACACTTTACTCTCTCCTTTTGGTCATTTGACCTATCTATCAGATTCTAAATCTTAGAATAAGATATATTAAAAAATAAAGTTTCCTTCACAGTGTTTTTCTTCTATACATTGTAATTATTCTGTCTAACTTCAGTACATTTGACCTCCAGTCGCTGCAGCAGTCACATGTATTGATCTGGACCTCAGATATATCTTATCTCCACAGAGCTGCAGCTGTGATCAGTCCCTTCAAACAAACACACTTTAAACAGCCTGATTGGCCTCTGCTCAATAAAACCCTGTGTGTGAAACCTGTGGAGCAAGTGGATTTTCCCTTTCAAACACGAGTCTGAATTTTGATGGGTTGACAGGGACAATTTATATAATTTACGAGACTTAGCCTGGAATAACTGAAATATCACCTGTTTAAATAAAGCAGAGACAAAATGCAGACGTTAATGTAAATCATCTCTGAAATGCCAAAAGAGACAAGTGGTGATCCGACAGAGGGATAGAGAATTGAAAAATAAGATGACAACTGCAACAAGCATGTAAACTAGATTCAAACTGGCAAAATAAGATGAAAGCACAGCTTCTATGAGAGAGCCACTGCTTCCCCCCTCACTGTAGAGACTGAATCAAAGCAGCCTTAGACAAATCCTCCTTCTGTCTGTAGGCCCAAGTGCTTTGTGTTCTATTAAAGCCCATGGAAATCTACACTCTGTACGTTGTTTGATGTTGCCAACTTGTCATCTCTGTATCTCCGCAGACTTCACACATGGGCTGTTTTCTATATATAAAACTCTGTCCGAGTTGTTTCCTCTTTACCTGTGTACATACATGTATATGTAAGGGGGGGGGGGGGGGTGTACCACCACTCGAGGGCTGGTGATAAGATAACTGGAAAGTTTTCACATTACAACGTGATCATATTTCACGTTATGATGATCCGTAACACGTTAATTATGCTCAGAAGATTGCATGTGTGTTGTGTATGTTTTGTATGACCGCTGTATGTGTGTGTTCGTATTCTGTCTGTTGTAACAATGTGTTACTGCCTTCTTGGCCACATCTGTCTTGTGAGAGATTTAACTCAATGAGATCTTTACCTGGTTACAGAATGTCCATGGAGTTAACTATTCTAATGTTCAAAGTTTTTTTCATAAACCAAACTAATGATGCTCTGCCATGGCAGCACATTCAAGTTACTTTAGTTCATCGTAACACTTACAAGCCTTCTTTTGTAAAAGCTTCTCATTAATTAAGTCTAATTGGCTCCTGTATATCAAACATGTTTTTTTTTTTTTGTTTTTTTTTTACTGAATTCTCATTTAGATTTGATGTTCAGTTCAGGAAGTACTTTTGTCAAATGTTGTCCCAGAAATTCTCCAGTCATCTGTGCTTATCATTGATTATTGGGAAAAGGGGAAATGTATAAGTTGTATTTCCCACATGTGTTTTAATTGAAATGTGAGGGCAGCTGCATGCAAGACATTAAAACACCCAAATAAAATTTAAAACATTTTATTCATTAGTCGACAACATATTATAAACCCCTAACAGAGTAAAGACTTGTTCAGGGCATGATGTCACCCAGTGTACATTATACAGAGTAGGAGCAGGGGTTGCAGTAGGGGGTTTCTGTCCATTTACAAATATCTCTGTATAAGTTTTATAAGTGTATGAGTTGTATTTCCCACATGAGTTTTCATTAAAAACTTAGTGGGGGTGGAGCCTGCCCTCTTCCGTGCATCCACTGTGTCCTTCAACAAAAGGGAGAGCCTTGGTGCCCTCTTCCCTTCCTCTGCGATGAACCTCAGCTGGTTATAGTAGGAGTCCAGAGACGTGACCACCTCCAGGTCCTGCTAGATGAGCTGGAGGAGCTCACAGAGGCTCTCCAGAGATGGCCCGTCTCCGTTCTGCAGCAGCCTCCTGATGCAGCAGTACATGGCTTTCTCCTCCAGAACCTTTGAGAGGAACAGCTCCCCAATAAACTTGATGCTATTGAGGAGGCGTCCGGAAGGTTTTGCGTTGAGTTGCTCTTCCCTCAGCCGGTCGATGACCCTCACGTCCCTGACTGGCTCCAGGCAGGACCCACTCTTCCGATAAATGCCCTCCCTTTCAAAGTTCTTCCTGAACTCTGCCTGGCAGTGTTTGACCAGCAGAGACCTGAAGGAGACGCTGGCTGACCAGTCGGACAAGGATTGGACCTCCACCTGAAGAGGAGAAAACCATAAGGAAATATTAACATTAATGCTACTCACATACATACATAGTGATCAGTGTGTTCTGATTTGAGGATTAAATCAGCACACAAATGAATGAAAATAAGTGAACTCATTATTTGAATAAGACAACATGGGTCAAAAGTGACCCCACTCAGTATTTATTATTTATATCTTTGCAGTAAATTATTTCCGTCATTTAGTATTTCAGGTATTTTTCAAATAACTGTTTTTTTCACTTCCCTTCTAATTCACAACATGGGTCAAAAATGTTGTATTGTAAAATACATTCTTATTAAGTCTTATTTACAATCTATTACTAGTGAGAAAGATAATTTATAATTTACCCAAGGGGTTTGCATAGCTTGTTTATCAAAAGGCTAAATTAAGGTTACAACCTGCATACAAAAGATAAGCTGTCCAACTAATTAAGAAACAGGATAAAGTAGCTTCCAACGCAACATGGCGCCGTACTAACGGGTGCCTGTCGTAGCAGCTCCTGGTACTACTGTCGGTTTTTTTGTGTTTTTATAACGTTTGCGATTTGTTTTTTATATTTATTTTTGCACTGCTCTGTGCATCTCCGTCCCGCACAATGACGAGATGCTTTTGAAATTTATTGGACACTTTTTATAACTTTTAACCGCACTTCGGTCTCTTCGGATCACTGGGAGAATGCCTGCAACACACGCCGGCATATTTTACACCCGCGACCAGCTGATCGCCCTGAGGCACACTACCCTCTTGGCCGGAGAGAGACCCACCATCCCGGAGGAACTAAAGAGGAGACGGCGGGCCTGCAGAGCGGGGCTTAAACGGAGGAAGGAGAAGAGGAAGTTTAAGCCCTTCATCCCTGCAGTAATCACTGGAAACGTGAGGTCGCTGGCAAATAAAGTGGACGAACTGGAAGCGCTCATCAGGACACAGAGGGAGTACAGGGAGTCCAGTATTGTGTGTCTCACGGAAACGTGGTTGCACGAGCAGATACCGGACTCCAACGTCACCATTCCTGGCTTCCAGACGGTTCGAGCCGACAGAGACACCATCGCGACCGGCAAGAAGAAAGGAGGGGGACTCGCCGTGCTCGTGAACAACAGGTGGTGTCACCCCGGGCAGGTCACCGTTAAACATCGTGTCTGCAGCCCGGACATCGAGCTCGTCGCCGTCGGACTTCGTCCATATTATTTGCCGAGGGAGTTTACCAGTGTTTTCGCCATCAATGTTTACATTCCTCCATCTGGGAACGCAGAAGCAGCGTGTGACGTCATCCACACTGTGACTGCAGGATTACAGACACAACACCCCGGGGCCTTCATCATCATCACAGGTGACTTTAAACATGCTTCCCTCTCATCCACACTCCCAACCTTCTTCCAGTTTGTAAAATGTGCCACCCGGGAAAATAAGACTTTGGACCTATATGCAAATGTTAAGGATGCATACAGCTCCACTGCCCTGCCACCACTGGGCAGGTCAGACCACAACCTAGTCCTGCTCTCACCATCTTACAAGCCTGTGATTCAGCAGCACCCAGTCACAGTGAGGACAGTGAGGAAATGGTCTCATGAGGCCATGGAAACACTGCGTGGGGCCCTGGAGGCCACAGACTGGGATGCTCTGTATGAGCCACATGGTGAGGACATTGATGGCCTGACTGACTGTGTCTCTGAGTACATTGGGTTCTGCATCGATAACACCATCCCCACTAAAGAGGTCCGCTGTTACCCAAATAACAAGCCGTGGGTTACAAGCGACCTGAAGGCCCTTCTCAATGAGAAGAAGAGGGCCTTTAGATCACGGGACAGAGCAGAACTCAAACGGGTTCAAAGGGAGCTCAAGCGCAGCATCAGGGAGAGCAAGGACAACTTCAGAAGAAAACTGGAGCACAAACTGGAGGAAAACAACACCAGGGACATCTGGAGTGGTATGAAGGAGATCACTGGTTTCAAGAGGAGAGATGGGGGAGCAGCTGGGGATGAACGACGTGCGAATGAGCTGAACACGTTCTTCAATAGGTTCAACTCCAACCCCCCAGCCCCCAGCGGACCATCCACTGCCTCCACTGACTCTACGACTGCCTCTACTGCGTCTCTGAGCAACAACCCCCCACCTCCCCCCACCAACCCAGTCACCATCTCCCCCCACCCCCCCGCTGGCCTTTACCACAGACCTTCTCACACCTCCCACCCCCAGGACATCCTCACATCCCCCACATCCCCCACAGCCCCCCACCACCTCCTGCAACACAAACATCTCTGCACCACCCTCAAACCCATCGCTGACATCCCCCACCCCCCAGTCTGGACTCCACATCACAGCCAGCCAGGTGAGGAGAGAGCTGGAGAGGCTCAAACCGAGGAAAGCTGCGGGGCCGGACCGCATCAGCCCTCGTTTGCTGAAGGCCTGTTCCAGCCAGCTCTGTGGAGTTCTCCAGCACCTCTTCAACCTGAGCCTACACCTTCAGAGAGTGCCAGTGCTCTGGAAAACATCCTGCCTGGTCCCAGTGCCCAAAAAAGGACGTCCTGCTGCACTGGAGGACTACAGGCCGGTGGCACTGACCTCTCACATCATGAAGGTCATAGAAAGACTGGTCCTGGCCCACCTCAGACCGCTGGTGTGCCCATCACAAGACCCCCTGCAGTTTGCATATCAGCCCCATGTTGGGGTTGATGATGCAATCATCTACCTGCTGCAGAAGGCTTACTCCTCCCTGGACAGACCCAACACCTCAGTCCGGATCATGTTTTTCGACTTCTCCAGCGCCTTCAATACCATCCAGCCCACTGCTGAAGGCCAAACTGGAGGGCACGCAGGTGAGTGCTCCCCTCATCGCTTGGGTCGATGACTATCTGACGGGCAGACCACAGTTTGTGAGATTACAGAACTGTGTGTCTGAT
The DNA here is from genome assembly GCF_947347685.1 of Pleuronectes platessa. Lineage (NCBI taxonomy): Eukaryota > Metazoa > Chordata > Actinopteri > Pleuronectiformes > Pleuronectidae > Pleuronectes > Pleuronectes platessa. The sequence continues at coordinate 663,359 of NW_026519049.1, read as the reverse complement.
CATCTGATCAGTAACATCGGGGCCCCCCAGGGAACTGTGCTGTCCCCCTTCCTCTTCACCACATACACTGCTGACTTTAAGCACTGCACAGAGACGTGTCATCTGCAGAAGTTCTCTGATGACACGGCCATTGTTGGGTGTGTTGAGGGCGGAGGGGAGGCTGAGTACAGGGACCTGGTTGACCGCTTTGTGAAGTGGTGTGGGGAGAACCGCATGCAGCTCAACATGGCGAAGACGAGGGAGATGGTGGTGGATTTCAGGAGGACCAAGCCCCTGCCCTCTCCTGTCTGCATCGGTGGGACGGCTGTGGAGGTGGTCCCTGCTTACAAGTACCTGGGTGTCACACTAGACAATAAACTGGACTGGTCCACCAACACAGAGGCCGTCTACAAGAAGGGCCTGAGCCGGCTTTATTTCCTGAGGAGGCTCAGGTCCTTCAACGTCTGCAACAAGATGCTGCAGATGTTTTATAAGTCTGTTGTGGCGAGCACCATCTTCTTTGCTGTGGTGTCCTGGGGTGCGGGCATCAAGGCTAAGGACGCCAACAAACTGAAAAAACTGATTAGGAAGGCAGAGTCTGTGGTTGGCTCTAAGCTTGTCACCCTGGAGGAGGTGGTGGAGGACAGGATGCTGGCAAAACTGCTGGCAATCATGGACAATCCCTCTCACCCCCTCCACAAAACACTAGACAAGCTAAGGAGCAGCTTCAGCCACAGACTCATTCAACCCCGCTGCTCTAAGGAACGATACAGGAAATCGTTCCTCCCAACCGCAATAAGACTATACAACTCATCTACCTCTGTCAGAGCCACCATCACAGAACTGCACTAAATATACCTGTCTCAATTCATCATTTTATACAATAATATTGTCTTTTGCACACTCTGTCTACATATTCTTACACTCACAGTATATTATATTATCTATTGTATCGCCAAATACTTATATTTATACCCGTACTATATATCATATATTATATCATACTCTTTGTATATTCTTTGTATATATAAGTCTATATACACATATTTTATTTATACATGTGTACATGTTATTAATATTATATTTTACTATTATTATTATTATATATACTGTTGCTGCTATTATTACTATATACTGCTATTATATTGGTATAATTACTATCATATATAAATATATATTATATACTATATATACTGTACTATTTTTGATATACTGTCTAACAATAACATTACCATCATATCATCAGTACTATTACCATCATCTGCCACTGCACCTTATCTACCTATTTTATCTTGTGTTTCTGTTTTTATTCTTTCTACCGCAATATTTTATATTTTATATTTTATTCTATTGTATTGTATTTTATTGTATTCAAATGTACCGGCTGCTATGACGACTTAATTTCCCCTCGGGATGAATAAAGTAATCTATCTATCTATCTATCTATCTATCTATCTAGATGCATCACTTACTGTTGAGAGGTGCTGGCACAGCTCGGCGAAGACTGCAGCAGAGTGTGGCTTCTGCACGGCCCTCTTGAAAACGAGCTCAACCATTTCCTGCAACTGCTCCGCTATGGAGCCAGAACAGTCTCAAAAGGATTAAATGCACACAGAAATGAATACATGCGCAAAAAAGATCCACAAATACATTTTCAACGCCGCTGGCTCAACACACTTGTCACACTAATCAGCGGCGTTGTCCGGCTGACTGTGGCTGGTTAGAGCACTTCATGTGTGTACGGTCACATACGGTTATAACGAACTTTGATAACGGGGATAGCGGGCTAGCCACCATGCTAACTGCGGTGGGAACAGCGCCAAAACCCGCTGACTTAATCCCAAGGCTCTCATGACACTGTTTCTCAAACACCGTCAGGTTATTAAGGTTAGAAGCAAACACTTGGTAGTAGTTAGTATCGGGTGTCCGTGCTGACTGTGTGTGGAAGCTGGGGGGGAAGCTAGCTGCCTCCGTGTAGCTTCAAGCTGTTGCAGCTGTTGAATTAGCAACGCAGTTTGGAAACAAGACCGGGGAACCGCTGCGTTAAGACACGATAACATAAGCACTTTGACCCGCTGGGTGTCACTTTATTTCAGCAAAACTGTCGCGTCATCAACAGCCCTTTTCTGTTGTCATCGTTCACTGTGTGTGAGGAGCCGGGGATCAGCGTCTACTAATTCTATGTCTATTGGCTGGCGGGCTAAAAACCTCCAGGCTGCCTGCGGGCGTTTTAATGACGTCGTGTAATGGCACTCACGTGATTGGCTGTACAGGAGTGAGACATCTGATTGGCTACAGACGATCCCCTCTTAGAAAAAATGCATTCGTGAAACAGAGTCGCGTCAGGGGAGTCTCAAAAGTCTCACACACAAATGCAGCGAGGTTTACAAATTAAAAGCACTTTGTAAATGCAGGTCCAACAGTTTATATATGAATGTAACAAGCTCCAAATATGTATTTGATGAAGATTGCAAATACTTTTACATGCATATATTTGTGAATTTTTTTTCTATTTGTGTGTGCATCGGAAATATGTTTATGAATCTTATATTTTACATGTGAATTTTTTTTACTTATATATGGAATGAAACATTTGTGTGTGCATTGAAAATGTATTTGTGGATCTTTTTTGTGCATGTATTCATTTCTGTGTGCATTTAATCCTTTTGAGACTGTTCTGGCTCCATACTCCTCACCGTCCAACTCCTCGTGACTCAGATCCGTCATGAAAGCTTGAAAGTTTTCGGTGAAGCAGCTGACGGACTTCTTCCTCATCTCTCCCAGCAGAAGAGGAGCTGGCTTGCAAGTTAATTCCACGCTTTTATTTTGTTTTGGGATCATGTTGATTCCAATAAATCGAAGTTGTCTTCAAGGCAAATCCAAAGAAACAAGTTCCGGTGCAAGAAACAAGTTCAGGAGCAAGAAACAAGTTCAGGAGCAAGAAACAAGTTCAGGAGCAGGAAACAAGTTCCGGTGCAACCAGCCAATAGTGAGAAGACAACTGAGTGAAAAATGAAAACTGACGTTTAAGTAACGACAGACTTCAAAGGTATAAGGCTGTTGCCTTGGTGACCTGCAGTGACATACGTCAAAGGAACAAAGCCTGATAACGTAAAAAATAATAATACAGAAAATGCTTCTTTTTTTTTAAATGTAAAAGAAGTTTCATTAAATTCAAACTTAATAACGGTTTGAGTGAAAAATCCTAGAAGACGTTTCTGAAACTTAAAAAATAAATTATATTCAGAAGTGTTACAAAAAGGCTATCATACGCTAATAAGGAATGATAATGAGCTCTTTAAGGTATGAAAAAAACTGCGCGCGCACATCCTGCGGCGCACATAAATAAAAAATAAATACAATTAAATCAAATTAATAAAAAAACTGTGCGCGCACATCCTGCGGCGCACATAAATAAAAAATATATTTAAAAATAAAACATAAAAAATAAAAACAATTGTATCAAATTAATAAAAAAAGTGTGCACATTCTAAATAAAAAAGCATGAAATGGCGTACGCCAAAGCTAATTCCGATTTACAAAACCATGCGCACGCAAAACCTCAACTCCAAATCCGCCCTCCACAGCCCCAATTTCTACTATAAATGGTCAATGCAAAGCACGTCACGAATATTAAATTATGAATCCGACCAATGGGTTTCCACCGTGAGTCCTGACCGAGGCACGGCATCAAGCTATGTGAAGAGGAAGTGAAACTTTCTGACACTGACATCGAGTTGTTTGTTAGTGAGGTGGAGGTGAAGAGCGACTTTATGGGACAGCAGTGATGTCACTAATAAAGAAAATACACTGATACTCTGCCGCTGCTGCTGTGTATAACACAATGTGGGAGATCAGAAATCGCTGAACCCTCGCTTCCTCCTCATCCTTCCATTCGCATTCACAAATCGTGCAGAACCCCGCATCGGTGTCACGGCAGTATTTATCCATTTAGAGCATCTGACCGATTCCCTCACATCAGTGGATCCAGTCTCTCAGCACGTGTCACCAAGTACGACATGAAGTGTTGTGAACTCAGTCTGTTGATATCAATCCTCTTCCGCTCCTCTCCTCTGAAGCAGAAGGAGCAGACACCAACACGCGCGGCTAGACCCGCTACGTCTTCCTCTGTATCTGACGCGTTGATGATGAAATGAAACAACTAACCTAAAACGACTTCTATAACAAATGTTATAACTTAGTCACACTTTAAAAGTATGACTAAGATATACGTGAGGAAGTGTCTGCTTAACCTCTGATATTAAAATGTTGAAGCCACAGTTTATGTGATTGAAGCGTTTATTTGTTTAACACAAGTCTGAGTAGATTTTCTCCCATGTATTTTCAACCCTAACTTCATAAACACTTGTATAGACATCATATATCAGAGACTTTATTTCTTCTCAACCTGTAATCTCAGATTCCTGTGTTCTGCAGCTTCTTCTGAATCAAGAGGAACGAGAGCTGTTTGTGGGACTCGTCTCCAAGAGGACAGGAAGAGACATTCAGAAGAAATCTGTCTCAATCAACCTTGTAGACTTTGAGTGGAGTTTCATATAGGTCAGTGAGAGCTCTCTCCCTAGGTCATTTGTCAATTTGTCTCTTTAATTTTGTACATGTAATCATATTGTTCTTCTCCTGTCCACTAAATATTAATCAATTCATTTCCAAATATGGGTATGCTTCCTTTCCATGTACACAAAAGGGAACATGCTCCCTTGTCCAAGGGCACGTAATCCAATGTAGGATTTGATCTCTTTATTTCTCTCTGTTAGAAATTAGGATCAGTTATTGGATGTATTTACTTCATGAATGTCACTTGTTGATCTTCCATGTAATCAAGTTGCAGAGCTTGTGTTGTTGAATTAATAGTTTTAAAGAGATTCGTCTGATAGAGGCAGTCTTATTTGACCAGGACCATTCAAAATGAATAAAGAAAGGAATATTTCATGTTGTTTTTAATTATCACGTGTTATACATTCTCTTTGTGGGATTAATGTTTTGTCCTGATACTTGCATCATTTCTCCAAGTGTTTTACAAGGTTCATTTGTTTTATCAAATGTAATGAACAGACTGATAACTGTCATGTTCTGAAATCTACATCAGTAATGGACAACTTTGTTTCTAACAACAAAAAAACAGCAAGTATTTCAGTAGCTGCATTTCATACCGTAATCATTCAGTATACGTTGTCCAGAATATCACATCAACACATGGAACCAAGGTTTTGGTAAAGATGAGTTTAATTTATAGGAACTGACAGTCATCATGCTGCTATTACATTAAATTAATAAGACCGTGTCCTCGCCGCCGGTCTACGGGGAGTATAAAGTGAGCGGACGGACGGAAGTTGCATCCGCGCAGGAGTCAGGACATCAGCTTCATGCAGCTCGTCCAGGGCCTGATGTCGGCATGTGGCGGAATGTGCACCGCTGTTATAACGACCGATGTAAACTCCCTCGGGATGTAATAAGGTCGGCATCTGATCACGAGCTGCTCCAGGTCCGGAGAACAGCCCGAAGAAATAATCTCCACATCTGAGCACCACACATTGTTCTCCATGCAGCAGACACCTCCTCCCTTGCTCTTCCCAGAGTGTGTTGTCCGGTCCTGACGCTGAATGGAGACCCCCTCGGGAACCATGGCGGAGTCCGGGATCGAGGGGTCGAGCCAAGTCTCCGTGAAAACCATCACGTTACAAAAAGTCAGACTGCGGTTCAGAACTGTTCCTTGTAAAGTGTCTTAAGATCTTCTTGTTGATGTTCCAGCCCGATTTGGGGGGTGGGTATCAACTGAGTTGAACCCATGTTTTCTCCTGGATTACAGAAGAGGGCCTATAGTTTTTCGTATGACTGAAGATTACAGCGCTCATTTATACGCTGGCTCGCAACAAACAATTTGCGTCCTCACCTGCTGCGGCCACGCTGCACTTACTCACACACACAGAAACGGCAGTGGAGAGAGAGAGAGAGGGCGAGAGGGAGCGCTACGGTGTCCCTAAATAGATGTCGCCAAAGCCCTGCAGCCTATAAGAATCACTGTCCTGTCAGGTAAATTAAAATATCAGCAGAACGGGAAACGCGCCCGCACATCCTACGGGCTCGTCCTGCGGCGCATATCCTGGGGCGCACATAAATAAAAAAAAATATATAACAATTTAATTAAATCAAATGAATAAAAAAACTGTGCGCACACATCCTGCGGCTGCCGCAAATCCTAAATAAAAAATAAAAAAATTTAATTAAATCAAATTTATATAAAAACTGCGCGCGCACATCCTACGGACGCGTGCTGCGGCGCATGTCCTGGGGCGCACATAAAAAAAAAAAATATATATAATAATTTAATTAAATCAAAGTAATAAAAAAAACTGTGCGCGCAAATCCTGCGGCGCACATAAATAAAGAATATATTTAAAAATAAAAACCATAAAAATGTAATTTATCAAATTAATAAACAAACTGTGCGCGCACATCCTGCGGGCGGTGCACATTCTAAATAAAAAAGCATGAAATTGAGTACGCCAAAGCTAATTCCGATTTATAAAACCATGCACACGCAAAACCTCAACTCCAAATCCGCCCTCCACCCCCCCAATTTCTACTATAAACGGTCAATGCAAAGCACGTCACGAATATTAAATTATGAATCCGACCAATGGGTTTCCACCGTGAGTCCTGACCGAGGCACGGCATCAAGCGATGTGAAGAGGAAGTGAAACTTTCTGACACTGACATCGAGTTGTTTGTTAGTGAGGTGGAGGTGAAGAGCGACTTTATAGGACAGCAGTGATGTCACTAATAAAGAAAATACACTGATACTCTGCCGCTGCTGCTGTGGATAACACAATGTGTGAGATCAGAAATCGCTGAACCCTCGCTTCCTCCTCATCCTTCCATTCGCATGCACAAATCGTGCAGAACCCCGCATCGGTGTCACGGCAGTATTTATCCATTTAGAGCATCGGACCGATTCCCTCACATCAGTGGATCCTTGCCTCCACTCTGGGATATTATTTGGAAAGTTTCTACATTTCTTGTTAGTGATCTCCTGTGCGCTCTATGCGCTCTGCGCTGGGTGGCTCTGCGCGCTGGGTCGCTATTACATGTGTAGCGGGTCAGTTCTTAATAAAGTTTTATACTTTTAGCAGTGTCATTTTCCCCGCTCTGGATGTGTTAATTAACCTGACAGGACGGCAACTCCTATAGGCTGCAAGGAGGCGGAGGAGTTTATTTAGGGACACCTTAGCACTCTCCCTTGTCCTCTCTCTCTCTCTCCCCACTGCCGGTCCTGTGGGTGTGTGCGGAAGTTTAGCGTGAGCGCAGCACGTGTGGTCGCAATTGTTTGTCGCAGTAAGTTGCTGGAAGTTATATAATGTTAACGGCGATCACAGAGAAAGTGTCCGCAAATTGTAACTGAAGTTTGTCCTTAGAGCCCAGCGTGAAGCTGTGTCTGTGTGCGACTGTGACGGCGTCACCGTGGATGCACGCTGTCCCTGCTTTATTTTAATGAATTAAAAGTATGAGATAAGGATGTGTTTTTATGTTTGTAAATGTTTTTAAATATTATAAATGTGTTTAAATTGTGTGACCTAACTATAACATGTTTGTTTTATAGGGCTGCCTCCAGCTAAATAGTTACGGTCACGGTTTTTTCCCACTTTAGATTTTATTTAGATTATTTGGTTTGATTATTTGTTTCTTTGTGTTTTGTTTTGTTCTATTGCAAGGTGCAATATATATGGTTGACTGGGACTGTGCAATTCAGCGGTAGTGACTTTAATGGTGGTGAATTATTGGCTCCATAAAGTAGAGGCCCTCTTTTGTCATTTTGTTGTTGTATATCGTTTGCAGTGATTTTCTTAAAGTGTGTTGTGTTTGGTTTTTAATGCATGATATTTCAGCATTGTACAATTGGGTCTGGAGCCTCTAATTTCTCTCTATTTTAAACTGTCATTTATATCAAGTCCAGGCCAGCCTTTCCAACCTTTGCACATGTCACTTTACTGTTTGAGCAGTCTGTTTTAAATCATTTGCATTTATTAAATAAATTGTATTTTGTATTGATATCTCAGCCTCCCGTCCCGTCTTATTCTGGATACTTGTTGAACCGAATTGACATTAACTGTCATCTCTGAACCATTTTTAATCACTACACATGCTTGCATTGTTACGATTCTTAAAGTGTGCTATGGTTGTTTAATGTATGATATATTAATGTAATGAACCGACTGATAACTGTCATGCTCTGAAATCTACATCAGTAATGGACAACAAAACCAGTATTAGTATTTCAGTAGCTGCATTTCATTTACCGTAATCATTCAGTATACGTTGTTCAGAATATCACATCAACACAGGGAACCAAGGTTTTGGTAAAGAGGAGTTTAATTTATAGGAACTGACTGTCATCATGCTGCTATTACCTTAAATTACATTGTACAGTATTTGGGATTATGTTGAATTTTATTTAAAACAATAATAAACAGACAAGTTAATTTACATGACAATTGTTTACAGTGCGGAAGTTACACTGTAACAGACTGCGTCACACTCGCGCTGTGGGTTTTATGCGGTGTCCTCGCCGCCGGTCTACGGGGAGTATAAAGCGAGCGCACGGACGGAAGTTGCATCCGCGCAGGACATCAGCTCCTGTGGGAACACACGAGCAAAGCGGAAGCGCATTGCTCCGCGCCCGTCAGCCCGTGATTCTGCTTTCTCCGCTGGTTGTGTATGCTCCGTTCAATGAAGGGGTTCGGGGTAAATGATGATCTTCATAGCATTTAATCATGTTCGGGGAAACACTCGGGGATATTGAAACTCCAGGAGAACCGCAGGGAACTCTAAAGTACGGGACACATATTTTAACATTTAAATATAATATGTCATTAATATCGTTTAAAATCATTTCCCAGTGTGTTTCCCCGAACTATGCCCCGAAACCATCGGTGCCGAACGCGATCGCAGCCGAAGTGAACAGCGCCACTGAGTTACATGGGGGCGGGCGTGAATGTTACGGGGTCAATTCTGAATAAAGTTTTATAGTTTTGGCAGTATTATTTTCCCCGTTCTGCTGATGTTTTAATTTACCTGACAGGACGGTGATTCCTATAGGCTGCGGGAAGTCGGCGGAGTCTATTTAGGGACACCGTAGCTCTTCCCTTCTCCCCCTCTCTTATTGTGTCCGTGACATTAAGTTAAGTTGTCTTTTCCTGTTTTAGTAATTGTTCTCAAGACAATAAGGACGGGGTGGGTCCCTGCTTTATTTGAATGAATTAAAGGTATGACATAATGATGTGTTTAATGTTTGTAAATGTTTTTGAAACATTTTGATAAACTGGTTCAAATTGTATGACCTAAATACAACATGTTTGTTTCTGTTGAGTTGTGTTGCACTATTGCTGCAGCTACCGTTGCATTCGGAGGAAAGAATAAATGATGGCGTTATCTTTAGCCGTTGTTGGCGTATTTATTAACAGGCTGCTGACACATCAGTCTCACGGTCAGAGCTACTTTAACTGACACACTAACATATAGCAGGTTGGCTCTTATAGCCTGTACCTTGGCGCCATCCTGTGGCGTAACCATATATACATATTACAATACAGCATTACATATACATCTGAGTACATAATGAATATATCTCAACACCCCCACTTGTACTCAGGTTGCTATACTTCAAGCAAAAGAAACACAGGAAAACAGAATGAATGTGAACCTCTGTCATACACATATCAATCTCCAAAAAGAGCATTTGCAAACTTCTTCAGTTTCAACTTATTTACAGGTTTGGTCATTACATCAGCAACCATGTCATCAGTAGAACAATACATCAAAATCACCCTTCCCTCAATCACAGTTGACCTGATAAAGTGGTACTTTATGTCAAAGTGTTTACACCTCTGTCTGTGTACAGGGTTTTTGGCAAGAGCTATTGTCCCCTGATTGTCCTCATGTACAATAGTTTGTGTGTAATTGTAGTTATCTATACCCCCTAGTAACTGCTCCAGGTATAGACACTCCTGTATGGTTGAAGCCAGTGCCATATATTCTGCCTCGCAGGTTGATAGCGCAACTGTGGGTTGTTTTCTAGTCTTCCACGAGACTAGAGAGCTGTTCTGACTAAGACTGACAGAGTATCCTGTGGTACTGCGTCTGTCACTTGTATCAGCCGCCCAGTCAGCATCACTGTAGGCTTGTATACCTAGCTCCTCACTGTCGTTTCTCTTAAAGCTTAACCCTTTCTCTGCAGTGCCTTTGAGATACCTTAAAACATGCTTCACAGTGACCCACTGCTCCTCTGTAGGCTCAGCAAAATACTGTGATAATCTGCTCACCACAAAACTTAAATCCGGTCTGGTACAAGTAGTCAAGTATATAAGACTACCAACAGCCTCCCTGTACATCCTGACATCTTCCATCTTTACTGCATCTTCAGTATACTCTAGCTTCTGCTCACAGGGTGTTTCTCTGGTCCTACAATCTTGCATATTAAAACGCTGTAGTATCTTGTTAGTGTATCTTTCCTGTGACATCTTTACACATCCATCTGATTGACTGAAATCAATACCCAGAAAATGTTTGAGTTTGCCTAAATCTTTCATCTTAAACTTTTCTGCGAGCATCTCTTTCACCTTTTTCAGTCTTTCTTCATTGCTTGCTGCAATGATCAAGTCATCGACCCATGTGATTATGATCACCTTCCCTTCATTTGACTCTTTGGCATAAACACAGTGGTCGGCTGGGTTTTGTAATATTATGTTTTTTTTAAACCATTTCATTTATATTGCTGCCTCAACGTGATGCTGACACGGACACGTTAACTCGGGATGGGTTTTTGTAGGATTTTTATTTCAGCGAGACCTTCAGTAGATCACCACACTTCACTCACAAGCGCTTTGTGAAAATGACGAATCTGCCACCGGCTCTGCAAATGACCCTCAACATCTGGAAAAAGGTAAAGAAATCGCCAATGTCAGGCCATGTGTGTTCTGTTATTGTCCGGAGACTCCGCCCTCTGTTGCTTCCCGCTCTTTTTGTCCCTCACCTGTTCCCGGTCATCAACCTGATTGTTTGCCTGATTTGTTCACCTGTGTCTTGTCTTTGTTCCCCCTTCTATTTAAGCCCAGTCTTCCTGTTGTCCCCTGTCGGATTGTATCGTTTGTTTGTGAGAATCTATGTAAAGATTCTGCCGTGTTTGAACCTTGTTTTACCTGGTCTGGTACTAGACTCAGATTTTTGATCCTCTCTGTTTTTCCCTTTTGGAATTCTGTTTTTGAATTGGACTCTCTGTTTTTTGCACTTGTGTTTTTTGCCTTTTTGGATCCTTGTTTTTTCTATTTTTGGAAATAAATAAGTATTTTTTTGCATCTTGGTCTGCGATTTAGTCCTTACTCTGAGAAAGGAGAGGCACTGTCTAACGCCGAGTTTACCCCGGGGCGTGGAAGCGCAGTGCAGCGCCAAGGAAATCAAGCGCCTCCTATCCACTCCCTGTTAAACCTTGTGCGGTGCACATCGGATGCGCTGCGCCGCGCTGCTTCACTCGCGCCCTGAACCAATGGTTTCGGCGTAGAGTCTATTTTTTTCACTCGCCGCGAGCGTAATGCGCCAAGAAACAAACTGAAAATGATTTTAAACGATCTGTTGTCCTAGAGTTTTAATTTCCCCAATTTTCCCAATCACATAATTAAATTCCCCCCTGCCCATCCACTACAGCTACACAAGCAGTCATATGGATACAAATAGAGGGGGGGGCTATGAGACCATCATCATATACCCCCAAACGAGTACATTGAACGGGTTACATTCAACAGCAAGCGGAGAAAGCAGAATCGCGGGCTGACCGTCGCTGAGAAATGCAAATCCGGTGTGAACAGCCGGCGCCGCACTTTCCACCTAAAAACGATGAAATGAACTGAACTATGAAGTAGTTCAGATTTTGAATGGTGAACTATGAACGTGAACTATTCATGTTTACTTGTATGAACTGAACTTTGAACTAGTTCATGAGAGGTGTGAACGTGCACAACACTGTTCAAATCGTAATTCACGTCGTCACTAAAGTTAATGTTGAGTCGGTGTGTGCTTTTGCAAAAACGATGTCGGACACAGTAATTTTCTCTGGCCCTCTACCTAACACAACAGGTGATGACATGTTGTCTTTTAACCTCTGGCTGTCGAGGTGTCCTGTAAACGGTGTGGGCTTTGTAGATGACTGGCAAACTTTTTGGAGGAAACCTGGACTTGTTAGGAGAGACGGCGTTCATCCCACTTGGGATGGAGCAGCTCTCTTATCTAGGAATATTACTCAGTCTATTACATGACAACCCAGAGTTGGGACCAGGAAGCAGAGCTGCAGTGCTAAAAACTTCTCTGCGCTCCCTCTGGGACAGTCACACAACCCCATAGAGATTGTGTCTGTCCACCGTCCGAATCCACACAATAATCTAATACAAATTAACACAACCTCTGAAACAACACAGGAAACCAAGACTTTGAAATGTGGTCTTTTAAACATTAGATCACTGTCATCAAAGGCTATTTTAGTTAATGAACTAGTCTCAGACTACAACATAGATGTATTATCCCTCACTGAGACGTGGCTGCATCCTGATGAATATGTCAGTCTAAATGAATCTACTCCCTCCAGTCATATAAATTCACAGGTTCCCAGAGAATTCGGACGAGGAGGTGGAGTTGCTGCTATTTTTAACCCCAGTCTATCAATTAATCCTAAACTAAACTATAACTCATTTGAATGTCTTGTTCTTCCACGCCAATCCAGGAAACACCAACAGCCAATCATATTTGCTGTAGTTTACCGTGCTCCGGGGGCTTAAACTGAATTATTTACGGAATTCCCCGAGTTTTTTTCAAACCTAGTCCGAAAGACCTATAACATAATTATTGTTGGTGACTTTAATATTCATGTTGACAATAATAAAGATAGCCTTAGTGTAGCATTAATTTCGATACTAGATTCAATTGGTTTCAGTCAGTGTGTACACCAACCTACTCATTGTTGTAACCACACACTTGACCTTGTATTATCATACGGTGTCGGAATTGAACATTTAACAGTACTCTGATCACCCAGGATCAGTTTACCAAAATAATCTCAGGTTCTAAACCAACAACCTGTATCTTAGACGACATTGCCCTTGCTTTCAATGAAACAGTCAGGAACTGGTGAGTGATCTTCGATCCTGATTTGTCCTTTAATTCTCACCTACAACTAATTTCTAGGACCGCCTTTTTCCACTTGCGTAATATCTAAAAAATCAGACATGTACTTCGCAAAAAGATGCAGAAAAACTAGTCCACGCCTTTGTTACATCCAGACTGGACTATTGTAATTCATAACTATCATGCTCCAGCAGTAAGTCGTTAAAAAATCTGCAGCTTGTCCAAAATGTTCTTCAATGATACTGAAACAACCCTTAAGATATAGGCTTGTGTTTATATACACGGTATATGCATATAGATCTATATATCTATATATATATCCCCTGATGCTGTCAGAACACATGAACCTGCTGAATGTTGCATCAGTAAAGATACAGACACTGATGCACATGTTTTTATCTCATTACACCAGGATCACTGGTCTTATTATAAAATCTGTACAACAGAGAACTTCTGTCTCACGTTTCTTCTTTATTCTATTCTACTTGTTTTCATGTTCATATACAGTTCTTCCGCCATCTGCAGGCAGACGTCACCACTGACTCTGATTCTTTCAGTTCATGAGGAGTTTGTTTTCAATGTGTTTCTCTATAATTTGTTTAAGTCTTGACATTTTAAGTAAAAAGCCTTGATATTATGTATATTAGGATTTGGCTCTATTTGTAACCGGTCTATCCTTTGTGGTCTACCTGCGTTGTGTGTCAGTTTGTGAAGTAGAAGACCGGGACAGGACTTGTATCACTACTGAATTTGTCTGTTATGTTGAAGCCACAGTTCATGTGATTGAACCGTTTTTTTATTTAACACAAGTACTGAGTACATTGTACAAAGACCTTTTCCTTATAAATCAAACACGACACTTTGGTGAATTAAGGTTTTCAGTCATCAAATGTTGTCTTAGACACATAATGAGATTATTGACTCATATCTTAACAATCAATGATTGATTGGATTCAAACCAAAATGTAAAAGCCCTGTGATTAATTTCAAATTACAACAAAACATTCATCAAAGTGTTCTTGTGTGATTACAATACTGTGCGTGTTGCTGCTGGGACTTTCTATATCATATCTGCCAGTCGTGCACATTACAACAGAATTTACTGATGCAACATTCAGCAGGTTCTTGTGTTCTGACAGCATCAGGGAATATATATACATATAGATATATAGATCTATATGCATATACTGTGTGTATATACACACAAGCCACTAAATATGATTTTATTAAATATTGAAATTGAAAATCGTTATTTGTATATCCCATATTCACAAATCACAATTTGTCTCATAGGGCTTCAACATGGTCTGACATCCTCTGTCCTTAACCATCAGCAAGAGTAAGGAAAAACTACTAAAACCCTTTTACAGGGTAAAAATACGTAGAAACCTCAGAGAGAGCCACATGTGAGGGATCCCTCTCCCAGGACTGACAGAAGGGCAATAGATGTCAAGTGTACGAAAACATCATCAAGATTAAAGTTTTTAGCAGCATTAGTGAGGGTAAACATTTTGAAGGATAACTTCAAAACTATATGTCAAGCAGTCCTGCTGCAACTAAATGCTTCCTAGTTTAGAACATAGGACAAGTAACGTTCTGCCGCACTAATTAGCTCTAACTATAAGCTTTATCAAATAGGAAGGTTTTAAGCCTACTTTTAAACATACAGATGGTGTCTGCTTCCCGAACTGAAAGTGGTAGATTATTCCACAGCAGAGGGGCTTGATGGCTGAAAGCTCTGGCTCCTACTCTACTCTTTAAAACATAGTCAAATGAAGCAGCAGTTTACAGGGTGAAGGAGTGGGGAATATTAAATTAAATAATATGAATATATGTGAAGTAAGTGTATTTGTATGAGTGGGGGAGCAGAATGTATATGGTGACTGTTCAGAGGGTCAGTGTTGATTGTTCAGAAGCCTAATGGCCTGGAGGAAGAAGCTGTTTGTGTGTCTGGTAGTCCGTGCTCGGATGCTCCGGTAACGTCTGCCAGACAGCAGCAGTGTGAGAAGTCCACAGCCTGTGTGGCTCTGGTCCTTGATGATCTTCAGTGCTCTTCTCAGGCATCTTGTGCTGTAGATGCCTTGCACGGAAGGGAGATGGCAGCCGATGATACCAGGTCAGGTCATCTGTGATGAACACACCGAGGAGCTCACCACCTGGGGTCTGCTCGTCAGGAAGTCCAAGATCCAGTTACACAGGGGGGTTTTAAGACCCAGGCTCCTGAGCTTGGGGACGAGCTTGGCAGGCACAATTGTGTTGAATGCGGAGCTGTAGTCCACGAACATGATCCTCACATATGTGTTGGCCTTCTTCAGGTGGGAGAGGGTGGTGTGTGTTGTCGGGGCGATGGCATCGTCCGTGGATCGGTTTGGGCGGTGAGCAGATGTGGCTTTTGACCAGCCGCTCGAAGCACTTCATGATGGTGGAGGTCAGTGCTACAGGGCGGTAGTCGTTTAAGCAGGTGATGGATGATTTCTTAGGTATGGGGATGATGGTGGCCTGCTTGAAGCAGGAGGGGACTGTCGAGAGATTTAGGGAGAGGTTGAATATGGAGGTGAAGACCTCCGTTAGCTGGTAATAGAGCAGTAATGCTGGTTATGATTTATGACTTTTAATCATAATACTTAATTAGGTGGATTTTATGCTCGCCACAATAGAGCCACCTCCTCGTGTCATAACTAAACTGCAAATTATATTATTTCTATGGTCAGAATCTTGGTCATGTCATTTATTTGTATCAATATATACATTTATTTAGTCAATAAAGTAACATTTTAGTTTTGAGAGCTCAAGATGATCTCTAAACTTATTTTGAGACTGACCAGTGATCCAAAACTCAAAGACGAATCATTTAGAAAATAAACAGACATTAAGAGGAGATCAGGAATTCTTCACTTTTCAATATTCTAACGAAATGCTTGATTGATAATTTAATCAACAAGCTTTTGCTTCTGGATTTTCTAAATGATTATTTTGTCTCCCAAGCCAGCAGTTCAGAGCAAGCTGGAAAGAAAACAAAAGATCACAGACAATTCATCTACACATGTAAAAGATAAGACTGGCAAATTAAAAAATATTAATATCTGACATGGGAAAAATTGTATTTCACATTAGTGAGTCATGAAATTGGATTTTATTCTGAAAGCATCATCAGTCAGAAACTTCAACAGTGGTCAAAATCAGTTTTGGATTTTCCTTCTTTTGGCCACTAGGGGGTAGGCATGTTCCATCATAATCTGGTAATTTTGTGAAAAGGAGTTTCCAACAGAACCCTCTATTCCTCTCTTTTCTTTTTCTGTTCAGTGCTTTTTGAACATGAGAAAACTTTCACAGGTGGGTGTTGGATTACAGAAACTGTATTTTAGAAATGTTTAACACTTTACTCTCTCCTTTTGATCATTTGACCTATCTATCAGATTCTAAATCTTAGAATAAGATATATTAAAAAATAAAGTTTCCTTCACAGTGTTTTTCTTCTATACATTGTAATTATTCTGTCTAACTTCAGTACATTTGACCTCCAGTCGCTGCAGCAGTCACATGTATTGATCTGGACCTCAGATATATCTTATCTCCACAGAGCTGCAGCTGTGATCAGTCCCTTCAAACAAACACACTTTAAACAGCCTGATTGGCCTCTGCTCAATAAAACCCTGTGTGTGAAACCTGTGGAGCAAGTGGACTTTCCCTTTCAAACACGAGTCTGAATTTTGATGGGTTGACAGGGACAATTTATATAATTTACGAGACTTAGCCTGGAATAACTGAAATATCACCTGTTTAAATAAAGCAGAGACAAAATGCAGACATTAATGTAAATCATCTCTGAAATGCCAAAAGAGACAAGTGGTGACCCGACAGAGGGATAGAGAATTGAAAAATAAGATGACAACTGCAACAAGCATGTAAACTAGATTCAAACTGGCAAAATAAGATGAAAGCACAGCTTCTATGAGAGAGCCACTGCTTTCCCCCTCACTGTAGAGACTGAATCAAAGCAGCCTTAGACAAATCCTCCTTCTGTCTGTAGGCCCAAGTGCTTTGTGTTCTATTAAAGCCCATGGAAATCTACACTCTGTACGTTGTTTGATGTTGCCAACTTGTCATCTCTGTATCTCCGCAGACTTCACACATGGGCTGTTTTCTATATATAAAACTCTGTCCGAGTTGTTTCCTCTTTACCTGTGTACATACATGTATATGTAAGGGGGGGGGGTGTACCACCACTCGAGGGCTGGTGATAAGATAACTGGAAAGTTTTCACATTACAACGTGATCATATTTCACGTTATGATGATCCGTAACACGTTAATTATGCTCAGAAGATTGCATGTGTGTTGTGTATGTTTTGTATGACCGCTGTATGTGTGTGTTCGTATTCTGTCTGTTGTAACAATGTGTTACTGCCTTCTTGGCCACATCTGTCTTGTGAGAGATTTAACTCAATGAGATCTTTACCTGGTTACAGAATGTCCATGGAGTTAACTATTCTAATGTTCAAAGTTTTTTTCATAAACCAAACTAATGATGCTCTGCCATGGCAGCACATTCAAGTTACTTTAGTTCATCGTAACACTTACAAGCCTTCTTTTGTAAAAGCTTCTCATTAATTAAGTCTAATTGGCTCCTGTATATCAAACATGTTTTTTTTTTTTTGTTGTTTTTTTTACTGAATTCTCATTTAGATTTGATGTTCAGTTCAGGAAGTACTTTTGTCAAATGTTGTCCCAGAAATTCTCCAGTCATCTGTGCTTATCATTGATTATTGGGAAAAGGGGAAATGTATAAGTTGTATTTCCCACATGTGTTTTAATTGAAATGTGAGGGCAGCTGCATGCAAGACATTAAAACACCCAAATAAAATTTAAAACATTTTATTCATTAGTCGACAACATATTATAAACCCCTAACAGAGTAAAGACTTGTTCAGGGCATGATGTCACCCAGTGTACATTATACAGAGTAGGAGCAGGGGTTGCAGTAGGGGGTTTCTGTCCATTTACAAATATCTCTGTATAAGTTTTATAAGTGTATGAGTTGTATTTCCCACATGAGTTTTCATTAAAAACTTAGTGGGGGTGGAGCCTGCCCTCTTCCGTGCATCCACTGTGTCCTTCAACAAAAGGGAGAGCCTTGGTGCCCTCTTCCCTTCCTCTGCGATGAACCTCAGCTGGTTATAGTAGGAGTCCAGAGACGTGACCACCTCCAGGTCCTGCTAGATGAGCTGGAGGAGCTCACAGAGGCTCTCCAGAGATGGCCCGTCTCCGTTCTGCAGCAGCCTCCTGATGCAGCAGTACATGGCTTTCTCCTCCAGAACCTTTGAGAGGAACAGCTCCCCAATAAACTTGATGCTATTGAGGAGGCGTCCGGAAGGTTTTGCGTTGAGTTGCTCTTCCCTCAGCCGGTCGATGACCCTCACGTCCCTGACTGGCTCCAGGCAGGACCCACTCTTCCGATAAATGCCCTCCCTTTCAAAGTTCTTCCTGAACTCTGCCTGGCAGTGTTTGACCAGCAGAGACCTGAAGGAGACGCTGGCTGACCAGTCGGACAAGGATTGGACCTCCACCTGAAGAGGAGAAAACCATAAGGAAATATTAACATTAATGCTACTCACATACATACATAGTGATCAGTGTGTTCTGATTTGAGGATTAAATCAGCACACAAATGAATGAAAATAAGTGAACTCATTATTTGAATAAGACAACATGGGTCAAAAGTGACCCCACTCAGTATTTATTATTTATATCTTTGCAGTAAATTATTTCCGTCATTTAGTATTTCAGGTATTTTTCAAATAACTGTTTTTTTCACTTCCCTTCTAATTCACAACATGGGTCAAAAATGTTGTATTGTAAAATACATTCTTATTAAGTCTTATTTACAATCTATTACTAGTGAGAAAGATAATTTATAATTTACCCAAGGGGTTTGCATAGCTTGTTTATCAAAAGGCTAAATTAAGGTTACAACCTGCATACAAAAGATAAGCTGTCCAACTAATTAAGAAACAGGATAAAGTAGCTTCCAACGCAACATGGCGCCGTACTAACGGGTGCCTGTCGTAGCAGCTCCTGGTACTACTGTCGGTTTTTTTGTGTTTTTATAACGTTTGCGATTTGTTTTTTATATTTATTTTTGCACTGCTCTGTGCATCTCCGTCCCGCACAATGACGAGATGCTTTTGAAATTTATTGGACACTTTTTATAACTTTTAACCGCACTTCGGTCTCTTCGGATCACTGGGAGAATGCCTGCAACACACGCCGGCATTGTTTACACCCGCGACCAGCTGATCGCCCTGAGGCACACTACCCTCTTGGCCGGAGAGAGACCCACCATCCCGGAGGAACTAAAGAGGAGACGGCGGGGCTGCAGAGCGGGGCTTAAACGGAGGAAGGAGAAGAGGAAGTTTAAGCCCTTCATCCCTGCAGTAATCACTGGAAACGTGAGGTCGCTGGCAAATAAAGTGGACGAACTGGAAGCGCTCATCAGGACACAGAGGGAGTACAGGGAGTCCAGTATTGTGTGTCTCACGGAAACGTGGTTGCACGAGCAGATACCGGACTCCAACGTCACCATTCCTGGCTTCCAGACGGTTCGAGCCGACAGAGACACCATCGCGACCGGCAAGAAGAAAGGAGGGGGACTCGCCGTGCTCGTGAACAACAGGTGGTGTCACCCCGGGCACGTCACCGTTAAACATCGTGTCTGCAGCCCGGACATCGAGCTCGTCGCCGTCGGACTTCGTCCATATTATTTGCCGAGGGAGTTTACCAGTGTTTTCGCCATCAATGTTTACATTCCTCCATCTGGGAACGCAGAAGCAGCGTGTGACGTCATCCACACTGTGACTGCAGGATTACAGACACAACACCCCGGGGCCTTCATCATCATCACAGGTGACTTTAAACATGCTTCCCTCTCATCCACACTCCCAACCTTCTTCCAGTTTGTAAAATGTGCCACCCGGGAAAATAAGACTTTGGACCTATATGCAAATGTTAAGGATGCATACAGCTCCACTGCCCTGCCACCACTGGGCAGGTCAGACCACAACCTAGTCCTGCTCTCACCATCTTACAAGCCTGTGATTCAGCAGCACCCAGTCACAGTGAGGACAGTGAGGAAATGGTCTCATGAGGCCATGGAAACACTGCGTGGGGCCCTGGAGGCCACAGACTGGGATGCTCTGTATGAGCCACATGGTGAGGACATTGATGGCCTGACTGACTGTGTCTCTGAGTACATTGGGTTCTGCATCGATAACACCATCCCCACTAAAGAGGTCCGCTGTTACCCAAATAACAAGCCGTGGGTTACAAGCGACCTGAAGGCCCTTCTCAATGAGAAGAAGAGGGCCTTTAGATCACGGGACAGAGCAGAACTCAAACGGGTTCAAAGGGAGCTCAAGCGCAGCATCAGGGAGAGCAAGGACAACTTCAGAAGAAAACTGGAGCACAAACTGGAGGAAAACAACACCAGGGACGTCTGGAGTGGTATGAAGGAGATCACTGGTTTCAAGAGGAGAGATGGGGGAGCAGCTGGGGATGAACGACGTGCGAATGAGCTGAACACGTTCTTCAATAGGTTCAACTCCAACCCCCCAGCCCCCAGCGGACCATCCACTGCCTCCACTGACTCTACGACTGCCTCTACTGCGTCTCTGAGCAACAACCCCCCACCTCCCCCCATCACCCCCTGCCCCCCACCACCCCAGTCACCATCTCCCCCCACCCCCCCGCTGGCCTTTACCACAGACCTTCTCACACCTCCCACCCCCAGGACATCCTCACATCCCCCACAGCCCCCCACCACCTCCTGCAACACAAACATCTCTGCACCACCCTCAAACCCATCGCTGACATCCCCCACCCCCCAGTCTGGACTCCACATCACAGCCAGCCAGGTGAGGAGAGAGCTGGAGAGGCTCAAACCGAGGAAAGCTGCGGGGCCGGACCGCATCAGCCCTCGTTTGCTGAAGGCCTGTTCCAGCCAGCTCTGTGGAGTTCTCCAGCACCTCTTCAACCTGAGCCTACACCTTCAGAGAGTGCCAGTGCTCTGGAAAACATCCTGCCTGGTCCCAGTGCCCAAAAAAGGACGTCCTGCTGCACTGGAGGACTACAGGCCGGTGGCACTGACCTCTCACATCATGAAGGTCATGGAAAGACTGGTCCTGGCCCACCTCAGACCGCTGGTGTGCCCATCACAAGACCCCCTGCAGTTTGCATATCAGCCCCATGTTGGGGTTGATGATGCAATCATCTACCTGCTGCAGAAGGCTTACTCCTCCCTGGACAGACCCAACACCTCAGTCCGGATCATGTTTTTCGACTTCTCCAGCGCCTTCAATACCATCCAGCCCACTGCTGAAGGCCAAACTGGAGGGCACGCAGGTGAGTGCTCCCCTCATCGCTTGGGTCGATGACTATCTGACGGGCAGACCACAGTTTGTGAGATTACAGAACTGTGTGTCTGATCATCTGATCAGTAACATCGGGGCCCCCCAGGGAACTGTGCTGTCCCCCTTCCTCTTCACCACATACACTGCTGACTTTAAGCACTGCACAGAGACGTGTCATCTGCAGAAGTTCTCTGATGACACGGCCATTGTGGGGTGTGTTGAGGGCGGAGGGGAGGCTGAGTACAGGGACCTGGTTGACCGCTTTGTGAAGTGGTGTGGGGAGAACCGCATGCAGCTCAACGTGGCGAAGACGAGGGAGATGGTGGTGGATTTCAGGAGGACCAAGCCCCTGCCCTCTCCTGTCTGCATCGGTGGGACGGCTGTGGAGGTGGTCCCTGCTTACAAGTACCTGGGTGTCACACTAGACAATAAACTGGACTGGTCCACCAACACAGAGGCCGTCTACAAGAAGGGCCTGAGCCGGCTTTATTTCCTGAGGAGGCTCAGGTCCTTCAACGTCTGCAACAAGATGCTGCAGATGTTTTATAAGTCTGTTGTGGCGAGCACCATCTTCTTTGCTGTGGTGTCCTGGGGTGCGGGCATCAAGGCTAAGGACGCCAACAAACTGAAAAAACTGATTAGGAAGGCAGAGTCTGTGGTTGGCTCTAAGCTTGTCACCCTGGAGGAGGTGGTGGAGGACAGGATGCTGGCAAAACTGCTGGCAATCATGGACAATCCCTCTCACCCCCTCCACAAAACACTAGACAAGCTAAGGAGCAGCTTCAGCCACAGACTCATTCAACCCCGCTGCTCTAAGGAACGATACAGGAAATCGTTCCTCCCAACCGCAATAAGGCTATACAACTCATCTACCTCTGTCAGAGCCACCATCACAGAACTGCACTAAATATACCTGTCTCAATTCATCATTTTATAAAATAATATTGTCTTTTGCACACTCTGTCTACATATTCTTACACTCACAGTATATTATATTATCTATTGTATCGCCAAATACTTATATTTATACCCGTACTATATATCATATATTATATCATACTCTTTGTATATTCTTTGTATATATAAGTCTATATACACATATTTTATTTATACATGTGTACATGTTATTAATATTATATTTTACTATTATTATTATTATATATACTGTTGCTGCTATTATTACTATATACTGCTATTATATTGGTATAATTACTATCATATATAAATATATATTATATACTATATATACTGTACTATTTTTGATATACTGTCTAACAATAACATTACCATCATATCATCAGTACTATTACCATCATCTGCCACTGCACCTTATCTACCTATTTTATCTTGTGTTTCTGTTTTTATTCTTTCTACCGCAATATTTTATATTTTATATTTTATTCTATTGTATTGTATTTTATTGTATTCAAATGTACCGGCTGCTATGACGACTTAATTTCCCCTCGGGATGAATAAAGTAATCTATCTATCTATCTATCTATCTATCTAGATGCATCACTTACTGTTGAGAGGTGCTGGCACAGCTCGGCGAAGACTGCAGCAGAGTGTGGCTTCTGCACGGCCCTCTTGAAAACGAGCTCAACCATTTCCTGCAACTGCTCCGCTATGGAGCCAGAACAGTCTCAAAAGGATTAAATGCACACAGAAATGAATACATGCGCAAAAAAGATCCACAAATACATTTTCAACGCCGCTGGCTCAACACACTTGTCACACTAATCAGCGGCGTTGTCCGGCTGACTGTGGCTGGTTAGAGCACTTCATGTGTGTACGGTCACATACGGTTATAACGAACTTTGATAACGGGGATAGCGGGCTAGCCACCATGCTAACTGCGGTGGGAACAGCGCCAAAACCCGCTGACTTAATCCCAAGGCTCTCATGACACTGTTTCTCAAACACCGTCAGGTTAGAAGCAAACACTTGGTAGTAGTTAGTATCGGGTGTCCGTGCTGACTGTGTGTGGAAGCTGGGGGGGAAGCTAGCTGCCTCCGTGTAGCTTCAAGCTGTTGCAGCTGTTGAATTAGCAACGCAGTTTGGAAACAAGACCGGGGAACCGCTGCGTTAAGACACGATAACATAAGCACTTTGACCCGCTGGGTGTCACTTTATTTCAGCAAAACTGTCGCGTCATCAACAGCCCTTTTCTGTTGTCATCGTTCACTGTGTGTGAGGAGCCGGGGATCAGCGTCTACTAATTCTATGTCTATTGGCTGGCGGGCTAAAAACCTCCAGGCTGCCTGCGGGCGTTTTAATGACGTCGTGTAATGGCACTCACGTGATTGGCTGTACAGGAGTGAGACATCTGATTGGCTACAGACGATCCCCTCTTAGAAAAAATGCATTCGTGAAACAGAGTCGCGTCAGGGGAGTCTCAAAAGTCTCACACACAAATGCAGCGAGGTTTACAAATTAAAAGCACTTTGTAAATGCAGGTCCAACAGTTTATATATGAATGTAACAAGCTCCAAATATGTATTTGATGAAGATTGCAAATACTTTTACATGCATATATTTGTGAATTTTTTTTCTATTTGTGTGTGCATCGGAAATATGTTTATGAATCTTATATTTTACATGTGAATTTTTTTTACTTATATATGGAATGAAACATTTGTGTGTGCATTGAAAATGTATTTGTGGATCTTTTTTGTGCATGTATTCATTTCTGTGTGCATTTAATCCTTTTGAGACTGTTCTGGCTCCATACTCCTCACCGTCCAACTCCTCGTGACTCAGATCCGTCATGAAAGCTTGAAAGTTTTCGGTGAAGCAGCTGACGGACTTCTTCCTCATCTCTCCCAGCAGAAGAGGAGCTGGCTTGCAAGTTAATTCCACGCTTTTATTTTGTTTTGGGATCATGTTGATTCCAATAAATCGAAGTTGTCTTCAAGGCAAATCCAAAGAAACAAGTTCCGGTGCAAGAAACAAGTTCAGGAGCAAGAAACAAGTTCAGGAGCAAGAAACAAGTTCAGGAGCAGGAAACAAGTTCCGGTGCAACCAGCCAATAGTGAGAAGACAACTGAGTGAAAAATGAAAACTGACGTTTAAGTAACGACAGACTTCAAAGGTATAAGGCTGTTGCCTTGGTGACCTGCAGTGACATACGTCAAAGGAACAAAGCCTGATAACGTAAAAAATAATAATACAGAAAATGCTTCTCTTTTTTTAAATGTAAAAGAAGTTTCATTAAATTCAAACTTAATAACGGTTTGAGTGAAAAATCCTAGAAGACGTTTCTGAAACTTAAAAAATAAATTATATTCAGAAGTGTTACAAAAAGGCTATCATACGCTAATAAGGAATGATAATGAGCTCTTTAAGGTATGAAAAAAACTGCGCGCGCACATCCTGCGGCGCACATAAATAAAAAATAAATACAATTAAATCAAATTAATAAAAAAACTGTGCGCGCACATCCTGCGGCGCACATAAATAAAAAATATATTTAAAAATAAAACATAAAAAATAAAAACAATTGTATCAAATTAATAAAAAAAGTGTGCACATTCTAAATAAAAAAGCATGAAATGGCGTACGCCAAAGCTAATTCCGATTTACAAAACCATGCGCACGCAAAACCTCAACTCCAAATCCGCCCTCCACAGCCCCAATTTCTACTATAAATGGTCAATGCAAAGCACGTCACGAATATTAAATTATGAATCCGACCAATGGGTTTCCACCGTGAGTCCTGACCGAGGCACGGCATCAAGCTATGTGAAGAGGAAGTGAAACTTTCTGACACTGACATCGAGTTGTTTGTTAGTGAGGTGGAGGTGAAGAGCGACTTTATGGGACAGCAGTGATGTCACTAATAAAGAAAATACACTGATACTCTGCCGCTGCTGCTGTGTATAACACAATGTGGGAGATCAGAAATCGCTGAACCCTCGCTTCCTCCTCCTCATCCTTCCATTCGCATGCACAAATCGTGCAGAACCCCGCATCGGTGTCACGGCAGTATTTATCCATTTAGAGCATCTGACCGATTCCCTCACATCAGTGGATCCAGTCTCTCAGCACGTGTCACCAAGTACGACATGAAGTGTTGTGAACTCAGTCTGTTGATATCAATCCTCTTCCGCTCCTCTCCTCTGAAGCAGAAGGAGCAGACACCAACACGCGCGGCTAGACCCGCTACGTCTTCCTCTGTATCTGACGCGTTGATGATGAAATGAAACAACTAACCTAAAACGACTTCTATAACAAATGTTATAACTTAGTCACACTTTAAAAGTATGACTAAGATATACGTGAGGAAGTGTCTGCTTAACCTCTGATATTAAAATGTTGAAGCCACAGTTTATGTGATTGAAGCGTTTATTTGTTTAACACAAGTCTGAGTAGATTTTCTCCCATGTATTTTCAACCCTAACTTCATAAACACTTGTATAGACATCATATATCAGAGACTTTATTTCTTCTCAACCTCTAATCTCAGATTCCTGTGTTCTGCAGCTTCTTCTGAATCAAGAGGAACGAGAGCTGTTTGTGGGACTCGTCTCCAAGAGGACAGGAAGAGACATTCAGAAGAAATCTGTCTCAATCAACCTTGTAGACTTTGAGTGGAGTTTCATATAGGTCAGTGAGAGCTCTCTCCCTAGGTCATTTGTCAATTTGTCTCTTTAATTTTGTACATGTAATCATATTGTTCTTCTCCTGTCCACTAAATATTAATCAATTCATTTCCAAATATGGGTATGCTTCCTTTCCATGTACACAAAAGGGAACATGCTCCCTTGTCCAAGGGCACGTAATCCAATGTAGGATTTGATCTCTTTATTTCTCTCTGTTAGAAATTAGGATCAGTTATTGGATGTATTTACTTCATGAATGTCACTTGTTGATCTTCCATGTAATCAAGTTGCAGAGCTTGTGTTGTTGAATTAATAGTTTTAAAGAGATTCGTCTGATAGAGGCAGTCTTATTTGACCAGGACCATTCAAAATGAATAAAGAAAGGAATATTTCATGTTGTTTTTAATTATCACGTGTTATACATTCTCTTTGTGGGATTAATGTTTTGTCCTGATACTTGCATCATTTCTCCAAGTGTTTTACAAGGTTCATTTGTTTTATCAAATGTAATGAACAGACTGATAACTGTCATGTTCTGAAATCTACATCAGTAATGGACAACTTTGTTTCTAACAACAAAAAAACAGCAAGTATTTCAGTAGCTGCATTTCATACCGTAATCATTCAGTATACGTTGTTCAGAATATCACATCAACACATGGAACCAAGGTTTTGGTAAAGATGAGTTTAATTTATAGGAACTGACAGTCATCATGCTGCTATTACATTAAATTAATAAGACCGTGTCCTCGCCGCCGGTCTACGGGGAGTATAAAGTGAGCGGACGGACGGAAGTTGCATCCGCGCAGGAGTCAGGACATCAGCTTCATGCAGCTCGTCCAGGGCCTGATGTCGGCATGTGGCGGAATGTGCACCGCTGTTATAACGACCGATGTAAACTCCCTCGGGATGTAATAAGGTCGGCATCTGATCACGAGCTGCTCCAGGTCCGGAGAACAGCCCGAAGAAATAATCTCCACATCTGAGCACCACACATTGTTCTCCATGCAGCAGACACCTCCTCCCTTGCTCTTCCCAGAGTGTGTTGTCCGGTCCTGACGCTGAATGGAGACCCCCTCGGGAACCATGGCGGAGTCCGGGATCCAGGGGTCGAGCCAAGTCTCCGTGAAAACCATCACGTTACAAAAAGTCAGACTGCGGTTCAGAACTGTTCCTTGTAAAGTGTCTTAAGATCTTCTTGTTGATGTTCCAGCCCGATTTGGGGGGTGGGTATCAACTGAGTTGAACCCATGTTTTCTCCTGGATTACAGAAGAGGGCCTATAGTTTTTCGTACGACTGAAGATTACAGCGCTCATTTATACGCTGGCTCGCAACAAACAATTTGCGTCCTCACCTGCTGCGGCCACGCTGCACTTACTCACACACACAGAAACGGCAGTGGAGAGAGAGAGAGAGGGCGAGAGGGAGCGCTACGGTGTCCCTAAATAGATGTCGCCAAAGCCCTGCAGCCTATAAGAATCACTGTCCTGTCAGGTAAATTAAAATATCAGCAGAACGGGAAACGCGCCCGCACATCCTACGGGCGCGTCCTGCGGCGCATATCCTGGGGCGCACATAAATAAAAACAAATATATAACAATTTAATTAAATCAAATGAATAAAAAAACTGTGCGCGCACATCCTGCGGCTGCCGCAAATCCTAAATAAAAAATAAAAAAATTAAATTAAATCAAATTTATATAAAAACTGCGCGCGCACATCCTACGGACGCGTGCTGCGGCGCATGTCCTGGGGCGCACATAAAAAAAAAAAATATATATAATAATTTAATTAAATCAAAGTAATAAAAAAAACTGTGCGCGCAAATCCTGCGGCGCACATAAATAAAGAATATATTTAAAAATAAAAACCATAAAAATGTAATTTATCAAATTAATAAACAAACTGTGCGCGCACATCCTGCGGGCGGTGCACATTCTAAATAAAAAAGCATGAAATTGAGTACGCCAAAGCTAATTCCGATTTATAAAACCATGCACACGCAAAACCTCAACTCCAAATCCGCCCTCCACCCCCCCAATTTCTACTATAAACGGTCAATGCAAAGCACGTCACGAATATTAAATTATGAATCCGACCAATGGGTTTCCACCGTGAGTCCTGACCGAGGCACGGCATCAAGCGATGTGAAGAGGAAGTGAAACTTTCTGACACTGACATCGAGTTGTTTGTTAGTGAGGTGGAGGTGAAGAGCGACTTTATAGGACAGCAGTGATGTCACTAATAAAGAAAATACACTGATACTCTGCCGCTGCTGCTGTGGATAACACAATGTGTGAGATCAGAAATCGCTGAACCCTCGCTTCCTCCTCATCCTTCCATTCGCATGCACAAATCGTGCAGAACCCCGCATCGGTGTCACGGCAGTATTTATCCATTTAGAGCATCGGACCGATTCCCTCACATCAGTGGATCCTTGCCTCCACTCTGGGATATTATTTGGAAAGTTTCTACATTTCTTGTTAGTGATCTCCTGTGCGCTCTATGCGCTCTGCGCTGGGTGGCTCTGCGCGCTGGGTCGCTATTACATGTGTAGCGGGTCAGTTCTTAATAAAGTTTTATACTTTTAGCAGTGTCATTTTCCCCGCTCTGGATGTGTTAATTCACCTGACAGGACGGCAACTCCTATAGGCTGCAAGGAGGCCGAGGAGTTTATTTAGGGACACCTTAGCACTCTCCCTTGTCCTCTCTCTCTCTCTCCCCACTGCCGGTCCTGTGGGTGTGTGCGGAAGTTTAGCGTGAGCGCAGCACGTGTGGTCGCAATTGTTTGTCGCAGTAAGTTGCTGGAAGTTATATAATGTTAACGGCGATCACAGAGAAAGTGTCCGCAAATTGTAACTGAAGTTTGTCCTTAGAGCCCAGCGTGAAGCTGTGTCTGTGTGCGACTGTGACGGCGTCACCGTGGATGCACGCTGTCCCTGCTTTATTTTAATGAATTAAAAGTATGAGATAAGGATGTGTTTTTATGTTTGTAAATGTTTTTAAATATTATAAATGTGTTTAAATTGTGTGACCTAACTATAACATGTTTGTTTTATAGGGCTGCCTCCAGCTAAATAGTTACGGTCACGGTTTTTTCCCACTTTAGATTTTATTTAGATTATTTGGTTTGATTATTTGTTTCTTTGTGTTTTGTTTTGTTCTATTGCAAGGTGCAATATATATGGTTGACTGGGACTGTGCAATTCAGCGGTAGTGACTTTAATGGTGGTGAATTATTGGCTCCATAAAGTAGAGGCCCTCTTTTGTCATTTTGTTGTTGTATATCGTTTGCAGTGATTTTCTTAAAGTGTGTTGTGTTTGGTTTTTAATGCATGATATTTCAGCATTGTACAATTGGGTCTGGAGCCTCTAATTTCTCTCTATTTTAAACTGTCATTTATATCAAGTCCAGGCCAGCCTTTCCAACCTTTGCACATGTCACTTTACTGTTTGAGCAGTCTGTTTTAAATCATTTGCATTTATTAAATAAATTGTATTTTGTATTGATATCTCAGCCTCCCGTCCCGTCTTATTCTGGATACTTGTTGAACCGAATTGACATTAACTGTCATCTCTGAACCATTTTTAATCACTACACATGCTTGCATTGTTACGATTCTTAAAGTGTGCTATGGTTGTTTAATGTATGATATATTAATGTAATGAACCGACTGATAACTGTCATGCTCTGAAATCTACATCAGTAATGGACAACAAAACCAGTATTAGTATTTCAGTAGCTGCATTTCATTTACCGTAATCATTCAGTATACGTTGTTCAGAATATCACATCAACACAGGGAACCAAGGTTTTGGTAAAGAGGAGTTTAATTTATAGGAACTGACTGTCATCATGCTGCTATTACCTTAAATTACATTGTACAGTATTTGGGATTATGTTGAATTTTATTTAAAACAATAATAAACAGACAAGTTAATTTACATGACAATTGTTTACAGTGCGGAAGTTACACTGTAACAGACTGCGTCACACTCGCGCTGTGGGTTTTATGCGGTGTCCTCGCCGCCGGTCTACGGGGAGTATAAAGCGAGCGCACGGACGGAAGTTGCATCCGCGCAGGACATCAGCTCCTGTGGGAACACACGAGCAAAGCGGAAGCGCATTGCTCCGCGCCCGTCAGCCCGTGATTCTGCTTTCTCCGCTGGTTGTGTATGCTCCGTTCAATGAAGGGGTTCGGGGTAAATGATGATCTTCATAGCATTTAATCATGTTCGGGGAAACACTCGGGGATATTGAAACTCCAGGAGAACCGCAGGGAACTCTAAAGTACGGGACACATATTTTAACATTTAAATATAATATGTCATTAATATCGTTTAAAATCATTTCCCAGTGTGTTTCCCCGAACTATGCCCCGAAACCATCGGTGCCGAACGCGATCGCAGCCGAAGTGAACAGCGCCACTGAGTTACATGGGGGCGGGCGTGAATGTTACGGGGTCAATTCTGAATAAAGTTTTATAGTTTTGGCAGTATTATTTTCCCCGTTCTGCTGATGTTTTAATTTACCTGACAGGACGGTGATTCCTATAGGCTGCGGGAAGTCGGCGCAGTCTATTTAGGGACACCGTAGCTCTTCCCTTCTCCCCCTCTCTTATTGTGTCCGTGACATTAAGTTAAGTTGTCTTTTCCTGTTTTAGTAATTGTTCTCAAGACAATAAGGACGGGGTGGGTCCCTGCTTTATTTGAATGAATTAAAGGTATGACATAATGATGTGTTTAATGTTTGTAAATGTTTTTGAAACATTTTGATAAACTGGTTCAAATTGTATGACCTAAATACAACATGTTTGTTTCTGTTGAGTTGTGTTGCACTATTGCTGCAGCTACCGTTGCATTCGGAGGAAAGAATAAATTATGGCGTTATCTTTAGCCGTTGTTGGCGTATTTATTAACAGGCTGCTGACACATCAGTCTCACGGTCAGAGCTACTTTAACTGACACACTAACATATAGCAGGTTGGCTCTTATAGCCTGTACCTTGGCGCCATCCTGTGGCGTAACCATATATACATATTACAATACAGCATTACATATACATCTGAGTACATAATGAATATATCTCAACACCCCCACTTGTACTCAGGTTGCTATACTTCAAGCAAAAGAAACACAGGAAAACAGAATGAATGTGAACCTCTGTCATACACATATCAATCTCCAAAAAGAGCATTTGCAAACTTCTTCAGTTTCAACTTATTTACAGGTTTGGTCATTACATCAGCAACCATGTCATCAGTAGAACAATACATCAAAATCACCCTTCCCTCAATCACAGTTGACCTGATAAAGTGGTACTTTATGTCAAAGTGTTTACACCTCTGTCTGTGTACAGGGTTTTTGGCAAGAGCTATTGTCCCCTGATTGTCCTCATGTACAATAGTTTGTGTGTAATTGTAGTTATCTATACCCCCTAGTAACTGCTCCAGGTATAGACACTCCTGTATGGTTGAAGCCAGTGCCATATATTCTGCCTCGCAGGTTGATAGCGCAACTGTGGGT
The DNA here is from genome assembly GCF_947347685.1 of Pleuronectes platessa. Classification (NCBI taxonomy): domain Eukaryota; kingdom Metazoa; phylum Chordata; class Actinopteri; order Pleuronectiformes; family Pleuronectidae; genus Pleuronectes; species Pleuronectes platessa. The sequence continues at coordinate 631,663 of NW_026519049.1, read as the reverse complement.
TGTTTTCTAGTCTTCCACGAGACTAGAGAGCTGTTCTGACTAAGACTGACAGAGTATCCTGTGGTACTGCGTCTGTCACTTGTATCAGCCGCCCAGTCAGCATCACTGTAGGCTTGTATACCTAGCTCCTCACTGTCGTTTCTCTTAAAGCTTAACCCTTTCTCTGCAGTGCCTTTGAGATACAGTGCCTTGCATAAGTATTCACCCCCTTTGGACTTTTCTACATTTTGTCATGGTATAACCACAGATTAAAATGTATTTCATCGCGAGTTTATGTAATGGACCAACACAAAATAGTGCATCATTTGGAAGTGGGGGGAAATATTACATGGATTTCACAATTATTTACAAATAAAAATCTGAAAAGTGTTGAGTGCATATGTATTCACCCCCTTTACTGTGAAACCCCTAACAAAGATCTGGTGCGACCAATTGCATTCACAAGTCACATTTGCAAGTCACATAATTAGTAAATAGGGTCCACCTGTCTGCAATTTAATCTCAGTATAAATACACCTGTTCTGTGACGGACTCAGAGTTTGTTGGAGATCATTACTGAACAAACAGCATCATGAAGACCAAGGAGCTCACCAAACAGGTCAGGGATAAAGTTGTGGAGAAATATGAAGCAGGGTTAGGTTATACAAAAATATCCAGAGCTTTGAACATCTCTCTGAGCACCATAAAATCCATCATAAGAAAATGGAAAGAATATGGCACAACCGCAAACCTACCAAGAGGAGGCCGTCCACCCAAACTGAAGAGTCGGACAAGGAGAAAATTAATCAGAGAAGCAACCAGGAGGCCCATGGTTACTCTGGAGGAGTTGCAGAGATCCACAGCTGAGGTGGGAGAATCTGTCCACAGGACAACTATTAGTCGTCTACTCCACAAATCTGGCCTTTATGGAAGAGTGGCAAGAAGAAAGCCATTGTTGAAAGGGATCCATAAAAAATCCCGTTTGGAGTTTGCCAGAAGCCATGTGGGAGACACAGCAAACATGTGGAAGAAGGTGCTCTGGTCAGATGAGACCAAAATTGAACTTTTTGGCCTCAATGCAAAACGCTATGTGTGGCGAAAACCCAACACTGCCCATCACCCTGAGCACACCATCCCAACAGTGAAACATGGTGGTGGTAGCATCATGCTGTGGGGATGCTTCTCTTCAGCAGGTACAGGGAAACTGGTCAGAATAGAGGGAAAGATGGATGGAGCCAAATACAGGGAAATCCTTGAAGAAAATCTGATGCAGTCTGCAAAAGACTTGAGACTGGGGCGGAGGTTCATCTTCCAGCAGGACAATGACCCTAAACATACAGCCAGAGCTACAAAGGAATGGTTTGGATTAAAGAATGTTAATGTCTTAAAATGGCCCAGTCAAAGCCCAGACCTCAATCCAATAGAGAATCTATGGCAAGACTTGAAGATTGCGGTTCACAGACGGTCTCCATCCAATCTGACTGAGCTTTATCTTTTTTGCCAAGAAGAATGGACAAACCTTTCCATCTCTAGATGTGCAAAGCTGGTAGAGACATACCCCAAAAGACTTGCAGCTGTAATTGCAGCGAAAGGGGGTTCTACGAAGTATTGACACAGGGGGGTGAATACTTATGCACCCAACAGATGTCAACTTTTTTGTTCTCATTATTGTTTGTGTCACAATAAAATTTATTTTGCACCTCCAAAGTACTATGCATGTTTTGTTGGTCAAACGGGAAAAAGTTTATTTAAGTCTATTTGAATTCCAGTTAGTAACAGTACATAATGGGAAAAAGTCCAAGGGGGGTGAATACTTATGCAAGGCACTGTACCTTAAAACATGCTTCACAGTGACCCACTGCTCCTCTGTAGGCTCAGCAAAATACTGTGATAATCTGCTCACCACAAAACTTAAATCCGGTCTGGTACAAGTAGTCAAGTATATAAGACTACCAACAGCCTCCCTGTACATCCTGACATCTTCCATCTTTACTGCATCTTCAGTATACTCTAGCTTCTGCTCACAGGGTGTTTCTCTGGTCCTACAATCTTGCATATTAAAACGCTGTAGTATCTTGTTAGTGTATCTTTCCTGTGACATCTTTACACATCCATCTGATTGACTGAAATCAATACCCAGAAAATGTTTGAGTTTGCCTAAATCTTTCATCTTAAACTTTTCTGCGAGCATCTCTTTCACCTTTTTCAGTCTTTCTTCATTGCTTGCTGCAATGATCAAGTCATCGACCCATGTGATTATGATCACCTTCCCTTCATTTGACTCTTTGGCATAAACACAGTGGTCGGCTGGGTTTTGTAATATTATGTTTTTTTTAAACCATTTCATTTATATTGCTGCCTCAACGTGATGCTGACACGGACACGTTAACTCGGGATGGGTTTTTGTAGGATTTTTATTTCAGCGAGACCTTCAGTAGATCACCACACTTCACTCACAAGCGCTTTGTGAAAATGACGAATCTGCCACCGGCTCTGCAAATGACCCTCAACATCTGGAGAAGGTAAAGAAATCGCCAATGTCAGGCCATGTGTGTTCTGTTATTGTCCGGAGACTCCGCCCTCTGTTGCTTCCTCTTTTTGTCCCTCACCTGTTCCCGGTCATCAACCTGATTGTTTGCCTGATTTGTTCACCTGTTTCTTGTCTTTGTTCCCCCTTCTATTTAAGCCCAGTCTTCCTGTTGTCCCCTGTCGGATTGTATCGTTTGTTTGTGAGAATCTATGTAAAGATTCTGCCGTGTTTGAACCTTGTTTTACCTGGTATGGTACTAGACTCAGATTTCTGATCCTCTCTGTTTTTCCCTTTTGGAATTCTGTTTTTGAATTGGACTCTCTGTTTTTTGCACTTGTGTTTTTTGCCTTTTTGGATCCTTGTTTTTTCTATTTTTGGAAATAAATAAGTATTTTTTTGCATCTTGGTCTGCGATTTAGTCCTTACTCTGAGAAAGGAGAGGCACTGTCTAACGCCGAGTTTACCCCGGGGCGTGGAAGCGCAGTGCAGCGCCAAGGAAATCAAGCGCCTCCTATCCACCCCCTGTTAAACCTTTGTGCGGTGCACATCGGATGCGCTGCGCCGCGCTGCTTCACTCGCGCCCTGAACCAATGGTTTCGGCGTAGAGTCTATTTTTTTCACTCGCCGCGAGCGTAACGCGCCAAGAAACAAACTGAAAATGATTTTAAACGATCTGTTGTCCTAGAGTTTTAATTTCCCCAATTTTCCCAATCACATAATTAAATTCCCCCCTGCCCATCCACTACAGCTACACAAGCAGTCATATGGATACAAATAGAGGGGGGGGGGGGGGGGCTATGAGACCATCATCATATACCCCCAAACGAGTACATTGAACGGGTTACATTCAACAGCAAGCGGAGAAAGCAGAATCGCGGGCTGACCGTCGCTGAGAAATGCACATCCGGTGTGAACAGCCACCTAAAAACGATGAAATGAACTGAACTATGAAGTAGTTCAGATTTTGAATGGTGAACTATGAACGTGAACTATTCATGTTTACTTGTATGAACTGAACTTTGAACTAGTTCATGAGAGGTGTGAACGTGCACAACACTGTTCAAATCGTAATTCACGTCGGCAGCAACGACTCCCGGCTTCGCATGTCGGAGGTCACTAAAGTTAATGTTGAGTCGGTGTGTGCTTTTGCAAAAACGATGTCGGACACAGTAATTTTCTCTGGCCCTCTACCTAACACAACAGGTGATGACATGTTGTCTTTTAACCTCTGGCTGTCGAGGTGTCCTGTAAACGGTGTGGGCTTTGTAGATGACTGGCAAACTTTTTGGAGGAAACCTGGACTTGTTAGGAGAGACGGCGTTCATCCCACTTGGGATGGAGCAGCTCTCTTATCTAGGAATATTACTCAGTCTATTACATGACAACCCAGAGTTGGGACCAGGAAGCAGAGCTGCAGTGCTAAAAACTTCTCTGCGCTCCCTCTGGGACAGTCACACAACCCCATAGAGATTGTGTCTGTCCACCGTCCGAATCCACACAATAATCTAATACAAATTAACACAACCTCTGAAACAACACAGGAAACCAAGACTTTGAAATGTGGTCTTTTAAACATTAGATCACTGTCATCAAAGGCTATTTTAGTTAATGAACTAGTCTCAGACTACAACATAGATGTATTATCCCTCACTGAGACGTGGCTGCATCCTGATGAATATGTCAGTCTAAATGAATCTACTCCCTCCAGTCATATAAATTCACAGGTTCCCAGAGAATTCGGACGAGGAGGTGGAGTTGCTGCTATTTTTAACCCCAGTCTATCAATTAATCCTAAACTAAACTATAACTCATTTGAATGTCTTGTTCTTCCACGCCAATCCAGGAAACACCAACAGCCAATCATATTTGCTGTAGTTTACCGTGCTCCGGGGGCTTAAACTGAATTATTTACGGAATTCCCCGAGTTTTTTTCAAACCTAGTCCGAAAGACCTATAACATAATTATTGTTGGTGACTTTAATATTCATGTTGACAATAATAAAGATAGCCTTAGTGTAGCATTAATTTCGATACTAGATTCAATTGGTTTCAGTCAGTGTGTACACCAACCTACTCATTGTTGTAACCACACACTTGACCTTGTATTATCATACGGTGTCGGAATTGAACATTTAACAGTACTCTGATCACCCAGGATCAGTTTACCAAAATAATCTCAGGTTCTAAACCAACAACCTGTATCTTAGACGACATTGCCCTTGCTTTCAATGAAACAGTCAGGAACTGGTGAGTGATCTTCGATCCTGATTTGTCCTTTAATTCTCACCTACAACTAATTTCTAGGACCGCCTTTTTCCACTTGCGTAATATCTAAAAAATCAGACATGTACTTCGCAAAAAGATGCAGAAAAACTAGTCCACGCCTTTGTTACATCCAGACTGGACTATTGTAATTCATAACTATCATGCTCCAGCAGTAAGTCGTTAAAAAATCTGCAGCTTGTCCAAAATGTTCTTCAATGATACTGAAACAACCCTTAAGATATAGGCTTGTGTTTATATACACGGTATATGCATATAGATCTATATATCTATATATATATCCCCTGATGCTGTCAGAACACATGAACCTGCTGAATGTTGCATCAGTAAAGATACAGACACTGATGCACATGTTTTTATCTCATTACACCAGGATCACTGGTCTTATTATAAAATCTGTACAACAGAGAACTTCTGTCTCACGTTTCTTCTTTATTCTATTCTACTTGTTTTCATGTTCATATACAGTTCTTCCGCCATCTGCAGGCAGACGTCACCACTGACTCTGATTCTTTCAGTTCATGAGGAGTTTGTTTTCAATGTGTTTCTCTATAATTTGTTTAAGTCTTGACATTTTAAGTAAAAAGCCTTGATATTATGTATATTAGGATTTGGCTCTATTTGTAACCGGTCTATCCTTTGTGGTCTACCTGCGTTGTGTGTCAGTTTGTGAAGTAGAAGACCGGGACAGGACTTGTATCACTACTGAATTTGTCTGTTATGTTGAAGCCACAGTTCATGTGATTGAACCGTTTTTTTATTTAACACAAGTACTGAGTACATTGTACAAAGACCTTTTCCTTATAAATCAAACACGACACTTTGGTGAATTAAGGTTTTCAGTCATCAAATGTTGTCTTAGACACATAATGAGATTATTGACTCATATCTTAACAATCAATGATTGATTGGATTCAAACCAAAATGTAAAAGCCCTGTGATTAATTTCAAATTACAACAAAACATTCATCAAAGTGTTCTTGTGTGATTACAATACTGTGCGTGTTGCTGCTGGGACTTTCTATATCATATCTGCCAGTCGTGCACATTACAACAGAATTTACTGATGCAACATTCAGCAGGTTCTTGTGTTCTGACAGCATCAGGGAATATATATACATATAGATATATAGATCTATATGCATATACTGTGTGTATATACACACAAGCCACTAAATATGATTTTATTAAATATTGAAATTGAAAATCGTTATTTGTATATCCCATATTCACAAATCACAATTTGTCTCATAGGGCTTCAACATGGTCTGACATCCTCTGTCCTTAACCATCAGCAAGAGTAAGGAAAAACTACTAAAACCCTTTTACAGGGTAAAAATACGTAGAAACCTCAGAGAGAGCCACATGTGAGGGATCCCTCTCCCAGGACTGACAGAAGGGCAATAGATGTCAAGTGTACGAAAACATCATCAAGATTAAAGTTTTTAGCAGCATTAGTGAGGGTAAACATTTTGAAGGATAACTTCAAAACTATATGTCAAGCAGTCCTGCTGCAACTAAATGCTTCCTAGTTTAGAACATAGGACAAGTAACGTTCTGCCGCACTAATTAGCTCTAACTATAAGCTTTATCAAATAGGAAGGTTTTAAGCCTACTTTTAAACATACAGATGGTGTCTGCTTCCCGAACTGAAAGTGGTAGATTATTCCACAGCAGAGGGGCTTGATGGCTGAAAGCTCTGGCTCCTACTCTACTCTTTAAAACATAGTCAAATGAAGCAGCAGTTTACAGGGTGAAGGAGTGGGGAATATTAAATTAAATAATATGAATATATGTGAAGTAAGTGTATTTGTATGAGTGGGGGAGCAGAATGTATATGGTGACTGTTCAGAGGGTCAGTGTTGATTGTTCAGAAGCCTAATGGCCTGGAGGAAGAAGCTGTTTGTGTGTCTGGTAGTCCGTGCTCGGATGCTCCGGTAACGTCTGCCAGACAGCAGCAGTGTGAGAAGTCCACAGCCTGTGTGGCTCTGGTCCTTGATGATCTTCAGTGCTCTTCTCAGGCATCTTGTGCTGTAGATGCCTTGCACGGAAGGGAGATGGCAGCCGATGATACCAGGTCAGGTCATCTGTGATGAACACACCGAGGAGCTCACCACCTGGGGTCTGCTCGTCAGGAAGTCCAAGATCCAGTTACACAGGGGGGTTTTAAGACCCAGGCTCCTGAGCTTGGGGACGAGCTTGGCAGGCACAATTGTGTTGAATGCGGAGCTGTAGTCCACGAACATGATCCTCACATATGTGTTGGCCTTCTTCAGGTGGGAGAGGGTGGTGTGTGTTGTCGGGGCGATGGCATCGTCCGTGGATCGGTTTGGGCGGTGAGCAGATGTGGCTTTTGACCAGCCGCTCGAAGCACTTCATGATGGTGGAGGTCAGTGCTACAGGGCGGTAGTCGTTTAAGCAGGTGATGGATGATTTCTTAGGTATGGGGATGATGGTGGCCTGCTTGAAGCAGGAGGGGACTGTCGAGAGATTTAGGGAGAGGTTGAATATGGAGGTGAAGACCTCCGTTAGCTGGTAATAGAGCAGTAATGCTGGTTATGATTTATGACTTTTAATCATAATACTTAATTAGGTGGATTTTATGCTCGCCACAATAGAGCCACCTCCTCGTGTCATAACTAAACTGCAAATTATATTATTTCTATGGTCAGAATCTTGGTCATGTCATTTATTTGTATCAATATATACATTTATTTAGTCAATAAAGTAACATTTTAGTTTTGAGAGCTCAAGATGATCTCTAAACTTATTTTGAGACTGACCAGTGATCCAAAACTCAAAGACGAATCATTTAGAAAATAAACAGACATTAAGAGGAGATCAGGAATTCTTCACTTTTCAATATTCTAACGAAATGCTTGATTGATAATTTAATCAACAAGCTTTTGCTTCTGGATTTTCTAAATGATTATTTTGTCTCCCAAGCCAGCAGTTCAGAGCAAGCTGGAAAGAAAACAAAAGATCACAGACAATTCATCTACACATGTAAAAGATAAGACTGGCAAATTAAAAAACATTAATATCTGACATGGGAAAAATTGTATTTCACATTAGTGAGTCATGAAATTGGATTTTATTCTGAAAGCATCATCAGTCAGAAACTTCAACAGTGGTCAAAATCAGTTTTGGATTTTCCTTCTTTTGGCCACTAGGGGGTAGGCATGTTCCATCATAATCTGGTAATTTTGTGAAAAGGAGTTTCCAACAGAACCCTCTATTCCTCTCTTTTCTTTTTCTGTTCAGTGCTTTTTGAACATGAGAAAACTTTCACAGGTGGGTGTTGGATTACAGAAACTGTATTTTAGAAATGTTTAACACTTTACTCTCTCCTTTTGGTCATTTGACCTATCTATCAGATTCTAAATCTTAGAATAAGATATATTAAAAAATAAAGTTTCCTTCACAGTGTTTTTCTTCTATACATTGTAATTATTCTGTCTAACTTCAGTACATTTGACCTCCAGTCGCTGCAGCAGTCACATGTATTGATCTGGACCTCAGATATATCTTATCTCCACAGAGCTGCAGCTGTGATCAGTCCCTTCAAACAAACACACTTTAAACAGCCTGATTGGCCTCTGCTCAATAAAACCCTGTGTGTGAAACCTGTGGAGCAAGTGGACTTTCCCTTTCAAACACGAGTCTGAATTTTGATGGGTTGACAGGGACAATTTATATAATTTACGAGACTTAGCCTGGAATAACTGAAATATCACCTGTTTAAATAAAGCAGAGACAAAATGCAGACATTAATGTAAATCATCTCTGAAATGCCAAAAGAGACAAGTGGTGATCCGACAGAGGGATAGAGAATTGAAAAATAAGATGACAACTGCAACAAGCATGTAAACTAGATTCAAACTGGCAAAATAAGATGAAAGCACAGCTTCTATGAGAGAGCCACTGCTTTCCCCCTCACTGTAGAGACTGAATCAAAGCAGCCTTAGACAAATCCTCCTTCTGTCTGTAGGCCCAAGTGCTTTGTGTTCTATTAAAGCCCATGGAAATCTACACTCTGTACGTTGTTTGATGTTGCCAACTTGTCATCTCTGTATCTCCGCAGACTTCACACATGGGCTGTTTTCTATATATAAAACTCTGTCCGAGTTGTTTCCTCTTTACCTGTGTACATACATGTATATGTAAGGGGGGGGGGGGGTGTACCACCACTCGAGGGCTGGTGATAAGATAACTGGAAAGTTTTCACATTACAACGTGATCATATTTCACGTTATGATGATCCGTAACACGTTAATTATGCTCAGAAGATTGCATGTGTGTTGTGTATGTTTTGTATGACCGCTGTATGTGTGTGTTCGTATTCTGTCTGTTGTAACAATGTGTTACTGCCTTCTTGGCCACATCTGTCTTGTGAGAGATTTAACTCAATGAGATCTTTACCTGGTTACAGAATGTCCATGGAGTTAACTATTCTAATGTTCAAAGTTTTTTTCATAAACCAAACTAATGATGCTCTGCCATGGCAGCACATTCAAGTTACTTTAGTTCATCGTAACACTTACAAGCCTTCTTTTGTAAAAGCTTCTCATTAATTAAGTCTAATTGGCTCCTGTATATCAAACATGTTTTTTTTTTTTTGTTTTTTTTTTTACTGAATTCTCATTTAGATTTGATGTTCAGTTCAGGAAGTACTTTTGTCAAATGTTGTCCCAGAAATTCTCCAGTCATCTGTGCTTATCATTGATTATTGGGAAAAGGGGAAATGTATAAGTTGTATTTCCCACATGTGTTTTAATTGAAATGTGAGGGCAGCTGCATGCAAGACATTAAAACACCCAAATAAAATTTAAAACATTTTATTCATTAGTCGACAACATATTATAAACCCCTAACAGAGTAAAGACTTGTTCAGGGCATGATGTCACCCAGTGTACATTATACAGAGTAGGAGCAGGGGTTGCAGTAGGGGGTTTCTGTCCATTTACAAATATCTCTGTATAAGTTTTATAAGTGTATGAGTTGTATTTCCCACATGAGTTTTCATTAAAAACTTAGTGGGGGTGGAGCCTGCCCTCTTCCGTGCATCCACTGTGTCCTTCAACAAAAGGGAGAGCCTTGGTGCCCTCTTCCCTTCCTCTGCGATGAACCTCAGCTGGTTATAGTAGGAGTCCAGAGACGTGACCACCTCCAGGTCCTGCTAGATGAGCTGGAGGAGCTCACAGAGGCTCTCCAGAGATGGCCCGTCTCCGTTCTGCAGCAGCCTCCTGATGCAGCAGTACATGGCTTTCTCCTCCAGAACCTTTGAGAGGAACAGCTCCCCAATAAACTTGATGCTATTGAGGAGGCGTCCGGAAGGTTTTGCGTTGAGTTGCTCTTCCCTCAGCCGGTCGATGACCCTCACGTCCCTGACTGGCTCCAGGCAGGACCCACTCTTCCGATAAATGCCCTCCCTTTCAAAGTTCTTCCTGAACTCTGCCTGGCAGTGTTTGACCAGCAGAGACCTGAAGGAGACGCTGGCTGACCAGTCGGACAAGGATTGGACCTCCACCTGAAGAGGAGAAAACCATAAGGAAATATTAACATTAATGCTACTCACATACATACATAGTGATCAGTGTGTTCTGATTTGAGGATTAAATCAGCACACAAATGAATGAAAATAAGTGAACTCATTATTTGAATAAGACAACATGGGTCAAAAGTGACCCAACTCAGTATTTATTATTTATATCTTTGCAGTAAATTATTTCCGTCATTTAGTATTTCAGGTATTTTTCAAATAACTGTTTTTTTCACTTCCCTTCTAATTCACAACATGGGTCAAAAATGTTGTATTGTAAAATACATTCTTATTAAGTCTTATTTACAATCTATTACTAGTGAGAAAGATAATTTATAATTTACCCAAGGGGTTTGCATAGCTTGTTTATCAAAAGGCTAAATTAAGGTTACAACCTGCATACAAAAGATAAGCTGTCCAACTAATTAAGAAACAGGATAAAGTAGCTTCCAACGCAACATGGCGCCGTACTAACGGGTGCCTGTCGTAGCAGCTCCTGGTACTACTGTCGGTTTTTTTGTGTTTTTATAACGTTTGCGATTTGTTTTTTATATTTATTTTTGCACTGCTCTGTGCATCTCCGTCCCGCACAATGACGAGATGCTTTTGAAATTTATTGGACACTTTTTATAACTTTTAACCGCACTTCGGTCTCTTCGGATCACTGGGAGAATGCCTGCAACACACGCCGGCATTGTTTACACCCGCGACCAGCTGATCGCCCTGAGGCACACTACCCTCTTGGCCGGAGAGAGACCCACCATCCCGGAGGAACTAAAGAGGAGACGGCGGGGCTGCAGAGCGGGGCTTAAACGGAGGAAGGAGAAGAGGAAGTTTAAGCCCTTCATCCCTGCAGTAATCACTGGAAACGTGAGGTCGCTGGCAAATAAAGTGGACGAACTGGAAGCGCTCATCAGGACACAGAGGGAGTACAGGGAGTCCAGTATTGTGTGTCTCACGGAAACGTGGTTGCACGAGCAGATACCGGACTCCAACGTCACCATTCCTGGCTTCCAGACGGTTCGAGCCGACAGAGACACCATCGCGACCGGCAAGAAGAAAGGAGGGGGACTCGCCGTGCTCGTGAACAACAGGTGGTGTCACCCCGGGCACGTCACCGTTAAACATCGTGTCTGCAGCCCGGACATCGAGCTCGTCGCCGTCGGACTTCGTCCATATTATTTGCCGAGGGAGTTTACCAGTGTTTTCGCCATCAATGTTTACATTCCTCCATCTGGGAACGCAGAAGCAGCGTGTGACGTCATCCACACTGTGACTGCAGGATTACAGACACAACACCCCGGGGCCTTCATCATCATCACAGGTGACTTTAAACATGCTTCCCTCTCATCCACACTCCCAACCTTCTTCCAGTTTGTAAAATGTGCCACCCGGGAAAATAAGACTTTGGACCTATATGCAAATGTTAAGGATGCATACAGCTCCACTGCCCTGCCACCACTGGGCAGGTCAGACCACAACCTAGTCCTGCTCTCACCATCTTACAAGCCTGTGATTCAGCAGCACCCAGTCACAGTGAGGACAGTGAGGAAATGGTCTCATGAGGCCATGGAAACACTGCGTGGGGCCCTGGAGGCCACAGACTGGGATGCTCTGTATGAGCCACATGGTGAGGACATTGATGGCCTGACTGACTGTGTCTCTGAGTACATTGGGTTCTGCATCGATAACACCATCCCCACTAAAGAGGTCCGCTGTTACCCAAATAACAAGCCGTGGGTTACAAGCGACCTGAAGGCCCTTCTCAATGAGAAGAAGAGGGCCTTTAGATCACGGGACAGAGCAGAACTCAAACGGGTTCAAAGGGAGCTCAAGCGCAGCATCAGGGAGAGCAAGGACAACTTCAGAAGAAAACTGGAGCACAAACTGGAGGAAAACAACACCAGGGACGTCTGGAGTGGTATGAAGGAGATCACTGGTTTCAAGAGGAGAGATGGGGGAGCAGCTGGGGATGAACGACGTGCGAATGAGCTGAACACGTTCTTCAATAGGTTCAACTCCAACCCCCCAGCCCCCAGCGGACCATCCACTGCCTCCACTGACTCTACGACTGCCTCTACTGCGTCTCTGAGCAACAACCCCCCACCTCCCCCCACCACCCCAGTCACCATCTCCCCCCACCCCCCCGCTGGCCTTTACCACAGACCTTCTCACACCTCCCACCCCCAGGACATCCTCACATCCCCCACAGCCCCCCACCACCTCCTGCAACACAAACATCTCTGCACCACCCTCAAACCCATCGCTGACATCCCCCACCCCCCAGTCTGGACTCCACATCACAGCCAGCCAGGTGAGGAGAGAGCTGGAGAGGCTCAAACCGAGGAAAGCTGCGGGGCCGGACCGCATCAGCCCTCGTTTGCTGAAGGCCTGTTCCAGCCAGCTCTGTGGAGTTCTCCAGCACCTCTTCAACCTGAGCCTACACCTTCAGAGAGTGCCAGTGCTCTGGAAAACATCCTGCCTGGTCCCAGTGCCCAAAAAAGGACGTCCTGCTGCACTGGAGGACTACAGGCCGGTGGCACTGACCTCTCACATCATGAAGGTCATGGAAAGACTGGTCCTGGCCCACCTCAGACCGCTGGTGTGCCCATCACAAGACCCCCTGCAGTTTGCATATCAGCCCCATGTTGGGGTTGATGATGCAATCATCTACCTGCTGCAGAAGGCTTACTCCTCCCTGGACAGACCCAACACCTCAGTCCGGATCATGTTTTTCGACTTCTCCAGCGCCTTCAATACCATCCAGCCCACTGCTGAAGGCCAAACTGGAGGGCACGCAGGTGAGTGCTCCCCTCATCGCTTGGGTCGATGACTATCTGACGGGCAGACCACAGTTTGTGAGATTACAGAACTGTGTGTCTGATCATCTGATCAGTAACATCGGGGCCCCCCAGGGAACTGTGCTGTCCCCCTTCCTCTTCACCACATACACTGCTGACTTTAAGCACTGCACAGAGACGTGTCATCTGCAGAAGTTCTCTGATGACACGGCCATTGTGGGGTGTGTTGAGGGCGGAGGGGAGGCTGAGTACAGGGACCTGGTTGACCGCTTTGTGAAGTGGTGTGGGGAGAACCGCATGCAGCTCAACGTGGCGAAGACGAGGGAGATGGTGGTGGATTTCAGGAGGACCAAGCCCCTGCCCTCTCCTGTCTGCATCGGTGGGACGGCTGTGGAGGTGGTCCCTGCTTACAAGTACCTGGGTGTCACACTAGACAATAAACTGGACTGGTCCACCAACACAGAGGCCGTCTACAAGAAGGGCCTGAGCCGGCTTTATTTCCTGAGGAGGCTCAGGTCCTTCAACGTCTGCAACAAGATGCTGCAGATGTTTTATAAGTCTGTTGTGGCGAGCACCATCTTCTTTGCTGTGGTGTCCTGGGGTGCGGGCATCAAGGCTAAGGACGCCAACAAACTGAAAAAACTGATTAGGAAGGCAGAGTCTGTGGTTGGCTCTAAGCTTGTCACCCTGGAGGAGGTGGTGGAGGACAGGATGCTGGCAAAACTGCTGGCAATCATGGACAATCCCTCTCACCCCCTCCACAAAACACTAGACAAGCTAAGGAGCAGCTTCAGCCACAGACTCATTCAACCCCGCTGCTCTAAGGAACGATACAGGAAATCGTTCCTCCCAACCGCAATAAGACTATACAACTCATCTACCTCTGTCAGAGCCACCATCACAGAACTGCACTAAATATACCTGTCTCAATTCATCATTTTATACAATAATATTGTCTTTTGCACACTCTGTCTACATATTCTTACACTCACAGTATATTATATTATCTATTGTATCGCCAAATACTTATATTTATACCCGTACTATATATCATATATTATATCATACTCTTTGTATATTCTTTGTATATATAAGTCTATATACACATATTTTATTTATACATGTGTACATGTTATTAATATTATATTTTACTATTATTATTATTATATATACTGTTGCTGCTATTATTACTATATACTGCTATTATATTGGTATAATTACTATCATATATAAATATATATTATATACTATATATACTGTACTATTTTTGATATACTGTCTAACAATAACATTACCATCATATCATCAGTACTATTACCATCATCTGCCACTGCACCTTATCTACCTATTTTATCTTGTGTTTCTGTTTTTATTCTTTCTACCGCAATATTTTATATTTTATATTTTATTCTATTGTATTGTATTTTATTGTATTCAAATGTACCGGCTGCTATGACGACTTAATTTCCCCTCGGGATGAATAAAGTAATCTATCTATCTATCTATCTATCTATCTAGATGCATCACTTACTGTTGAGAGGTGCTGGCACAGCTCGGCGAAGACTGCAGCAGAGTGTGGCTTCTGCACGGCCCTCTTGAAAACGAGCTCAACCATTTCCTGCAACTGCTCCGCTATGGAGCCAGAACAGTCTCAAAAGGATTAAATGCACACAGAAATGAATACATGCGCAAAAAAGATCCACAAATACATTTTCAACGCCGCTGGCTCAACACACTTGTCACACTAATCAGCGGCGTTGTCCGGCTGACTGTGGCTGGTTAGAGCACTTCATGTGTGTACGGTCACATACGGTTATAACGAACTTTGATAACGGGGATAGCGGGCTAGCCACCATGCTAACTGCGGTGGGAACAGCGCCAAAACCCGCTGACTTAATCCCAAGGCTCTCATGACACTGTTTCTCAAACACCGTCAGGTTAGAAGCAAACACTTGGTAGTAGTTAGTATCGGGTGTCCGTGCTGACTGTGTGTGGAAGCTGGGGGGGAAGCTAGCTGCCTCCGTGTAGCTTCAAGCTGTTGCAGCTGTTGAATTAGCAACGCAGTTTGGAAACAAGACCGGGGAACCGCTGCGTTAAGACACGATAACATAAGCACTTTGACCCGCTGGGTGTCACTTTATTTCAGCAAAACTGTCGCGTCATCAACAGCCCTTTTCTGTTGTCATCGTTCACTGTGTGTGAGGAGCCGGGGATCAGCGTCTACTAATTCTATGTCTATTGGCTGGCGGGCTAAAAACCTCCAGGCTGCCTGCGGGCGTTTTAATGACGTCGTGTAATGGCACTCACGTGATTGGCTGTACAGGAGTGAGACATCTGATTGGCTACAGACGATCCCCTCTTAGAAAAAATGCATTCGTGAAACAGAGTCGCGTCAGGGGAGTCTCAAAAGTCTCACACACAAATGCAGCGAGGTTTACAAATTAAAAGCACTTTGTAAATGCAGGTCCAACAGTTTATATATGAATGTAACAAGCTCCAAATATGTATTTGATGAAGATTGCAAATACTTTTACATGCATATATTTGTGAATTTTTTTTCTATTTGTGTGTGCATCGGAAATATGTTTATGAATCTTATATTTTACATGTGAATTTTTTTTACTTATATATGGAATGAAACATTTGTGTGTGCATTGAAAATGTATTTGTGGATCTTTTTTGTGCATGTATTCATTTCTGTGTGCATTTAATCCTTTTGAGACTGTTCTGGCTCCATACTCCTCACCGTCCAACTCCTCGTAACTCAGATCCGTCATGAAAGCTTGAAAGTTTTCGGTGAAGCAGCTGACGGACTTCTTCCTCATCTCTCCCAGCAGAAGAGGAGCTGGCTTGCAAGTTAATTCCACGCTTTTATTTTGTTTTGGGATCATGTTGATTCCAATAAATCGAAGTTGTCTTCAAGGCAAATCCAAAGAAACAAGTTCCGGTGCAAGAAACAAGTTCAGGAGCAAGAAACAAGTTCAGGAGCAAGAAACAAGTTCAGGAGCAGGAAACAAGTTCCGGTGCAACCAGCCAATAGTGAGAAGACAACTGAGTGAAAAATGAAAACTGACGTTTAAGTAACGACAGACTTCAAAGGTATAAGGCTGTTGCCTTGGTGACCTGCAGTGACATACGTCAAAGGAACAAAGCCTGATAACGTAAAAAATAATAATACAGAAAATGCTTCTTTTTTTTTAAATGTAAAAGAAGTTTCATTAAATTCAAACTTAATAACGGTTTGAGTGAAAAATCCTAGAAGACGTTTCTGAAACTTAAAAAATAAATTATATTCAGAAGTGTTACAAAAAGGCTATCATACGCTAATAAGGAATGATAATGAGCTCTTTAAGGTATGAAAAAAACTGCGCGCGCACATCCTGCGGCGCACATAAATAAAAAATAAATACAATTAAATCAAATTAATAAAAAAACTGTGCGCGCACATCCTGCGGCGCACATAAATAAAAAATATATTTAAAAATAAAACATAAAAAATAAAAACAATTGTATCAAATTAATAAAAAAAGTGTGCACATTCTAAATAAAAAAGCATGAAATGGCGTACGCCAAAGCTAATTCCGATTTACAAAACCATGCGCACGCAAAACCTCAACTCCAAATCCGCCCTCCACAGCCCCAATTTCTACTATAAATGGTCAATGCAAAGCACGTCACGAATATTAAATTATGAATCCGACCAATGGGTTTCCACCGTGAGTCCTGACCGAGGCACGGCATCAAGCTATGTGAAGAGGAAGTGAAACTTTCTGACACTGACATCGAGTTGTTTGTTAGTGAGGTGGAGGTGAAGAGCGACTTTATGGGACAGCAGTGATGTCACTAATAAAGAAAATACACTGATACTCTGCCGCTGCTGCTGTGTATAACACAATGTGGGAGATCAGAAATCGCTGAACCCTCGCTTCCTCCTCCTCATCCTTCCATTCGCATGCACAAATCGTGCAGAACCCCGCATCGGTGTCACGGCAGTATTTATCCATTTAGAGCATCTGACCGATTCCCTCACATCAGTGGATCCAGTCTCTCAGCACGTGTCACCAAGTACGACATGAAGTGTTGTGAACTCAGTCTGTTGATATCAATCCTCTTCCGCTCCTCTCCTCTGAAGCAGAAGGAGCAGACACCAACACGCGCGGCTAGACCCGCTACGTCTTCCTCTGTATCTGACGCGTTGATGATGAAATGAAACAACTAACCTAAAACGACTTCTATAACAAATGTTATAACTTAGTCACACTTTAAAAGTATGACTAAGATATACGTGAGGAAGTGTCTGCTTAACCTCTGATATTAAAATGTTGAAGCCACAGTTTATGTGATTGAAGCGTTTATTTGTTTAACACAAGTCTGAGTAGATTTTCTCCCATGTATTTTCAACCCTAACTTCATAAACACTTGTATAGACATCATATATCAGAGACTTTATTTCTTCTCAACCTCTAATCTCAGATTCCTGTGTTCTGCAGCTTCTTCTGAATCAAGAGGAACGAGAGCTGTTTGTGGGACTCGTCTCCAAGAGGACAGGAAGAGACATTCAGAAGAAATCTGTCTCAATCAACCTTGTAGACTTTGAGTGGAGTTTCATATAGGTCAGTGAGAGCTCTCTCCCTAGGTCATTTGTCAATTTGTCTCTTTAATTTTGTACATGTAATCATATTGTTCTTCTCCTGTCCACTAAATATTAATCAATTCATTTCCAAATATGGGTATGCTTCCTTTCCATGTACACAAAAGGGAACATGCTCCCTTGTCCAAGGGCACGTAATCCAATGTAGGATTTGATCTCTTTATTTCTCTCTGTTAGAAATTAGGATCAGTTATTGGATGTATTTACTTCATGAATGTCACTTGTTGATCTTCCATGTAATCAAGTTGCAGAGCTTGTGTTGTTGAATTAATAGTTTTAAAGAGATTCGTCTGATAGAGGCAGTCTTATTTGACCAGGACCATTCAAAATGAATAAAGAAAGGAATATTTCATGTTGTTTTTAATTATCACGTGTTATACATTCTCTTTGTGGGATTAATGTTTTGTCCTGATACTTGCATCATTTCTCCAAGTGTTTTACAAGGTTCATTTGTTTTATCAAATGTAATGAACAGACTGATAACTGTCATGTTCTGAAATCTACATCAGTAATGGACAACTTTGTTTCTAACAACAAAAAAACAGCAAGTATTTCAGTAGCTGCATTTCATACCGTAATCATTCAGTATACGTTGTTCAGAATATCACATCAACACATGGAACCAAGGTTTTGGTAAAGATGAGTTTAATTTATAGGAACTGACAGTCATCATGCTGCTATTACATTAAATTAATAAGACCGTGTCCTCGCCGCCGGTCTACGGGGAGTATAAAGTGAGCGGACGGACGGAAGTTGCATCCGCGCAGGAGTCAGGACATCAGCTTCATGCAGCTCGTCCAGGGCCTGATGTCGGCATGTGGCGGAATGTGCACCGCTGTTATAACGACCGATGTAAACTCCCTCGGGATGTAATAAGGTCGGCATCTGATCACGAGCTGCTCCAGGTCCGGAGAACAGCCCGAAGAAATAATCTCCACATCTGAGCACCACACATTGTTCTCCATGCAGCAGACACCTCCTCCCTTGCTCTTCCCAGAGTGTGTTGTCCGGTCCTGACGCTGAATGGAGACCCCCTCGGGAACCATGGCGGAGTCCGGGATCCAGGGGTCGAGCCAAGTCTCCGTGAAAACCATCACGTTACAAAAAGTCAGACTGCGGTTCAGAACTGTTCCTTGTAAAGTGTCTTAAGATCTTCTTGTTGATGTTCCAGCCCGATTTGGGGGGTGGGTATCAACTGAGTTGAACCCATGTTTTCTCCTGGATTACAGAAGAGGGCCTATAGTTTTTCGTACGACTGAAGATTACAGCGCTCATTTATACGCTGGCTCGCAACAAACAATTTGCGTCCTCACCTGCTGCGGCCACGCTGCACTTACTCACACACACAGAAACGGCAGTGGAGAGAGAGAGAGAGGGCGAGAGGGAGCGCTACGGTGTCCCTAAATAGATGTCGCCAAAGCCCTGCAGCCTATAAGAATCACTGTCCTGTCAGGTAAATTAAAATATCAGCAGAACGGGAAACGCGCCCGCACATCCTACGGGCGCGTCCTGCGGCGCATATCCTGGGGCGCACATAAATAAAAACAAATATATAACAATTTAATTAAATCAAATGAATAAAAAAACTGTGCGCGCACATCCTGCGGCTGCCGCAAATCCTAAATAAAAAATAAAAAAATTAAATTAAATCAAATTTATATAAAAACTGCGCGCGCACATCCTACGGACGCGTGCTGCGGCGCATGTCCTGGGGCGCACATAAAAAAAAAATATATATATAATAATTTAATTAAATCAAAGTAATAAAAAAAACTGTGCGCGCAAATCCTGCGGCGCACATAAATAAAGAATATATTTAAAAATAAAAACCATAAAAATGTAATTTATCAAATTAATAAACAAACTGTGCGCGCACATCCTGCGGGCGGTGCACATTCTAAATAAAAAAGCATGAAATTGAGTACGCCAAAGCTAATTCCGATTTATAAAACCATGCACACGCAAAACCTCAACTCCAAATCCGCCCTCCACCCCCCCAATTTCTACTATAAACGGTCAATGCAAAGCACGTCACGAATATTAAATTATGAATCCGACCAATGGGTTTCCACCGTGAGTCCTGACCGAGGCACGGCATCAAGCGATGTGAAGAGGAAGTGAAACTTTCTGACACTGACATCGAGTTGTTTGTTAGTGAGGTGGAGGTGAAGAGCGACTTTATAGGACAGCAGTGATGTCACTAATAAAGAAAATACACTGATACTCTGCCGCTGCTGCTGTGGATAACACAATGTGTGAGATCAGAAATCGCTGAACCCTCGCTTCCTCCTCATCCTTCCATTCGCATGCACAAATCGTGCAGAACCCCGCATCGGTGTCACGGCAGTATTTATCCATTTAGAGCATCGGACCGATTCCCTCACATCAGTGGATCCTTGCCTCCACTCTGGGATATTATTTGGAAAGTTTCTACATTTCTTGTTAGTGATCTCCTGTGCGCTCTATGCGCTCTGCGCTGGGTGGCTCTGCGCGCTGGGTCGCTATTACATGTGTAGCGGGTCAGTTCTTAATAAAGTTTTATACTTTTAGCAGTGTCATTTTCCCCGCTCTGGATGTGTTAATTCACCTGACAGGACGGCAACTCCTATAGGCTGCAAGGAGGCCGAGGAGTTTATTTAGGGACACCTTAGCACTCTCCCTTGTCCTCTCTCTCTCTCTCCCCACTGCCGGTCCTGTGGGTGTGTGCGGAAGTTTAGCGTGAGCGCAGCACGTGTGGTCGCAATTGTTTGTCGCAGTAAGTTGCTGGAAGTTATATAATGTTAACGGCGATCACAGAGAAAGTGTCCGCAAATTGTAACTGAAGTTTGTCCTTAGAGCCCAGCGTGAAGCTGTGTCTGTGTGCGACTGTGACGGCGTCACCGTGGATGCACGCTGTCCCTGCTTTATTTTAATGAATTAAAAGTATGAGATAAGGATGTGTTTTTATGTTTGTAAATGTTTTTAAATATTATAAATGTGTTTAAATTGTGTGACCTAACTATAACATGTTTGTTTTATAGGGCTGCCTCCAGCTAAATAGTTACGGTCACGGTTTTTTCCCACTTTAGATTTTATTTAGATTATTTGGTTTGATTATTTGTTTCTTTGTGTTTTGTTTTGTTCTATTGCAAGGTGCAATATATATGGTTGACTGGGACTGTGCAATTCAGCGGTAGTGACTTTAATGGTGGTGAATTATTGGCTCCATAAAGTAGAGGCCCTCTTTTGTCATTTTGTTGTTGTATATCGTTTGCAGTGATTTTCTTAAAGTGTGTTGTGTTTGGTTTTTAATGCATGATATTTCAGCATTGTACAATTGGGTCTGGAGCCTCTAATTTCTCTCTATTTTAAACTGTCATTTATATCAAGTCCAGGCCAGCCTTTCCAACCTTTGCACATGTCACTTTACTGTTTGAGCAGTCTGTTTTAAATCATTTGCATTTATTAAATAAATTGTATTTTGTATTGATATCTCAGCCTCCCGTCCCGTCTTATTCTGGATACTTGTTGAACCGAATTGACATTAACTGTCATCTCTGAACCATTTTTAATCACTACACATGCTTGCATTGTTACGATTCTTAAAGTGTGCTATGGTTGTTTAATGTATGATATATTAATGTAATGAACCGACTGATAACTGTCATGCTCTGAAATCTACATCAGTAATGGACAACAAAACCAGTATTAGTATTTCAGTAGCTGCATTTCATTTACCGTAATCATTCAGTATACGTTGTTCAGAATATCACATCAACACAGGGAACCAAGGTTTTGGTAAAGAGGAGTTTAATTTATAGGAACTGACTGTCATCATGCTGCTATTACCTTAAATTACATTGTACAGTATTTGGGATTATGTTGAATTTTATTTAAAACAATAATAAACAGACAAGTTAATTTACATGACAATTGTTTACAGTGCGGAAGTTACACTGTAACAGACTGCGTCACACTCGCGCTGTGGGTTTTATGCGGTGTCCTCGCCGCCGGTCTACGGGGAGTATAAAGCGAGCGCACGGACGGAAGTTGCATCCGCGCAGGACATCAGCTCCTGTGGGAACACACGAGCAAAGCGGAAGCGCATTGCTCCGCGCCCGTCAGCCCGTGATTCTGCTTTCTCCGCTGGTTGTGTATGCTCCGTTCAATGAAGGGGTTCGGGGTAAATGATGATCTTCATAGCATTTAATCATGTTCGGGGAAACACTCGGGGATATTGAAACTCCAGGAGAACCGCAGGGAACTCTAAAGTACGGGACACATATTTTAACATTTAAATATAATATGTCATTAATATCGTTTAAAATCATTTCCCAGTGTGTTTCCCCGAACTATGCCCCGAAACCATCGGTGCCGAACGCGATCGCAGCCGAAGTGAACAGCGCCACTGAGTTACATGGGGGCGGGCGTGAATGTTACGGGGTCAATTCTGAATAAAGTTTTATAGTTTTGGCAGTATTATTTTCCCCGTTCTGCTGATGTTTTAATTTACCTGACAGGACGGTGATTCCTATAGGCTGCGGGAAGTCGGCGCAGTCTATTTAGGGACACCGTAGCTCTTCCCTTCTCCCCCTCTCTTATTGTGTCCGTGACATTAAGTTAAGTTGTCTTTTCCTGTTTTAGTAATTGTTCTCAAGACAATAAGGACGGGGTGGGTCCCTGCTTTATTTGAATGAATTAAAGGTATGACATAATGATGTGTTTAATGTTTGTAAATGTTTTTGAAACATTTTGATAAACTGGTTCAAATTGTATGACCTAAATACAACATGTTTGTTTCTGTTGAGTTGTGTTGCACTATTGCTGCAGCTACCGTTGCATTCGGAGGAAAGAATAAATGATGGCGTTATCTTTAGCCGTTGTTGGCGTATTTATTAACAGGCTGCTGACACATCAGTCTCACGGTCAGAGCTACTTTAACTGACACACTAACATATAGCAGGTTGGCTCTTATAGCCTGTACCTTGGCGCCATCCTGTGGCGTAACCATATATACATATTACAATACAGCATTACATATACATCTGAGTACATAATGAATATATCTCAACACCCCCACTTGTACTCAGGTTGCTATACTTCAAGCAAAAGAAACACAGGAAAACAGAATGAATGTGAACCTCTGTCATACACATATCAATCTCCAAAAAGAGCATTTGCAAACTTCTTCAGTTTCAACTTATTTACAGGTTTGGTCATTACATCAGCAACCATGTCATCAGTAGAACAATACATCAAAATCACCCTTCCCTCAATCACAGTTGACCTGATAAAGTGGTACTTTATGTCAAAGTGTTTACACCTCTGTCTGTGTACAGGGTTTTTGGCAAGAGCTATTGTCCCCTGATTGTCCTCATGTACAATAGTTTGTGTGTAATTGTAGTTATCTATACCCCCTAGTAACTGCTCCAGGTATAGACACTCCTGTATGGTTGAAGCCAGTGCCATATATTCTGCCTCGCAGGTTGATAGCGCAACTGTGGGTTGTTTTCTAGTCTTCCACGAGACTAGAGAGCTGTTCTGACTAAGACTGACAGAGTATCCTGTGGTACTGCGTCTGTCACTTGTATCAGCCGCCCAGTCAGCATCACTGTAGGCTTGTATACCTAGCTCCTCACTGTCGTTTCTCTTAAAGCTTAACCCTTTCTCTGCAGTGCCTTTGAGATACAGTGCCTTGCATAAGTATTCACCCCCTTTGGACTTTTCTACATTTTGTCATGGTATAACCACAGATTAAAATGTATTTCATCGCGAGTTTATGTAATGGACCAACACAAAATAGTGCATCATTTGGAAGTGGGGGGAAATATTACATGGATTTCACAATTATTTACAAATAAAAATCTGAAAAGTGTTGAGTGCATATGTATTCACCCCCTTTACTGTGAAACCCCTAACAAAGATCTGGTGCGACCAATTGCATTCACAAGTCACATTTGCAAGTCACATAATTAGTAAATAGGGTCCACCTGTCTGCAATTTAATCTCAGTATAAATACACCTGTTCTGTGACGGACTCAGAGTTTGTTGGAGATCATTACTGAACAAACAGCATCATGAAGACCAAGGAGCTCACCAAACAGGTCAGGGATAAAGTTGTGGAGAAATATGAAGCAGGGTTAGGTTATACAAAAATATCCAGAGCTTTGAACATCTCTCTGAGCACCATAAAATCCATCATAAGAAAATGGAAAGAATATGGCACAACCGCAAACCTACCAAGAGGAGGCCGTCCACCCAAACTGAAGAGTCGGACAAGGAGAAAATTAATCAGAGAAGCAACCAGGAGGCCCATGGTTACTCTGGAGGAGTTGCAGAGATCCACAGCTGAGGTGGGAGAATCTGTCCACAGGACAACTATTAGTCGTCTACTCCACAAATCTGGCCTTTATGGAAGAGTGGCAAGAAGAAAGCCATTGTTGAAAGGGATCCATAAAAAATCCCGTTTGGAGTTTGCCAGAAGCCATGTGGGAGACACAGCAAACATGTGGAAGAAGGTGCTCTGGTCAGATGAGACCAAAATTGAACTTTTTGGCCTCAATGCAAAACGCTATGTGTGGCGAAAACCCAACACTGCCCATCACCCTGAGCACACCATCCCAACAGTGAAACATGGTGGTGGTAGCATCATGCTGTGGGGATGCTTCTCTTCAGCAGGTACAGGGAAACTGGTCAGAATAGAGGGAAAGATGGATGGAGCCAAATACAGGGAAATCCTTGAAGAAAATCTGATGCAGTCTGCAAAAGACTTGAGACTGGGGCGGAGGTTCATCTTCCAGCAGGACAATGACCCTAAACATACAGCCAGAGCTACAAAGGAATGGTTTGGATTAAAGAATGTTAATGTCTTAAAATGGCCCAGTCAAAGCCCAGACCTCAATCCAATAGAGAATCTATGGCAAGACTTGAAGATTGCGGTTCACAGACGGTCTCCATCCAATCTGACTGAGCTTTATCTTTTTTGCCAAGAAGAATGGACAAACCTTTCCATCTCTAGATGTGCAAAGCTGGTAGAGACATACCCCAAAAGACTTGCAGCTGTAATTGCAGCGAAAGGGGGTTCTACGAAGTATTGACACAGGGGGGTGAATACTTATGCACCCAACAGATGTCAACTTTTTTGTTCTCATTATTGTTTGTGTCACAATAAAATTTATTTTGCACCTCCAAAGTACTATGCATGTTTTGTTGGTCAAACGGGAAAAAGTTTATTTAAGTCTATTTGAATTCCAGTTAGTAACAGTACATAATGGGAAAAAGTCCAAGGGGGGTGAATACTTATGCAAGGCACTGTACCTTAAAACATGCTTCACAGTGACCCACTGCTCCTCTGTAGGCTCAGCAAAATACTGTGATAATCTGCTCACCACAAAACTTAAATCCGGTCTGGTACAAGTAGTCAAGTATATAAGACTACCAACAGCCTCCCTGTACATCCTGACATCTTCCATCTTTACTGCATCTTCAGTATACTCTAGCTTCTGCTCACAGGGTGTTTCTCTGGTCCTACAATCTTGCATATTAAAACGCTGTAGTATCTTGTTAGTGTATCTTTCCTGTGACATCTTTACACATCCATCTGATTGACTGAAATCAATACCCAGAAAATGTTTGAGTTTGCCTAAATCTTTCATCTTAAACTTTTCTGCGAGCATCTCTTTCACCTTTTTCAGTCTTTCTTCATTGCTTGCTGCAATGATCAAGTCATCGACCCATGTGATTATGATCACCTTCCCTTCATTTGACTCTTTGGCATAAACACAGTGGTCGGCTGGGTTTTGTAATATTATGTTTTTTTTAAACCATTTCATTTATATTGCTGCCTCAACGTGATGCTGACACGGACACGTTAACTCGGGATGGGTTTTTGTAGGATTTTTATTTCAGCGAGACCTTCAGTAGATCACCACACTTCACTCACAAGCGCTTTGTGAAAATGACGAATCTGCCACCGGCTCTGCAAATGACCCTCAACATCTGGAGAAGGTAAAGAAATCGCCAATGTCAGGCCATGTGTGTTCTGTTATTGTCCGGAGACTCCGCCCTCTGTTGCTTCCTCTTTTTGTCCCTCACCTGTTCCCGGTCATCAACCTGATTGTTTGCCTGATTTGTTCACCTGTTTCTTGTCTTTGTTCCCCCTTCTATTTAAGCCCAGTCTTCCTGTTGTCCCCTGTCGGATTGTATCGTTTGTTTGTGAGAATCTATGTAAAGATTCTGCCGTGTTTGAACCTTGTTTTACCTGGTATGGTACTAGACTCAGATTTCTGATCCTCTCTGTTTTTCCCTTTTGGAATTCTGTTTTTGAATTGGACTCTCTGTTTTTTGCACTTGTGTTTTTTGCCTTTTTGGATCCTTGTTTTTTCTATTTTTGGAAATAAATAAGTATTTTTTTGCATCTTGGTCTGCGATTTAGTCCTTACTCTGAGAAAGGAGAGGCACTGTCTAACGCCGAGTTTACCCCGGGGCGTGGAAGCGCAGTGCAGCGCCAAGGAAATCAAGCGCCTCCTATCCACCCCCTGTTAAACCTTTGTGCGGTGCACATCGGATGCGCTGCGCCGCGCTGCTTCACTCGCGCCCTGAACCAATGGTTTCGGCGTAGAGTCTATTTTTTTCACTCGCCGCGAGCGTAACGCGCCAAGAAACAAACTGAAAATGATTTTAAACGATCTGTTGTCCTAGAGTTTTAATTTCCCCAATTTTCCCAATCACATAATTAAATTCCCCCCTGCCCATCCACTACAGCTACACAAGCAGTCATATGGATACAAATAGAGGGGGGGGGGGGGGGGCTATGAGACCATCATCATATACCCCCAAACGAGTACATTGAACGGGTTACATTCAACAGCAAGCGGAGAAAGCAGAATCGCGGGCTGACCGTCGCTGAGAAATGCACATCCGGTGTGAACAGCCACCTAAAAACGATGAAATGAACTGAACTATGAAGTAGTTCAGATTTTGAATGGTGAACTATGAACGTGAACTATTCATGTTTACTTGTATGAACTGAACTTTGAACTAGTTCATGAGAGGTGTGAACGTGCACAACACTGTTCAAATCGTAATTCACGTCGGCAGCAACGACTCCCGGCTTCGCATGTCGGAGGTCACTAAAGTTAATGTTGAGTCGGTGTGTGCTTTTGCAAAAACGATGTCGGACACAGTAATTTTCTCTGGCCCTCTACCTAACACAACAGGTGATGACATGTTGTCTTTTAACCTCTGGCTGTCGAGGTGTCCTGTAAACGGTGTGGGCTTTGTAGATGACTGGCAAACTTTTTGGAGGAAACCTGGACTTGTTAGGAGAGACGGCGTTCATCCCACTTGGGATGGAGCAGCTCTCTTATCTAGGAATATTACTCAGTCTATTACATGACAACCCAGAGTTGGGACCAGGAAGCAGAGCTGCAGTGCTAAAAACTTCTCTGCGCTCCCTCTGGGACAGTCACACAACCCCATAGAGATTGTGTCTGTCCACCGTCCGAATCCACACAATAATCTAATACAAATTAACACAACCTCTGAAACAACACAGGAAACCAAGACTTTGAAATGTGGTCTTTTAAACATTAGATCACTGTCATCAAAGGCTATTTTAGTTAATGAACTAGTCTCAGACTACAACATAGATGTATTATCCCTCACTGAGACGTGGCTGCATCCTGATGAATATGTCAGTCTAAATGAATCTACTCCCTCCAGTCATATAAATTCACAGGTTCCCAGAGAATTCGGACGAGGAGGTGGAGTTGCTGCTATTTTTAACCCCAGTCTATCAATTAATCCTAAACTAAACTATAACTCATTTGAATGTCTTGTTCTTCCACGCCAATCCAGGAAACACCAACAGCCAATCATATTTGCTGTAGTTTACCGTGCTCCGGGGGCTTAAACTGAATTATTTACGGAATTCCCCGAGTTTTTTTCAAACCTAGTCCGAAAGACCTATAACATAATTATTGTTGGTGACTTTAATATTCATGTTGACAATAATAAAGATAGCCTTAGTGTAGCATTAATTTCGATACTAGATTCAATTGGTTTCAGTCAGTGTGTACACCAACCTACTCATTGTTGTAACCACACACTTGACCTTGTATTATCATACGGTGTCGGAATTGAACATTTAACAGTACTCTGATCACCCAGGATCAGTTTACCAAAATAATCTCAGGTTCTAAACCAACAACCTGTATCTTAGACGACATTGCCCTTGCTTTCAATGAAACAGTCAGGAACTGGTGAGTGATCTTCGATCCTGATTTGTCCTTTAATTCTCACCTACAACTAATTTCTAGGACCGCCTTTTTCCACTTGCGTAATATCTAAAAAATCAGACATGTACTTCGCAAAAAGATGCAGAAAAACTAGTCCACGCCTTTGTTACATCCAGACTGGACTATTGTAATTCATAACTATCATGCTCCAGCAGTAAGTCGTTAAAAAATCTGCAGCTTGTCCAAAATGTTCTTCAATGATACTGAAACAACCCTTAAGATATAGGCTTGTGTTTATATACACGGTATATGCATATAGATCTATATATCTATATATATATCCCCTGATGCTGTCAGAACACATGAACCTGCTGAATGTTGCATCAGTAAAGATACAGACACTGATGCACATGTTTTTATCTCATTACACCAGGATCACTGGTCTTATTATAAAATCTGTACAACAGAGAACTTCTGTCTCACGTTTCTTCTTTATTCTATTCTACTTGTTTTCATGTTCATATACAGTTCTTCCGCCATCTGCAGGCAGACGTCACCACTGACTCTGATTCTTTCAGTTCATGAGGAGTTTGTTTTCAATGTGTTTCTCTATAATTTGTTTAAGTCTTGACATTTTAAGTAAAAAGCCTTGATATTATGTATATTAGGATTTGGCTCTATTTGTAACCGGTCTATCCTTTGTGGTCTACCTGCGTTGTGTGTCAGTTTGTGAAGTAGAAGACCGGGACAGGACTTGTATCACTACTGAATTTGTCTGTTATGTTGAAGCCACAGTTCATGTGATTGAACCGTTTTTTTATTTAACACAAGTACTGAGTACATTGTACAAAGACCTTTTCCTTATAAATCAAACACGACACTTTGGTGAATTAAGGTTTTCAGTCATCAAATGTTGTCTTAGACACATAATGAGATTATTGACTCATATCTTAACAATCAATGATTGATTGGATTCAAACCAAAATGTAAAAGCCCTGTGATTAATTTCAAATTACAACAAAACATTCATCAAAGTGTTCTTGTGTGATTACAATACTGTGCGTGTTGCTGCTGGGACTTTCTATATCATATCTGCCAGTCGTGCACATTACAACAGAATTTACTGATGCAACATTCAGCAGGTTCTTGTGTTCTGACAGCATCAGGGAATATATATACATATAGATATATAGATCTATATGCATATACTGTGTGTATATACACACAAGCCACTAAATATGATTTTATTAAATATTGAAATTGAAAATCGTTATTTGTATATCCCATATTCACAAATCACAATTTGTCTCATAGGGCTTCAACATGGTCTGACATCCTCTGTCCTTAACCATCAGCAAGAGTAAGGAAAAACTACTAAAACCCTTTTACAGGGTAAAAATACGTAGAAACCTCAGAGAGAGCCACATGTGAGGGATCCCTCTCCCAGGACTGACAGAAGGGCAATAGATGTCAAGTGTACGAAAACATCATCAAGATTAAAGTTTTTAGCAGCATTAGTGAGGGTAAACATTTTGAAGGATAACTTCAAAACTATATGTCAAGCAGTCCTGCTGCAACTAAATGCTTCCTAGTTTAGAACATAGGACAAGTAACGTTCTGCCGCACTAATTAGCTCTAACTATAAGCTTTATCAAATAGGAAGGTTTTAAGCCTACTTTTAAACATACAGATGGTGTCTGCTTCCCGAACTGAAAGTGGTAGATTATTCCACAGCAGAGGGGCTTGATGGCTGAAAGCTCTGGCTCCTACTCTACTCTTTAAAACATAGTCAAATGAAGCAGCAGTTTACAGGGTGAAGGAGTGGGGAATATTAAATTAAATAATATGAATATATGTGAAGTAAGTGTATTTGTATGAGTGGGGGAGCAGAATGTATATGGTGACTGTTCAGAGGGTCAGTGTTGATTGTTCAGAAGCCTAATGGCCTGGAGGAAGAAGCTGTTTGTGTGTCTGGTAGTCCGTGCTCGGATGCTCCGGTAACGTCTGCCAGACAGCAGCAGTGTGAGAAGTCCACAGCCTGTGTGGCTCTGGTCCTTGATGATCTTCAGTGCTCTTCTCAGGCATCTTGTGCTGTAGATGCCTTGCACGGAAGGGAGATGGCAGCCGATGATACCAGGTCAGGTCATCTGTGATGAACACACCGAGGAGCTCACCACCTGGGGTCTGCTCGTCAGGAAGTCCAAGATCCAGTTACACAGGGGGGTTTTAAGACCCAGGCTCCTGAGCTTGGGGACGAGCTTGGCAGGCACAATTGTGTTGAATGCGGAGCTGTAGTCCACGAACATGATCCTCACATATGTGTTGGCCTTCTTCAGGTGGGAGAGGGTGGTGTGTGTTGTCGGGGCGATGGCATCGTCCGTGGATCGGTTTGGGCGGTGAGCAGATGTGGCTTTTGACCAGCCGCTCGAAGCACTTCATGATGGTGGAGGTCAGTGCTACAGGGCGGTAGTCGTTTAAGCAGGTGATGGATGATTTCTTAGGTATGGGGATGATGGTGGCCTGCTTGAAGCAGGAGGGGACTGTCGAGAGATTTAGGGAGAGGTTGAATATGGAGGTGAAGACCTCCGTTAGCTGGTAATAGAGCAGTAATGCTGGTTATGATTTATGACTTTTAATCATAATACTTAATTAGGTGGATTTTATGCTCGCCACAATAGAGCCACCTCCTCGTGTCATAACTAAACTGCAAATTATATTATTTCTATGGTCAGAATCTTGGTCATGTCATTTATTTGTATCAATATATACATTTATTTAGTCAATAAAGTAACATTTTAGTTTTGAGAGCTCAAGATGATCTCTAAACTTATTTTGAGACTGACCAGTGATCCAAAACTCAAAGACGAATCATTTAGAAAATAAACAGACATTAAGAGGAGATCAGGAATTCTTCACTTTTCAATATTCTAACGAAATGCTTGATTGATAATTTAATCAACAAGCTTTTGCTTCTGGATTTTCTAAATGATTATTTTGTCTCCCAAGCCAGCAGTTCAGAGCAAGCTGGAAAGAAAACAAAAGATCACAGACAATTCATCTACACATGTAAAAGATAAGACTGGCAAATTAAAAAACATTAATATCTGACATGGGAAAAATTGTATTTCACATTAGTGAGTCATGAAATTGGATTTTATTCTGAAAGCATCATCAGTCAGAAACTTCAACAGTGGTCAAAATCAGTTTTGGATTTTCCTTCTTTTGGCCACTAGGGGGTAGGCATGTTCCATCATAATCTGGTAATTTTGTGAAAAGGAGTTTCCAACAGAACCCTCTATTCCTCTCTTTTCTTTTTCTGTTCAGTGCTTTTTGAACATGAGAAAACTTTCACAGGTGGGTGTTGGATTACAGAAACTGTATTTTAGAAATGTTTAACACTTTACTCTCTCCTTTTGGTCATTTGACCTATCTATCAGATTCTAAATCTTAGAATAAGATATATTAAAAAATAAAGTTTCCTTCACAGTGTTTTTCTTCTATACATTGTAATTATTCTGTCTAACTTCAGTACATTTGACCTCCAGTCGCTGCAGCAGTCACATGTATTGATCTGGACCTCAGATATATCTTATCTCCACAGAGCTGCAGCTGTGATCAGTCCCTTCAAACAAACACACTTTAAACAGCCTGATTGGCCTCTGCTCAATAAAACCCTGTGTGTGAAACCTGTGGAGCAAGTGGACTTTCCCTTTCAAACACGAGTCTGAATTTTGATGGGTTGACAGGGACAATTTATATAATTTACGAGACTTAGCCTGGAATAACTGAAATATCACCTGTTTAAATAAAGCAGAGACAAAATGCAGACATTAATGTAAATCATCTCTGAAATGCCAAAAGAGACAAGTGGTGATCCGACAGAGGGATAGAGAATTGAAAAATAAGATGACAACTGCAACAAGCATGTAAACTAGATTCAAACTGGCAAAATAAGATGAAAGCACAGCTTCTATGAGAGAGCCACTGCTTTCCCCCTCACTGTAGAGACTGAATCAAAGCAGCCTTAGACAAATCCTCCTTCTGTCTGTAGGCCCAAGTGCTTTGTGTTCTATTAAAGCCCATGGAAATCTACACTCTGTACGTTGTTTGATGTTGCCAACTTGTCATCTCTGTATCTCCGCAGACTTCACACATGGGCTGTTTTCTATATATAAAACTCTGTCCGAGTTGTTTCCTCTTTACCTGTGTACATACATGTATATGTAAGGGGGGGGGGGGGTGTACCACCACTCGAGGGCTGGTGATAAGATAACTGGAAAGTTTTCACATTACAACGTGATCATATTTCACGTTATGATGATCCGTAACACGTTAATTATGCTCAGAAGATTGCATGTGTGTTGTGTATGTTTTGTATGACCGCTGTATGTGTGTGTTCGTATTCTGTCTGTTGTAACAATGTGTTACTGCCTTCTTGGCCACATCTGTCTTGTGAGAGATTTAACTCAATGAGATCTTTACCTGGTTACAGAATGTCCATGGAGTTAACTATTCTAATGTTCAAAGTTTTTTTCATAAACCAAACTAATGATGCTCTGCCATGGCAGCACATTCAAGTTACTTTAGTTCATCATAACACTTACAAGCCTTCTTTTGTAAAAGCTTCTCATTAATTAAGTCTAATTGGCTCCTGTATATCAAACATGTTTTTTTTTTTTTGTTTTTTTTTTTACTGAATTCTCATTTAGATTTGATGTTCAGTTCAGGAAGTACTTTTGTCAAATGTTGTCCCAGAAATTCTCCAGTCATCTGTGCTTATCATTGATTATTGGGAAAAGGGGAAATGTATAAGTTGTATTTCCCACATGTGTTTTAATTGAAATGTGAGGGCAGCTGCATGCAAGACATTAAAACACCCAAATAAAATTTAAAACATTTTATTCATTAGTCGACAACATATTATAAACCCCTAACAGAGTAAAGACTTGTTCAGGGCATGATGTCACCCAGTGTACATTATACAGAGTAGGAGCAGGGGTTGCAGTAGGGGGTTTCTGTCCATTTACAAATATCTCTGTATACGTTTTATAAGTGTATGAGTTGTATTTCCCACATGAGTTTTCATTAAAAACTTAGTGGGGGTGGAGCCTGCCCTCTTCCGTGCATCCACTGTGTCCTTCAACAAAAGGGAGAGCCTTGGTGCCCTCTTCCCTTCCTCTGCGATGAACCTCAGCTGGTTATAGTAGGAGTCCAGAGACGTGACCACCTCCAGGTCCTGCTAGATGAGCTGGAGGAGCTCACAGAGGCTCTCCAGAGATGGCCCGTCTCCGTTCTGCAGCAGCCTCCTGATGCAGCAGTACATGGCTTTCTCCTCCAGAACCTTTGAGAGGAACAGCTCCCCAATAAACTTGATGCTATTGAGGAGGCGTCCGGAAGGTTTTGCGTTGAGTTGCTCTTCCCTCAGCCGGTCGATGACCCTCACGTCCCTGACTGGCTCCAGGCAGGACCCACTCTTCCGATAAATGCCCTCCCTTTCAAAGTTCTTCCTGAACTCTGCCTGGCAGTGTTTGACCAGCAGAGACCTGAAGGAGACGCTGGCTGACCAGTCGGACAAGGATTGGACCTCCACCTGAAGAGGAGAAAACCATAAGGAAATATTAACATTAATGCTACTCACATACATACATAGTGATCAGTGTGTTCTGATTTGAGGATTAAATCAGCACACAAATGAATGAAAATAAGTGAACTCATTATTTGAATAAGACAACATGGGTCAAAAGTGACCCAACTCAGTATTTATTATTTATATCTTTGCAGTAAATTATTTCCGTCATTTAGTATTTCAGGTATTTTTCAAATAACTGTTTTTTTCACTTCCCTTCTAATTCACAACATGGGTCAAAAATGTTGTATTGTAAAATACATTCTTATTAAGTCTTATTTACAATCTATTACTAGTGAGAAAGATAATTTATAATTTACCCAAGGGGTTTGCATAGCTTGTTTATCAAAAGGCTAAATTAAGGTTACAACCTGCATACAAAAGATAAGCTGTCCAACTAATTAAGAAACAGGATAAAGTAGCTTCCAACGCAACATGGCGCCGTACTAACGGGTGCCTGTCGTAGCAGCTCCTGGTACTACTGTCGGTTTTTTTGTGTTTTTATAACGTTTGCGATTTGTTTTTTATATTTATTTTTGCACTGCTCTGTGCATCTCCGTCCCGCACAATGACGAGATGCTTTTGAAATTTATTGGACACTTTTTATAACTTTTAACCGCACTTCGGTCTCTTCGGATCACTGGGAGAATGCCTTTAACACACGCCGGCATTGTTTACACCCGCGACCAGCTGATCGCCCTGAGGCACACTACCCTCTTGGCCGGAGAGAGACCCACCATCCCGGAGGAACTAAAGAGGAGACGGCGGGGCTGCAGAGCGGGGCTTAAACGGAGGAAGGAGAAGAGGAAGTTTAAGCCCTTCATCCCTGCAGTAATCACTGGAAACGTGAGGTCGCTGGCAAATAAAGTGGACGAACTGGAAGCGCTCATCAGGACACAGAGGGAGTACAGGGAGTCCAGTATTGTGTGTCTCACGGAAACGTGGTTGCACGAGCAGATACCGGACTCCAACGTCACCATTCCTGGCTTCCAGACGGTTCGAGCCGACAGAGACACCATCGCGACCGGCAAGAAGAAAGGAGGGGGACTCGCCGTGCTCGTGAACAACAGGTGGTGTCACCCCGGGCACGTCACCGTTAAACATCGTGTCTGCAGCCCGGACATCGAGCTCGTCGCCGTCGGACTTCGTCCATATTATTTGCCGAGGGAGTTTACCAGTGTTTTCGCCATCAATGTTTACATTCCTCCATCTGGGAACGCAGAAGCAGCGTGTGACGTCATCCACACTGTGACTGCAGGATTACAGACACAACACCCCGGGGCCTTCATCATCATCACAGGTGACTTTAAACATGCTTCCCTCTCATCCACACTCCCAACCTTCTTCCAGTTTGTAAAATGTGCCACCCGGGAAAATAAGACTTTGGACCTATATGCAAATGTTAAGGATGCATACAGCTCCACTGCCCTGCCACCACTGGGCAGGTCAGACCACAACCTAGTCCTGCTCTCACCATCTTACAAGCCTGTGATTCAGCAGCACCCAGTCACAGTGAGGACAGTGAGGAAATGGTCTCATGAGGCCATGGAAACACTGCGTGGGGCCCTGGAGGCCACAGACTGGGATGCTCTGTATGAGCCACATGGTGAGGACATTGATGGCCTGACTGACTGTGTCTCTGAGTACATTGGGTTCTGCATCGATAACACCATCCCCACTAAAGAGGTCCGCTGTTACCCAAATAACAAGCCGTGGGTTACAAGCGACCTGAAGGCCCTTCTCAATGAGAAGAAGAGGGCCTTTAGATCACGGGACAGAGCAGAACTCAAACGGGTTCAAAGGGAGCTCAAGCGCAGCATCAGGGAGAGCAAGGACAACTTCAGAAGAAAACTGGAGCACAAACTGGAGGAAAACAACACCAGGGACGTCTGGAGTGGTATGAAGGAGATCACTGGTTTCAAGGGGAGAGATGGGGGAGCAGCTGGGGATGAACGACGTGCGAATGAGCTGAACACGTTCTTCAATAGGTTCAACTCCAACCCCCCAGCCCCCAGCGGACCATCCACTGCCTCCACTGACTCTACGACTGCCTCTACTGCGTCTCTGAGCAACAACCCCCCACCTCCCCCCACCACCCCAGTCACCATCTCCCCCCACCCCCCCGCTGGCCTTTACCACAGACCTTCTCACACCTCCCACCCCCAGGACATCCTCACATCCCCCACAGCCCCCCACCACCTCCTGCAACACAAACATCTCTGCACCACCCTCAAACCCATCGCTGACATCCCCCACCCCCCAGTCTGGACTCCACATCACAGCCAGCCAGGTGAGGAGAGAGCTGGAGAGGCTCAAACCGAGGAAAGCTGCGGGGCCGGACCGCATCAGCCCTCGTTTGCTGAAGGCCTGTTCCAGCCAGCTCTGTGGAGTTCTCCAGCACCTCTTCAACCTGAGCCTACACCTTCAGAGAGTGCCAGTGCTCTGGAAAACATCCTGCCTGGTCCCAGTGCCCAAAAAAGGACGTCCTGCTGCACTGGAGGACTACAGGCCGGTGGCACTGACCTCTCACATCATGAAGGTCATGGAAAGACTGGTCCTGGCCCACCTCAGACCGCTGGTGTGCCCATCACAAGACCCCCTGCAGTTTGCATATCAGCCCCATGTTGGGGTTGATGATGCAATCATCTACCTGCTGCAGAAGGCTTACTCCTCCCTGGACAGACCCAACACCTCAGTCCGGATCATGTTTTTCGACTTCTCCAGCGCCTTCAATACCATCCAGCCCACTGCTGAAGGCCAAACTGGAGGGCACGCAGGTGAGTGCTCCCCTCATCGCTTGGGTCGATGACTATCTGACGGGCAGACCACAGTTTGTGAGATTACAGAACTGTGTGTCTGATCATCTGATCAGTAACATCGGGGCCCCCCAGGGAACTGTGCTGTCCCCCTTCCTCTTCACCACATACACTGCTGACTTTAAGCACTGCACAGAGACGTGTCATCTGCAGAAGTTCTCTGATGACACGGCCATTGTGGGGTGTGTTGAGGGCGGAGGGGAGGCTGAGTACAGGGACCTGGTTGACCGCTTTGTGAAGTGGTGTGGGGAGAACCGCATGCAGCTCAACGTGGCGAAGACGAGGGAGATGGTGGTGGATTTCAGGAGGACCAAGCCCCTGCCCTCTCCTGTCTGCATCGGTGGGACGGCTGTGGAGGTGGTCCCTGCTTACAAGTACCTGGGTGTCACACTAGACAATAAACTGGACTGGTCCACCAACACAGAGGCCGTCTACAAGAAGGGCCTGAGCCGGCTTTATTTCCTGAGGAGGCTCAGGTCCTTCAACGTCTGCAACAAGATGCTGCAGATGTTTTATAAGTCTGTTGTGGCGAGCACCATCTTCTTTGCTGTGGTGTCCTGGGGTGCGGGCATCAAGGCTAAGGACGCCAACAAACTGAAAAAACTGATTAGGAAGGCAGAGTCTGTGGTTGGCTCTAAGCTTGTCACCCTGGAGGAGGTGGTGGAGGACAGGATGCTGGCAAAACTGCTGGCAATCATGGACAATCCCTCTCACCCCCTCCACAAAACACTAGACAAGCTAAGGAGCAGCTTCAGCCACAGACTCATTCAACCCCGCTGCTCTAAGGAACGATACAGGAAATCGTTCCTCCCAACCGCAATAAGACTATACAACTCATCTACCTCTGTCAGAGCCACCATCACAGAACTGCACTAAATATACCTGTCTCAATTCATCATTTTATACAATAATATTGTCTTTTGCACACTCTGTCTACATATTCTTACACTCACAGTATATTATATTATCTATTGTATCGCCAAATACTTATATTTATACCCGTACTATATATCATATATTATATCATACTCTTTGTATATTCTTTGTATATATAAGTCTATATACACATATTTTATTTATACATGTGTACATGTTATTAATATTATATTTTACTATTATTATTATTATATATACTGTTGCTGCTATTATTACTATATACTGCTATTATATTGGTATAATTACTATCATATATAAATATATATTATATACTATATATACTGTACTATTTTTGATATACTGTCTAACAATAACATTACCATCATATCATCAGTACTATTACCATCATCTGCCACTGCACCTTATCTACCTATTTTATCTTGTGTTTCTGTTTTTATTCTTTCTACCGCAATATTTTATATTTTATATTTTATTCTATTGTATTGTATTTTATTGTATTCAAATGTACCGGCTGCTATGACGACTTAATTTCCCCTCGGGATGAATAAAGTAATCTATCTATCTATCTATCTATCTATCTAGATGCATCACTTACTGTTGAGAGGTGCTGGCACAGCTCGGCGAAGACTGCAGCAGAGTGTGGCTTCTGCACGGCCCTCTTGAAAACGAGCTCAACCATTTCCTGCAACTGCTCCGCTATGGAGCCAGAACAGTCTCAAAAGGATTAAATGCACACAGAAATGAATACATGCGCAAAAAAGATCCACAAATACATTTTCAACGCCGCTGGCTCAACACACTTGTCACACTAATCAGCGGCGTTGTCCGGCTGACTGTGGCTGGTTAGAGCACTTCATGTGTGTACGGTCACATACGGTTATAACGAACTTTGATAACGGGGATAGCGGGCTAGCCACCATGCTAACTGCGGTGGGAACAGCGCCAAAACCCGCTGACTTAATCCCAAGGCTCTCATGACACTGTTTCTCAAACACCGTCAGGTTAGAAGCAAACACTTGGTAGTAGTTAGTATCGGGTGTCCGTGCTGACTGTGTGTGGAAGCTGGGGGGGAAGCTAGCTGCCTCCGTGTAGCTTCAAGCTGTTGCAGCTGTTGAATTAGCAACGCAGTTTGGAAACAAGACCGGGGAACCGCTGCGTTAAGACACGATAACATAAGCACTTTGACCCGCTGGGTGTCACTTTATTTCAGCAAAACTGTCGCGTCATCAACAGCCCTTTTCTGTTGTCATCGTTCACTGTGTGTGAGGAGCCGGGGATCAGCGTCTACTAATTCTATGTCTATTGGCTGGCGGGCTAAAAACCTCCAGGCTGCCTGCGGGCGTTTTAATGACGTCGTGTAATGGCACTCACGTGATTGGCTGTACAGGAGTGAGACATCTGATTGGCTACAGACGATCCCCTCTTAGAAAAAATGCATTCGTGAAACAGAGTCGCGTCAGGGGAGTCTCAAAAGTCTCACACACAAATGCAGCGAGGTTTACAAATTAAAAGCACTTTGTAAATGCAGGTCCAACAGTTTATATATGAATGTAACAAGCTCCAAATATGTATTTGATGAAGATTGCAAATACTTTTACATGCATATATTTGTGAATTTTTTTTCTATTTGTGTGTGCATCGGAAATATGTTTATGAATCTTATATTTTACATGTGAATTTTTTTTACTTATATATGGAATGAAACATTTGTGTGTGCATTGAAAATGTATTTGTGGATCTTTTTTGTGCATGTATTCATTTCTGTGTGCATTTAATCCTTTTGAGACTGTTCTGGCTCCATACTCCTCACCGTCCAACTCCTCGTGACTCAGATCCGTCATGAAAGCTTGAAAGTTTTCGGTGAAGCAGCTGACGGACTTCTTCCTCATCTCTCCCAGCAGAAGAGGAGCTGGCTTGCAAGTTAATTCCACGCTTTTATTTTGTTTTGGGATCATGTTGATTCCAATAAATCGAAGTTGTCTTCAAGGCAAATCCAAAGAAACAAGTTCCGGTGCAAGAAACAAGTTCAGGAGCAAGAAACAAGTTCAGGAGCAAGAAACAAGTTCAGGAGCAGGAAACAAGTTCCGGTGCAACCAGCCAATAGTGAGAAGACAACTGAGTGAAAAATGAAAACTGACGTTTAAGTAACGACAGACTTCAAAGGTATAAGGCTGTTGCCTTGGTGACCTGCAGTGACATACGTCAAAGGAACAAAGCCTGATAACGTAAAAAATAATAATACA
Organism: Pleuronectes platessa; assembly: GCF_947347685.1. Taxonomy (NCBI): domain Eukaryota; kingdom Metazoa; phylum Chordata; class Actinopteri; order Pleuronectiformes; family Pleuronectidae; genus Pleuronectes; species Pleuronectes platessa. The sequence continues at coordinate 592,078 of NW_026519049.1, read as the reverse complement.
GAAAATGCTTCTTTTTTTTTAAATGTAAAAGAAGTTTCATTAAATTCAAACTTAATAACGGTTTGAGTGAAAAATCCTAGAAGACGTTTCTGAAACTTAAAAAATAAATTATATTCAGAAGTGTTACAAAAAGGCTATCATACGCTAATAAGGAATGATAATGAGCTCTTTAAGGTATGAAAAAAACTGCGCGCGCACATCCTGCGGCGCACATAAATAAAAAATAAATACAATTAAATCAAATTAATAAAAAAACTGTGCGCGCACATCCTGCGGCGCACATAAATAAAAAATATATTTAAAAATAAAACATAAAAAATAAAAACAATTGTATCAAATTAATAAAAAAAGTGTGCACATTCTAAATAAAAAAGCATGAAATGGCGTACGCCAAAGCTAATTCCGATTTACAAAACCATGCGCACGCAAAACCTCAACTCCAAATCCGCCCTCCACAGCCCCAATTTCTACTATAAATGGTCAATGCAAAGCACGTCACGAATATTAAATTATGAATCCGACCAATGGGTTTCCACCGTGAGTCCTGACCGAGGCACGGCATCAAGCTATGTGAAGAGGAAGTGAAACTTTCTGACACTGACATCGAGTTGTTTGTTAGTGAGGTGGAGGTGAAGAGCGACTTTATGGGACAGCAGTGATGTCACTAATAAAGAAAATACACTGATACTCTGCCGCTGCTGCTGTGTATAACACAATGTGGGAGATCAGAAATCGCTGAACCCTCGCTTCCTCCTCCTCATCCTTCCATTCGCATGCACAAATCGTGCAGAACCCCGCATCGGTGTCACGGCAGTATTTATCCATTTAGAGCATCTGACCGATTCCCTCACATCAGTGGATCCAGTCTCTCAGCACGTGTCACCAAGTACGACATGAAGTGTTGTGAACTCAGTCTGTTGATATCAATCCTCTTCCGCTCCTCTCCTCTGAAGCAGAAGGAGCAGACACCAACACGCGCGGCTAGACCCGCTACGTCTTCCTCTGTATCTGACGCGTTGATGATGAAATGAAACAACTAACCTAAAACGACTTCTATAACAAATGTTATAACTTAGTCACACTTTAAAAGTATGACTAAGATATACGTGAGGAAGTGTCTGCTTAACCTCTGATATTAAAATGTTGAAGCCACAGTTTATGTGATTGAAGCGTTTATTTGTTTAACACAAGTCTGAGTAGATTTTCTCCCATGTATTTTCAACCCTAACTTCATAAACACTTGTATAGACATCATATATCAGAGACTTTATTTCTTCTCAACCTCTAATCTCAGATTCCTGTGTTCTGCAGCTTCTTCTGAATCAAGAGGAACGAGAGCTGTTTGTGGGACTCGTCTCCAAGAGGACAGGAAGAGACATTCAGAAGAAATCTGTCTCAATCAACCTTGTAGACTTTGAGTGGAGTTTCATATAGGTCAGTGAGAGCTCTCTCCCTAGGTCATTTGTCAATTTGTCTCTTTAATTTTGTACATGTAATCATATTGTTCTTCTCCTGTCCACTAAATATTAATCAATTCATTTCCAAATATGGGTATGCTTCCTTTCCATGTACACAAAAGGGAACATGCTCCCTTGTCCAAGGGCACGTAATCCAATGTAGGATTTGATCTCTTTATTTCTCTCTGTTAGAAATTAGGATCAGTTATTGGATGTATTTACTTCATGAATGTCACTTGTTGATCTTCCATGTAATCAAGTTGCAGAGCTTGTGTTGTTGAATTAATAGTTTTAAAGAGATTCGTCTGATAGAGGCAGTCTTATTTGACCAGGACCATTCAAAATGAATAAAGAAAGGAATATTTCATGTTGTTTTTAATTATCACGTGTTATACATTCTCTTTGTGGGATTAATGTTTTGTCCTGATACTTGCATCATTTCTCCAAGTGTTTTACAAGGTTCATTTGTTTTATCAAATGTAATGAACAGACTGATAACTGTCATGTTCTGAAATCTACATCAGTAATGGACAACTTTGTTTCTAACAACAAAAAAACAGCAAGTATTTCAGTAGCTGCATTTCATACCGTAATCATTCAGTATACGTTGTTCAGAATATCACATCAACACATGGAACCAAGGTTTTGGTAAAGATGAGTTTAATTTATAGGAACTGACAGTCATCATGCTGCTATTACATTAAATTAATAAGACCGTGTCCTCGCCGCCGGTCTACGGGGAGTATAAAGTGAGCGGACGGACGGAAGTTGCATCCGCGCAGGAGTCAGGACATCAGCTTCATGCAGCTCGTCCAGGGCCTGATGTCGGCATGTGGCGGAATGTGCACCGCTGTTATAACGACCGATGTAAACTCCCTCGGGATGTAATAAGGTCGGCATCTGATCACGAGCTGCTCCAGGTCCGGAGAACAGCCCGAAGAAATAATCTCCACATCTGAGCACCACACATTGTTCTCCATGCAGCAGACACCTCCTCCCTTGCTCTTCCCAGAGTGTGTTGTCCGGTCCTGACGCTGAATGGAGACCCCCTCGGGAACCATGGCGGAGTCCGGGATCCAGGGGTCGAGCCAAGTCTCCGTGAAAACCATCACGTTACAAAAAGTCAGACTGCGGTTCAGAACTGTTCCTTGTAAAGTGTCTTAAGATCTTCTTGTTGATGTTCCAGCCCGATTTGGGGGGTGGGTATCAACTGAGTTGAACCCATGTTTTCTCCTGGATTACAGAAGAGGGCCTATAGTTTTTCGTACGACTGAAGATTACAGCGCTCATTTATACGCTGGCTCGCAACAAACAATTTGCGTCCTCACCTGCTGCGGCCACGCTGCACTTACTCACACACACAGAAACGGCAGTGGAGAGAGAGAGAGAGGGCGAGAGGGAGCGCTACGGTGTCCCTAAATAGATGTCGCCAAAGCCCTGCAGCCTATAAGAATCACTGTCCTGTCAGGTAAATTAAAATATCAGCAGAACGGGAAACGCGCCCGCACATCCTACGGGCGCGTCCTGCGGCGCATATCCTGGGGCGCACATAAATAAAAACAAATATATAACAATTTAATTAAATCAAATGAATAAAAAAACTGTGCGCGCACATCCTGCGGCTGCCGCAAATCCTAAATAAAAAATAAAAAAATTAAATTAAATCAAATTTATATAAAAACTGCGCGCGCACATCCTACGGACGCGTGCTGCGGCGCATGTCCTGGGGCGCACATAAAAAAAAAAAATATATATAATAATTTAATTAAATCAAAGTAATAAAAAAAACTGTGCGCGCAAATCCTGCGGCGCACATAAATAAAGAATATATTTAAAAATAAAAACCATAAAAATGTAATTTATCAAATTAATAAACAAACTGTGCGCGCACATCCTGCGGGCGGTGCACATTCTAAATAAAAAAGCATGAAATTGAGTACGCCAAAGCTAATTCCGATTTATAAAACCATGCACACGCAAAACCTCAACTCCAAATCCGCCCTCCACCCCCCCAATTTCTACTATAAACGGTCAATGCAAAGCACGTCACGAATATTAAATTATGAATCCGACCAATGGGTTTCCACCGTGAGTCCTGACCGAGGCACGGCATCAAGCGATGTGAAGAGGAAGTGAAACTTTCTGACACTGACATCGAGTTGTTTGTTAGTGAGGTGGAGGTGAAGAGCGACTTTATAGGACAGCAGTGATGTCACTAATAAAGAAAATACACTGATACTCTGCCGCTGCTGCTGTGGATAACACAATGTGTGAGATCAGAAATCGCTGAACCCTCGCTTCCTCCTCATCCTTCCATTCGCATGCACAAATCGTGCAGAACCCCGCATCGGTGTCACGGCAGTATTTATCCATTTAGAGCATCGGACCGATTCCCTCACATCAGTGGATCCTTGCCTCCACTCTGGGATATTATTTGGAAAGTTTCTACATTTCTTGTTAGTGATCTCCTGTGCGCTCTATGCGCTCTGCGCTGGGTGGCTCTGCGCGCTGGGTCGCTATTACATGTGTAGCGGGTCAGTTCTTAATAAAGTTTTATACTTTTAGCAGTGTCATTTTCCCCGCTCTGGATGTGTTAATTCACCTGACAGGACGGCAACTCCTATAGGCTGCAAGGAGGCCGAGGAGTTTATTTAGGGACACCTTAGCACTCTCCCTTGTCCTCTCTCTCTCTCTCCCCACTGCCGGTCCTGTGGGTGTGTGCGGAAGTTTAGCGTGAGCGCAGCACGTGTGGTCGCAATTGTTTGTCGCAGTAAGTTGCTGGAAGTTATATAATGTTAACGGCGATCACAGAGAAAGTGTCCGCAAATTGTAACTGAAGTTTGTCCTTAGAGCCCAGCGTGAAGCTGTGTCTGTGTGCGACTGTGACGGCGTCACCGTGGATGCACGCTGTCCCTGCTTTATTTTAATGAATTAAAAGTATGAGATAAGGATGTGTTTTTATGTTTGTAAATGTTTTTAAATATTATAAATGTGTTTAAATTGTGTGACCTAACTATAACATGTTTGTTTTATAGGGCTGCCTCCAGCTAAATAGTTACGGTCACGGTTTTTTCCCACTTTAGATTTTATTTAGATTATTTGGTTTGATTATTTGTTTCTTTGTGTTTTGTTTTGTTCTATTGCAAGGTGCAATATATATGGTTGACTGGGACTGTGCAATTCAGCGGTAGTGACTTTAATGGTGGTGAATTATTGGCTCCATAAAGTAGAGGCCCTCTTTTGTCATTTTGTTGTTGTATATCGTTTGCAGTGATTTTCTTAAAGTGTGTTGTGTTTGGTTTTTAATGCATGATATTTCAGCATTGTACAATTGGGTCTGGAGCCTCTAATTTCTCTCTATTTTAAACTGTCATTTATATCAAGTCCAGGCCAGCCTTTCCAACCTTTGCACATGTCACTTTACTGTTTGAGCAGTCTGTTTTAAATCATTTGCATTTATTAAATAAATTGTATTTTGTATTGATATCTCAGCCTCCCGTCCCGTCTTATTCTGGATACTTGTTGAACCGAATTGACATTAACTGTCATCTCTGAACCATTTTTAATCACTACACATGCTTGCATTGTTACGATTCTTAAAGTGTGCTATGGTTGTTTAATGTATGATATATTAATGTAATGAACCGACTGATAACTGTCATGCTCTGAAATCTACATCAGTAATGGACAACAAAACCAGTATTAGTATTTCAGTAGCTGCATTTCATTTACCGTAATCATTCAGTATACGTTGTTCAGAATATCACATCAACACAGGGAACCAAGGTTTTGGTAAAGAGGAGTTTAATTTATAGGAACTGACTGTCATCATGCTGCTATTACCTTAAATTACATTGTACAGTATTTGGGATTATGTTGAATTTTATTTAAAACAATAATAAACAGACAAGTTAATTTACATGACAATTGTTTACAGTGCGGAAGTTACACTGTAACAGACTGCGTCACACTCGCGCTGTGGGTTTTATGCGGTGTCCTCGCCGCCGGTCTACGGGGAGTATAAAGCGAGCGCACGGACGGAAGTTGCATCCGCGCAGGACATCAGCTCCTGTGGGAACACACGAGCAAAGCGGAAGCGCATTGCTCCGCGCCCGTCAGCCCGTGATTCTGCTTTCTCCGCTGGTTGTGTATGCTCCGTTCAATGAAGGGGTTCGGGGTAAATGATGATCTTCATAGCATTTAATCATGTTCGGGGAAACACTCGGGGATATTGAAACTCCAGGAGAACCGCAGGGAACTCTAAAGTACGGGACACATATTTTAACATTTAAATATAATATGTCATTAATATCGTTTAAAATCATTTCCCAGTGTGTTTCCCCGAACTATGCCCCGAAACCATCGGTGCCGAACGCGATCGCAGCCGAAGTGAACAGCGCCACTGAGTTACATGGGGGCGGGCGTGAATGTTACGGGGTCAATTCTGAATAAAGTTTTATAGTTTTGGCAGTATTATTTTCCCCGTTCTGCTGATGTTTTAATTTACCTGACAGGACGGTGATTCCTATAGGCTGCGGGAAGTCGGCGCAGTCTATTTAGGGACACCGTAGCTCTTCCCTTCTCCCCCTCTCTTATTGTGTCCGTGACATTAAGTTAAGTTGTCTTTTCCTGTTTTAGTAATTGTTCTCAAGACAATAAGGACGGGGTGGGTCCCTGCTTTATTTGAATGAATTAAAGGTATGACATAATGATGTGTTTAATGTTTGTAAATGTTTTTGAAACATTTTGATAAACTGGTTCAAATTGTATGACCTAAATACAACATGTTTGTTTCTGTTGAGTTGTGTTGCACTATTGCTGCAGCTACCGTTGCATTCGGAGGAAAGAATAAATGATGGCGTTATCTTTAGCCGTTGTTGGCGTATTTATTAACAGGCTGCTGACACATCAGTCTCACGGTCAGAGCTACTTTAACTGACACACTAACATATAGCAGGTTGGCTCTTATAGCCTGTACCTTGGCGCCATCCTGTGGCGTAACCATATATACATATTACAATACAGCATTACATATACATCTGAGTACATAATGAATATATCTCAACACCCCCACTTGTACTCAGGTTGCTATACTTCAAGCAAAAGAAACACAGGAAAACAGAATGAATGTGAACCTCTGTCATACACATATCAATCTCCAAAAAGAGCATTTGCAAACTTCTTCAGTTTCAACTTATTTACAGGTTTGGTCATTACATCAGCAACCATGTCATCAGTAGAACAATACATCAAAATCACCCTTCCCTCAATCACAGTTGACCTGATAAAGTGGTACTTTATGTCAAAGTGTTTACACCTCTGTCTGTGTACAGGGTTTTTGGCAAGAGCTATTGTCCCCTGATTGTCCTCATGTACAATAGTTTGTGTGTAATTGTAGTTATCTATACCCCCTAGTAACTGCTCCAGGTATAGACACTCCTGTATGGTTGAAGCCAGTGCCATATATTCTGCCTCGCAGGTTGATAGCGCAACTGTGGGTTGTTTTCTAGTCTTCCACGAGACTAGAGAGCTGTTCTGACTAAGACTGACAGAGTATCCTGTGGTACTGCGTCTGTCACTTGTATCAGCCGCCCAGTCAGCATCACTGTAGGCTTGTATACCTAGCTCCTCACTGTCGTTTCTCTTAAAGCTTAACCCTTTCTCTGCAGTGCCTTTGAGATACAGTGCCTTGCATAAGTATTCACCCCCTTTGGACTTTTCTACATTTTGTCATGGTATAACCACAGATTAAAATGTATTTCATCGCGAGTTTATGTAATGGACCAACACAAAATAGTGCATCATTTGGAAGTGGGGGGAAATATTACATGGATTTCACAATTATTTACAAATAAAAATCTGAAAAGTGTTGAGTGCATATGTATTCACCCCCTTTACTGTGAAACCCCTAACAAAGATCTGGTGCGACCAATTGCATTCACAAGTCACATTTGCAAGTCACATAATTAGTAAATAGGGTCCACCTGTCTGCAATTTAATCTCAGTATAAATACACCTGTTCTGTGACGGACTCAGAGTTTGTTGGAGATCATTACTGAACAAACAGCATCATGAAGACCAAGGAGCTCACCAAACAGGTCAGGGATAAAGTTGTGGAGAAATATGAAGCAGGGTTAGGTTATACAAAAATATCCAGAGCTTTGAACATCTCTCTGAGCACCATAAAATCCATCATAAGAAAATGGAAAGAATATGGCACAACCGCAAACCTACCAAGAGGAGGCCGTCCACCCAAACTGAAGAGTCGGACAAGGAGAAAATTAATCAGAGAAGCAACCAGGAGGCCCATGGTTACTCTGGAGGAGTTGCAGAGATCCACAGCTGAGGTGGGAGAATCTGTCCACAGGACAACTATTAGTCGTCTACTCCACAAATCTGGCCTTTATGGAAGAGTGGCAAGAAGAAAGCCATTGTTGAAAGGGATCCATAAAAAATCCCGTTTGGAGTTTGCCAGAAGCCATGTGGGAGACACAGCAAACATGTGGAAGAAGGTGCTCTGGTCAGATGAGACCAAAATTGAACTTTTTGGCCTCAATGCAAAACGCTATGTGTGGCGAAAACCCAACACTGCCCATCACCCTGAGCACACCATCCCAACAGTGAAACATGGTGGTGGTAGCATCATGCTGTGGGGATGCTTCTCTTCAGCAGGTACAGGGAAACTGGTCAGAATAGAGGGAAAGATGGATGGAGCCAAATACAGGGAAATCCTTGAAGAAAATCTGATGCAGTCTGCAAAAGACTTGAGACTGGGGCGGAGGTTCATCTTCCAGCAGGACAATGACCCTAAACATACAGCCAGAGCTACAAAGGAATGGTTTGGATTAAAGAATGTTAATGTCTTAAAATGGCCCAGTCAAAGCCCAGACCTCAATCCAATAGAGAATCTATGGCAAGACTTGAAGATTGCGGTTCACAGACGGTCTCCATCCAATCTGACTGAGCTTTATCTTTTTTGCCAAGAAGAATGGACAAACCTTTCCATCTCTAGATGTGCAAAGCTGGTAGAGACATACCCCAAAAGACTTGCAGCTGTAATTGCAGCGAAAGGGGGTTCTACGAAGTATTGACACAGGGGGGTGAATACTTATGCACCCAACAGATGTCAACTTTTTTGTTCTCATTATTGTTTGTGTCACAATAAAATTTATTTTGCACCTCCAAAGTACTATGCATGTTTTGTTGGTCAAACGGGAAAAAGTTTATTTAAGTCTATTTGAATTCCAGTTAGTAACAGTACATAATGGGAAAAAGTCCAAGGGGGGTGAATACTTATGCAAGGCACTGTACCTTAAAACATGCTTCACAGTGACCCACTGCTCCTCTGTAGGCTCAGCAAAATACTGTGATAATCTGCTCACCACAAAACTTAAATCCGGTCTGGTACAAGTAGTCAAGTATATAAGACTACCAACAGCCTCCCTGTACATCCTGACATCTTCCATCTTTACTGCATCTTCAGTATACTCTAGCTTCTGCTCACAGGGTGTTTCTCTGGTCCTACAATCTTGCATATTAAAACGCTGTAGTATCTTGTTAGTGTATCTTTCCTGTGACATCTTTACACATCCATCTGATTGACTGAAATCAATACCCAGAAAATGTTTGAGTTTGCCTAAATCTTTCATCTTAAACTTTTCTGCGAGCATCTCTTTCACCTTTTTCAGTCTTTCTTCATTGCTTGCTGCAATGATCAAGTCATCGACCCATGTGATTATGATCACCTTCCCTTCATTTGACTCTTTGGCATAAACACAGTGGTCGGCTGGGTTTTGTAATATTATGTTTTTTTTAAACCATTTCATTTATATTGCTGCCTCAACGTGATGCTGACACGGACACGTTAACTCGGGATGGGTTTTTGTAGGATTTTTATTTCAGCGAGACCTTCAGTAGATCACCACACTTCACTCACAAGCGCTTTGTGAAAATGACGAATCTGCCACCGGCTCTGCAAATGACCCTCAACATCTGGAGAAGGTAAAGAAATCGCCAATGTCAGGCCATGTGTGTTCTGTTATTGTCCGGAGACTCCGCCCTCTGTTGCTTCCTCTTTTTGTCCCTCACCTGTTCCCGGTCATCAACCTGATTGTTTGCCTGATTTGTTCACCTGTTTCTTGTCTTTGTTCCCCCTTCTATTTAAGCCCAGTCTTCCTGTTGTCCCCTGTCGGATTGTATCGTTTGTTTGTGAGAATCTATGTAAAGATTCTGCCGTGTTTGAACCTTGTTTTACCTGGTATGGTACTAGACTCAGATTTCTGATCCTCTCTGTTTTTCCCTTTTGGAATTCTGTTTTTGAATTGGACTCTCTGTTTTTTGCACTTGTGTTTTTTGCCTTTTTGGATCCTTGTTTTTTCTATTTTTGGAAATAAATAAGTATTTTTTTGCATCTTGGTCTGCGATTTAGTCCTTACTCTGAGAAAGGAGAGGCACTGTCTAACGCCGAGTTTACCCCGGGGCGTGGAAGCGCAGTGCAGCGCCAAGGAAATCAAGCGCCTCCTATCCACCCCCTGTTAAACCTTTGTGCGGTGCACATCGGATGCGCTGCGTCGCGCTGCTTCACTCGCGCCCTGAACCAATGGTTTCGGCGTAGAGTCTATTTTTTTCACTCGCCGCGAGCGTAACGCGCCAAGAAACAAACTGAAAATGATTTTAAACGATCTGTTGTCCTAGAGTTTTAATTTCCCCAATTTTCCCAATCACATAATTAAATTCCCCCCTGCCCATCCACTACAGCTACACAAGCAGTCATATGGATACAAATAGAGGGGGGGGGGGGGGGGCTATGAGACCATCATCATATACCCCCAAACGAGTACATTGAACGGGTTACATTCAACAGCAAGCGGAGAAAGCAGAATCGCGGGCTGACCGTCGCTGAGAAATGCACATCCGGTGTGAACAGCCACCTAAAAACGATGAAATGAACTGAACTATGAAGTAGTTCAGATTTTGAATGGTGAACTATGAACGTGAACTATTCATGTTTACTTGTATGAACTGAACTTTGAACTAGTTCATGAGAGGTGTGAACGTGCACAACACTGTTCAAATCGTAATTCACGTCGGCAGCAACGACTCCCGGCTTCGCATGTCGGAGGTCACTAAAGTTAATGTTGAGTCGGTGTGTGCTTTTGCAAAAACGATGTCGGACACAGTAATTTTCTCTGGCCCTCTACCTAACACAACAGGTGATGACATGTTGTCTTTTAACCTCTGGCTGTCGAGGTGTCCTGTAAACGGTGTGGGCTTTGTAGATGACTGGCAAACTTTTTGGAGGAAACCTGGACTTGTTAGGAGAGACGGCGTTCATCCCACTTGGGATGGAGCAGCTCTCTTATCTAGGAATATTACTCAGTCTATTACATGACAACCCAGAGTTGGGACCAGGAAGCAGAGCTGCAGTGCTAAAAACTTCTCTGCGCTCCCTCTGGGACAGTCACACAACCCCATAGAGATTGTGTCTGTCCACCGTCCGAATCCACACAATAATCTAATACAAATTAACACAACCTCTGAAACAACACAGGAAACCAAGACTTTGAAATGTGGTCTTTTAAACATTAGATCACTGTCATCAAAGGCTATTTTAGTTAATGAACTAGTCTCAGACTACAACATAGATGTATTATCCCTCACTGAGACGTGGCTGCATCCTGATGAATATGTCAGTCTAAATGAATCTACTCCCTCCAGTCATATAAATTCACAGGTTCCCAGAGAATTCGGACGAGGAGGTGGAGTTGCTGCTATTTTTAACCCCAGTCTATCAATTAATCCTAAACTAAACTATAACTCATTTGAATGTCTTGTTCTTCCACGCCAATCCAGGAAACACCAACAGCCAATCATATTTGCTGTAGTTTACCGTGCTCCGGGGGCTTAAACTGAATTATTTACGGAATTCCCCGAGTTTTTTTCAAACCTAGTCCGAAAGACCTATAACATAATTATTGTTGGTGACTTTAATATTCATGTTGACAATAATAAAGATAGCCTTAGTGTAGCATTAATTTCGATACTAGATTCAATTGGTTTCAGTCAGTGTGTACACCAACCTACTCATTGTTGTAACCACACACTTGACCTTGTATTATCATACGGTGTCGGAATTGAACATTTAACAGTACTCTGATCACCCAGGATCAGTTTACCAAAATAATCTCAGGTTCTAAACCAACAACCTGTATCTTAGACGACATTGCCCTTGCTTTCAATGAAACAGTCAGGAACTGGTGAGTGATCTTCGATCCTGATTTGTCCTTTAATTCTCACCTACAACTAATTTCTAGGACCGCCTTTTTCCACTTGCGTAATATCTAAAAAATCAGACATGTACTTCGCAAAAAGATGCAGAAAAACTAGTCCACGCCTTTGTTACATCCAGACTGGACTATTGTAATTCATAACTATCATGCTCCAGCAGTAAGTCGTTAAAAAATCTGCAGCTTGTCCAAAATGTTCTTCAATGATACTGAAACAACCCTTAAGATATAGGCTTGTGTTTATATACACGGTATATGCATATAGATCTATATATCTATATATATATCCCCTGATGCTGTCAGAACACATGAACCTGCTGAATGTTGCATCAGTAAAGATACAGACACTGATGCACATGTTTTTATCTCATTACACCAGGATCACTGGTCTTATTATAAAATCTGTACAACAGAGAACTTCTGTCTCACGTTTCTTCTTTATTCTATTCTACTTGTTTTCATGTTCATATACAGTTCTTCCGCCATCTGCAGGCAGACGTCACCACTGACTCTGATTCTTTCAGGTCATGAGGAGTTTGTTTTCAATGTGTTTCTCTATAATTTGTTTAAGTCTTGACATTTTAAGTAAAAAGCCTTGATATTATGTATATTAGGATTTGGCTCTATTTGTAACCGGTCTATCCTTTGTGGTCTACCTGCGTTGTGTGTCAGTTTGTGAAGTAGAAGACCGGGACAGGACTTGTATCACTACTGAATTTGTCTGTTATGTTGAAGCCACAGTTCATGTGATTGAACCGTTTTTTTATTTAACACAAGTACTGAGTACATTGTACAAAGACCTTTTCCTTATAAATCAAACACGACACTTTGGTGAATTAAGGTTTTCAGTCATCAAATGTTGTCTTAGACACATAATGAGATTATTGACTCATATCTTAACAATCAATGATTGATTGGATTCAAACCAAAATGTAAAAGCCCTGTGATTAATTTCAAATTACAACAAAACATTCATCAAAGTGTTCTTGTGTGATTACAATACTGTGCGTGTTGCTGCTGGGACTTTCTATATCATATCTGCCAGTCGTGCACATTACAACAGAATTTACTGATGCAACATTCAGCAGGTTCTTGTGTTCTGACAGCATCAGGGAATATATATACATATAGATATATAGATCTATATGCATATACTGTGTGTATATACACACAAGCCACTAAATATGATTTTATTAAATATTGAAATTGAAAATCGTTATTTGTATATCCCATATTCACAAATCACAATTTGTCTCATAGGGCTTCAACATGGTCTGACATCCTCTGTCCTTAACCATCAGCAAGAGTAAGGAAAAACTACTAAAACCCTTTTACAGGGTAAAAATACGTAGAAACCTCAGAGAGAGCCACATGTGAGGGATCCCTCTCCCAGGACTGACAGAAGGGCAATAGATGTCAAGTGTACGAAAACATCATCAAGATTAAAGTTTTTAGCAGCATTAGGGAGGGTAAACATTTTGAAGGATAACTTCAAAACTATATGTCAAGCAGTCCTGCTGCAACTAAATGCTTCCTAGTTTAGAACATAGGACAAGTAACGTTCTGCCGCACTAATTAGCTCTAACTATAAGCTTTATCAAATAGGAAGGTTTTAAGCCTACTTTTAAACATACAGATGGTGTCTGCTTCCCGAACTGAAAGTGGTAGATTATTCCACAGCAGAGGGGCTTGATGGCTGAAAGCTCTGGCTCCTACTCTACTCTTTAAAACATAGTCAAATGAAGCAGCAGTTTACAGGGTGAAGGAGTGGGGAATATTAAATTAAATAATATGAATATATGTGAAGTAAGTGTATTTGTATGAGTGGGGGAGCAGAATGTATATGGTGACTGTTCAGAGGGTCAGTGTTGATTGTTCAGAAGCCTAATGGCCTGGAGGAAGAAGCTGTTTGTGTGTCTGGTAGTCCGTGCTCGGATGCTCCGGTAACGTCTGCCAGACAGCAGCAGTGTGAGAAGTCCACAGCCTGTGTGGCTCTGGTCCTTGATGATCTTCAGTGCTCTTCTCAGGCATCTTGTGCTGTAGATGCCTTGCACGGAAGGGAGATGGCAGCCGATGATACCAGGTCAGGTCATCTGTGATGAACACACCGAGGAGCTCACCACCTGGGGTCTGCTCGTCAGGAAGTCCAAGATCCAGTTACACAGGGGGGTTTTAAGACCCAGGCTCCTGAGCTTGGGGACGAGCTTGGCAGGCACAATTGTGTTGAATGCGGAGCTGTAGTCCACGAACATGATCCTCACATATGTGTTGGCCTTCTTCAGGTGGGAGAGGGTGGTGTGTGTTGTCGGGGCGATGGCATCGTCCGTGGATCGGTTTGGGCGGTGAGCAGATGTGGCTTTTGACCAGCCGCTCGAAGCACTTCATGATGGTGGAGGTCAGTGCTACAGGGCGGTAGTCGTTTAAGCAGGTGATGGATGATTTCTTAGGTATGGGGATGATGGTGGCCTGCTTGAAGCAGGAGGGGACTGTCGAGAGATTTAGGGAGAGGTTGAATATGGAGGTGAAGACCTCCGTTAGCTGGTAATAGAGCAGTAATGCTGGTTATGATTTATGACTTTTAATCATAATACTTAATTAGGTGGATTTTATGCTCGCCACAATAGAGCCACCTCCTCGTGTCATAACTAAACTGCAAATTATATTATTTCTATGGTCAGAATCTTGGTCATGTCATTTATTTGTATCAATATATACATTTATTTAGTCAATAAAGTAACATTTTAGTTTTGAGAGCTCAAGATGATCTCTAAACTTATTTTGAGACTGACCAGTGATCCAAAACTCAAAGACGAATCATTTAGAAAATAAACAGACATTAAGAGGAGATCAGGAATTCTTCACTTTTCAATATTCTAACGAAATGCTTGATTGATAATTTAATCAACAAGCTTTTGCTTCTGGATTTTCTAAATGATTATTTTGTCTCCCAAGCCAGCAGTTCAGAGCAAGCTGGAAAGAAAACAAAAGATCACAGACAATTCATCTACACATGTAAAAGATAAGACTGGCAAATTAAAAAACATTAATATCTGACATGGGAAAAATTGTATTTCACATTAGTGAGTCATGAAATTGGATTTTATTCTGAAAGCATCATCAGTCAGAAACTTCAACAGTGGTCAAAATCAGTTTTGGATTTTCCTTCTTTTGGCCACTAGGGGGTAGGCATGTTCCATCATAATCTGGTAATTTTGTGAAAAGGAGTTTCCAACAGAACCCTCTATTCCTCTCTTTTCTTTTTCTGTTCAGTGCTTTTTGAACATGAGAAAACTTTCACAGGTGGGTGTTGGATTACAGAAACTGTATTTTAGAAATGTTTAACACTTTACTCTCTCCTTTTGGTCATTTGACCTATCTATCAGATTCTAAATCTTAGAATAAGATATATTAAAAAATAAAGTTTCCTTCACAGTGTTTTTCTTCTATACATTGTAATTATTCTGTCTAACTTCAGTACATTTGACCTCCAGTCGCTGCAGCAGTCACATGTATTGATCTGGACCTCAGATATATCTTATCTCCAAAGAGCTGCAGCTGTGATCAGTCCCTTCAAACAAACACACTTTAAACAGCCTGATTGGCCTCTGCTCAATAAAACCCTGTGTGTGAAACCTGTGGAGCAAGTGGACTTTCCCTTTCAAACACGAGTCTGAATTTTGATGGGTTGACAGGGACAATTTATATAATTTACGAGACTTAGCCTGGAATAACTGAAATATCACCTGTTTAAATAAAGCAGAGACAAAATGCAGACATTAATGTAAATCATCTCTGAAATGCCAAAAGAGACAAGTGGTGATCCGACAGAGGGATAGAGAATTGAAAAATAAGATGACAACTGCAACAAGCATGTAAACTAGATTCAAACTGGCAAAATAAGATGAAAGCACAGCTTCTATGAGAGAGCCACTGCTTTCCCCCTCACTGTAGAGACTGAATCAAAGCAGCCTTAGACAAATCCTCCTTCTGTCTGTAGGCCCAAGTGCTTTGTGTTCTATTAAAGCCCATGGAAATCTACACTCTGTACGTTGTTTGATGTTGCCAACTTGTCATCTCTGTATCTCCGCAGACTTCACACATGGGCTGTTTTCTATATATAAAACTCTGTCCGAGTTGTTTCCTCTTTACCTGTGTACATACATGTATATGTAAGGGGGGGGGGGGGGGGGGTGTACCACCACTCGAGGGCTGGTGATAAGATAACTGGAAAGTTTTCACATTACAACGTGATCATATTTCACGTTATGATGATCCGTAACACGTTAATTATGCTCAGAAGATTGCATGTGTGTTGTGTATGTTTTGTATGACCGCTGTATGTGTGTGTTCGTATTCTGTCTGTTGTAACAATGTGTTACTGCCTTCTTGGCCACATCTGTCTTGTGAGAGATTTAACTCAATGAGATCTTTACCTGGTTACAGAATGTCCATGGAGTTAACTATTCTAATGTTCAAAGTTTTTTTCATAAACCAAACTAATGATGCTCTGCCATGGCAGCACATTCAAGTTACTTTAGTTCATCGTAACACTTACAAGCCTTCTTTTGTAAAAGCTTCTCATTAATTAAGTCTAATTGGCTCCTGTATATCAAACATGTTTTTTTTTTTTTGTTGTTTTTTTTACTGAATTCTCATTTAGATTTGATGTTCAGTTCAGGAAGTACTTTTGTCAAATGTTGTCCCAGAAATTCTCCAGTCATCTGTGCTTATCATTGATTATTGGGAAAAGGGGAAATGTATAAGTTGTATTTCCCACATGTGTTTTAATTGAAATGTGAGGGCAGCTGCATGCAAGACATTAAAACACCCAAATAAAATTTAAAACATTTTATTCATTAGTCGACAACATATTATAAACCCCTAACAGAGTAAAGACTTGTTCAGGGCATGATGTCACCCAGTGTACATTATACAGAGTAGGAGCAGGGGTTGCAGTAGGGGGTTTCTGTCCATTTACAAATATCTCTGTATAAGTTTTATAAGTGTATGAGTTGTATTTCCCACATGAGTTTTCATTAAAAACTTAGTGGGGGTGGAGCCTGCCCTCTTCCGTGCATCCACTGTGTCCTTCAACAAAAGGGAGAGCCTTGGTGCCCTCTTCCCTTCCTCTGCGATGAACCTCAGCTGGTTATAGTAGGAGTCCAGAGACGTGACCACCTCCAGGTCCTGCTAGATGAGCTGGAGGAGCTCACAGAGGCTCTCCAGAGATGGCCCGTCTCCGTTCTGCAGCAGCCTCCTGATGCAGCAGTACATGGCTTTCTCCTCCAGAACCTTTGAGAGGAACAGCTCCCCAATAAACTTGATGCTATTGAGGAGGCGTCCGGAAGGTTTTGCGTTGAGTTGCTCTTCCCTCAGCCGGTCGATGACCCTCACGTCCCTGACTGGCTCCAGGCAGGACCCACTCTTCCGATAAATGCCCTCCCTTTCAAAGTTCTTCCTGAACTCTGCCTGGCAGTGTTTGACCAGCAGAGACCTGAAGGAGACGCTGGCTGACCAGTCGGACAAGGATTGGACCTCCACCTGAAGAGGAGAAAACCATAAGGAAATATTAACATTAATGCTACTCACATACATACATAGTGATCAGTGTGTTCTGATTTGAGGATTAAATCAGCACACAAATGAATGAAAATAAGTGAACTCATTATTTGAATAAGACAACATGGGTCAAAAGTGACCCAACTCAGTATTTATTATTTATATCTTTGCAGTAAATTATTTCCGTCATTTAGTATTTCAGGTATTTTTCAAATAACTGTTTTTTTCACTTCCCTTCTAATTCACAACATGGGTCAAAAATGTTGTATTGTAAAATACATTCTTATTAAGTCTTATTTACAATCTATTACTAGTGAGAAAGATAATTTATAATTTACCCAAGGGGTTTGCATAGCTTGTTTATCAAAAGGCTAAATTAAGGTTACAACCTGCATACAAAAGATAAGCTGTCCAACTAATTAAGAAACAGGATAAAGTAGCTTCCAACGCAACATGGCGCCGTACTAACGGGTGCCTGTCGTAGCAGCTCCTGGTACTACTGTCGGTTTTTTTGTGTTTTTATAACGTTTGCGATTTGTTTTTTATATTTATTTTTGCACTGCTCTGTGCATCTCCGTCCCGCACAATGACGAGATGCTTTTGAAATTTATTGGACACTTTTTATAACTTTTAACCGCACTTCGGTCTCTTCGGATCACTGGGAGAATGCCTGCAACACACGCCGGCATTGTTTACACCCGCGACCAGCTGATCGCCCTGAGGCACACTACCCTCTTGGCCGGAGAGAGACCCACCATCCCGGAGGAACTAAAGAGGAGACGGCGGGGCTGCAGAGCGGGGCTTAAACGGAGGAAGGAGAAGAGGAAGTTTAAGCCCTTCATCCCTGCAGTAATCACTGGAAACGTGAGGTCGCTGGCAAATAAAGTGGACGAACTGGAAGCGCTCATCAGGACACAGAGGGAGTACAGGGAGTCCAGTATTGTGTGTCTCACGGAAACGTGGTTGCACGAGCAGATACCGGACTCCAACGTCACCATTCCTGGCTTCCAGACGGTTCGAGCCGACAGAGACACCATCGCGACCGGCAAGAAGAAAGGAGGGGGACTCGCCGTGCTCGTGAACAACAGGTGGTGTCACCCCGGGCACGTCACCGTTAAACATCGTGTCTGCAGCCCGGACATCGAGCTCGTCGCCGTCGGACTTCGTCCATATTATTTGCCGAGGGAGTTTACCAGTGTTTTCGCCATCAATGTTTACATTCCTCCATCTGGGAACGCAGAAGCAGCGTGTGACGTCATCCACACTGTGACTGCAGGATTACAGACACAACACCCCGGGGCCTTCATCATCATCACAGGTGACTTTAAACATGCTTCCCTCTCATCCACACTCCCAACCTTCTTCCAGTTTGTAAAATGTGCCACCCGGGAAAATAAGACTTTGGACCTATATGCAAATGTTAAGGATGCATACAGCTCCACTGCCCTGCCACCACTGGGCAGGTCAGACCACAACCTAGTCCTGCTCTCACCATCTTACAAGCCTGTGATTCAGCAGCACCCAGTCACAGTGAGGACAGTGAGGAAATGGTCTCATGAGGCCATGGAAACACTGCGTGGGGCCCTGGAGGCCACAGACTGGGATGCTCTGTATGAGCCACATGGTGAGGACATTGATGGCCTGACTGACTGTGTCTCTGAGTACATTGGGTTCTGCATCGATAACACCATCCCCACTAAAGAGGTCCGCTGTTACCCAAATAACAAGCCGTGGGTTACAAGCGACCTGAAGGCCCTTCTCAATGAGAAGAAGAGGGCCTTTAGATCACGGGACAGAGCAGAACTCAAACGGGTTCAAAGGGAGCTCAAGCGCAGCATCAGGGAGAGCAAGGACAACTTCAGAAGAAAACTGGAGCACAAACTGGAGGAAAACAACACCAGGGACGTCTGGAGTGGTATGAAGGAGATCACTGGTTTCAAGAGGAGAGATGGGGGAGCAGCTGGGGATGAACGACGTGCGAATGAGCTGAACACGTTCTTCAATAGGTTCAACTCCAACCCCCCAGCCCCCAGCGGACCATCCACTGCCTCCACTGACTCTACGACTGCCTCTACTGCGTCTCTGAGCAACAACCCCCCACCTCCCCCCACCACCCCAGTCACCATCTCCCCCCACCCCCCCGCTGGCCTTTACCACAGACCTTCTCACACCTCCCACCCCCAGGACATCCTCACATCCCCCACAGCCCCCCACCACCTCCTGCAACACAAACATCTCTGCACCACCCTCAAACCCATCGCTGACATCCCCCACCCCCCAGTCTGGACTCCACATCACAGCCAGCCAGGGGAGGAGAGAGCTGGAGAGGCTCAAACCGAGGAAAGCTGCGGGGCCGGACCGCATCAGCCCTCGTTTGCTGAAGGCCTGTTCCAGCCAGCTCTGTGGAGTTCTCCAGCACCTCTTCAACCTGAGCCTACACCTTCAGAGAGTGCCAGTGCTCTGGAAAACATCCTGCCTGGTCCCAGTGCCCAAAAAAGGACGTCCTGCTGCACTGGAGGACTACAGGCCGGTGGCACTGACCTCTCACATCATGAAGGTCATGGAAAGACTGGTCCTGGCCCACCTCAGACCGCTGGTGTGCCCATCACAAGACCCCCTGCGGTTTGCATATCAGCCCCATGTTGGGGTTGATGATGCAATCATCTACCTGCTGCAGAAGGCTTACTCCTCCCTGGACAGACCCAACACCTCAGTCCGGATCATGTTTTTCAACTTCTCCAGCGCCTTCAATACCATCCAGCCCACTGCTGAAGGCCAAACTGGAGGGCACGCAGGTGAGTGCTCCCCTCATCGCTTGGGTCGATGACTATCTGACGGGCAGACCACAGTTTGTGAGATTACAGAACTGTGTGTCTGATCATCTGATCAGTAACATCGGGGCCCCCCAGGGAACTGTGCTGTCCCCCTTCCTCTTCACCACATACACTGCTGACTTTAAGCACTGCACAGAGACGTGTCATCTGCAGAAGTTCTCTGATGACACGGCCATTGTGGGGTGTGTTGAGGGCGGAGGGGAGGCTGAGTACAGGGACCTGGTTGACCGCTTTGTGAAGTGGTGTGGGGAGAACCGCATGCAGCTCAACGTGGCGAAGACGAGGGAGATGGTGGTGGATTTCAGGAGGACCAAGCCCCTGCCCTCTCCTGTCTGCATCGGTGGGACGGCTGTGGAGGTGGTCCCTGCTTACAAGTACCTGGGTGTCACACTAGACAATAAACTGGACTGGTCCACCAACACAGAGGCCGTCTACAAGAAGGGCCTGAGCCGGCTTTATTTCCTGAGGAGGCTCAGGTCCTTCAACGTCTGCAACAAGATGCTGCAGATGTTTTATAAGTCTGTTGTGGCGAGCACCATCTTCTTTGCTGTGGTGTCCTGGGGTGCGGGCATCAAGGCTAAGGACGCCAACAAACTGAAAAAACTGATTAGGAAGGCAGAGTCTGTGGTTGGCTCTAAGCTTGTCACCCTGGAGGAGGTGGTGGAGGACAGGATGCTGGCAAAACTGCTGGCAATCATGGACAATCCCTCTCACCCCCTCCACAAAACACTAGACAAGCTAAGGAGCAGCTTCAGCCACAGACTCATTCAACCCCGCTGCTCTAAGGAACGATACAGGAAATCGTTCCTCCCAACCGCAATAAGACTATACAACTCATCTACCTCTGTCAGAGCCACCATCACAGAACTGCACTAAATATACCTGTCTCAATTCATCATTTTATACAATAATATTGTCTTTTGCACACTCTGTCTACATATTCTTACACTCACAGTATATTATATTATCTATTGTATCGCCAAATACTTATATTTATACCCGTACTATATATCATATATTATATCATACTCTTTGTATATTCTTTGTATATATAAGTCTATATACACATATTTTATTTATACATGTGTACATGTTATTAATATTATATTTTACTATTATTATTATTATATATACTGTTGCTGCTATTATTACTATATACTGCTATTATATTGGTATAATTACTATCATATATAAATATATATTATATACTATATATACTGTACTATTTTTGATATACTGTCTAACAATAACATTACCATCATATCATCAGTACTATTACCATCATCTGCCACTGCACCTTATCTACCTATTTTATCTTGTGTTTCTGTTTTTATTCTTTCTACCGCAATATTTTATATTTTATATTTTATTCTATTGTATTGTATTTTATTGTATTCAAATGTACCGGCTGCTATGACGACTTAATTTCCCCTCGGGATGAATAAAGTAATCTATCTATCTATCTATCTATCTATCTAGATGCATCACTTACTGTTGAGAGGTGCTGGCACAGCTCGGCGAAGACTGCAGCAGAGTGTGGCTTCTGCACGGCCCTCTTGAAAACGAGCTCAACCATTTCCTGCAACTGCTCCGCTATGGAGCCAGAACAGTCTCAAAAGGATTAAATGCACACAGAAATGAATACATGCGCAAAAAAGATCCACAAATACATTTTCAACGCCGCTGGCTCAACACACTTGTCACACTAATCAGCGGCGTTGTCCGGCTGACTGTGGCTGGTTAGAGCACTTCATGTGTGTACGGTCACATACGGTTATAACGAACTTTGATAACGGGGATAGCGGGCTAGCCACCATGCTAACTGCGGTGGGAACAGCGCCAAAACCCGCTGACTTAATCCCAAGGCTCTCATGACACTGTTTCTCAAACACCGTCAGGTTAGAAGCAAACACTTGGTAGTAGTTAGTATCGGGTGTCCGTGCTGACTGTGTGTGGAAGCTGGGGGGGAAGCTAGCTGCCTCCGTGTAGCTTCAAGCTGTTGCAGCTGTTGAATTAGCAACGCAGTTTGGAAACAAGACCGGGGAACCGCTGCGTTAAGACACGATAACATAAGCACTTTGACCCGCTGGGTGTCACTTTATTTCAGCAAAACTGTCGCGTCATCAACAGCCCTTTTCTGTTGTCATCGTTCACTGTGTGTGAGGAGCCGGGGATCAGCGTCTACTAATTCTATGTCTATTGGCTGGCGGGCTAAAAACCTCCAGGCTGCCTGCGGGCGTTTTAATGACGTCGTGTAATGGCACTCACGTGATTGGCTGTACAGGAGTGAGACATCTGATTGGCTACAGACGATCCCCTCTTAGAAAAAATGCATTCGTGAAACAGAGTCGCGTCAGGGGAGTCTCAAAAGTCTCACACACAAATGCAGCGAGGTTTACAAATTAAAAGCACTTTGTAAATGCAGGTCCAACAGTTTATATATGAATGTAACAAGCTCCAAATATGTATTTGATGAAGATTGCAAATACTTTTACATGCATATATTTGTGAATTTTTTTTCTATTTGTGTGTGCATCGGAAATATGTTTATGAATCTTATATTTTACATGTGAATTTTTTTTACTTATATATGGAATGAAACATTTGTGTGTGCATTGAAAATGTATTTGTGGATCTTTTTTGTGCATGTATTCATTTCTGTGTGCATTTAATCCTTTTGAGACTGTTCTGGCTCCATACTCCTCACCGTCCAACTCCTCGTAACTCAGATCCGTCATGAAAGCTTGAAAGTTTTCGGTGAAGCAGCTGACGGACTTCTTCCTCATCTCTCCCAGCAGAAGAGGAGCTGGCTTGCAAGTTAATTCCACGCTTTTATTTTGTTTTGGGATCATGTTGATTCCAATAAATCGAAGTTGTCTTCAAGGCAAATCCAAAGAAACAAGTTCCGGTGCAAGAAACAAGTTCAGGAGCAAGAAACAAGTTCAGGAGCAAGAAACAAGTTCAGGAGCAGGAAACAAGTTCCGGTGCAACCAGCCAATAGTGAGAAGACAACTGAGTGAAAAATGAAAACTGACGTTTAAGTAACGACAGACTTCAAAGGTATAAGGCTGTTGCCTTGGTGACCTGCAGTGACATACGTCAAAGGAACAAAGCCTGATAACGTAAAAAATAATAATACAGAAAATGCTTCTTTTTTTTTAAATGTAAAAGAAGTTTCATTAAATTCAAACTTAATAACGGTTTGAGTGAAAAATCCTAGAAGACGTTTCTGAAACTTAAAAAATAAATTATATTCAGAAGTGTTACAAAAAGGCTATCATACGCTAATAAGGAATGATAATGAGCTCTTTAAGGTATGAAAAAAACTGCGCGCGCACATCCTGCGGCGCACATAAATAAAAAATAAATACAATTAAATCAAATTAATAAAAAAACTGTGCGCGCACATCCTGCGGCGCACATAAATAAAAAATATATTTAAAAATAAAACATAAAAAATAAAAACAATTGTATCAAATTAATAAAAAAAGTGTGCACATTCTAAATAAAAAAGCATGAAATGGCGTACGCCAAAGCTAATTCCGATTTACAAAACCATGCGCACGCAAAACCTCAACTCCAAATCCGCCCTCCACAGCCCCAATTTCTACTATAAATGGTCAATGCAAAGCACGTCACGAATATTAAATTATGAATCCGACCAATGGGTTTCCACCGTGAGTCCTGACCGAGGCACGGCATCAAGCTATGTGAAGAGGAAGTGAAACTTTCTGACACTGACATCGAGTTGTTTGTTAGTGAGGTGGAGGTGAAGAGCGACTTTATGGGACAGCAGTGATGTCACTAATAAAGAAAATACACTGATACTCTGCCGCTGCTGCTGTGTATAACACAATGTGGGAGATCAGAAATCGCTGAACCCTCGCTTCCTCCTCCTCATCCTTCCATTCGCATGCACAAATCGTGCAGAACCCCGCATCGGTGTCACGGCAGTATTTATCCATTTAGAGCATCTGACCGATTCCCTCACATCAGTGGATCCAGTCTCTCAGCACGTGTCACCAAGTACGACATGAAGTGTTGTGAACTCAGTCTGTTGATATCAATCCTCTTCCGCTCCTCTCCTCTGAAGCAGAAGGAGCAGACACCAACACGCGCGGCTAGACCCGCTACGTCTTCCTCTGTATCTGACGCGTTGATGATGAAATGAAACAACTAACCTAAAACGACTTCTATAACAAATGTTATAACTTAGTCACACTTTAAAAGTATGACTAAGATATACGTGAGGAAGTGTCTGCTTAACCTCTGATATTAAAATGTTGAAGCCACAGTTTATGTGATTGAAGCGTTTATTTGTTTAACACAAGTCTGAGTAGATTTTCTCCCATGTATTTTCAACCCTAACTTCATAAACACTTGTATAGACATCATATATCAGAGACTTTATTTCTTCTCAACCTCTAATCTCAGATTCCTGTGTTCTGCAGCTTCTTCTGAATCAAGAGGAACGAGAGCTGTTTGTGGGACTCGTCTCCAAGAGGACAGGAAGAGACATTCAGAAGAAATCTGTCTCAATCAACCTTGTAGACTTTGAGTGGAGTTTCATATAGGTCAGTGAGAGCTCTCTCCCTAGGTCATTTGTCAATTTGTCTCTTTAATTTTGTACATGTAATCATATTGTTCTTCTCCTGTCCACTAAATATTAATCAATTCATTTCCAAATATGGGTATGCTTCCTTTCCATGTACACAAAAGGGAACATGCTCCCTTGTCCAAGGGCACGTAATCCAATGTAGGATTTGATCTCTTTATTTCTCTCTGTTAGAAATTAGGATCAGTTATTGGATGTATTTACTTCATGAATGTCACTTGTTGATCTTCCATGTAATCAAGTTGCAGAGCTTGTGTTGTTGAATTAATAGTTTTAAAGAGATTCGTCTGATAGAGGCAGTCTTATTTGACCAGGACCATTCAAAATGAATAAAGAAAGGAATATTTCATGTTGTTTTTAATTATCACGTGTTATACATTCTCTTTGTGGGATTAATGTTTTGTCCTGATACTTGCATCATTTCTCCAAGTGTTTTACAAGGTTCATTTGTTTTATCAAATGTAATGAACAGACTGATAACTGTCATGTTCTGAAATCTACATCAGTAATGGACAACTTTGTTTCTAACAACAAAAAAACAGCAAGTATTTCAGTAGCTGCATTTCATACCGTAATCATTCAGTATACGTTGTTCAGAATATCACATCAACACATGGAACCAAGGTTTTGGTAAAGATGAGTTTAATTTATAGGAACTGACAGTCATCATGCTGCTATTACATTAAATTAATAAGACCGTGTCCTCGCCGCCGGTCTACGGGGAGTATAAAGTGAGCGGACGGACGGAAGTTGCATCCGCGCAGGAGTCAGGACATCAGCTTCATGCAGCTCGTCCAGGGCCTGATGTCGGCATGTGGCGGAATGTGCACCGCTGTTATAACGACCGATGTAAACTCCCTCGGGATGTAATAAGGTCGGCATCTGATCACGAGCTGCTCCAGGTCCGGAGAACAGCCCGAAGAAATAATCTCCACATCTGAGCACCACACATTGTTCTCCATGCAGCAGACACCTCCTCCCTTGCTCTTCCCAGAGTGTGTTGTCCGGTCCTGACGCTGAATGGAGACCCCCTCGGGAACCATGGCGGAGTCCGGGATCCAGGGGTCGAGCCAAGTCTCCGTGAAAACCATCACGTTACAAAAAGTCAGACTGCGGTTCAGAACTGTTCCTTGTAAAGTGTCTTAAGATCTTCTTGTTGATGTTCCAGCCCGATTTGGGGGGTGGGTATCAACTGAGTTGAACCCATGTTTTCTCCTGGATTACAGAAGAGGGCCTATAGTTTTTCGTACGACTGAAGATTACAGCGCTCATTTATACGCTGGCTCGCAACAAACAATTTGCGTCCTCACCTGCTGCGGCCACGCTGCACTTACTCACACACACAGAAACGGCAGTGGAGAGAGAGAGAGAGGGCGAGAGGGAGCGCTACGGTGTCCCTAAATAGATGTCGCCAAAGCCCTGCAGCCTATAAGAATCACTGTCCTGTCAGGTAAATTAAAATATCAGCAGAACGGGAAACGCGCCCGCACATCCTACGGGCGCGTCCTGCGGCGCATATCCTGGGGCGCACATAAATAAAAACAAATATATAACAATTTAATTAAATCAAATGAATAAAAAAACTGTGCGCGCACATCCTGCGGCTGCCGCAAATCCTAAATAAAAAATAAAAAAATTAAATTAAATCAAATTTATATAAAAACTGCGCGCGCACATCCTACGGACGCGTGCTGCGGCGCATGTCCTGGGGCGCACATAAAAAAAAAATATATATATAATAATTTAATTAAATCAAAGTAATAAAAAAAACTGTGCGCGCAAATCCTGCGGCGCACATAAATAAAGAATATATTTAAAAATAAAAACCATAAAAATGTAATTTATCAAATTAATAAACAAACTGTGCGCGCACATCCTGCGGGCGGTGCACATTCTAAATAAAAAAGCATGAAATTGAGTACGCCAAAGCTAATTCCGATTTATAAAACCATGCACACGCAAAACCTCAACTCCAAATCCGCCCTCCACCCCCCCAATTTCTACTATAAACGGTCAATGCAAAGCACGTCACGAATATTAAATTATGAATCCGACCAATGGGTTTCCACCGTGAGTCCTGACCGAGGCACGGCATCAAGCGATGTGAAGAGGAAGTGAAACTTTCTGACACTGACATCGAGTTGTTTGTTAGTGAGGTGGAGGTGAAGAGCGACTTTATAGGACAGCAGTGATGTCACTAATAAAGAAAATACACTGATACTCTGCCGCTGCTGCTGTGGATAACACAATGTGTGAGATCAGAAATCGCTGAACCCTCGCTTCCTCCTCATCCTTCCATTCGCATGCACAAATCGTGCAGAACCCCGCATCGGTGTCACGGCAGTATTTATCCATTTAGAGCATCGGACCGATTCCCTCACATCAGTGGATCCTTGCCTCCACTCTGGGATATTATTTGGAAAGTTTCTACATTTCTTGTTAGTGATCTCCTGTGCGCTCTATGCGCTCTGCGCTGGGTGGCTCTGCGCGCTGGGTCGCTATTACATGTGTAGCGGGTCAGTTCTTAATAAAGTTTTATACTTTTAGCAGTGTCATTTTCCCCGCTCTGGATGTGTTAATTCACCTGACAGGACGGCAACTCCTATAGGCTGCAAGGAGGCCGAGGAGTTTATTTAGGGACACCTTAGCACTCTCCCTTGTCCTCTCTCTCTCTCTCCCCACTGCCGGTCCTGTGGGTGTGTGCGGAAGTTTAGCGTGAGCGCAGCACGTGTGGTCGCAATTGTTTGTCGCAGTAAGTTGCTGGAAGTTATATAATGTTAACGGCGATCACAGAGAAAGTGTCCGCAAATTGTAACTGAAGTTTGTCCTTAGAGCCCAGCGTGAAGCTGTGTCTGTGTGCGACTGTGACGGCGTCACCGTGGATGCACGCTGTCCCTGCTTTATTTTAATGAATTAAAAGTATGAGATAAGGATGTGTTTTTATGTTTGTAAATGTTTTTAAATATTATAAATGTGTTTAAATTGTGTGACCTAACTATAACATGTTTGTTTTATAGGGCTGCCTCCAGCTAAATAGTTACGGTCACGGTTTTTTCCCACTTTAGATTTTATTTAGATTATTTGGTTTGATTATTTGTTTCTTTGTGTTTTGTTTTGTTCTATTGCAAGGTGCAATATATATGGTTGACTGGGACTGTGCAATTCAGCGGTAGTGACTTTAATGGTGGTGAATTATTGGCTCCATAAAGTAGAGGCCCTCTTTTGTCATTTTGTTGTTGTATATCGTTTGCAGTGATTTTCTTAAAGTGTGTTGT
Source organism: Pleuronectes platessa (assembly GCF_947347685.1). Classification (NCBI taxonomy): domain Eukaryota; kingdom Metazoa; phylum Chordata; class Actinopteri; order Pleuronectiformes; family Pleuronectidae; genus Pleuronectes; species Pleuronectes platessa. Next base: position 564,052 of record NW_026519049.1, on the reverse strand, counting down.
GTTTGGTTTTTAATGCATGATATTTCAGCATTGTACAATTGGGTCTGGAGCCTCTAATTTCTCTCTATTTTAAACTGTCATTTATATCAAGTCCAGGCCAGCCTTTCCAACCTTTGCACATGTCACTTTACTGTTTGAGCAGTCTGTTTTAAATCATTTGCATTTATTAAATAAATTGTATTTTGTATTGATATCTCAGCCTCCCGTCCCGTCTTATTCTGGATACTTGTTGAACCGAATTGACATTAACTGTCATCTCTGAACCATTTTTAATCACTACACATGCTTGCATTGTTACGATTCTTAAAGTGTGCTATGGTTGTTTAATGTATGATATATTAATGTAATGAACCGACTGATAACTGTCATGCTCTGAAATCTACATCAGTAATGGACAACAAAACCAGTATTAGTATTTCAGTAGCTGCATTTCATTTACCGTAATCATTCAGTATACGTTGTTCAGAATATCACATCAACACAGGGAACCAAGGTTTTGGTAAAGAGGAGTTTAATTTATAGGAACTGACTGTCATCATGCTGCTATTACCTTAAATTACATTGTACAGTATTTGGGATTATGTTGAATTTTATTTAAAACAATAATAAACAGACAAGTTAATTTACATGACAATTGTTTACAGTGCGGAAGTTACACTGTAACAGACTGCGTCACACTCGCGCTGTGGGTTTTATGCGGTGTCCTCGCCGCCGGTCTACGGGGAGTATAAAGCGAGCGCACGGACGGAAGTTGCATCCGCGCAGGACATCAGCTCCTGTGGGAACACACGAGCAAAGCGGAAGCGCATTGCTCCGCGCCCGTCAGCCCGTGATTCTGCTTTCTCCGCTGGTTGATTATGCTCCGTTCAATGAAGGGGTTCGGGGTAAATGATGATCTTCATAGCATTTAATCATGTTCGGGGAAACACTCGGGGATATTGAAACTCCAGGAGAACCGCAGGGAACTCTAAAGTACGGGACACATATTTTAACATTTAAATATAATATGTCATTAATATCGTTTAAAATCATTTCCCAGTGTGTTTCCCCGAACTATGCCCCGAAACCATCGGTGCCGAACGCGATCGCAGCCGAAGTGAACAGCGCCACTGAGTTACATGGGGGCGGGCGTGAATGTTACGGGGTCAATTCTGAATAAAGTTTTATAGTTTTGGCAGTATTATTTTCCCCGTTCTGCTGATGTTTTAATTTACCTGACAGGACGGTGATTCCTATAGGCTGCGGGAAGTCGGCGCAGTCTATTTAGGGACACCGTAGCTCTTCCCTTCTCCCCCTCTCTTATTGTGTCCGTGACATTAAGTTAAGTTGTCTTTTCCTGTTTTAGTAATTGTTCTCAAGACAATAAGGACGGGGTGGGTCCCTGCTTTATTTGAATGAATTAAAGGTATGACATAATGATGTGTTTAATGTTTGTAAATGTTTTTGAAACATTTTGATAAACTGGTTCAAATTGTATGACCTAAATACAACATGTTTGTTTCTGTTGAGTTGTGTTGCACTATTGCTGCAGCTACCGTTGCATTCGGAGGAAAGAATAAATGATGGCGTTATCTTTAGCCGTTGTTGGCGTATTTATTAACAGGCTGCTGACACATCAGTCTCACGGTCAGAGCTACTTTAACTGACACACTAACATATAGCAGGTTGGCTCTTATAGCCTGTACCTTGGCGCCATCCTGTGGCGTAACCATATATACATATTACAATACAGCATTACATATACATCTGAGTACATAATGAATATATCTCAACACCCCCACTTGTACTCAGGTTGCTATACTTCAAGCAAAAGAAACACAGGAAAACAGAATGAATGTGAACCTCTGTCATACACATATCAATCTCCAAAAAGAGCATTTGCAAACTTCTTCAGTTTCAACTTATTTACAGGTTTGGTCATTACATCAGCAACCATGTCATCAGTAGAACAATACATCAAAATCACCCTTCCCTCAATCACAGTTGACCTGATAAAGTGGTACTTTATGTCAAAGTGTTTACACCTCTGTCTGTGTACAGGGTTTTTGGCAAGAGCTATTGTCCCCTGATTGTCCTCATGTACAATAGTTTGTGTGTAATTGTAGTTATCTATACCCCCTAGTAACTGCTCCAGGTATAGACACTCCTGTATGGTTGAAGCCAGTGCCATATATTCTGCCTCGCAGGTTGATAGCGCAACTGTGGGTTGTTTTCTAGTCTTCCACGAGACTAGAGAGCTGTTCTGACTAAGACTGACAGAGTATCCTGTGGTACTGCGTCTGTCACTTGTATCAGCCGCCCAGTCAGCATCACTGTAGGCTTGTATACCTAGCTCCTCACTGTCGTTTCTCTTAAAGCTTAACCCTTTCTCTGCAGTGCCTTTGAGATACAGTGCCTTGCATAAGTATTCACCCCCTTTGGACTTTTCTACATTTTGTCATGGTATAACCACAGATTAAAATGTATTTCATCGCGAGTTTATGTAATGGACCAACACAAAATAGTGCATCATTTGGAAGTGGGGGGAAATATTACATGGATTTCACAATTATTTACAAATAAAAATCTGAAAAGTGTTGAGTGCATATGTATTCACCCCCTTTACTGTGAAACCCCTAACAAAGATCTGGTGCGACCAATTGCATTCACAAGTCACATTTGCAAGTCACATAATTAGTAAATAGGGTCCACCTGTCTGCAATTTAATCTCAGTATAAATACACCTGTTCTGTGACGGACTCAGAGTTTGTTGGAGATCATTACTGAACAAACAGCATCATGAAGACCAAGGAGCTCACCAAACAGGTCAGGGATAAAGTTGTGGAGAAATATGAAGCAGGGTTAGGTTATACAAAAATATCCAGAGCTTTGAACATCTCTCTGAGCACCATAAAATCCATCATAAGAAAATGGAAAGAATATGGCACAACCGCAAACCTACCAAGAGGAGGCCGTCCACCCAAACTGAAGAGTCGGACAAGGAGAAAATTAATCAGAGAAGCAACCAGGAGGCCCATGGTTACTCTGGAGGAGTTGCAGAGATCCACAGCTGAGGTGGGAGAATCTGTCCACAGGACAACTATTAGTCGTCTACTCCACAAATCTGGCCTTTATGGAAGAGTGGCAAGAAGAAAGCCATTGTTGAAAGGGATCCATAAAAAATCCCGTTTGGAGTTTGCCAGAAGCCATGTGGGAGACACAGCAAACATGTGGAAGAAGGTGCTCTGGTCAGATGAGACCAAAATTGAACTTTTTGGCCTCAATGCAAAACGCTATGTGTGGCGAAAACCCAACACTGCCCATCACCCTGAGCACACCATCCCAACAGTGAAACATGGTGGTGGTAGCATCATGCTGTGGGGATGCTTCTCTTCAGCAGGTACAGGGAAACTGGTCAGAATAGAGGGAAAGATGGATGGAGCCAAATACAGGGAAATCCTTGAAGAAAATCTGATGCAGTCTGCAAAAGACTTGAGACTGGGGCGGAGGTTCATCTTCCAGCAGGACAATGACCCTAAACATACAGCCAGAGCTACAAAGGAATGGTTTGGATTAAAGAATGTTAATGTCTTAAAATGGCCCAGTCAAAGCCCAGACCTCAATCCAATAGAGAATCTATGGCAAGACTTGAAGATTGCGGTTCACAGACGGTCTCCATCCAATCTGACTGAGCTTTATCTTTTTTGCCAAGAAGAATGGACAAACCTTTCCATCTCTAGATGTGCAAAGCTGGTAGAGACATACCCCAAAAGACTTGCAGCTGTAATTGCAGCGAAAGGGGGTTCTACGAAGTATTGACACAGGGGGGTGAATACTTATGCACCCAACAGATGTCAACTTTTTTGTTCTCATTATTGTTTGTGTCACAATAAAATTTATTTTGCACCTCCAAAGTACTATGCATGTTTTGTTGGTCAAACGGGAAAAAGTTTATTTAAGTCTATTTGAATTCCAGTTAGTAACAGTACATAATGGGAAAAAGTCCAAGGGGGGTGAATACTTATGCAAGGCACTGTACCTTAAAACATGCTTCACAGTGACCCACTGCTCCTCTGTAGGCTCAGCAAAATACTGTGATAATCTGCTCACCACAAAACTTAAATCCGGTCTGGTACAAGTAGTCAAGTATATAAGACTACCAACAGCCTCCCTGTACATCCTGACATCTTCCATCTTTACTGCATCTTCAGTATACTCTAGCTTCTGCTCACAGGGTGTTTCTCTGGTCCTACAATCTTGCATATTAAAACGCTGTAGTATCTTGTTAGTGTATCTTTCCTGTGACATCTTTACACATCCATCTGATTGACTGAAATCAATACCCAGAAAATGTTTGAGTTTGCCTAAATCTTTCATCTTAAACTTTTCTGCGAGCATCTCTTTCACCTTTTTCAGTCTTTCTTCATTGCTTGCTGCAATGATCAAGTCATCGACCCATGTGATTATGATCACCTTCCCTTCATTTGACTCTTTGGCATAAACACAGTGGTCGGCTGGGTTTTGTAATATTATGTTTTTTTTAAACCATTTCATTTATATTGCTGCCTCAACGTGATGCTGACACGGACACGTTAACTCGGGATGGGTTTTTGTAGGATTTTTATTTCAGCGAGACCTTCAGTAGATCACCACACTTCACTCACAAGCGCTTTGTGAAAATGACGAATCTGCCACCGGCTCTGCAAATGACCCTCAACATCTGGAGAAGGTAAAGAAATCGCCAATGTCAGGCCATGTGTGTTCTGTTATTGTCCGGAGACTCCGCCCTCTGTTGCTTCCTCTTTTTGTCCCTCACCTGTTCCCGGTCATCAACCTGATTGTTTGCCTGATTTGTTCACCTGTTTCTTGTCTTTGTTCCCCCTTCTATTTAAGCCCAGTCTTCCTGTTGTCCCCTGTCGGATTGTATCGTTTGTTTGTGAGAATCTATGTAAAGATTCTGCCGTGTTTGAACCTTGTTTTACCTGGTATGGTACTAGACTCAGATTTCTGATCCTCTCTGTTTTTCCCTTTTGGAATTCTGTTTTTGAATTGGACTCTCTGTTTTTTGCACTTGTGTTTTTTGCCTTTTTGGATCCTTGTTTTTTCTATTTTTGGAAATAAATAAGTATTTTTTTGCATCTTGGTCTGCGATTTAGTCCTTACTCTGAGAAAGGAGAGGCACTGTCTAACGCCGAGTTTACCCCGGGGCGTGGAAGCGCAGTGCAGCGCCAAGGAAATCAAGCGCCTCCTATCCACCCCCTGTTAAACCTTTGTGCGGTGCACATCGGATGCGCTGCGCCGCGCTGCTTCACTCGCGCCCTGAACCAATGGTTTCGGCGTAGAGTCTATTTTTTTCACTCGCCGCGAGCGTAACGCGCCAAGAAACAAACTGAAAATGATTTTAAACGATCTGTTGTCCTAGAGTTTTAATTTCCCCAATTTTCCCAATCACATAATTAAATTCCCCCCTGCCCATCCACTACAGCTACACAAGCAGTCATATGGATACAAATAGAGGGGGGGGGGGGGGGGCTATGAGACCATCATCATATACCCCCAAACGAGTACATTGAACGGGTTACATTCAACAGCAAGCGGAGAAAGCAGAATCGCGGGCTGACCGTCGCTGAGAAATGCACATCCGGTGTGAACAGCCACCTAAAAACGATGAAATGAACTGAACTATGAAGTAGTTCAGATTTTGAATGGTGAACTATGAACGTGAACTATTCATGTTTACTTGTATGAACTGAACTTTGAACTAGTTCATGAGAGGTGTGAACGTGCACAACACTGTTCAAATCGTAATTCACGTCGGCAGCAACGACTCCCGGCTTCGCATGTCGGAGGTCACTAAAGTTAATGTTGAGTCGGTGTGTGCTTTTGCAAAAACGATGTCGGACACAGTAATTTTCTCTGGCCCTCTACCTAACACAACAGGTGATGACATGTTGTCTTTTAACCTCTGGCTGTCGAGGTGTCCTGTAAACGGTGTGGGCTTTGTAGATGACTGGCAAACTTTTTGGAGGAAACCTGGACTTGTTAGGAGAGACGGCGTTCATCCCACTTGGGATGGAGCAGCTCTCTTATCTAGGAATATTACTCAGTCTATTACATGACAACCCAGAGTTGGGACCAGGAAGCAGAGCTGCAGTGCTAAAAACTTCTCTGCGCTCCCTCTGGGACAGTCACACAACCCCATAGAGATTGTGTCTGTCCACCGTCCGAATCCACACAATAATCTAATACAAATTAACACAACCTCTGAAACAACACAGGAAACCAAGACTTTGAAATGTGGTCTTTTAAACATTAGATCACTGTCATCAAAGGCTATTTTAGTTAATGAACTAGTCTCAGACTACAACATAGATGTATTATCCCTCACTGAGACGTGGCTGCATCCTGATGAATATGTCAGTCTAAATGAATCTACTCCCTCCAGTCATATAAATTCACAGGTTCCCAGAGAATTCGGACGAGGAGGTGGAGTTGCTGCTATTTTTAACCCCAGTCTATCAATTAATCCTAAACTAAACTATAACTCATTTGAATGTCTTGTTCTTCCACGCCAATCCAGGAAACACCAACAGCCAATCATATTTGCTGTAGTTTACCGTGCTCCGGGGGCTTAAACTGAATTATTTACGGAATTCCCCGAGTTTTTTTCAAACCTAGTCCGAAAGACCTATAACATAATTATTGTTGGTGACTTTAATATTCATGTTGACAATAATAAAGATAGCCTTAGTGTAGCATTAATTTCGATACTAGATTCAATTGGTTTCAGTCAGTGTGTACACCAACCTACTCATTGTTGTAACCACACACTTGACCTTGTATTATCATACGGTGTCGGAATTGAACATTTAACAGTACTCTGATCACCCAGGATCAGTTTACCAAAATAATCTCAGGTTCTAAACCAACAACCTGTATCTTAGACGACATTGCCCTTGCTTTCAATGAAACAGTCAGGAACTGGTGAGTGATCTTCGATCCTGATTTGTCCTTTAATTCTCACCTACAACTAATTTCTAGGACCGCCTTTTTCCACTTGCGTAATATCTAAAAAATCAGACATGTACTTCGCAAAAAGATGCAGAAAAACTAGTCCACGCCTTTGTTACATCCAGACTGGACTATTGTAATTCATAACTATCATGCTCCAGCAGTAAGTCGTTAAAAAATCTGCAGCTTGTCCAAAATGTTCTTCAATGATACTGAAACAACCCTTAAGATATAGGCTTGTGTTTATATACACGGTATATGCATATAGATCTATATATCTATATATATATCCCCTGATGCTGTCAGAACACATGAACCTGCTGAATGTTGCATCAGTAAAGATACAGACACTGATGCACATGTTTTTATCTCATTACACCAGGATCACTGGTCTTATTATAAAATCTGTACAACAGAGAACTTCTGTCTCACGTTTCTTCTTTATTCTATTCTACTTGTTTTCATGTTCATATACAGTTCTTCCGCCATCTGCAGGCAGACGTCACCACTGACTCTGATTCTTTCAGTTCATGAGGAGTTTGTTTTCAATGTGTTTCTCTATAATTTGTTTAAGTCTTGACATTTTAAGTAAAAAGCCTTGATATTATGTATATTAGGATTTGGCTCTATTTGTAACCGGTCTATCCTTTGTGGTCTACCTGCGTTGTGTGTCAGTTTGTGAAGTAGAAGACCGGGACAGGACTTGTATCACTACTGAATTTGTCTGTTATGTTGAAGCCACAGTTCATGTGATTGAACCGTTTTTTTATTTAACACAAGTACTGAGTACATTGTACAAAGACCTTTTCCTTATAAATCAAACACGACACTTTGGTGAATTAAGGTTTTCAGTCATCAAATGTTGTCTTAGACACATAATGAGATTATTGACTCATATCTTAACAATCAATGATTGATTGGATTCAAACCAAAATGTAAAAGCCCTGTGATTAATTTCAAATTACAACAAAACATTCATCAAAGTGTTCATGTGTGATTACAATACTGTGCGTGTTGCTGCTGGGACTTTCTATATCATATCTGCCAGTCGTGCACATTACAACAGAATTTACTGATGCAACATTCAGCAGGTTCTTGTGTTCTGACAGCATCAGGGAATATATATACATATAGATATATAGATCTATATGCATATACTGTGTGTATATACACACAAGCCACTAAATATGATTTTATTAAATATTGAAATTGAAAATCGTTATTTGTATATCCCATATTCACAAATCACAATTTGTCTCATAGGGCTTCAACATGGTCTGACATCCTCTGTCCTTAACCATCAGCAAGAGTAAGGAAAAACTACTAAAACCCTTTTACAGGGTAAAAATACGTAGAAACCTCAGAGAGAGCCACATGTGAGGGATCCCTCTCCCAGGACTGACAGAAGGGCAATAGATGTCAAGTGTACGAAAACATCATCAAGATTAAAGTTTTTAGCAGCATTAGTGAGGGTAAACATTTTGAAGGATAACTTCAAAACTATATGTCAAGCAGTCCTGCTGCAACTAAATGCTTCCTAGTTTAGAACATAGGACAAGTAACGTTCTGCTGCACTAATTAGCTCTAACTATAAGCTTTATCAAATAGGAAGGTTTTAAGCCTACTTTTAAACATACAGATGGTGTCTGCTTCCCGAACTGAAAGTGGTAGATTATTCCACAGCAGAGGGGCTTGATGGCTGAAAGCTCTGGCTCCTACTCTACTCTTTAAAACATAGTCAAATGAAGCAGCAGTTTACAGGGTGAAGGAGTGGGGAATATTAAATTAAATAATATGAATATATGTGAAGTAAGTGTATTTGTATGAGTGGGGGAGCAGAATGTATATGGTGACTGTTCAGAGGGTCAGTGTTGATTGTTCAGAAGCCTAATGGCCTGGAGGAAGAAGCTGTTTGTGTGTCTGGTAGTCCGTGCTCGGATGCTCCGGTAACGTCTGCCAGACAGCAGCAGTGTGAGAAGTCCACAGCCTGTGTGGCTCTGGTCCTTGATGATCTTCAGTGCTCTTCTCAGGCATCTTGTGCTGTAGATGCCTTGCACGGAAGGGAGATGGCAGCCGATGATACCAGGTCAGGTCATCTGTGATGAACACACCGAGGAGCTCACCACCTGGGGTCTGCTCGTCAGGAAGTCCAAGATCCAGTTACACAGGGGGGTTTTAAGACCCAGGCTCCTGAGCTTGGGGACGAGCTTGGCAGGCACAATTGTGTTGAATGCGGAGCTGTAGTCCACGAACATGATCCTCACATATGTGTTGGCCTTCTTCAGGTGGGAGAGGGTGGTGTGTGTTGTCGGGGCGATGGCATCGTCCGTGGATCGGTTTGGGCGGTGAGCAGATGTGGCTTTTGACCAGCCGCTCGAAGCACTTCATGATGGTGGAGGTCAGTGCTACAGGGCGGTAGTCGTTTAAGCAGGTGATGGATGATTTCTTAGGTATGGGGATGATGGTGGCCTGCTTGAAGCAGGAGGGGACTGTCGAGAGATTTAGGGAGAGGTTGAATATGGAGGTGAAGACCTCCGTTAGCTGGTAATAGAGCAGTAATGCTGGTTATGATTTATGACTTTTAATCATAATACTTAATTAGGTGGATTTTATGCTCGCCACAATAGAGCCACCTCCTCGTGTCATAACTAAACTGCAAATTATATTATTTCTATGGTCAGAATCTTGGTCATGTCATTTATTTGTATCAATATATACATTTATTTAGTCAATAAAGTAACATTTTAGTTTTGAGAGCTCAAGATGATCTCTAAACTTATTTTGAGACTGACCAGTGATCCAAAACTCAAAGACGAATCATTTAGAAAATAAACAGACATTAAGAGGAGATCAGGAATTCTTCACTTTTCAATATTCTAACGAAATGCTTGATTGATAATTTAATCAACAAGCTTTTGCTTCTGGATTTTCTAAATGATTATTTTGTCTCCCAAGCCAGCAGTTCAGAGCAAGCTGGAAAGAAAACAAAAGATCACAGACAATTCATCTACACATGTAAAAGATAAGACTGGCAAATTAAAAAATATTAATATCTGACATGGGAAAAATTGTATTTCACATTAGTGAGTCATGAAATTGGATTTTATTCTGAAAGCATCATCAGTCAGAAACTTCAACAGTGGTCAAAATCAGTTTTGGATTTTCCTTCTTTTGGCCACTAGGGGGTAGGCATGTTCCATCATAATCTGGTAATTTTGTGAAAAGGAGTTTCCAACAGAACCCTCTATTCCTCTCTTTTCTTTTTCTGTTCAGTGCTTTTTGAACATGAGAAAACTTTCACAGGTGGGTGTTGGATTACAGAAACTGTATTTTAGAAATGTTTAACACTTTACTCTCTCCTTTTGGTCATTTGACCTATCTATCAGATTCTAAATCTTAGAATAAGATATATTAAAAAATAAAGTTTCCTTCACAGTGTTTTTCTTCTATACATTGTAATTATTCTGTCTAACTTCAGTACATTTGACCTCCAGTCGCTGCAGCAGTCACATGTATTGATCTGGACCTCAGATATATCTTATCTCCACAGAGCTGCAGCTGTGATCAGTCCCTTCAAACAAACACACTTTAAACAGCCTGATTGGCCTCTGCTCAATAAAACCCTGTGTGTGAAACCTGTGGAGCAAGTGGACTTTCCCTTTCAAACACGAGTCTGAATTTTGATGGGTTGACAGGGACAATTTATATAATTTACGAGACTTAGCCTGGAATAACTGAAATATCACCTGTTTAAATAAAGCAGAGACAAAATGCAGACATTAATGTAAATCATCTCTGAAATGCCAAAAGAGACAAGTGGTGATCCGACAGAGGGATAGAGAATTGAAAAATAAGATGACAACTGCAACAAGCATGTAAACTAGATTCAAACTGGCAAAATAAGATGAAAGCACAGCTTCTATGAGAGAGCCACTGCTTTCCCCCTCACTGTAGAGACTGAATCAAAGCAGCCTTAGACAAATCCTCCTTCTGTCTGTAGGCCCAAGTGCTTTGTGTTCTATTAAAGCCCATGGAAATCTACACTCTGTACGTTGTTTGATGTTGCCAACTTGTCATCTCTGTATCTCCGCAGACTTCACACATGGGCTGTTTTCTATATATAAAACTCTGTCCGAGTTGTTTCCTCTTTACCTGTGTACATACATGTATATGTAAGGGGGGGGGGGGGGGGGGGGGTGTACCACCACTCGAGGGCTGGTGATAAGATAACTGGAAAGTTTTCACATTACAACGTGATCATATTTCACGTTATGATGATCCGTAACACGTTAATTATGCTCAGAAGATTGCATGTGTGTTGTGTATGTTTTGTATGACCGCTGTATGTGTGTGTTCGTATTCTGTCTGTTGTAACAATGTGTTACTGCCTTCTTGGCCACATCTGTCTTGTGAGAGATTTAACTCAATGAGATCTTTACCTGGTTACAGAATGTCCATGGAGTTAACTATTCTAATGTTCAAAGTTTTTTTCATAAACCAAACTAATGATGCTCTGCCATGGCAGCACATTCAAGTTACTTTAGTTCATCGTAACACTTACAAGCCTTCTTTTGTAAAAGCTTCTCATTAATTAAGTCTAATTGGCTCCTGTATATCAAACATGTTTTTTTTTTTTTGTTGTTTTTTTTACTGAATTCTCATTTAGATTTGATGTTCAGTTCAGGAAGTACTTTTGTCAAATGTTGTCCCAGAAATTCTCCAGTCATCTGTGCTTATCATTGATTATTGGGAAAAGGGGAAATGTATAAGTTGTATTTCCCACATGTGTTTTAATTGAAATGTGAGGGCAGCTGCATGCAAGACATTAAAACACCCAAATAAAATTTAAAACATTTTATTCATTAGTCGACAACATATTATAAACCCCTAACAGAGTAAAGACTTGTTCAGGGCATGATGTCACCCAGTGTACATTATACAGAGTAGGAGCAGGGGTTGCAGTAGGGGGTTTCTGTCCATTTACAAATATCTCTGTATAAGTTTTATAAGTGTATGAGTTGTATTTCCCACATGAGTTTTCATTAAAAACTTAGTGGGGGTGGAGCCTGCCCTCTTCCGTGCATCCACTGTGTCCTTCAACAAAAGGGAGAGCCTTGGTGCCCTCTTCCCTTCCTCTGCGATGAACCTCAGCTGGTTATAGTAGGAGTCCAGAGACGTGACCACCTCCAGGTCCTGCTAGATGAGCTGGAGGAGCTCACAGAGGCTCTCCAGAGATGGCCCGTCTCCGTTCTGCAGCAGCCTCCTGATGCAGCAGTACATGGCTTTCTCCTCCAGAACCTTTGAGAGGAACAGCTCCCCAATAAACTTGATGCTATTGAGGAGGCGTCCGGAAGGTTTTGCGTTGAGTTGCTCTTCCCTCAGCCGGTCGATGACCCTCACGTCCCTGACTGGCTCCAGGCAGGACCCACTCTTCCGATAAATGCCCTCCCTTTCAAAGTTCTTCCTGAACTCTGCCTGGCAGTGTTTGACCAGCAGAGACCTGAAGGAGACGCTGGCTGACCAGTCGGACAAGGATTGGACCTCCACCTGAAGAGGAGAAAACCATAAGGAAATATTAACATTAATGCTACTCACATACATACATAGTGATCAGTGTGTTCTGATTTGAGGATTAAATCAGCACACAAATGAATGAAAATAAGTGAACTCATTATTTGAATAAGACAACATGGGTCAAAAGTGACCCCACTCAGTATTTATTATTTATATCTTTGCAGTAAATTATTTCCGTCATTTAGTATTTCAGGTATTTTTCAAATAACTGTTTTTTTCACTTCCCTTCTAATTCACAACATGGGTCAAAAATGTTGTATTGTAAAATACATTCTTATTAAGTCTTATTTACAATCTATTACTAGTGAGAAAGATAATTTATAATTTACCCAAGGGGTTTGCATAGCTTGTTTATCAAAAGGCTAAATTAAGGTTACAACCTGCATACAAAAGATAAGCTGTCCAACTAATTAAGAAACAGGATAAAGTAGCTTCCAACGCAACATGGCGCCGTACTAACGGGTGCCTGTCGTAGCAGCTCCTGGTACTACTGTCGGTTTTTTTGTGTTTTTATAACGTTTGCGATTTGTTTTTTATATTTATTTTTGCACTGCTCTGTGCATCTCCGTCCCGCACAATGACGAGATGCTTTTGAAATTTATTGGACACTTTTTATAACTTTTAACCGCACTTCGGTCTCTTCGGATCACTGGGAGAATGCCTGCAACACACGCCGGCATTGTTTACACCCGCGACCAGCTGATCGCCCTGAGGCACACTACCCTCTTGGCCGGAGAGAGACCCACCATCCCGGAGGAACTAAAGAGGAGACGGCGGGGCTGCAGAGCGGGGCTTAAACGGAGGAAGGAGAAGAGGAAGTTTAAGCCCTTCATCCCTGCAGTAATCACTGGAAACGTGAGGTCGCTGGCAAATAAAGTGGACGAACTGGAAGCGCTCATCAGGACACAGAGGGAGTACAGGGAGTCCAGTATTGTGTGTCTCACGGAAACGTGGTTGCACGAGCAGATACCGGACTCCAACGTCACCATTCCTGGCTTCCAGACGGTTCGAGCCGACAGAGACACCATCGCGACCGGCAAGAAGAAAGGAGGGGGACTCGCCGTGCTCGTGAACAACAGGTGGTGTCACCCCGGGCACGTCACCGTTAAACATCGTGTCTGCAGCCCGGACATCGAGCTCGTCGCCGTCGGACTTCGTCCATATTATTTGCCGAGGGAGTTTACCAGTGTTTTCGCCATCAATGTTTACATTCCTCCATCTGGGAACGCAGAAGCAGCGTGTGACGTCATCCACACTGTGACTGCAGGATTACAGACACAACACCCCGGGGCCTTCATCATCATCACAGGTGACTTTAAACATGCTTCCCTCTCATCCACACTCCCAACCTTCTTCCAGTTTGTAAAATGTGCCACCCGGGAAAATAAGACTTTGGACCTATATGCAAATGTTAAGGATGCATACAGCTCCACTGCCCTGCCACCACTGGGCAGGTCAGACCACAACCTAGTCCTGCTCTCACCATCTTACAAGCCTGTGATTCAGCAGCACCCAGTCACAGTGAGGACAGTGAGGAAATGGTCTCATGAGGCCATGGAAACACTGCGTGGGGCCCTGGAGGCCACAGACTGGGATGCTCTGTATGAGCCACATGGTGAGGACATTGATGGCCTGACTGACTGTGTCTCTGAGTACATTGGGTTCTGCATCGATAACACCATCCCCACTAAAGAGGTCCGCTGTTACCCAAATAACAAGCCGTGGGTTACAAGCGACCTGAAGGCCCTTCTCAATGAGAAGAAGAGGGCCTTTAGATCACGGGACAGAGCAGAACTCAAACGGGTTCAAAGGGAGCTCAAGCGCAGCATCAGGGAGAGCAAGGACAACTTCAGAAGAAAACTGGAGCACAAACTGGAGGAAAACAACACCAGGGACGTCTGGAGTGGTATGAAGGAGATCACTGGTTTCAAGAGGAGAGATGGGGGAGCAGCTGGGGATGAACGACGTGCGAATGAGCTGAACACGTTCTTCAATAGGTTCAACTCCAACCCCCCAGCCCCCAGCGGACCATCCACTGCCTCCACTGACTCTACGACTGCCTCTACTGCGTCTCTGAGCAACAACCCCCCACCTCCCCCCACCACCCCAGTCACCATCTCCCCCCACCCCCCCGCTGGCCTTTACCACAGACCTTCTCACACCTCCCACCCCCAGGACATCCTCACATCCCCCACAGCCCCCCACCACCTCCTGCAACACAAACATCTCTGCACCACCCTCAAACCCATCGCTGACATCCCCCACCCCCCAGTCTGGACTCCACATCACAGCCAGCCAGGTGAGGAGAGAGCTGGAGAGGCTCAAACCGAGGAAAGCTGCGGGGCCGGACCGCATCAGCCCTCGTTTGCTGAAGGCCTGTTCCAGCCAGCTCTGTGGAGTTCTCCAGCACCTCTTCAACCTGAGCCTACACCTTCAGAGAGTGCCAGTGCTCTGGAAAACATCCTGCCTGGTCCCAGTGCCCAAAAAAGGACGTCCTGCTGCACTGGAGGACTACAGGCCGGTGGCACTGACCTCTCACATCATGAAGGTCATGGAAAGACTGGTCCTGGCCCACCTCAGACCGCTGGTGTGCCCATCACAAGACCCCCTGCGGTTTGCATATCAGCCCCATGTTGGGGTTGATGATGCAATCATCTACCTGCTGCAGAAGGCTTACTCCTCCCTGGACAGACCCAACACCTCAGTCCGGATCATGTTTTTCGACTTCTCCAGCGCCTTCAATACCATCCAGCCCACTGCTGAAGGCCAAACTGGAGGGCACGCAGGTGAGTGCTCCCCTCATCGCTTGGGTCGATGACTATCTGACGGGCAGACCACAGTTTGTGAGATTACAGAACTGTGTGTCTGATCATCTGATCAGTAACATCGGGGCCCCCCAGGGAACTGTGCTGTCCCCCTTCCTCTTCACCACATACACTGCTGACTTTAAGCACTGCACAGAGACGTGTCATCTGCAGAAGTTCTCTGATGACACGGCCATTGTGGGGTGTGTTGAGGGCGGAGGGGAGGCTGAGTACAGGGACCTGGTTGACCGCTTTGTGAAGTGGTGTGGGGAGAACCGCATGCAGCTCAACGTGGCGAAGACGAGGGAGATGGTGGTGGATTTCAGGAGGACCAAGCCCCTGCCCTCTCCTGTCTGCATCGGTGGGACGGCTGTGGAGGTGGTCCCTGCTTACAAGTACCTGGGTGTCACACTAGACAATAAACTGGACTGGTCCACCAACACAGAGGCCGTCTACAAGAAGGGCCTGAGCCGGCTTTATTTCCTGAGGAGGCTCAGGTCCTTCAACGTCTGCAACAAGATGCTGCAGATGTTTTATAAGTCTGTTGTGGCGAGCACCATCTTCTTTGCTGTGGTGTCCTGGGGTGCGGGCATCAAGGCTAAGGACGCCAACAAACTGAAAAAACTGATTAGGAAGGCAGAGTCTGTGGTTGGCTCTAAGCTTGTCACCCTGGAGGAGGTGGTGGAGGACAGGATGCTGGCAAAACTGCTGGCAATCATGGACAATCCCTCTCACCCCCTCCACAAAACACTAGACAAGCTAAGGAGCAGCTTCAGCCACAGACTCATTCAACCCCGCTGCTCTAAGGAACGATACAGGAAATCGTTCCTCCCAACCGCAATAAGACTATACAACTCATCTACCTCTGTCAGAGCCACCATCACAGAACTGCACTAAATATACCTGTCTCAATTCATCATTTTATACAATAATATTGTCTTTTGCACACTCTGTCTACATATTCTTACACTCACAGTATATTATATTATCTATTGTATCGCCAAATACTTATATTTATACCCGTACTATATATCATATATTATATCATACTCTTTGTATATTCTTTGTATATATAAGTCTATATACACATATTTTATTTATACATGTGTACATGTTATTAATATTATATTTTACTATTATTATTATTATATATACTGTTGCTGCTATTATTACTATATACTGCTATTATATTGGTATAATTACTATCATATATAAATATATATTATATACTATATATACTGTACTATTTTTGATATACTGTCTAACAATAACATTACCATCATATCATCAGTACTATTACCATCATCTGCCACTGCACCTTATCTACCTATTTTATCTTGTGTTTCTGTTTTTATTCTTTCTACCGCAATATTTTATATTTTATATTTTATTCTATTGTATTGTATTTTATTGTATTCAAATGTACCGGCTGCTATGACGACTTAATTTCCCCTCGGGATGAATAAAGTAATCTATCTATCTATCTATCTATCTATCTAGATGCATCACTTACTGTTGAGAGGTGCTGGCACAGCTCGGCGAAGACTGCAGCAGAGTGTGGCTTCTGCACGGCCCTCTTGAAAACGAGCTCAACCATTTCCTGCAACTGCTCCGCTATGGAGCCAGAACAGTCTCAAAAGGATTAAATGCACACAGAAATGAATACATGCGCAAAAAAGATCCACAAATACATTTTCAACGCCGCTGGCTCAACACACTTGTCACACTAATCAGCGGCGTTGTCCGGCTGACTGTGGCTGGTTAGAGCACTTCATGTGTGTACGGTCACATACGGTTATAACGAACTTTGATAACGGGGATAGCGGGCTAGCCACCATGCTAACTGCGGTGGGAACAGCGCCAAAACCCGCTGACTTAATCCCAAGGCTCTCATGACACTGTTTCTCAAACACCGTCAGGTTAGAAGCAAACACTTGGTAGTAGTTAGTATCGGGTGTCCGTGCTGACTGTGTGTGGAAGCTGGGGGGGAAGCTAGCTGCCTCCGTGTAGCTTCAAGCTGTTGCAGCTGTTGAATTAGCAACGCAGTTTGGAAACAAGACCGGGGAACCGCTGCGTTAAGACACGATAACATAAGCACTTTGACCCGCTGGGTGTCACTTTATTTCAGCAAAACTGTCGCGTCATCAACAGCCCTTTTCTGTTGTCATCGTTCACTGTGTGTGAGGAGCCGGGGATCAGCGTCTACTAATTCTATGTCTATTGGCTGGCGGGCTAAAAACCTCCAGGCTGCCTGCGGGCGTTTTAATGACGTCGTGTAATGGCACTCACGTGATTGGCTGTACAGGAGTGAGACATCTGATTGGCTACAGACGATCCCCTCTTAGAAAAAATGCATTCGTGAAACAGAGTCGCGTCAGGGGAGTCTCAAAAGTCTCACACACAAATGCAGCGAGGTTTACAAATTAAAAGCACTTTGTAAATGCAGGTCCAACAGTTTATATATGAATGTAACAAGCTCCAAATATGTATTTGATGAAGATTGCAAATACTTTTACATGCATATATTTGTGAATTTTTTTTCTATTTGTGTGTGCATCGGAAATATGTTTATGAATCTTATATTTTACATGTGAATTTTTTTTACTTATATATGGAATGAAACATTTGTGTGTGCATTGAAAATGTATTTGTGGATCTTTTTTGTGCATGTATTCATTTCTGTGTGCATTTAATCCTTTTGAGACTGTTCTGGCTCCATACTCCTCACCGTCCAACTCCTCGTGACTCAGATCCGTCATGAAAGCTTGAAAGTTTTCGGTGAAGCAGCTGACGGACTTCTTCCTCATCTCTCCCAGCAGAAGAGGAGCTGGCTTGCAAGTTAATTCCACGCTTTTATTTTGTTTTGGGATCATGTTGATTCCAATAAATCGAAGTTGTCTTCAAGGCAAATCCAAAGAAACAAGTTCCGGTGCAAGAAACAAGTTCAGGAGCAAGAAACAAGTTCAGGAGCAAGAAACAAGTTCAGGAGCAAGAAACAAGTTCAGGAGCAGGAAACAAGTTCCGGTGCAACCAGCCAATAGTGAGAAGACAACTGAGTGAAAAATGAAAACTGACGTTTAAGTAACGACAGACTTCAAAGGTATAAGGCTGTTGCCTTGGTGACCTGCAGTGACATACGTCAAAGGAACAAAGCCTGATAACGTAAAAAATAATAATACAGAAAATGCTTCTTTTTTTTTAAATGTAAAAGAAGTTTCATTAAATTCAAACTTAATAACGGTTTGAGTGAAAAATCCTAGAAGACGTTTCTGAAACTTAAAAAATAAATTATATTCAGAAGTGTTACAAAAAGGCTATCGCTACGCTAATAAGGAATGATAATGAGCTCTTTAAGGTATGAAAAAAACTGCGCGCGCACATCCTGCGGCGCACATAAATAAAAAATAAATACAATTAAATCAAATTAATAAAAAAACTGTGCGCGCACATCCTGCGGCGCACATAAATAAAAAATATATTTAAAAATAAAACATAAAAAATAAAAACAATTGTATCAAATTAATAAAAAAAGTGTGCACATTCTAAATAAAAAAGCATGAAATGGCGTACGCCAAAGCTAATTCCGATTTACAAAACCATGCGCACGCAAAACCTCAACTCCAAATCCGCCCTCCACAGCCCCAATTTCTACTATAAATGGTCAATGCAAAGCACGTCACGAATATTAAATTATGAATCCGACCAATGGGTTTCCACCGTGAGTCCTGACCGAGGCACGGCATCAAGCTATGTGAAGAGGAAGTGAAACTTTCTGACACTGACATCGAGTTGTTTGTTAGTGAGGTGGAGGTGAAGAGCGACTTTATGGGACAGCAGTGATGTCACTAATAAAGAAAATACACTGATACTCTGCCGCTGCTGCTGTGTATAACACAATGTGGGAGATCAGAAATCGCTGAACCCTCGCTTCCTCCTCCTCATCCTTCCATTCGCATGCACAAATCGTGCAGAACCCCGCATCGGTGTCACGGCAGTATTTATCCATTTAGAGCATCTGACCGATTCCCTCACATCAGTGGATCCAGTCTCTCAGCACGTGTCACCAAGTACGACATGAAGTGTTGTGAACTCAGTCTGTTGATATCAATCCTCTTCCGCTCCTCTCCTCTGAAGCAGAAGGAGCAGACACCAACACGCGCGGCTAGACCCGCTACGTCTTCCTCTGTATCTGACGCGTTGATGATGAAATGAAACAACTAACCTAAAACGACTTCTATAACAAATGTTATAACTTAGTCACACTTTAAAAGTATGACTAAGATATACGTGAGGAAGTGTCTGCTTAACCTCTGATATTAAAATGTTGAAGCCACAGTTTATGTGATTGAAGCGTTTATTTGTTTAACACAAGTCTGAGTAGATTTTCTCCCATGTATTTTCAACCCTAACTTCATAAACACTTGTATAGACATCATATATCAGAGACTTTATTTCTTCTCAACCTCTAATCTCAGATTCCTGTGTTCTGCAGCTTCTTCTGAATCAAGAGGAACGAGAGCTGTTTGTGGGACTCGTCTCCAAGAGGACAGGAAGAGACATTCAGAAGAAATCTGTCTCAATCAACCTTGTAGACTTTGAGTGGAGTTTCATATAGGTCAGTGAGAGCTCTCTCCCTAGGTCATTTGTCAATTTGTCTCTTTAATTTTGTACATGTAATCATATTGTTCTTCTCCTGTCCACTAAATATTAATCAATTCATTTCCAAATATGGGTATGCTTCCTTTCCATGTACACAAAAGGGAACATGCTCCCTTGTCCAAGGGCACGTAATCCAATGTAGGATTTGATCTCTTTATTTCTCTCTGTTAGAAATTAGGATCAGTTATTGGATGTATTTACTTCATGAATGTCACTTGTTGATCTTCCATGTAATCAAGTTGCAGAGCTTGTGTTGTTGAATTAATAGTTTTAAAGAGATTCGTCTGATAGAGGCAGTCTTATTTGACCAGGACCATTCAAAATGAATAAAGAAAGGAATATTTCATGTTGTTTTTAATTATCACGTGTTATACATTCTCTTTGTGGGATTAATGTTTTGTCCTGATACTTGCATCATTTCTCCAAGTGTTTTACAAGGTTCATTTGTTTTATCAAATGTAATGAACAGACTGATAACTGTCATGTTCTGAAATCTACATCAGTAATGGACAACTTTGTTTCTAACAACAAAAAAACAGCAAGTATTTCAGTAGCTGCATTTCATACCGTAATCATTCAGTATACGTTGTTCAGAATATCACATCAACACATGGAACCAAGGTTTTGGTAAAGATGAGTTTAATTTATAGGAACTGACAGTCATCATGCTGCTATTACATTAAATTAATAAGACCGTGTCCTCGCCGCCGGTCTACGGGGAGTATAAAGTGAGCGGACGGACGGAAGTTGCATCCGCGCAGGAGTCAGGACATCAGCTTCATGCAGCTCGTCCAGGGCCTGATGTCGGCATGTGGCGGAATGTGCACCGCTGTTATAACGACCGATGTAAACTCCCTCGGGATGTAATAAGGTCGGCATCTGATCACGAGCTGCTCCAGGTCCGGAGAACAGCCCGAAGAAATAATCTCCACATCTGAGCACCACACATTGTTCTCCATGCAGCAGACACCTCCTCCCTTGCTCTTCCCAGAGTGTGTTGTCCGGTCCTGACGCTGAATGGAGACCCCCTCGGGAACCATGGCGGAGTCCGGGATCCAGGGGTCGAGCCAAGTCTCCGTGAAAACCATCACGTTACAAAAAGTCAGACTGCGGTTCAGAACTGTTCCTTGTAAAGTGTCTTAAGATCTTCTTGTTGATGTTCCAGCCCGATTTGGGGGGTGGGTATCAACTGAGTTGAACCCATGTTTTCTCCTGGATTACAGAAGAGGGCCTATAGTTTTTCGTACGACTGAAGATTACAGCGCTCATTTATACGCTGGCTCGCAACAAACAATTTGCGTCCTCACCTGCTGCGGCCACGCTGCACTTACTCACACACACAGAAACGGCAGTGGAGAGAGAGAGAGAGGGCGAGAGGGAGCGCTACGGTGTCCCTAAATAGATGTCGCCAAAGCCCTGCAGCCTATAAGAATCACTGTCCTGTCAGGTAAATTAAAATATCAGCAGAACGGGAAACGCGCCCGCACATCCTACGGGCGCGTCCTGCGGCGCATATCCTGGGGCGCACATAAATAAAAACAAATATATAACAATTTAATTAAATCAAATGAATAAAAAAACTGTGCGCGCACATCCTGCGGCTGCCGCAAATCCTAAATAAAAAATAAAAAAATTAAATTAAATCAAATTTATATAAAAACTGCGCGCGCACATCCTACGGACGCGTGCTGCGGCGCATGTCCTGGGGCGCACATAAAAAAAAAAAATATATATAATAATTTAATTAAATCAAAGTAATAAAAAAAACTGTGCGCGCAAATCCTGCGGCGCACATAAATAAAGAATATATTTAAAAATAAAAACCATAAAAATGTAATTTATCAAATTAATAAACAAACTGTGCGCGCACATCCTGCGGGCGGTGCACATTCTAAATAAAAAAGCATGAAATTGAGTACGCCAAAGCTAATTCCGATTTATAAAACCATGCACACGCAAAACCTCAACTCCAAATCCGCCCTCCACCCCCCCAATTTCTACTATAAACGGTCAATGCAAAGCACGTCACGAATATTAAATTATGAATCCGACCAATGGGTTTCCACCGTGAGTCCTGACCGAGGCACGGCATCAAGCGATGTGAAGAGGAAGTGAAACTTTCTGACACTGACATCGAGTTGTTTGTTAGTGAGGTGGAGGTGAAGAGCGACTTTATAGGACAGCAGTGATGTCACTAATAAAGAAAATACACTGATACTCTGCCGCTGCTGCTGTGGATAACACAATGTGTGAGATCAGAAATCGCTGAACCCTCGCTTCCTCCTCATCCTTCCATTCGCATGCACAAATCGTGCAGAACCCCGCATCGGTGTCACGGCAGTATTTATCCATTTAGAGCATCGGACCGATTCCCTCACATCAGTGGATCCTTGCCTCCACTCTGGGATATTATTTGGAAAGTTTCTACATTTCTTGTTAGTGATCTCCTGTGCGCTCTATGCGCTCTGCGCTGGGTGGCTCTGCGCGCTGGGTCGCTATTACATGTGTAGCGGGTCAGTTCTTAATAAAGTTTTATACTTTTAGCAGTGTCATTTTCCCCGCTCTGGATGTGTTAATTCACCTGACAGGACGGCAACTCCTATAGGCTGCAAGGAGGCCGAGGAGTTTATTTAGGGACACCTTAGCACTCTCCCTTGTCCTCTCTCTCTCTCTCCCCACTGCCGGTCCTGTGGGTGTGTGCGGAAGTTTAGCGTGAGCGCAGCACGTGTGGTCGCAATTGTTTGTCGCAGTAAGTTGCTGGAAGTTATATAATGTTAACGGCGATCACAGAGAAAGTGTCCGCAAATTGTAACTGAAGTTTGTCCTTAGAGCCCAGCGTGAAGCTGTGTCTGTGTGCGACTGTGACGGCGTCACCGTGGATGCACGCTGTCCCTGCTTTATTTTAATGAATTAAAAGTATGAGATAAGGATGTGTTTTTATGTTTGTAAATGTTTTTAAATATTATAAATGTGTTTAAATTGTGTGACCTAACTATAACATGTTTGTTTTATAGGGCTGCCTCCAGCTAAATAGTTACGGTCACGGTTTTTTCCCACTTTAGATTTTATTTAGATTATTTGGTTTGATTATTTGTTTCTTTGTGTTTTGTTTTGTTCTATTGCAAGGTGCAATATATATGGTTGACTGGGACTGTGCAATTCAGCGGTAGTGACTTTAATGGTGGTGAATTATTGGCTCCATAAAGTAGAGGCCCTCTTTTGTCATTTTGTTGTTGTATATCGTTTGCAGTGATTTTCTTAAAGTGTGTTGTGTTTGGTTTTTAATGCATGATATTTCAGCATTGTACAATTGGGTCTGGAGCCTCTAATTTCTCTCTATTTTAAACTGTCATTTATATCAAGTCCAGGCCAGCCTTTCCAACCTTTGCACATGTCACTTTACTGTTTGAGCAGTCTGTTTTAAATCATTTGCATTTATTAAATAAATTGTATTTTGTATTGATATCTCAGCCTCCCGTCCCGTCTTATTCTGGATACTTGTTGAACCGAATTGACATTAACTGTCATCTCTGAACCATTTTTAATCACTACACATGCTTGCATTGTTACGATTCTTAAAGTGTGCTATGGTTGTTTAATGTATGATATATTAATGTAATGAACCGACTGATAACTGTCATGCTCTGAAATCTACATCAGTAATGGACAACAAAACCAGTATTAGTATTTCAGTAGCTGCATTTCATTTACCGTAATCATTCAGTATACGTTGTTCAGAATATCACATCAACACAGGGAACCAAGGTTTTGGTAAAGAGGAGTTTAATTTATAGGAACTGACTGTCATCATGCTGCTATTACCTTAAATTACATTGTACAGTATTTGGGATTATGTTGAATTTTATTTAAAACAATAATAAACAGACAAGTTAATTTACATGACAATTGTTTACAGTGCGGAAGTTACACTGTAACAGACTGCGTCACACTCGCGCTGTGGGTTTTATGCGGTGTCCTCGCCGCCGGTCTACGGGGAGTATAAAGCGAGCGCACGGACGGAAGTTGCATCCGCGCAGGACATCAGCTCCTGTGGGAACACACGAGCAAAGCGGAAGCGCATTGCTCCGCGCCCGTCAGCCCGTGATTCTGCTTTCTCCGCTGGTTGTGTATGCTCCGTTCAATGAAGGGGTTCGGGGTAAATGATGATCTTCATAGCATTTAATCATGTTCGGGGAAACACTCGGGGATATTGAAACTCCAGGAGAACCGCAGGGAACTCTAAAGTACGGGACACATATTTTAACATTTAAATATAATATGTCATTAATATCGTTTAAAATCATTTCCCAGTGTGTTTCCCCGAACTATGCCCCGAAACCATCGGTGCCGAACGCGATCGCAGCCGAAGTGAACAGCGCCACTGAGTTACATGGGTGCGGGCGTGAATGTTACGGGGTCAATTCTGAATAAAGTTTTATAGTTTTGGCAGTATTATTTTCCCCGTTCTGCTGATGTTTTAATTTACCTGACAGGACGGTGATTCCTATAGGCTGCGGGAAGTCGGCGCAGTCTATTTAGGGACACCGTAGCTCTTCCCTTCTCCCCCTCTCTTATTGTGTCCGTGACATTAAGTTAAGTTGTCTTTTCCTGTTTTAGTAATTGTTCTCAAGACAATAAGGACGGGGTGGGTCCCTGCTTTATTTGAATGAATTAAAGGTATGACATAATGATGTGTTTAATGTTTGTAAATGTTTTTGAAACATTTTGATAAACTGGTTCAAATTGTATGACCTAAATACAACATGTTTGTTTCTGTTGAGTTGTGTTGCACTATTGCTGCAGCTACCGTTGCATTCGGAGGAAAGAATAAATGATGGCGTTATCTTTAGCCGTTGTTGGCGTATTTATTAACAGGCTGCTGACACATCAGTCTCACGGTCAGAGCTACTTTAACTGACACACTAACATATAGCAGGTTGGCTCTTATAGCCTGTACCTTGGCGCCATCCTGTGGCGTAACCATATATACATATTACAATACAGCATTACATATACATCTGAGTACATAATGAATATATCTCAACACCCCCACTTGTACTCAGGTTGCTATACTTCAAGCAAAAGAAACACAGGAAAACAGAATGAATGTGAACCTCTGTCATACACATATCAATCTCCAAAAAGAGCATTTGCAAACTTCTTCAGTTTCAACTTATTTACAGGTTTGGTCATTACATCAGCAACCATGTCATCAGTAGAACAATACATCAAAATCACCCTTCCCTCAATCACAGTTGACCTGATAAAGTGGTACTTTATGTCAAAGTGTTTACACCTCTGTCTGTGTACAGGGTTTTTGGCAAGAGCTATTGTCCCCTGATTGTCCTCATGTACAATAGTTTGTGTGTAATTGTAGTTATCTATACCCCCTAGTAACTGCTCCAGGTATAGACACTCCTGTATGGTTGAAGCCAGTGCCATATATTCTGCCTCGCAGGTTGATAGCGCAACTGTGGGTTGTTTTCTAGTCTTCCACGAGACTAGAGAGCTGTTCTGACTAAGACTGACAGAGTATCCTGTGGTACTGCGTCTGTCACTTGTATCAGCCGCCCAGTCAGCATCACTGTAGGCTTGTATACCTAGCTCCTCACTGTCGTTTCTCTTAAAGCTTAACCCTTTCTCTGCAGTGCCTTTGAGATACAGTGCCTTGCATAAGTATTCACCCCCTTTGGACTTTTCTACATTTTGTCATGGTATAACCACAGATTAAAATGTATTTCATCGCGAGTTTATGTAATGGACCAACACAAAATAGTGCATCATTTGGAAGTGGGGGGAAATATTACATGGATTTCACAATTATTTACAAATAAAAATCTGAAAAGTGTTGAGTGCATATGTATTCACCCCCTTTACTGTGAAACCCCTAACAAAGATCTGGTGCGACCAATTGCATTCACAAGTCACATTTGCAAGTCACATAATTAGTAAATAGGGTCCACCTGTCTGCAATTTAATCTCAGTATAAATACACCTGTTCTGTGACGGACTCAGAGTTTGTTGGAGATCATTACTGAACAAACAGCATCATGAAGACCAAGGAGCTCACCAAACAGGTCAGGGATAAAGTTGTGGAGAAATATGAAGCAGGGTTAGGTTATACAAAAATATCCAGAGCTTTGAACATCTCTCTGAGCACCATAAAATCCATCATAAGAAAATGGAAAGAATATGGCACAACCGCAAACCTACCAAGAGGAGGCCGTCCACCCAAACTGAAGAGTCGGACAAGGAGAAAATTAATCAGAGAAGCAACCAGGAGGCCCATGGTTACTCTGGAGGAGTTGCAGAGATCCACAGCTGAGGTGGGAGAATCTGTCCACAGGACAACTATTAGTCGTCTACTCCACAAATCTGGCCTTTATGGAAGAGTGGCAAGAAGAAAGCCATTGTTGAAAGGGATCCATAAAAAATCCCGTTTGGAGTTTGCCAGAAGCCATGTGGGAGACACAGCAAACATGTGGAAGAAGGTGCTCTGGTCAGATGAGACCAAAATTGAACTTTTTGGCCTCAATGCAAAACGCTATGTGTGGCGAAAACCCAACACTGCCCATCACCCTGAGCACACCATCCCAACAGTGAAACATGGTGGTGGTAGCATCATGCTGTGGGGATGCTTCTCTTCAGCAGGTACAGGGAAACTGGTCAGAATAGAGGGAAAGATGGATGGAGCCAAATACAGGGAAATCCTTGAAGAAAATCTGATGCAGTCTGCAAAAGACTTGAGACTGGGGCGGAGGTTCATCTTCCAGCAGGACAATGACCCTAAACATACAGCCAGAGCTACAAAGGAATGGTTTGGATTAAAGAATGTTAATGTCTTAAAATGGCCCAGTCAAAGCCCAGACCTCAATCCAATAGAGAATCTATGGCAAGACTTGAAGATTGCGGTTCACAGACGGTCTCCATCCAATCTGACTGAGCTTTATCTTTTTTGCCAAGAAGAATGGACAAACCTTTCCATCTCTAGATGTGCAAAGCTGGTAGAGACATACCCCAAAAGACTTGCAGCTGTAATTGCAGCGAAAGGGGGTTCTACGAAGTATTGACACAGGGGGGTGAATACTTATGCACCCAACAGATGTCAACTTTTTTGTTCTCATTATTGTTTGTGTCACAATAAAATTTATTTTGCACCTCCAAAGTACTATGCATGTTTTGTTGGTCAAACGGGAAAAAGTTTATTTAAGTCTATTTGAATTCCAGTTAGTAACAGTACATAATGGGAAAAAGTCCAAGGGGGGTGAATACTTATGCAAGGCACTGTACCTTAAAACATGCTTCACAGTGACCCACTGCTCCTCTGTAGGCTCAGCAAAATACTGTGATAATCTGCTCACCACAAAACTTAAATCCGGTCTGGTACAAGTAGTCAAGTATATAAGACTACCAACAGCCTCCCTGTACATCCTGACATCTTCCATCTTTACTGCATCTTCAGTATACTCTAGCTTCTGCTCACAGGGTGTTTCTCTGGTCCTACAATCTTGCATATTAAAACGCTGTAGTATCTTGTTAGTGTATCTTTCCTGTGACATCTTTACACATCCATCTGATTGACTGAAATCAATACCCAGAAAATGTTTGAGTTTGCCTAAATCTTTCATCTTAAACTTTTCTGCGAGCATCTCTTTCACCTTTTTCAGTCTTTCTTCATTGCTTGCTGCAATGATCAAGTCATCGACCCATGTGATTATGATCACCTTCCCTTCATTTGACTCTTTGGCATAAACACAGTGGTCGGCTGGGTTTTGTAATATTATGTTTTTTTTAAACCATTTCATTTATATTGCTGCCTCAACGTGATGCTGACACGGACACGTTAACTCGGGATGGGTTTTTGTAGGATTTTTATTTCAGCGAGACCTTCAGTAGATCACCACACTTCACTCACAAGCGCTTTGTGAAAATGACGAATCTGCCACCGGCTCTGCAAATGACCCTCAACATCTGGAGAAGGTAAAGAAATCGCCAATGTCAGGCCATGTGTGTTCTGTTATTGTCCGGAGACTCCGCCCTCTGTTGCTTCCTCTTTTTGTCCCTCACCTGTTCCCGGTCATCAACCTGATTGTTTGCCTGATTTGTTCACCTGTTTCTTGTCTTTGTTCCCCCTTCTATTTAAGCCCAGTCTTCCTGTTGTCCCCTGTCGGATTGTATCGTTTGTTTGTGAGAATCTATGTAAAGATTCTGCCGTGTTTGAACCTTGTTTTACCTGGTATGGTACTAGACTCAGATTTCTGATCCTCTCTGTTTTTCCCTTTTGGAATTCTGTTTTTGAATTGGACTCTCTGTTTTTTGCACTTGTGTTTTTTGCCTTTTTGGATCCTTGTTTTTTCTATTTTTGGAAATAAATAAGTATTTTTTTGCATCTTGGTCTGCGATTTAGTCCTTACTCTGAGAAAGGAGAGGCACTGTCTAACGCCGAGTTTACCCCGGGGCGTGGAAGCGCAGTGCAGCGCCAAGGAAATCAAGCGCCTCCTATCCACCCCCTGTTAAACCTTTGTGCGGTGCACATCGGATGCGCTGCGTCGCGCTGCTTCACTCGCGCCCTGAACCAATGGTTTCGGCGTAGAGTCTATTTTTTTCACTCGCCGCGAGCGTAACGCGCCAAGAAACAAACTGAAAATGATTTTAAACGATCTGTTGTCCTAGAGTTTTAATTTCCCCAATTTTCCCAATCACATAATTAAATTCCCCCCTGCCCATCCACTACAGCTACACAAGCAGTCATATGGATACAAATAGAGGGGGGGGGGGGCTATGAGACCATCATCATATACCCCCAAACGAGTACATTGAACGGGTTACATTCAACAGCAAGCGGAGAAAGCAGAATCGCGGGCTGACCGTCGCTGAGAAATGCACATCCGGTGTGAACAGCCACCTAAAAACGATGAAATGAACTGAACTATGAAGTAGTTCAGATTTTGAATGGTGAACTATGAACGTGAACTATTCATGTTTACTTGTATGAACTGAACTTTGAACTAGTTCATGAGAGGTGTGAACGTGCACAACACTGTTCAAATCGTAATTCACGTCGGCAGCAACGACTCCCGGCTTCGCATGTCGGAGGTCACTAAAGTTAATGTTGAGTCGGTGTGTGCTTTTGCAAAAACGATGTCGGACACAGTAATTTTCTCTGGCCCTCTACCTAACACAACAGGTGATGACATGTTGTCTTTTAACCTCTGGCTGTCGAGGTGTCCTGTAAACGGTGTGGGCTTTGTAGATGACTGGCAAACTTTTTGGAGGAAACCTGGACTTGTTAGGAGAGACGGCGTTCATCCCACTTGGGATGGAGCAGCTCTCTTATCTAGGAATATTACTCAGTCTATTACATGACAACCCAGAGTTGGGACCAGGAAGCAGAGCTGCAGTGCTAAAAACTTCTCTGCGCTCCCTCTGGGACAGTCACACAACCCCATAGAGATTGTGTCTGTCCACCGTCCGAATCCACACAATAATCTAATACAAATTAACACAACCTCTGAAACAACACAGGAAACCAAGACTTTGAAATGTGGTCTTTTAAACATTAGATCACTGTCATCAAAGGCTATTTTAGTTAATGAACTAGTCTCAGACTACAACATAGATGTATTATCCCTCACTGAGACGTGGCTGCATCCTGATGAATATGTCAGTCTAAATGAATCTACTCCCTCCAGTCATATAAATTCACAGGTTCCCAGAGAATTCGGACGAGGAGGTGGAGTTGCTGCTATTTTTAACCCCAGTCTATCAATTAATCCTAAACTAAACTATAACTCATTTGAATGTCTTGTTCTTCCACGCCAATCCAGGAAACACCAACAGCCAATCATATTTGCTGTAGTTTACCGTGCTCCGGGGGCTTAAACTGAATTATTTACGGAATTCCCCGAGTTTTTTTCAAACCTAGTCCGAAAGACCTATAACATAATTATTGTTGGTGACTTTAATATTCATGTTGACAATAATAAAGATAGCCTTAGTGTAGCATTAATTTCGATACTAGATTCAATTGGTTTCAGTCAGTGTGTACACCAACCTACTCATTGTTGTAACCACACACTTGACCTTGTATTATCATACGGTGTCGGAATTGAACATTTAACAGTACTCTGATCACCCAGGATCAGTTTACCAAAATAATCTCAGGTTCTAAACCAACAACCTGTATCTTAGACGACATTGCCCTTGCTTTCAATGAAACAGTCAGGAACTGGTGAGTGATCTTCGATCCTGATTTGTCCTTTAATTCTCACCTACAACTAATTTCTAGGACCGCCTTTTTCCACTTGCGTAATATCTAAAAAATCAGACATGTACTTCGCAAAAAGATGCAGAAAAACTAGTCCACGCCTTTGTTACATCCAGACTGGACTATTGTAATTCATAACTATCATGCTCCAGCAGTAAGTCGTTAAAAAATCTGCAGCTTGTCCAAAATGTTCTTCAATGATACTGAAACAACCCTTAAGATATAGGCTTGTGTTTATATACACGGTATATGCATATAGATCTATATATCTATATATATATCCCCTGATGCTGTCAGAACACATGAACCTGCTGAATGTTGCATCAGTAAAGATACAGACACTGATGCACATGTTTTTATCTCATTACACCAGGATCACTGGTCTTATTATAAAATCTGTACAACAGAGAACTTCTGTCTCACGTTTCTTCTTTATTCTATTCTACTTGTTTTCATGTTCATATACAGTTCTTCCGCCATCTGCAGGCAGACGTCACCACTGACTCTGATTCTTTCAGGTCATGAGGAGTTTGTTTTCAATGTGTTTCTCTATAATTTGTTTAAGTCTTGACATTTTAAGTAAAAAGCCTTGATATTATGTATATTAGGATTTGGCTCTATTTGTAACCGGTCTATCCTTTGTGGTCTACCTGCGTTGTGTGTCAGTTTGTGAAGTAGAAGACCGGGACAGGACTTGTATCACTACTGAATTTGTCTGTTATGTTGAAGCCACAGTTCATGTGATTGAACCGTTTTTTTATTTAACACAAGTACTGAGTACATTGTACAAAGACCTTTTCCTTATAAATCAAACACGACACTTTGGTGAATTAAGGTTTTCAGTCATCAAATGTTGTCTTAGACACATAATGAGATTATTGACTCATATCTTAACAATCAATGATTGATTGGATTCAAACCAAAATGTAAAAGCCCTGTGATTAATTTCAAATTACAACAAAACATTCATCAAAGTGTTCTTGTGTGATTACAATACTGTGCGTGTTGCTGCTGGGACTTTCTATATCATATCTGCCAGTCGTGCACATTACAACAGAATTTACTGATGCAACATTCAGCAGGTTCTTGTGTTCTGACAGCATCAGGGAATATATATACATATAGATATATAGATCTATATGCATATACTGTGTGTATATACACACAAGCCACTAAATATGATTTTATTAAATATTGAAATTGAAAATCGTTATTTGTATATCCCATATTCACAAATCACAATTTGTCTCATAGGGCTTCAACATGGTCTGACATCCTCTGTCCTTAACCATCAGCAAGAGTAAGGAAAAACTACTAAAACCCTTTTACAGGGTAAAAATACGTAGAAACCTCAGAGAGAGCCACATGTGAGGGATCCCTCTCCCAGGACTGACAGAAGGGCAATAGATGTCAAGTGTACGAAAACATCATCAAGATTAAAGTTTTTAGCAGCATTAGGGAGGGTAAACATTTTGAAGGATAACTTCAAAACTATATGTCAAGCAGTCCTGCTGCAACTAAATGCTTCCTAGTTTAGAACATAGGACAAGTAACGTTCTGCCGCACTAATTAGCTCTAACTATAAGCTTTATCAAATAGGAAGGTTTTAAGCCTACTTTTAAACATACAGATGGTGTCTGCTTCCCGAACTGAAAGTGGTAGATTATTCCACAGCAGAGGGGCTTGATGGCTGAAAGCTCTGGCTCCTACTCTACTCTTTAAAACATAGTCAAATGAAGCAGCAGTTTACAGGGTGAAGGAGTGGGGAATATTAAATTAAATAATATGAATATATGTGAAGTAAGTGTATTTGTATGAGTGGGGGAGCAGAATGTATATGGTGACTGTTCAGAGGGTCAGTGTTGATTGTTCAGAAGCCTAATGGCCTGGAGGAAGAAGCTGTTTGTGTGTCTGGTAGTCCGTGCTCGGATGCTCCGGTAACGTCTGCCAGACAGCAGCAGTGTGAGAAGTCCACAGCCTGTGTGGCTCTGGTCCTTGATGATCTTCAGTGCTCTTCTCAGGCATCTTGTGCTGTAGATGCCTTGCACGGAAGGGAGATGGCAGCCGATGATACCAGGTCAGGTCATCTGTGATGAACACACCGAGGAGCTCACCACCTGGGGTCTGCTCGTCAGGAAGTCCAAGATCCAGTTACACAGGGGGGTTTTAAGACCCAGGCTCCTGAGCTTGGGGACGAGCTTGGCAGGCACAATTGTGTTGAATGCGGAGCTGTAGTCCACGAACATGATCCTCACATATGTGTTGGCCTTCTTCAGGTGGGAGAGGGTGGTGTGTGTTGTCGGGGGGATGGCATCGTCCGTGGATCGGTTTGGGCGGTGAGCAGATGTGGCTTTTGACCAGCCGCTCGAAGCACTTCATGATGGTGGAGGTCAGTGCTACAGGGCGGTAGTCGTTTAAGCAGGTGATGGATGATTTCTTAGGTATGGGGATGATGGTGGCCTGCTTGAAGCAGGAGGGGACTGTCGAGAGATTTAGGGAGAGGTTGAATATGGAGGTGAAGACCTCCGTTAGCTGGTAATAGAGCAGTAATGCTGGTTATGATTTATGACTTTTAATCATAATACTTAATTAGGTGGATTTTATGCTCGCCACAATAGAGCCACCTCCTCGTGTCATAACTAAACTGCAAATTATATTATTTCTATGGTCAGAATCTTGGTCATGTCATTTATTTGTATCAATATATACATTTATTTAGTCAATAAAGTAACATTTTAGTTTTGAGAGCTCAAGATGATCTCTAAACTTATTTTGAGACTGACCAGTGATCCAAAACTCAAAGACGAATCATTTAGAAAATAAACAGACATTAAGAGGAGATCAGGAATTCTTCACTTTTCAATATTCTAACGAAATGCTTGATTGATAATTTAATCAACAAGCTTTTGCTTCTGGATTTTCTAAATGATTATTTTGTCTCCCAAGCCAGCAGTTCAGAGCAAGCTGGAAAGAAAACAAAAGATCACAGACAATTCATCTACACATGTAAAAGATAAGACTGGCAAATTAAAAAATATTAATATCTGACATGGGAAAAATTGTATTTCACATTAGTGAGTCATGAAATTGGATTTTATTCTGAAAGCATCATCAGTCAGAAACTTCAACAGTGGTCAAAATCAGTTTTGGATTTTCCTTCTTTTGGACACTAGGGGGTAGGCATGTTCCATCATAATCTGGTAATTTTGTGAAAAGGAGTTTCCAACAGAACCCTCTATTCCTCTCTTTTCTTTTTCTGTTCAGTGCTTTTTGAACATAAGAAAACTTTCACAGGTGGGTGTTGGATTACAGAAACTGTATTTTAGAAATGTTTAACACTTTACTCTCTCCTTTTGGTCATTTGACCTATTTATCAGATTCTAAATCTTAGAATAAGATATATTAAAAAATAAAGTTTCCTTCACAGTGTTTTTCTTCTATACATTGTAATTATTCTGTCTAACTTCAGTACATTTGACCTCCAGTCGCTGCAGCAGTCACATGTATTGATCTGGACCTCAGATATATCTTATCTCCACAGAGCTGCAGCTGTGATCAGTCCCTTCAAACAAACACACTTTAAACAGCCTGATTGGCCTCTGCTCAATAAAACCCTGTGTGTGAAACCTGTGGAGCAAGTGGACTTTCCCTTTCAAACACGAGTCTGAATTTTGATGGGTTGACAGGGACAATTTATATAATTTACGAGACTTAGCCTGGAATAACTGAAATATCACCTGTTTAAATAAAGCAGAGACAAAATGCAGACATTAATGTAAATCATCTCTGAAATGCCAAAAGAGACAAGTGGTGATCCGACAGAGGGATAGAGAATTGAAAAATAAGATGACAACTGCAACAAGCATGTAAACTAGATTCAAACTGGCAAAATAAGATGAAAGCACAGCTTCTATGAGAGAGCCACTGCTTTCCCCCTCACTGTAGAGACTGAATCAAAGCAGCCTTAGACAAATCCTCCTTCTGTCTGTAGGCCCAAGTGCTTTGTGTTCTATTAAAGCCCATGGAAATCTACACTCTGTACGTTGTTTGATGTTGCCAACTTGTCATCTCTGTATCTCCGCAGACTTCACACATGGGCTGTTTTCTATATATAAAACTCTGTCCGAGTTGTTTCCTCTTTACCTGTGTACATACATGTATATGTAAGGGGGGGGGGGGGGAGGGGTGTACCACCACTCGAGGGCTGGTGATAAGATAACTGGAAAGTTTTCACATTACAACGTGATCATATTTCACGTTATGATGATCCGTAACACGTTAATTATGCTCAGAAGATTGCATGTGTGTTGTGTATGTTTTGTATGACCGCTGTATGTGTGTGTTCGTATTCTGTCTGTTGTAACAATGTGTTACTGCCTTCTTGGCCACATCTGTCTTGTGAGAGATTTAACTCAATGAGATCTTTACCTGGTTACAGAATGTCCATGGAGTTAACTATTCTAATGTTCAAAGTTTTTTTCATAAACCAAACTAATGATGCTCTGCCATGGCAGCACATTCAAGTTACTTTAGTTCATCGTAACACTTACAAGCCTTCTTTTGTAAAAGCTTCTCATTAATTAAGTCTAATTGGCTCCTGTATATCAAACATGTTTTTTTTTTTTTGTTTTTTTTTTTACTGAATTCTCATTTAGATTTGATGTTCAGTTCAGGAAGTACTTTTGTCAAATGTTGTCCCAGAAATTCTCCAGTCATCTGTGCTTATCATTGATTATTGGGAAAAGGGGAAATGTATAAGTTGTATTTCCCACATGTGTTTTAATTGAAATGTGAGGGCAGCTGCATGCAAGACATTAAAACACCCAAATAAAATTTAAAACATTTTATTCATTAGTCGACAACATATTATAAACCCCTAACAGAGTAAAGACTTGTTCAGGGCATGATGTCACCCAGTGTACATTATACAGAGTAGGAGCAGGGGTTGCAGTAGGGGGTTTCTGTCCATTTACAAATATCTCTGTATAAGTTTTATAAGTGTATGAGTTGTATTTCCCACATGAGTTTTCATTAAAAACTTAGTGGGGGTGGAGCCTGCCCTCTTCCGTGCATCCACTGTGTCCTTCAACAAAAGGGAGAGCCTTGGTGCCCTCTTCCCTTCCTCTGCGATGAACCTCAGCTGGTTATAGTAGGAGTCCAGAGACGTGACCACCTCCAGGTCCTGCTAGATGAGCTGGAGGAGCTCACAGAGGCTCTCCAGAGATGGCCCGTCTCCGTTCTGCAGCAGCCTCCTGATGCAGCAGTACATGGCTTTCTCCTCCAGAACCTTTGAGAGGAACAGCTCCCCAATAAACTTGATGCTATTGAGGAGGCGTCCGGAAGGTTTTGCGTTGAGTTGCTCTTCCCTCAGCCGGTCGATGACCCTCACGTCCCTGACTGGCTCCAGGCAGGACCCACTCTTCCGATAAATGCCCTCCCTTTCAAAGTTCTTCCTGAACTCTGCCTGGCAGTGTTTGACCAGCAGAGACCTGAAGGAGACGCTGGCTGACCAGTCGGACAAGGATTGGACCTCCACCTGAAGAGGAGAAAACCATAAGGAAATATTAACATTAATGCTACTCACATACATACATAGTGATCAGTGTGTTCTGATTTGAGGATTAAATCAGCACACAAATGAATGAAAATAAGTGAACTCATTATTTGAATAAGACAACATGGGTCAAAAGTGACCCCACTCAGTATTTATTATTTATATCTTTGCAGTAAATTATTTCCGTCATTTAGTATTTCAGGTATTTTTCAAATAACTGTTTTTTTCACTTCCCTTCTAATTCACAACATGGGTCAAAAATGTTGTATTGTAAAATACATTCTTATTAAGTCTTATTTACAATCTATTACTAGTGAGAAAGATAATTTATAATTTACCCAAGGGGTTTGCATAGCTTGTTTATCAAAAGGCTAAATTAAGGTTACAACCTGCATACAAAAGATAAGCTGTCCAACTAATTAAGAAACAGGATAAAGTAGCTTCCAACGCAACATGGCGCCGTACTAACGGGTGCCTGTCGTAGCAGCTCCTGGTACTACTGTCGGTTTTTTTGTGTTTTTATAACGTTTGCGATTTGTTTTTTATATTTATTTTTGCACTGCTCTGTGCATCTCCGTCCCGCACAATGACGAGATGCTTTTGAAATTTATTGGACACTTTTTATAACTTTTAACCGCACTTCGGTCTCTTCGGATCACTGGGAGAATGCCTGCAACACACGCCGGCATTGTTTACACCCGCGACCAGCTGATCGCCCTGAGGCACACTACCCTCTTGGCCGGAGAGAGACCCACCATCCCGGAGGAACTAAAGAGGAGACGGCGGGGCTGCAGAGCGGGGCTTAAACGGAGGAAGGAGAAGAGGAAGTTTAAGCCCTTCATCCCTGCAGTAATCACTGGAAACGTGAGGTCGCTGGCAAATAAAGTGGACGAACTGGAAGCGCTCATCAGGACACAGAGGGAGTACAGGGAGTCCAGTATTGTGTGTCTCACGGAAACGTGGTTGCACGAGCAGATACCGGACTCCAACGTCACCATTCCTGGCTTCCAGACGGTTCGAGCCGACAGAGACACCATCGCGACCGGCAAGAAGAAAGGAGGGGGACTCGCCGTGCTCGTGAACAACAGGTGGTGTCACCCCGGGCACGTCACCGTTAAACATCGTGTCTGCAGCCCGGACATCGAGCTCGTCGCCGTCGGACTTCGTCCATATTATTTGCCGAGGGAGTTTACCAGTGTTTTCGCCATCAATGTTTACATTCCTCCATCTGGGAACGCAGAAGCAGCGTGTGACGTCATCCACACTGTGACTGCAGGATTACAGACACAACACCCCGGGGCCTTCATCATCATCACAGGTGACTTTAAACATGCTTCCCTCTCATCCACACTCCCAACCTTCTTCCAGTTTGTAAAATGTGCCACCCGGGAAAATAAGACTTTGGACCTATATGCAAATGTTAAGGATGCATACAGCTCCACTGCCCTGCCACCACTGGGCAGGTCAGACCACAACCTAGTCCTGCTCTCACCATCTTACAAGCCTGTGATTCAGCAGCACCCAGTCACAGTGAGGACAGTGAGGAAATGGTCTCATGAGGCCATGGAAACACTGCGTGGGGCCCTGGAGGCCACAGACTGGGATGCTCTGTATGAGCCACATGGTGAGGACATTGATGGCCTGACTGACTGTGTCTCTGAGTACATTGGGTTCTGCATCGATAACACCATCCCCACTAAAGAGGTCCGCTGTTACCCAAATAACAAGCCGTGGGTTACAAGCGACCTGAAGGCCCTTCTCAATGAGAAGAAGAGGGCCTTTAGATCACGGGACAGAGCAGAACTCAAACGGGTTCAAAGGGAGCTCAAGCGCAGCATCAGGGAGAGCAAGGACAACTTCAGAAGAAAACTGGAGCACAAACTGGAGGAAAACAACACCAGGGACGTCTGGAGTGGTATGAAGGAGATCACTGGTTTCAAGAGGAGAGATGGGGGAGCAGCTGGGGAT
Organism: Pleuronectes platessa; assembly: GCF_947347685.1. NCBI lineage: Eukaryota > Metazoa > Chordata > Actinopteri > Pleuronectiformes > Pleuronectidae > Pleuronectes > Pleuronectes platessa. Next base: position 526,236 of record NW_026519049.1, on the reverse strand, counting down.
GAACGACGTGCGAATGAGCTGAACACGTTCTTCAATAGGTTCAACTCCAACCCCCCAGCCCCCAGCGGACCATCCACTGCCTCCACTGACTCTACGACTGCCTCTACTGCGTCTCTGAGCAACAACCCCCCACCTCCCCCCATCACCCCCTGCCCCCCACCACCCCAGTCACCATCTCCCCCCACCCCCCCGCTGGCCTTTACCACAGACCTTCTCACACCTCCCACCCCCAGGACATCCTCACATCCCCCACAGCCCCCCACCACCTCCTGCAACACAAACATCTCTGCACCACCCTCAAACCCATCGCTGACATCCCCCACCCCCCAGTCTGGACTCCACATCACAGCCAGCCAGGTGAGGAGAGAGCTGGAGAGGCTCAAACCGAGGAAAGCTGCGGGGCCGGACCGCATCAGCCCTCGTTTGCTGAAGGCCTGTTCCAGCCAGCTCTGTGGAGTTCTCCAGCACCTCTTCAACCTGAGCCTACACCTTCAGAGAGTGCCAGTGCTCTGGAAAACATCCTGCCTGGTCCCAGTGCCCAAAAAAGGACGTCCTGCTGCACTGGAGGACTACAGGCCGGTGGCACTGACCTCTCACATCATGAAGGTCATGGAAAGACTGGTCCTGGCCCACCTCAGACCGCTGGTGTGCCCATCACAAGACCCCCTGCAGTTTGCATATCAGCCCCATGTTGGGGTTGATGATGCAATCATCTACCTGCTGCAGAAGGCTTACTCCTCCCTGGACAGACCCAACACCTCAGTCCGGATCATGTTTTTCGACTTCTCCAGCGCCTTCAATACCATCCAGCCCACTGCTGAAGGCCAAACTGGAGGGCACGCAGGTGAGTGCTCCCCTCATCGCTTGGGTCGATGACTATCTGACGGGCAGACCACAGTTTGTGAGATTACAGAACTGTGTGTCTGATCATCTGATCAGTAACATCGGGGCCCCCCAGGGAACTGTGCTGTCCCCCTTCCTCTTCACCACATACACTGCTGACTTTAAGCACTGCACAGAGACGTGTCATCTGCAGAAGTTCTCTGATGACACGGCCATTGTGGGGTGTGTTGAGGGCGGAGGGGAGGCTGAGTACAGGGACCTGGTTGACCGCTTTGTGAAGTGGTGTGGGGAGAACCGCATGCAGCTCAACGTGGCGAAGACGAGGGAGATGGTGGTGGATTTCAGGAGGACCAAGCCCCTGCCCTCTCCTGTCTGCATCGGTGGGACGGCTGTGGAGGTGGTCCCTGCTTACAAGTACCTGGGTGTCACACTAGACAATAAACTGGACTGGTCCACCAACACAGAGGCCGTCTACAAGAAGGGCCTGAGCCGGCTTTATTTCCTGAGGAGGCTCAGGTCCTTCAACGTCTGCAACAAGATGCTGCAGATGTTTTATAAGTCTGTTGTGGCGAGCACCATCTTCTTTGCTGTGGTGTCCTGGGGTGCGGGCATCAAGGCTAAGGACGCCAACAAACTGAAAAAACTGATTAGGAAGGCAGAGTCTGTGGTTGGCTCTAAGCTTGTCACCCTGGAGGAGGTGGTGGAGGACAGGATGCTGGCAAAACTGCTGGCAATCATGGACAATCCCTCTCACCCCCTCCACAAAACACTAGACAAGCTAAGGAGCAGCTTCAGCCACAGACTCATTCAACCCCGCTGCTCTAAGGAACGATACAGGAAATCGTTCCTCCCAACCGCAATAAGACTATACAACTCATCTACCTCTGTCAGAGCCACCATCACAGAACTGCACTAAATATACCTGTCTCAATTCATCATTTTATACAATAATATTGTCTTTTGCACACTCTGTCTACATATTCTTACACTCACAGTATATTATATTATCTATTGTATCGCCAAATACTTATATTTATACCCGTACTATATATCATATATTATATCATACTCTTTGTATATTCTTTGTATATATAAGTCTATATACACATATTTTATTTATACATGTGTACATGTTATTAATATTATATTTTACTATTATTATTATTATATATACTGTTGCTGCTATTATTACTATATACTGCTATTATATTGGTATAATTACTATCATATATAAATATATATTATATACTATATATACTGTACTATTTTTGATATACTGTCTAACAATAACATTACCATCATATCATCAGTACTATTACCATCATCTGCCACTGCACCTTATCTACCTATTTTATCTTGTGTTTCTGTTTTTATTCTTTCTACCGCAATATTTTATATTTTATATTTTATTCTATTGTATTGTATTTTATTGTATTCAAATGTACCGGCTGCTATGACGACTTAATTTCCCCTCGGGATGAATAAAGTAATCTATCTATCTATCTATCTATCTATCTAGATGCATCACTTACTGTTGAGAGGTGCTGGCACAGCTCGGCGAAGACTGCAGCAGAGTGTGGCTTCTGCACGGCCCTCTTGAAAACGAGCTCAACCATTTCCTGCAACTGCTCCGCTATGGAGCCAGAACAGTCTCAAAAGGATTAAATGCACACAGAAATGAATACATGCGCAAAAAAGATCCACAAATACATTTTCAACGCCGCTGGCTCAACACACTTGTCACACTAATCAGCGGCGTTGTCCGGCTGACTGTGGCTGGTTAGAGCACTTCATGTGTGTACGGTCACATACGGTTATAACGAACTTTGATAACGGGGATAGCGGGCTAGCCACCATGCTAACTGCGGTGGGAACAGCGCCAAAACCCGCTGACTTAATCCCAAGGCTCTCATGACACTGTTTCTCAAACACCGTCAGGTTAGAAGCAAACACTTGGTAGTAGTTAGTATCGGGTGTCCGTGCTGACTGTGTGTGGAAGCTGGGGGGGAAGCTAGCTGCCTCCGTGTAGCTTCAAGCTGTTGCAGCTGTTGAATTAGCAACGCAGTTTGGAAACAAGACCGGGGAACCGCTGCGTTAAGACACGATAACATAAGCACTTTGACCCGCTGGGTGTCACTTTATTTCAGCAAAACTGTCGCGTCATCAACAGCCCTTTTCTGTTGTCATCGTTCACTGTGTGTGAGGAGCCGGGGATCAGCGTCTACTAATTCTATGTCTATTGGCTGGCGGGCTAAAAACCTCCAGGCTGCCTGCGGGCGTTTTAATGACGTCGTGTAATGGCACTCACGTGATTGGCTGTACAGGAGTGAGACATCTGATTGGCTACAGACGATCCCCTCTTAGAAAAAATGCATTCGTGAAACAGAGTCGCGTCAGGGGAGTCTCAAAAGTCTCACACACAAATGCAGCGAGGTTTACAAATTAAAAGCACTTTGTAAATGCAGGTCCAACAGTTTATATATGAATGTAACAAGCTCCAAATATGTATTTGATGAAGATTGCAAATACCTTTACATGCATATATTTGTGAATTTTTTTTCTATTTGTGTGTGCATCGGAAATATGTTTATGAATCTTATATTTTACATGTGAATTTTTTTTACTTATATATGGAATGAAACATTTGTGTGTGCATTGAAAATGTATTTGTGGATCTTTTTTGTGCATGTATTCATTTCTGTGTGCATTTAATCCTTTTGAGACTGTTCTGGCTCCATACTCCTCACCGTCCAACTCCTCGTGACTCAGATCCGTCATGAAAGCTTGAAAGTTTTCGGTGAAGCAGCTGACGGACTTCTTCCTCATCTCTCCCAGCAGAAGAGGAGCTGGCTTGCAAGTTAATTCCACGCTTTTATTTTGTTTTGGGATCATGTTGATTCCAATAAATCGAAGTTGTCTTCAAGGCAAATCCAAAGAAACAAGTTCCGGTGCAAGAAACAAGTTCAGGAGCAAGAAACAAGTTCAGGAGCAAGAAACAAGTTCAGGAGCAGGAAACAAGTTCCGGTGCAACCAGCCAATAGTGAGAAGACAACTGAGTGAAAAATGAAAACTGACGTTTAAGTAACGACAGACTTCAAAGGTATAAGGCTGTTGCCTTGGTGACCTGCAGTGACATACGTCAAAGGAACAAAGCCTGATAACGTAAAAAATAATAATACAGAAAATGCTTCTTTTTTTTTAAATGTAAAAGAAGTTTCATTAAATTCAAACTTAATAACGGTTTGAGTGAAAAATCCTAGAAGACGTTTCTGAAACTTAAAAAATAAATTATATTCAGAAGTGTTACAAAAAGGCTATCATACGCTAATAAGGAATGATAATGAGCTCTTTAAGGTATGAAAAAAACTGCGCGCGCACATCCTGCGGCGCACATAAATAAAAAATAAATACAATTAAATCAAATTAATAAAAAAACTGTGCGCGCACATCCTGCGGCGCACATAAATAAAAAATATATTTAAAAATAAAACATAAAAAATAAAAACAATTGTATCAAATTAATAAAAAAAGTGTGCACATTCTAAATAAAAAAGCATGAAATGGCGTACGCCAAAGCTAATTCCGATTTACAAAACCATGCGCACGCAAAACCTCAACTCCAAATCCGCCCTCCACAGCCCCAATTTCTACTATAAATGGTCAATGCAAAGCACGTCACGAATATTAAATTATGAATCCGACCAATGGGTTTCCACCGTGAGTCCTGACCGAGGCACGGCATCAAGCGATGTGAAGAGGAAGTGAAACTTTCTGACACTGACATCGAGTTGTTTGTTAGTGAGGTGGAGGTGAAGAGCGACTTTATAGGACAGCAGTGATGTCACTAATAAAGAAAATACACTGATACTCTGCCGCTGCTGCTGTGTATAACACAATGTGGGAGATCAGAAATCGCTGAACCCTCGCTTCCTCCTCCTCATCCTTCCATTCGCATGCACAAATCGTGCAGAACCCCGCATCGGTGTCACGGCAGTATTTATCCATTTAGAGCATCTGACCGATTCCCTCACATCAGTGGATCCAGTCTCTCAGCACGTGTCACCAAGTACGACATGAAGTGTTGTGAACTCAGTCTGTTGATATCAATCCTCTTCCGCTCCTCTCCTCTGAAGCAGAAGGAGCAGACACCAACACGCGCGGCTAGACCCGCTACGTCTTCCTCTGTATCTGACGCGTTGATGATGAAATGAAACAACTAACCTAAAACGACTTCTATAACAAATGTTATAACTTAGTCACACTTTAAAAGTATGACTAAGATATACGTGAGGAAGTGTCTGCTTAACCTCTGATATTAAAATGTTGAAGCCACAGTTTATGTGATTGAAGCGTTTATTTGTTTAACACAAGTCTGAGTAGATTTTCTCCCATGTATTTTCAACCCTAACTTCATAAACACTTGTATAGACATCATATATCAGAGACTTTATTTCTTCTCAACCTCTAATCTCAGATTCCTGTGTTCTGCAGCTTCTTCTGAATCAAGAGGAACGAGAGCTGTTTGTGGGACTCGTCTCCAAGAGGACAGGAAGAGACATTCAGAAGAAATCTGTCTCAATCAACCTTGTAGACTTTGAGTGGAGTTTCATATAGGTCAGTGAGAGCTCTCTCCCTAGGTCATTTGTCAATTTGTCTCTTTAATTTTGTACATGTAATCATATTGTTCTTCTCCTGTCCACTAAATATTAATCAATTCATTTCCAAATATGGGTATGCTTCCTTTCCATGTACACAAAAGGGAACATGCTCCCTTGTCCAAGGGCACGTAATCCAATGTAGGATTTGATCTCTTTATTTCTCTCTGTTAGAAATTAGGATCAGTTATTGGATGTATTTACTTCATGAATGTCACTTGTTGATCTTCCATGTAATCAAGTTGCAGAGCTTGTGTTGTTGAATTAATAGTTTTAAAGAGATTCGTCTGATAGAGGCAGTCTTATTTGACCAGGACCATTCAAAATGAATAAAGAAAGGAATATTTCATGTTGTTTTTAATTATCACGTGTTATACATTCTCTTTGTGGGATTAATGTTTTGTCCTGATACTTGCATCATTTCTCCAAGTGTTTTACAAGGTTCATTTGTTTTATCAAATGTAATGAACAGACTGATAACTGTCATGTTCTGAAATCTACATCAGTAATGGACAACTTTGTTTCTAACAACAAAAAAACAGCAAGTATTTCAGTAGCTGCATTTCATACCGTAATCATTCAGTATACGTTGTTCAGAATATCACATCAACACATGGAACCAAGGTTTTGGTAAAGATGAGTTTAATTTATAGGAACTGACAGTCATCATGCTGCTATTACATTAAATTAATAAGACCGTGTCCTCGCCGCCGGTCTACGGGGAGTATAAAGTGAGCGGACGGACGGAAGTTGCATCCGCGCAGGAGTCAGGACATCAGCTTCATGCAGCTCGTCCAGGGCCTGATGTCGGCATGTGGCGGAATGTGCACCGCTGTTATAACGACCGATGTAAACTCCCTCGGGATGTAATAAGGTCGGCATCTGATCACGAGCTGCTCCAGGTCCGGAGAACAGCCCGAAGAAATAATCTCCACATCTGAGCACCACACATTGTTCTCCATGCAGCAGACACCTCCTCCCTTGCTCTTCCCAGAGTGTGTTGTCCGGTCCTGACGCTGAATGGAGACCCCCTCGGGAACCATGGCGGAGTCCGGGATCCAGGGGTCGAGCCAAGTCTCCGTGAAAACCATCACGTTACAAAAAGTCAGACTGCGGTTCAGAACTGTTCCTTGTAAAGTGTCTTAAGATCTTCTTGTTGATGTTCCAGCCCGATTTGGGGGGTGGGTATCAACTGAGTTGAACCCATGTTTTCTCCTGGATTACAGAAGAGGGCCTATAGTTTTTCGTACGACTGAAGATTACAGCGCTCATTTATACGCTGGCTCGCAACAAACAATTTGCGTCCTCACCTGCTGCGGCCACGCTGCACTTACTCACACACACAGAAACGGCAGTGGAGAGAGAGAGAGAGGGCGAGAGGGAGCGCTACGGTGTCCCTAAATAGATGTCGCCAAAGCCCTGCAGCCTATAAGAATCACTGTCCTGTCAGGTAAATTAAAATATCAGCAGAACGGGAAACGCGCCCGCACATCCTACGGGCGCGTCCTGCGGCGCATATCCTGGGGCGCACATAAATAAAAACAAATATATAACAATTTAATTAAATCAAATGAATAAAAAAACTGTGCGCGCACATCCTGCGGCTGCCGCAAATCCTAAATAAAAAATAAAAAAATTAAATTAAATCAAATTTATATAAAAACTGCGCGCGCACATCCTACGGACGCGTGCTGCGGCGCATGTCCTGGGGCGCACATAAAAAAAAAAAATATATATAATAATTTAATTAAATCAAAGTAATAAAAAAAACTGTGCGCGCAAATCCTGCGGCGCACATAAATAAAGAATATATTTAAAAATAAAAACCATAAAAATGTAATTTATCAAATTAATAAACAAACTGTGCGCGCACATCCTGCGGGCGGTGCACATTCTAAATAAAAAAGCATGAAATTGAGTACGCCAAAGCTAATTCCGATTTATAAAACCATGCACACGCAAAACCTCAACTCCAAATCCGCCCTCCACCCCCCCAATTTCTACTATAAACGGTCAATGCAAAGCACGTCACGAATATTAAATTATGAATCCGACCAATGGGTTTCCACCGTGAGTCCTGACCGAGGCACGGCATCAAGCGATGTGAAGAGGAAGTGAAACTTTCTGACACTGACATCGAGTTGTTTGTTAGTGAGGTGGAGGTGAAGAGCGACTTTATAGGACAGCAGTGATGTCACTAATAAAGAAAATACACTGATACTCTGCCGCTGCTGCTGTGGATAACACAATGTGTGAGATCAGAAATCGCTGAACCCTCGCTTCCTCCTCATCCTTCCATTCGCATGCACAAATCGTGCAGAACCCCGCATCGGTGTCACGGCAGTATTTATCCATTTAGAGCATCGGACCGATTCCCTCACATCAGTGGATCCTTGCCTCCACTCTGGGATATTATTTGGAAAGTTTCTACATTTCTTGTTAGTGATCTCCTGTGCGCTCTATGCGCTCTGCGCTGGGTGGCTCTGCGCGCTGGGTCGCTATTACATGTGTAGCGGGTCAGTTCTTAATAAAGTTTTATACTTTTAGCAGTGTCATTTTCCCCGCTCTGGATGTGTTAATTCACCTGACAGGACGGCAACTCCTATAGGCTGCAAGGAGGCCGAGGAGTTTATTTAGGGACACCTTAGCACTCTCCCTTGTCCTCTCTCTCTCTCTCCCCACTGCCGGTCCTGTGGGTGTGTGCGGAAGTTTAGCGTGAGCGCAGCACGTGTGGTCGCAATTGTTTGTCGCAGTAAGTTGCTGGAAGTTATATAATGTTAACGGCGATCACAGAGAAAGTGTCCGCAAATTGTAACTGAAGTTTGTCCTTAGAGCCCAGCGTGAAGCTGTGTCTGTGTGCGACTGTGACGGCGTCACCGTGGATGCACGCTGTCCCTGCTTTATTTTAATGAATTAAAAGTATGAGATAAGGATGTGTTTTTATGTTTGTAAATGTTTTTAAATATTATAAATGTGTTTAAATTGTGTGACCTAACTATAACATGTTTGTTTTATAGGGCTGCCTCCAGCTAAATAGTTACGGTCACGGTTTTTTCCCACTTTAGATTTTATTTAGATTATTTGGTTTGATTATTTGTTTCTTTGTGTTTTGTTTTGTTCTATTGCAAGGTGCAATATATATGGTTGACTGGGACTGTGCAATTCAGCGGTAGTGACTTTAATGGTGGTGAATTATTGGCTCCATAAAGTAGAGGCCCTCTTTTGTCATTTTGTTGTTGTATATCGTTTGCAGTGATTTTCTTAAAGTGTGTTGTGTTTGGTTTTTAATGCATGATATTTCAGCATTGTACAATTGGGTCTGGAGCCTCTAATTTCTCTCTATTTTAAACTGTCATTTATATCAAGTCCAGGCCAGCCTTTCCAACCTTTGCACATGTCACTTTACTGTTTGAGCAGTCTGTTTTAAATCATTTGCATTTATTAAATAAATTGTATTTTGTATTGATATCTCAGCCTCCCGTCCCGTCTTATTCTGGATACTTGTTGAACCGAATTGACATTAACTGTCATCTCTGAACCATTTTTAATCACTACACATGCTTGCATTGTTACGATTCTTAAAGTGTGCTATGGTTGTTTAATGTATGATATATTAATGTAATGAACCGACTGATAACTGTCATGCTCTGAAATCTACATCAGTAATGGACAACAAAACCAGTATTAGTATTTCAGTAGCTGCATTTCATTTACCGTAATCATTCAGTATACGTTGTTCAGAATATCACATCAACACAGGGAACCAAGGTTTTGGTAAAGAGGAGTTTAATTTATAGGAACTGACTGTCATCATGCTGCTATTACCTTAAATTACATTGTACAGTATTTGGGATTATGTTGAATTTTATTTAAAACAATAATAAACAGACAAGTTAATTTACATGACAATTGTTTACAGTGCGGAAGTTACACTGTAACAGACTGCGTCACACTCGCGCTGTGGGTTTTATGCGGTGTCCTCGCCGCCGGTCTACGGGGAGTATAAAGCGAGCGCACGGACGGAAGTTGCATCCGCGCAGGACATCAGCTCCTGTGGGAACACACGAGCAAAGCGGAAGCGCATTGCTCCGCGCCCGTCAGCCCGTGATTCTGCTTTCTCCGCTGGTTGTGTATGCTCCGTTCAATGAAGGGGTTCGGGGTAAATGATGATCTTCATAGCATTTAATCATGTTCGGGGAAACACTCGGGGATATTGAAACTCCAGGAGAACCGCAGGGAACTCTAAAGTACGGGACACATATTTTAACATTTAAATATAATATGTCATTAATATCGTTTAAAATCATTTCCCAGTGTGTTTCCCCGAACTATGCCCCGAAACCATCGGTGCCGAACGCGATCGCAGCCGAAGTGAACAGCGCCACTGAGTTACATGGGGGCGGGCGTGAATGTTACGGGGTCAATTCTGAATAAAGTTTTATAGTTTTGGCAGTATTATTTTCCCCGTTCTGCTGATGTTTTAATTTACCTGACAGGACGGTGATTCCTATAGGCTGCGGGAAGTCGGCGCAGTCTATTTAGGGACACCGTAGCTCTTCCCTTCTCCCCCTCTCTTATTGTGTCCGTGACATTAAGTTAAGTTGTCTTTTCCTGTTTTAGTAATTGTTCTCAAGACAATAAGGACGGGGTGGGTCCCTGCTTTATTTGAATGAATTAAAGGTATGACATAATGATGTGTTTAATGTTTGTAAATGTTTTTGAAACATTTTGATAAACTGGTTCAAATTGTATGACCTAAATACAACATGTTTGTTTCTGTTGAGTTGTGTTGCACTATTGCTGCAGCTACCGTTGCATTCGGAGGAAAGAATAAATGATGGCGTTATCTTTAGCCGTTGTTGGCGTATTTATTAACAGGCTGCTGACACATCAGTCTCACGGTCAGAGCTACTTTAACTGACACACTAACATATAGCAGGTTGGCTCTTATAGCCTGTACCTTGGCGCCATCCTGTGGCGTAACCATATATACATATTACAATACAGCATTACATATACATCTGAGTACATAATGAATATATCTCAACACCCCCACTTGTACTCAGGTTGCTATACTTCAAGCAAAAGAAACACAGGAAAACAGAATGAATGTGAACCTCTGTCATACACATATCAATCTCCAAAAAGAGCATTTGCAAACTTCTTCAGTTTCAACTTATTTACAGGTTTGGTCATTACATCAGCAACCATGTCATCAGTAGAACAATACATCAAAATCACCCTTCCCTCAATCACAGTTGACCTGATAAAGTGGTACTTTATGTCAAAGTGTTTACACCTCTGTCTGTGTACAGGGTTTTTGGCAAGAGCTATTGTCCCCTGATTGTCCTCATGTACAATAGTTTGTGTGTAATTGTAGTTATCTATACCCCCTAGTAACTGCTCCAGGTATAGACACTCCTGTATGGTTGAAGCCAGTGCCATATATTCTGCCTCGCAGGTTGATAGCGCAACTGTGGGTTGTTTTCTAGTCTTCCACGAGACTAGAGAGCTGTTCTGACTAAGACTGACAGAGTATCCTGTGGTACTGCGTCTGTCACTTGTATCAGCCGCCCAGTCAGCATCACTGTAGGCTTGTATACCTAGCTCCTCACTGTCGTTTCTCTTAAAGCTTAACCCTTTCTCTGCAGTGCCTTTGAGATACAGTGCCTTGCATAAGTATTCACCCCCTTTGGACTTTTCTACATTTTGTCATGGTATAACCACAGATTAAAATGTATTTCATCGCGAGTTTATGTAATGGACCAACACAAAATAGTGCATCATTTGGAAGTGGGGGGAAATATTACATGGATTTCACAATTATTTACAAATAAAAATCTGAAAAGTGTTGAGTGCATATGTATTCACCCCCTTTACTGTGAAACCCCTAACAAAGATCTGGTGCGACCAATTGCATTCACAAGTCACATTTGCAAGTCACATAATTAGTAAATAGGGTCCACCTGTCTGCAATTTAATCTCAGTATAAATACACCTGTTCTGTGACGGACTCAGAGTTTGTTGGAGATCATTACTGAACAAACAGCATCATGAAGACCAAGGAGCTCACCAAACAGGTCAGGGATAAAGTTGTGGAGAAATATGAAGCAGGGTTAGGTTATACAAAAATATCCAGAGCTTTGAACATCTCTCTGAGCACCATAAAATCCATCATAAGAAAATGGAAAGAATATGGCACAACCGCAAACCTACCAAGAGGAGGCCGTCCACCCAAACTGAAGAGTCGGACAAGGAGAAAATTAATCAGAGAAGCAACCAGGAGGCCCATGGTTACTCTGGAGGAGTTGCAGAGATCCACAGCTGAGGTGGGAGAATCTGTCCACAGGACAACTATTAGTCGTCTACTCCACAAATCTGGCCTTTATGGAAGAGTGGCAAGAAGAAAGCCATTGTTGAAAGGGATCCATAAAAAATCCCGTTTGGAGTTTGCCAGAAGCCATGTGGGAGACACAGCAAACATGTGGAAGAAGGTGCTCTGGTCAGATGAGACCAAAATTGAACTTTTTGGCCTCAATGCAAAACGCTATGTGTGGCGAAAACCCAACACTGCCCATCACCCTGAGCACACCATCCCAACAGTGAAACATGGTGGTGGTAGCATCATGCTGTGGGGATGCTTCTCTTCAGCAGGTACAGGGAAACTGGTCAGAATAGAGGGAAAGATGGATGGAGCCAAATACAGGGAAATCCTTGAAGAAAATCTGATGCAGTCTGCAAAAGACTTGAGACTGGGGCGGAGGTTCATCTTCCAGCAGGACAATGACCCTAAACATACAGCCAGAGCTACAAAGGAATGGTTTGGATTAAAGAATGTTAATGTCTTAAAATGGCCCAGTCAAAGCCCAGACCTCAATCCAATAGAGAATCTATGGCAAGACTTGAAGATTGCGGTTCACAGACGGTCTCCATCCAATCTGACTGAGCTTTATCTTTTTTGCCAAGAAGAATGGACAAACCTTTCCATCTCTAGATGTGCAAAGCTGGTAGAGACATACCCCAAAAGACTTGCAGCTGTAATTGCAGCGAAAGGGGGTTCTACGAAGTATTGACACAGGGGGGTGAATACTTATGCACCCAACAGATGTCAACTTTTTTGTTCTCATTATTGTTTGTGTCACAATAAAATTTATTTTGCACCTCCAAAGTACTATGCATGTTTTGTTGGTCAAACGGGAAAAAGTTTATTTAAGTCTATTTGAATTCCAGTTAGTAACAGTACATAATGGGAAAAAGTCCAAGGGGGGTGAATACTTATGCAAGGCACTGTACCTTAAAACATGCTTCACAGTGACCCACTGCTCCTCTGTAGGCTCAGCAAAATACTGTGATAATCTGCTCACCACAAAACTTAAATCCGGTCTGGTACAAGTAGTCAAGTATATAAGACTACCAACAGCCTCCCTGTACATCCTGACATCTTCCATCTTTACTGCATCTTCAGTATACTCTAGCTTCTGCTCACAGGGTGTTTCTCTGGTCCTACAATCTTGCATATTAAAACGCTGTAGTATCTTGTTAGTGTATCTTTCCTGTGACATCTTTACACATCCATCTGATTGACTGAAATCAATACCCAGAAAATGTTTGAGTTTGCCTAAATCTTTCATCTTAAACTTTTCTGCGAGCATCTCTTTCACCTTTTTCAGTCTTTCTTCATTGCTTGCTGCAATGATCAAGTCATCGACCCATGTGATTATGATCACCTTCCCTTCATTTGACTCTTTGGCATAAACACAGTGGTCGGCTGGGTTTTGTAATATTATGTTTTTTTTAAACCATTTCATTTATATTGCTGCCTCAACGTGATGCTGACACGGACACGTTAACTCGGGATGGGTTTTTGTAGGATTTTTATTTCAGCGAGACCTTCAGTAGATCACCACACTTCACTCACAAGCGCTTTGTGAAAATGACGAATCTGCCACCGGCTCTGCAAATGACCCTCAACATCTGGAGAAGGTAAAGAAATCGCCAATGTCAGGCCATGTGTGTTCTGTTATTGTCCGGAGACTCCGCCCTCTGTTGCTTCCTCTTTTTGTCCCTCACCTGTTCCCGGTCATCAACCTGATTGTTTGCCTGATTTGTTCACCTGTTTCTTGTCTTTGTTCCCCCTTCTATTTAAGCCCAGTCTTCCTGTTGTCCCCTGTCGGATTGTATCGTTTGTTTGTGAGAATCTATGTAAAGATTCTGCCGTGTTTGAACCTTGTTTTACCTGGTATGGTACTAGACTCAGATTTCTGATCCTCTCTGTTTTTCCCTTTTGGAATTCTGTTTTTGAATTGGACTCTCTGTTTTTTGCACTTGTGTTTTTTGCCTTTTTGGATCCTTGTTTTTTCTATTTTTGGAAATAAATAAGTATTTTTTTGCATCTTGGTCTGCGATTTAGTCCTTACTCTGAGAAAGGAGAGGCACTGTCTAACGCCGAGTTTACCCCGGGGCGTGGAAGCGCAGTGCAGCGCCAAGGAAATCAAGCGCCTCCTATCCACCCCCTGTTAAACCTTTGTGCGGTGCACATCGGATGCGCTGCGTCGCGCTGCTTCACTCGCGCCCTGAACCAATGGTTTCGGCGTAGAGTCTATTTTTTTCACTCGCCGCGAGCGTAACGCGCCAAGAAACAAACTGAAAATGATTTTAAACGATCTGTTGTCCTAGAGTTTTAATTTCCCCAATTTTCCCAATCACATAATTAAATTCCCCCCTGCCCATCCACTACAGCTACACAAGCAGTCATATGGATACAAATAGAGGGGGGGGCTATGAGACCATCATCATATACCCCCAAACGAGTACATTGAACGGGTTACATTCAACAGCAAGCGGAGAAAGCAGAATCGCGGGCTGACCGTCGCTGAGAAATGCACATCCGGTGTGAACAGCCACCTAAAAACGATGAAATGAACTGAACTATGAAGTAGTTCAGATTTTGAATGGTGAACTATGAACGTGAACTATTCATGTTTACTTGTATGAACTGAACTTTGAACTAGTTCATGAGAGGTGTGAACGTGCACAACACTGTTCAAATCGTAATTCACGTCGGCAGCAACGACTCCCGGCTTCGCATGTCGGAGGTCACTAAAGTTAATGTTGAGTCGGTGTGTGCTTTTGCAAAAACGATGTCGGACACAGTAATTTTCTCTGGCCCTCTACCTAACACAACAGGTGATGACATGTTGTCTTTTAACCTCTGGCTGTCGAGGTGTCCTGTAAACGGTGTGGGCTTTGTAGATGACTGGCAAACCTTTTGGAGGAAACCTGGACTTGTTAGGAGAGACGGCGTTCATCCCACTTGGGATGGAGCAGCTCTCTTATCTAGGAATATTACTCAGTCTATTACATGACAACCCAGAGTTGGGACCAGGAAGCAGAGCTGCAGTGCTAAAAACTTCTCTGCGCTCCCTCTGGGACAGTCACACAACCCCATAGAGATTGTGTCTGTCCACCGTCCGAATCCACACAATAATCTAATACAAATTAACACAACCTCTGAAACAACACAGGAAACCAAGACTTTGAAATGTGGTCTTTTAAACATTAGATCACTGTCATCAAAGGCTATTTTAGTTAATGAACTAGTCTCAGACTACAACATAGATGTATTATCCCTCACTGAGACGTGGCTGCATCCTGATGAATATGTCAGTCTAAATGAATCTACTCCCTCCAGTCATATAAATTCACAGGTTCCCAGAGAATTCGGACGAGGAGGTGGAGTTGCTGCTATTTTTAACCCCAGTCTATCAATTAATCCTAAACTAAACTATAACTCATTTGAATGTCTTGTTCTTCCACGCCAATCCAGGAAACACCAACAGCCAATCATATTTGCTGTAGTTTACCGTGCTCCGGGGGCTTAAACTGAATTATTTACGGAATTCCCCGAGTTTTTTTCAAACCTAGTCCGAAAGACCTATAACATAATTATTGTTGGTGACTTTAATATTCATGTTGACAATAATAAAGATAGCCTTAGTGTAGCATTAATTTCGATACTAGATTCAATTGGTTTCAGTCAGTGTGTACACCAACCTACTCATTGTTGTAACCACACACTTGACCTTGTATTATCATACGGTGTCGGAATTGAACATTTAACAGTACTCTGATCACCCAGGATCAGTTTACCAAAATAATCTCAGGTTCTAAACCAACAACCTGTATCTTAGACGACATTGCCCTTGCTTTCAATGAAACAGTCAGGAACTGGTGAGTGATCTTCGATCCTGATTTGTCCTTTAATTCTCACCTACAACTAATTTCTAGGACCGCCTTTTTCCACTTGCGTAATATCTAAAAAATCAGACATGTACTTCGCAAAAAGATGCAGAAAAACTAGTCCACGCCTTTGTTACATCCAGACTGGACTATTGTAATTCATAACTATCATGCTCCAGCAGTAAGTCGTTAAAAAATCTGCAGCTTGTCCAAAATGTTCTTCAATGATACTGAAACAACCCTTAAGATATAGGCTTGTGTTTATATACACGGTATATGCATATAGATCTATATATCTATATATATATCCCCTGATGCTGTCAGAACACATGAACCTGCTGAATGTTGCATCAGTAAAGATACAGACACTGATGCACATGTTTTTATCTCATTACACCAGGATCACTGGTCTTATTATAAAATCTGTACAACAGAGAACTTCTGTCTCACGTTTCTTCTTTATTCTATTCTACTTGTTTTCATGTTCATATACAGTTCTTCCGCCATCTGCAGGCAGACGTCACCACTGACTCTGATTCTTTCAGTTCATGAGGAGTTTGTTTTCAATGTGTTTCTCTATAATTTGTTTAAGTCTTGACATTTTAAGTAAAAAGCCTTGATATTATGTATATTAGGATTTGGCTCTATTTGTAACCGGTCTATCCTTTGTGGTCTACCTGCGTTGTGTGTCAGTTTGTGAAGTAGAAGACCGGGACAGGACTTGTATCACTACTGAATTTGTCTGTTATGTTGAAGCCACAGTTCATGTGATTGAACCGTTTTTTTATTTAACACAAGTACTGAGTACATTGTACAAAGACCTTTTCCTTATAAATCAAACACGACACTTTGGTGAATTAAGGTTTTCAGTCATCAAATGTTGTCTTAGACACATAATGAGATTATTGACTCATATCTTAACAATCAATGATTGATTGGATTCAAACCAAAATGTAAAAGCCCTGTGATTAATTTCAAATTACAACAAAACATTCATCAAAGTGTTCATGTGTGATTACAATACTGTGCGTGTTGCTGCTGGGACTTTCTATATCATATCTGCCAGTCGTGCACATTACAACAGAATTTACTGATGCAACATTCAGCAGGTTCTTGTGTTCTGACAGCATCAGGGAATATATATACATATAGATATATAGATCTATATGCATATACTGTGTGTATATACACACAAGCCACTAAATATGATTTTATTAAATATTGAAATTGAAAATCGTTATTTGTATATCCCATATTCACAAATCACAATTTGTCTCATAGGGCTTCAACATGGTCTGACATCCTCTGTCCTTAACCATCAGCAAGAGTAAGGAAAAACTACTAAAACCCTTTTACAGGGTAAAAATACGTAGAAACCTCAGAGAGAGCCACATGTGAGGGATCCCTCTCCCAGGACTGACAGAAGGGCAATAGATGTCAAGTGTACGAAAACATCATCAAGATTAAAGTTTTTAGCAGCATTAGTGAGGGTAAACATTTTGAAGGATAACTTCAAAACTATATGTCAAGCAGTCCTGCTGCAACTAAATGCTTCCTAGTTTAGAACATAGGACAAGTAACGTTCTGCTGCACTAATTAGCTCTAACTATAAGCTTTATCAAATAGGAAGGTTTTAAGCCTACTTTTAAACATACAGATGGTGTCTGCTTCCCGAACTGAAAGTGGTAGATTATTCCACAGCAGAGGGGCTTGATGGCTGAAAGCTCTGGCTCCTACTCTACTCTTTAAAACATAGTCAAATGAAGCAGCAGTTTACAGGGTGAAGGAGTGGGGAATATTAAATTAAATAATATGAATATATGTGAAGTAAGTGTATTTGTATGAGTGGGGGAGCAGAATGTATATGGTGACTGTTCAGAGGGTCAGTGTTGATTGTTCAGAAGCCTAATGGCCTGGAGGAAGAAGCTGTTTGTGTGTCTGGTAGTCCGTGCTCGGATGCTCCGGTAACGTCTGCCAGACAGCAGCAGTGTGAGAAGTCCACAGCCTGTGTGGCTCTGGTCCTTGATGATCTTCAGTGCTCTTCTCAGGCATCTTGTGCTGTAGATGCCTTGCACGGAAGGGAGATGGCAGCCGATGATACCAGGTCAGGTCATCTGTGATGAACACACCGAGGAGCTCACCACCTGGGGTCTGCTCGTCAGGAAGTCCAAGATCCAGTTACACAGGGGGGTTTTAAGACCCAGGCTCCTGAGCTTGGGGACGAGCTTGGCAGGCACAATTGTGTTGAATGCGGAGCTGTAGTCCACGAACATGATCCTCACATATGTGTTGGCCTTCTTCAGGTGGGAGAGGGTGGTGTGTGTTGTCGGGGCGATGGCATCGTCCGTGGATCGGTTTGGGCGGTGAGCAGATGTGGCTTTTGACCAGCCGCTCGAAGCACTTCATGATGGTGGAGGTCAGTGCTACAGGGCGGTAGTCGTTTAAGCAGGTGATGGATGATTTCTTAGGTATGGGGATGATGGTGGCCTGCTTGAAGCAGGAGGGGACTGTCGAGAGATTTAGGGAGAGGTTGAATATGGAGGTGAAGACCTCCGTTAGCTGGTAATAGAGCAGTAATGCTGGTTATGATTTATGACTTTTAATCATAATACTTAATTAGGTGGATTTTATGCTCGCCACAATAGAGCCACCTCCTCGTGTCATAACTAAACTGCAAATTATATTATTTCTATGGTCAGAATCTTGGTCATGTCATTTATTTGTATCAATATATACATTTATTTAGTCAATAAAGTAACATTTTAGTTTTGAGAGCTCAAGATGATCTCTAAACTTATTTTGAGACTGACCAGTGATCCAAAACTCAAAGACGAATCATTTAGAAAATAAACAGACATTAAGAGGAGATCAGGAATTCTTCACTTTTCAATATTCTAACGAAATGCTTGATTGATAATTTAATCAACAAGCTTTTGCTTCTGGATTTTCTAAATGATTATTTTGTCTCCCAAGCCAGCAGTTCAGAGCAAGCTGGAAAGAAAACAAAAGATCACAGACAATTCATCTACACATGTAAAAGATAAGACTGGCAAATTAAAAAATATTAATATCTGACATGGGAAAAATTGTATTTCACATTAGTGAGTCATGAAATTGGATTTTATTCTGAAAGCATCATCAGTCAGAAACTTCAACAGTGGTCAAAATCAGTTTTGGATTTTCCTTCTTTTGGCCACTAGGGGGTAGGCATGTTCCATCATAATCTGGTAATTTTGTGAAAAGGAGTTTCCAACAGAACCCTCTATTCCTCTCTTTTCTTTTTCTGTTCAGTGCTTTTTGAACATGAGAAAACTTTCACAGGTGGGTGTTGGATTACAGAAACTGTATTTTAGAAATGTTTAACACTTTACTCTCTCCTTTTGGTCATTTGACCTATCTATCAGATTCTAAATCTTAGAATAAGATATATTAAAAAATAAAGTTTCCTTCACAGTGTTTTTCTTCTATACATTGTAATTATTCTGTCTAACTTCAGTACATTTGACCTCCAGTCGCTGCAGCAGTCACATGTATTGATCTGGACCTCAGATATATCTTATCTCCACAGAGCTGCAGCTGTGATCAGTCCCTTCAAACAAACACACTTTAAACAGCCTGATTGGCCTCTGCTCAATAAAACCCTGTGTGTGAAACCTGTGGAGCAAGTGGACTTTCCCTTTCAAACACGAGTCTGAATTTTGATGGGTTGACAGGGACAATTTATATAATTTACGAGACTTAGCCTGGAATAACTGAAATATCACCTGTTTAAATAAAGCAGAGACAAAATGCAGACATTAATGTAAATCATCTCTGAAATGCCAAAAGAGACAAGTGGTGATCCGACAGAGGGATAGAGAATTGAAAAATAAGATGACAACTGCAACAAGCATGTAAACTAGATTCAAACTGGCAAAATAAGATGAAAGCACAGCTTCTATGAGAGAGCCACTGCTTTCCCCCTCACTGTAGAGACTGAATCAAAGCAGCCTTAGACAAATCCTCCTTCTGTCTGTAGGCCCAAGTGCTTTGTGTTCTATTAAAGCCCATGGAAATCTACACTCTGTACGTTGTTTGATGTTGCCAACTTGTCATCTCTGTATCTCCGCAGACTTCACACATGGGCTGTTTTCTATATATAAAACTCTGTCCGAGTTGTTTCCTCTTTACCTGTGTACATACATGTATATGTAAGGGGGGGGGGGGGGGGGGGGGTGTACCACCACTCGAGGGCTGGTGATAAGATAACTGGAAAGTTTTCACATTACAACGTGATCATATTTCACGTTATGATGATCCGTAACACGTTAATTATGCTCAGAAGATTGCATGTGTGTTGTGTATGTTTTGTATGACCGCTGTATGTGTGTGTTCGTATTCTGTCTGTTGTAACAATGTGTTACTGCCTTCTTGGCCACATCTGTCTTGTGAGAGATTTAACTCAATGAGATCTTTACCTGGTTACAGAATGTCCATGGAGTTAACTATTCTAATGTTCAAAGTTTTTTTCATAAACCAAACTAATGATGCTCTGCCATGGCAGCACATTCAAGTTACTTTAGTTCATCGTAACACTTACAAGCCTTCTTTTGTAAAAGCTTCTCATTAATTAAGTCTAATTGGCTCCTGTATATCAAACATGTTTTTTTTTTTTTGTTTTTTTTTTTACTGAATTCTCATTTAGATTTGATGTTCAGTTCAGGAAGTACTTTTGTCAAATGTTGTCCCAGAAATTCTCCAGTCATCTGTGCTTATCATTGATTATTGGGAAAAGGGGAAATGTATAAGTTGTATTTCCCACATGTGTTTTAATTGAAATGTGAGGGCAGCTGCATGCAAGACATTAAAACACCCAAATAAAATTTAAAACATTTTATTCATTAGTCGACAACATATTATAAACCCCTAACAGAGTAAAGACTTGTTCAGGGCATGATGTCACCCAGTGTACATTATACAGAGTAGGAGCAGGGGTTGCAGTAGGGGGTTTCTGTCCATTTACAAATATCTCTGTATAAGTTTTATAAGTGTATGAGTTGTATTTCCCACATGAGTTTTCATTAAAAACTTAGTGGGGGTGGAGCCTGCCCTCTTCCGTGCATCCACTGTGTCCTTCAACAAAAGGGAGAGCCTTGGTGCCCTCTTCCCTTCCTCTGCGATGAACCTCAGCTGGTTATAGTAGGAGTCCAGAGACGTGACCACCTCCAGGTCCTGCTAGATGAGCTGGAGGAGCTCACAGAGGCTCTCCAGAGATGGCCCGTCTCCGTTCTGCAGCAGCCTCCTGATGCAGCAGTACATGGCTTTCTCCTCCAGAACCTTTGAGAGGAACAGCTCCCCAATAAACTTGATGCTATTGAGGAGGCGTCCGGAAGGTTTTGCGTTGAGTTGCTCTTCCCTCAGCCGGTCGATGACCCTCACGTCCCTGACTGGCTCCAGGCAGGACCCACTCTTCCGATAAATGCCCTCCCTTTCAAAGTTCTTCCTGAACTCTGCCTGGCAGTGTTTGACCAGCAGAGACCTGAAGGAGACGCTGGCTGACCAGTCGGACAAGGATTGGACCTCCACCTGAAGAGGAGAAAACCATAAGGAAATATTAACATTAATGCTACTCACATACATACATAGTGATCAGTGTGTTCTGATTTGAGGATTAAATCAGCACACAAATGAATGAAAATAAGTGAACTCATTATTTGAATAAGACAACATGGGTCAAAAGTGACCCCACTCAGTATTTATTATTTATATCTTTGCAGTAAATTATTTCCGTCATTTAGTATTTCAGGTATTTTTCAAATAACTGTTTTTTTCACTTCCCTTCTAATTCACAACATGGGTCAAAAATGTTGTATTGTAAAATACATTCTTATTAAGTCTTATTTACAATCTATTACTAGTGAGAAAGATAATTTATAATTTACCCAAGGGGTTTGCATAGCTTGTTTATCAAAAGGCTAAATTAAGGTTACAACCTGCATACAAAAGATAAGCTGTCCAACTAATTAAGAAACAGGATAAAGTAGCTTCCAACGCAACATGGCGCCGTACTAACGGGTGCCTGTCGTAGCAGCTCCTGGTACTACTGTCGGTTTTTTTGTGTTTTTATAACGTTTGCGATTTGTTTTTTATATTTATTTTTGCACTGCTCTGTGCATCTCCGTCCCGCACAATGACGAGATGCTTTTGAAATTTATTGGACACTTTTTATAACTTTTAACCGCACTTCGGTCTCTTCGGATCACTGGGAGAATGCCTGCAACACACGCCGGCATTGTTTACACCCGCGACCAGCTGATCGCCCTGAGGCACACTACCCTCTTGGCCGGAGAGAGACCCACCATCCCGGAGGAACTAAAGAGGAGACGGCGGGGCTGCAGAGCGGGGCTTAAACGGAGGAAGGAGAAGAGGAAGTTTAAGCCCTTCATCCCTGCAGTAATCACTGGAAACGTGAGGTCGCTGGCAAATAAAGTGGACGAACTGGAAGCGCTCATCAGGACACAGAGGGAGTACAGGGAGTCCAGTATTGTGTGTCTCACGGAAACGTGGTTGCACGAGCAGATACCGGACTCCAACGTCACCATTCCTGGCTTCCAGACGGTTCGAGCCGACAGAGACACCATCGCGACCGGCAAGAAGAAAGGAGGGGGACTCGCCGTGCTCGTGAACAACAGGTGGTGTCACCCCGGGCACGTCACCGTTAAACATCGTGTCTGCAGCCCGGACATCGAGCTCGTCGCCGTCGGACTTCGTCCATATTATTTGCCGAGGGAGTTTACCAGTGTTTTCGCCATCAATGTTTACATTCCTCCATCTGGGAACGCAGAAGCAGCGTGTGACGTCATCCACACTGTGACTGCAGGATTACAGACACAACACCCCGGGGCCTTCATCATCATCACAGGTGACTTTAAACATGCTTCCCTCTCATCCACACTCCCAACCTTCTTCCAGTTTGTAAAATGTGCCACCCGGGAAAATAAGACTTTGGACCTATATGCAAATGTTAAGGATGCATACAGCTCCACTGCCCTGCCACCACTGGGCAGGTCAGACCACAACCTAGTCCTGCTCTCACCATCTTACAAGCCTGTGATTCAGCAGCACCCAGTCACAGTGAGGACAGTGAGGAAATGGTCTCATGAGGCCATGGAAACACTGCGTGGGGCCCTGGAGGCCACAGACTGGGATGCTCTGTATGAGCCACATGGTGAGGACATTGATGGCCTGACTGACTGTGTCTCTGAGTACATTGGGTTCTGCATCGATAACACCATCCCCACTAAAGAGGTCCGCTGTTACCCAAATAACAAGCCGTGGGTTACAAGCGACCTGAAGGCCCTTCTCAATGAGAAGAAGAGGGCCTTTAGATCACGGGACAGAGCAGAACTCAAACGGGTTCAAAGGGAGCTCAAGCGCAGCATCAGGGAGAGCAAGGACAACTTCAGAAGAAAACTGGAGCACAAACTGGAGGAAAACAACACCAGGGACGTCTGGAGTGGTATGAAGGAGATCACTGGTTTCAAGAGGAGAGATGGGGGAGCAGCTGGGGATGAACGACGTGCGAATGAGCTGAACACGTTCTTCAATAGGTTCAACTCCAACCCCCCAGCCCCCAGCGGACCATCCACTGCCTCCACTGACTCTACGACTGCCTCTACTGCGTCTCTGAGCAACAACCCCCCACCTCCCCCCATCACCCCCTGCCCCCCACCACCCCAGTCACCATCTCCCCCCACCCCCCCGCTGGCCTTTACCACAGACCTTCTCACACCTCCCACCCCCAGGACATCCTCACATCCCCCACAGCCCCCCACCACCTCCTGCAACACAAACATCTCTGCACCACCCTCAAACCCATCGCTGACATCCCCCACCCCCCAGTCTGGACTCCACATCACAGCCAGCCAGGTGAGGAGAGAGCTGGAGAGGCTCAAACCGAGGAAAGCTGCGGGGCCGGACCGCATCAGCCCTCGTTTGCTGAAGGCCTGTTCCAGCCAGCTCTGTGGAGTTCTCCAGCACCTCTTCAACCTGAGCCTACACCTTCAGAGAGTGCCAGTGCTCTGGAAAACATCCTGCCTGGTCCCAGTGCCCAAAAAAGGACGTCCTGCTGCACTGGAGGACTACAGGCCGGTGGCACTGACCTCTCACATCATGAAGGTCATGGAAAGACTGGTCCTGGCCCACCTCAGACCGCTGGTGTGCCCATCACAAGACCCCCTGCAGTTTGCATATCAGCCCCATGTTGGGGTTGATGATGCAATCATCTACCTGCTGCAGAAGGCTTACTCCTCCCTGGACAGACCCAACACCTCAGTCCGGATCATGTTTTTCGACTTCTCCAGCGCCTTCAATACCATCCAGCCCACTGCTGAAGGCCAAACTGGAGGGCACGCAGGTGAGTGCTCCCCTCATCGCTTGGGTCGATGACTATCTGACGGGCAGACCACAGTTTGTGAGATTACAGAACTGTGTGTCTGATCATCTGATCAGTAACATCGGGGCCCCCCAGGGAACTGTGCTGTCCCCCTTCCTCTTCACCACATACACTGCTGACTTTAAGCACTGCACAGAGACGTGTCATCTGCAGAAGTTCTCTGATGACACGGCCATTGTGGGGTGTGTTGAGGGCGGAGGGGAGGCTGAGTACAGGGACCTGGTTGACCGCTTTGTGAAGTGGTGTGGGGAGAACCGCATGCAGCTCAACGTGGCGAAGACGAGGGAGATGGTGGTGGATTTCAGGAGGACCAAGCCCCTGCCCTCTCCTGTCTGCATCGGTGGGACGGCTGTGGAGGTGGTCCCTGCTTACAAGTACCTGGGTGTCACACTAGACAATAAACTGGACTGGTCCACCAACACAGAGGCCGTCTACAAGAAGGGCCTGAGCCGGCTTTATTTCCTGAGGAGGCTCAGGTCCTTCAACGTCTGCAACAAGATGCTGCAGATGTTTTATAAGTCTGTTGTGGCGAGCACCATCTTCTTTGCTGTGGTGTCCTGGGGTGCGGGCATCAAGGCTAAGGACGCCAACAAACTGAAAAAACTGATTAGGAAGGCAGAGTCTGTGGTTGGCTCTAAGCTTGTCACCCTGGAGGAGGTGGTGGAGGACAGGATGCTGGCAAAACTGCTGGCAATCATGGACAATCCCTCTCACCCCCTCCACAAAACACTAGACAAGCTAAGGAGCAGCTTCAGCCACAGACTCATTCAACCCCGCTGCTCTAAGGAACGATACAGGAAATCGTTCCTCCCAACCGCAATAAGACTATACAACTCATCTACCTCTGTCAGAGCCACCATCACAGAACTGCACTAAATATACCTGTCTCAATTCATCATTTTATACAATAATATTGTCTTTTGCACACTCTGTCTACATATTCTTACACTCACAGTATATTATATTATCTATTGTATCGCCAAATACTTATATTTATACCCGTACTATATATCATATATTATATCATACTCTTTGTATATTCTTTGTATATATAAGTCTATATACACATATTTTATTTATACATGTGTACATGTTATTAATATTATATTTTACTATTATTATTATTATATATACTGTTGCTGCTATTATTACTATATACTGCTATTATATTGGTATAATTACTATCATATATAAATATATATTATATACTATATATACTGTACTATTTTTGATATACTGTCTAACAATAACATTACCATCATATCATCAGTACTATTACCATCATCTGCCACTGCACCTTATCTACCTATTTTATCTTGTGTTTCTGTTTTTATTCTTTCTACCGCAATATTTTATATTTTATATTTTATTCTATTGTATTGTATTTTATTGTATTCAAATGTACCGGCTGCTATGACGACTTAATTTCCCCTCGGGATGAATAAAGTAATCTATCTATCTATCTATCTATCTATCTAGATGCATCACTTACTGTTGAGAGGTGCTGGCACAGCTCGGCGAAGACTGCAGCAGAGTGTGGCTTCTGCACGGCCCTCTTGAAAACGAGCTCAACCATTTCCTGCAACTGCTCCGCTATGGAGCCAGAACAGTCTCAAAAGGATTAAATGCACACAGAAATGAATACATGCGCAAAAAAGATCCACAAATACATTTTCAACGCCGCTGGCTCAACACACTTGTCACACTAATCAGCGGCGTTGTCCGGCTGACTGTGGCTGGTTAGAGCACTTCATGTGTGTACGGTCACATACGGTTATAACGAACTTTGATAACGGGGATAGCGGGCTAGCCACCATGCTAACTGCGGTGGGAACAGCGCCAAAACCCGCTGACTTAATCCCAAGGCTCTCATGACACTGTTTCTCAAACACCGTCAGGTTAGAAGCAAACACTTGGTAGTAGTTAGTATCGGGTGTCCGTGCTGACTGTGTGTGGAAGCTGGGGGGGAAGCTAGCTGCCTCCGTGTAGCTTCAAGCTGTTGCAGCTGTTGAATTAGCAACGCAGTTTGGAAACAAGACCGGGGAACCGCTGCGTTAAGACACGATAACATAAGCACTTTGACCCGCTGGGTGTCACTTTATTTCAGCAAAACTGTCGCGTCATCAACAGCCCTTTTCTGTTGTCATCGTTCACTGTGTGTGAGGAGCCGGGGATCAGCGTCTACTAATTCTATGTCTATTGGCTGGCGGGCTAAAAACCTCCAGGCTGCCTGCGGGCGTTTTAATGACGTCGTGTAATGGCACTCACGTGATTGGCTGTACAGGAGTGAGACATCTGATTGGCTACAGACGATCCCCTCTTAGAAAAAATGCATTCGTGAAACAGAGTCGCGTCAGGGGAGTCTCAAAAGTCTCACACACAAATGCAGCGAGGTTTACAAATTAAAAGCACTTTGTAAATGCAGGTCCAACAGTTTATATATGAATGTAACAAGCTCCAAATATGTATTTGATGAAGATTGCAAATACCTTTACATGCATATATTTGTGAATTTTTTTTCTATTTGTGTGTGCATCGGAAATATGTTTATGAATCTTATATTTTACATGTGAATTTTTTTTACTTATATATGGAATGAAACATTTGTGTGTGCATTGAAAATGTATTTGTGGATCTTTTTTGTGCATGTATTCATTTCTGTGTGCATTTAATCCTTTTGAGACTGTTCTGGCTCCATACTCCTCACCGTCCAACTCCTCGTGACTCAGATCCGTCATGAAAGCTTGAAAGTTTTCGGTGAAGCAGCTGACGGACTTCTTCCTCATCTCTCCCAGCAGAAGAGGAGCTGGCTTGCAAGTTAATTCCACGCTTTTATTTTGTTTTGGGATCATGTTGATTCCAATAAATCGAAGTTGTCTTCAAGGCAAATCCAAAGAAACAAGTTCCGGTGCAAGAAACAAGTTCAGGAGCAAGAAACAAGTTCAGGAGCAAGAAACAAGTTCAGGAGCAGGAAACAAGTTCCGGTGCAACCAGCCAATAGTGAGAAGACAACTGAGTGAAAAATGAAAACTGACGTTTAAGTAACGACAGACTTCAAAGGTATAAGGCTGTTGCCTTGGTGACCTGCAGTGACATACGTCAAAGGAACAAAGCCTGATAACGTAAAAAATAATAATACAGAAAATGCTTCTTTTTTTTTAAATGTAAAAGAAGTTTCATTAAATTCAAACTTAATAACGGTTTGAGTGAAAAATCCTAGAAGACGTTTCTGAAACTTAAAAAATAAATTATATTCAGAAGTGTTACAAAAAGGCTATCATACGCTAATAAGGAATGATAATGAGCTCTTTAAGGTATGAAAAAAACTGCGCGCGCACATCCTGCGGCGCACATAAATAAAAAATAAATACAATTAAATCAAATTAATAAAAAAACTGTGCGCGCACATCCTGCGGCGCACATAAATAAAAAATATATTTAAAAATAAAACATAAAAAATAAAAACAATTGTATCAAATTAATAAAAAAAGTGTGCACATTCTAAATAAAAAAGCATGAAATGGCGTACGCCAAAGCTAATTCCGATTTACAAAACCATGCGCACGCAAAACCTCAACTCCAAATCCGCCCTCCACAGCCCCAATTTCTACTATAAATGGTCAATGCAAAGCACGTCACGAATATTAAATTATGAATCCGACCAATGGGTTTCCACCGTGAGTCCTGACCGAGGCACGGCATCAAGCTATGTGAAGAGGAAGTGAAACTTTCTGACACTGACATCGAGTTGTTTGTTAGTGAGGTGGAGGTGAAGAGCGACTTTATGGGACAGCAGTGATGTCACTAATAAAGAAAATACACTGATACTCTGCCGCTGCTGCTGTGTATAACACAATGTGGGAGATCAGAAATCGCTGAACCCTCGCTTCCTCCTCCTCATCCTTCCATTCGCATGCACAAATCGTGCAGAACCCCGCATCGGTGTCACGGCAGTATTTATCCATTTAGAGCATCTGACCGATTCCCTCACATCAGTGGATCCAGTCTCTCAGCACGTGTCACCAAGTACGACATGAAGTGTTGTGAACTCAGTCTGTTGATATCAATCCTCTTCCGCTCCTCTCCTCTGAAGCAGAAGGAGCAGACACCAACACGCGCGGCTAGACCCGCTACGTCTTCCTCTGTATCTGACGCGTTGATGATGAAATGAAACAACTAACCTAAAACGACTTCTATAACAAATGTTATAACTTAGTCACACTTTAAAAGTATGACTAAGATATACGTGAGGAAGTGTCTGCTTAACCTCTGATATTAAAATGTTGAAGCCACAGTTTATGTGATTGAAGCGTTTATTTGTTTAACACAAGTCTGAGTAGATTTTCTCCCATGTATTTTCAACCCTAACTTCATAAACACTTGTATAGACATCATATATCAGAGACTTTATTTCTTCTCAACCTCTAATCTCAGATTCCTGTGTTCTGCAGCTTCTTCTGAATCAAGAGGAACGAGAGCTGTTTGTGGGACTCGTCTCCAAGAGGACAGGAAGAGACATTCAGAAGAAATCTGTCTCAATCAACCTTGTAGACTTTGAGTGGAGTTTCATATAGGTCAGTGAGAGCTCTCTCCCTAGGTCATTTGTCAATTTGTCTCTTTAATTTTGTACATGTAATCATATTGTTCTTCTCCTGTCCACTAAATATTAATCAATTCATTTCCAAATATGGGTATGCTTCCTTTCCATGTACACAAAAGGGAACATGCTCCCTTGTCCAAGGGCACGTAATCCAATGTAGGATTTGATCTCTTTATTTCTCTCTGTTAGAAATTAGGATCAGTTATTGGATGTATTTACTTCATGAATGTCACTTGTTGATCTTCCATGTAATCAAGTTGCAGAGCTTGTGTTGTTGAATTAATAGTTTTAAAGAGATTCGTCTGATAGAGGCAGTCTTATTTGACCAGGACCATTCAAAATGAATAAAGAAAGGAATATTTCATGTTGTTTTTAATTATCACGTGTTATACATTCTCTTTGTGGGATTAATGTTTTGTCCTGATACTTGCATCATTTCTCCAAGTGTTTTACAAGGTTCATTTGTTTTATCAAATGTAATGAACAGACTGATAACTGTCATGTTCTGAAATCTACATCAGTAATGGACAACTTTGTTTCTAACAACAAAAAAACAGCAAGTATTTCAGTAGCTGCATTTCATACCGTAATCATTCAGTATACGTTGTTCAGAATATCACATCAACACATGGAACCAAGGTTTTGGTAAAGATGAGTTTAATTTATAGGAACTGACAGTCATCATGCTGCTATTACATTAAATTAATAAGACCGTGTCCTCGCCGCCGGTCTACGGGGAGTATAAAGTGAGCGGACGGACGGAAGTTGCATCCGCGCAGGAGTCAGGACATCAGCTTCATGCAGCTCGTCCAGGGCCTGATGTCGGCATGTGGCGGAATGTGCACCGCTGTTATAACGACCGATGTAAACTCCCTCGGGATGTAATAAGGTCGGCATCTGATCACGAGCTGCTCCAGGTCCGGAGAACAGCCCGAAGAAATAATCTCCACATCTGAGCACCACACATTGTTCTCCATGCAGCAGACACCTCCTCCCTTGCTCTTCCCAGAGTGTGTTGTCCGGTCCTGACGCTGAATGGAGACCCCCTCGGGAACCATGGCGGAGTCCGGGATCCAGGGGTCGAGCCAAGTCTCCGTGAAAACCATCACGTTACAAAAAGTCAGACTGCGGTTCAGAACTGTTCCTTGTAAAGTGTGTTAAGATCTTCTTGTTGATGTTCCAGCCCGATTTGGGGGGTGGGTATCAACTGAGTTGAACCCATGTTTTCTCCTGGATTACAGAAGAGGGCCTATAGTTTTTCGTATGACTGAAGATTACAGCGCTCATTTATACGCTGGCTCGCAACAAACAATTTGCGTCCTCACCTGCTGCGGCCACGCTGCACTTACTCACACACACAGAAACGGCAGTGGAGAGAGAGAGAGAGGGCGAGAGGGAGCGCTACGGTGTCCCTAAATAGATGTCGCCAAAGCCCTGCAGCCTATAAGAATCACTGTCCTGTCAGGTAAATTAAAATATCAGCAGAACGGGAAACGCGCCCGCACATCCTACGGGCGCGTCCTGCGGCGCATATCCTGGGGCGCACATAAATAAAAACAAATATATAACAATTTAATTAAATCAAATGAATAAAAAAACTGTGCGCGCACATCCTGCGGCTGCCGCAAATCCTAAATAAAAAATAAAAAAATTAAATTAAATCAAATTTATATAAAAACTGCGCGCGCACATCCTACGGACGCGTGCTGCGGCGCATGTCCTGGGGCGCACATAAAAAAAAAATATATATATAATAATTTAATTAAATCAAAGTAATAAAAAAAACTGTGCGCGCAAATCCTGCGGCGCACATAAATAAAGAATATATTTAAAAATAAAAACCATAAAAATGTAATTTATCAAATTAATAAACAAACTGTGCGCGCACATCCTGCGGGCGGTGCACATTCTAAATAAAAAAGCATGAAATTGAGTACGCCAAAGCTAATTCCGATTTATAAAACCATGCACACGCAAAACCTCAACTCCAAATCCGCCCTCCACCCCCCCAATTTCTACTATAAACGGTCAATGCAAAGCACGTCACGAATATTAAATTATGAATCCGACCAATGGGTTTCCACCGTGAGTCCTGACCGAGGCACGGCATCAAGCGATGTGAAGAGGAAGTGAAACTTTCTGACACTGACATCGAGTTGTTTGTTAGTGAGGTGGAGGTGAAGAGCGACTTTATAGGACAGCAGTGATGTCACTAATAAAGAAAATACACTGATACTCTGCCGCTGCTGCTGTGGATAACACAATGTGTGAGATCAGAAATCGCTGAACCCTCGCTTCCTCCTCATCCTTCCATTCGCATGCACAAATCGTGCAGAACCCCGCATCGGTGTCACGGCAGTATTTATCCATTTAGAGCATCGGACCGATTCCCTCACATCAGTGGATCCTTGCCTCCACTCTGGGATATTATTTGGAAAGTTTCTACATTTCTTGTTAGTGATCTCCTGTGCGCTCTATGCGCTCTGCGCTGGGTGGCTCTGCGCGCTGGGTCGCTATTACATGTGTAGCGGGTCAGTTCTTAATAAAGTTTTATACTTTTAGCAGTGTCATTTTCCCCGCTCTGGATGTGTTAATTCACCTGACAGGACGGCAACTCCTATAGGCTGCAAGGAGGCCGAGGAGTTTATTTAGGGACACCTTAGCACTCTCCCTTGTCCTCTCTCTCTCTCTCCCCACTGCCGGTCCTGTGGGTGTGTGCGGAAGTTTAGCGTGAGCGCAGCACGTGTGGTCGCAATTGTTTGTCGCAGTAAGTTGCTGGAAGTTATATAATGTTAACGGCGATCACAGAGAAAGTGTCCGCAAATTGTAACTGAAGTTTGTCCTTAGAGCCCAGCGTGAAGCTGTGTCTGTGTGCGACTGTGACGGCGTCACCGTGGATGCACGCTGTCCCTGCTTTATTTTAATGAATTAAAAGTATGAGATAAGGATGTGTTTTTATGTTTGTAAATGTTTTTAAATATTATAAATGTGTTTAAATTGTGTGACCTAACTATAACATGTTTGTTTTATAGGGCTGCCTCCAGCTAAATAGTTACGGTCACGGTTTTTTCCCACTTTAGATTTTATTTAGATTATTTGGTTTGATTATTTGTTTCTTTGTGTTTTGTTTTGTTCTATTGCAAGGTGCAATATATATGGTTGACTGGGACTGTGCAATTCAGCGGTAGTGACTTTAATGGTGGTGAATTATTGGCTCCATAAAGTAGAGGCCCTCTTTTGTCATTTTGTTGTTGTATATCGTTTGCAGTGATTTTCTTAAAGTGTGTTGTGTTTGGTTTTTAATGCATGATATTTCAGCATTGTACAATTGGGTCTGGAGCCTCTAATTTCTCTCTATTTTAAACTGTCATTTATATCAAGTCCAGGCCAGCCTTTCCAACCTTTGCACATGTCACTTTACTGTTTGAGCAGTCTGTTTTAAATCATTTGCATTTATTAAATAAATTGTATTTTGTATTGATATCTCAGCCTCCCGTCCCGTCTTATTCTGGATACTTGTTGAACCGAATTGACATTAACTGTCATCTCTGAACCATTTTTAATCACTACACATGCTTGCATTGTTACGATTCTTAAAGTGTGCTATGGTTGTTTAATGTATGATATATTAATGTAATGAACCGACTGATAACTGTCATGCTCTGAAATCTACATCAGTAATGGACAACAAAACCAGTATTAGTATTTCAGTAGCTGCATTTCATTTACCGTAATCATTCAGTATACGTTGTTCAGAATATCACATCAACACAGGGAACCAAGGTTTTGGTAAAGAGGAGTTTAATTTATAGGAACTGACTGTCATCATGCTGCTATTACCTTAAATTACATTATTTGGGATTATGTTGAATTTTATTTAAAACAATAATAAACAGACAAGTTAATTTACATGACAATTGTTTACAGTGCGGAAGTTACACTGTAACAGACTGCGTCACACTCGCGCTGTGGGTTTTATGCGGTGTCCTCGCCGCCGGTCTACGGGGAGTATAAAGCGAGCGCACGGACGGAAGTTGCATCCGCGCAGGACATCAGCTCCTGTGGGAACACACGAGCAAAGCGGAAGCGCATTGCTCCGCGCCCGTCAGCCCGTGATTCTGCTTTCTCCGCTGGTTGTGTATGCTCCGTTCAATGAAGGGGTTCGGGGTAAATGATGATCTTCATAGCATTTAATCATGTTCGGGGAAACACTCGGGGATATTGAAACTCCAGGAGAACCGCAGGGAACTCTAAAGTACGGGACACATATTTTAACATTTAAATATAATATGTCATTAATATCGTTTAAAATCATTTCCCAGTGTGTTTCCCCGAACTATGCCCCGAAACCATCGGTGCCGAACGCGATCGCAGCCGAAGTGAACAGCGCCACTGAGTTACATGGGGGCGGGCGTGAATGTTACGGGGTCAATTCTGAATAAAGTTTTATAGTTTTGGCAGTATTATTTTCCCCGTTCTGCTGATGTTTTAATTTACCTGACAGGACGGTGATTCCTATAGGCTGCGGGAAGTCGGCGCAGTCTATTTAGGGACACCGTAGCTCTTCCCTTCTCCCCCTCTCTTATTGTGTCCGTGACATTAAGTTAAGTTGTCTTTTCCTGTTTTAGTAATTGTTCTCAAGACAATAAGGACGGGGTGGGTCCCTGCTTTATTTGAATGAATTAAAGGTATGACATAATGATGTGTTTAATGTTTGTAAATGTTTTTGAAACATTTTGATAAACTGGTTCAAATTGTATGACCTAAATACAACATGTTTGTTTCTGTTGAGTTGTGTTGCACTATTGCTGCAGCTACCGTTGCATTCGGAGGAAAGAATAAATGATGGCGTTATCTTTAGCCGTTGTTGGCGTATTTATTAACAGGCTGCTGACACATCAGTCTCACGGTCAGAGCTACTTTAACTGACACACTAACATATAGCAGGTTGGCTCTTATAGCCTGTACCTTGGCGCCATCCTGTGGCGTAACCATATATACATATTACAATACAGCATTACATATACATCTGAGTACATAATGAATATATCTCAACACCCCCACTTGTACTCAGGTTGCTATACTTCAAGCAAAAGAAACACAGGAAAACAGAATGAATGTGAACCTCTGTCATACACATATCAATCTCCAAAAAGAGCATTTGCAAACTTCTTCAGTTTCAACTTATTTACAGGTTTGGTCATTACATCAGCAACCATGTCATCAGTAGAACAATACATCAAAATCACCCTTCCCTCAATCACAGTTGACCTGATAAAGTGGTACTTTATGTCAAAGTGTTTACACCTCTGTCTGTGTACAGGGTTTTTGGCAAGAGCTATTGTCCCCTGATTGTCCTCATGTACAATAGTTTGTGTGTAATTGTAGTTATCTATACCCCCTAGTAACTGCTCCAGGTATAGACACTCCTGTATGGTTGAAGCCAGTGCCATATATTCTGCCTCGCAGGTTGATAGCGCAACTGTGGGTTGTTTTCTAGTCTTCCACGAGACTAGAGAGCTGTTCTGACTAAGACTGACAGAGTATCCTGTGGTACTGCGTCTGTCACTTGTATCAGCCGCCCAGTCAGCATCACTGTAGGCTTGTATACCTAGCTCCTCACTGTCGTTTCTCTTAAAGCTTAACCCTTTCTCTGCAGTGCCTTTGAGATACAGTGCCTTGCATAAGTATTCACCCCCTTTGGACTTTTTTACATTTTGTCATGGTATAACCACAGATTAAAATGTATTTCATCGCGAGTTTATGTAATGGACCAACACAAAATAGTGCATCATTTGGAAGTGGGGGGAAATATTACATGGATTTCACAATTATTTACAAATAAAAATCTGAAAAGTGTTGAGTGCATATGTATTCACCCCCTTTACTGTGAAACCCCTAACAAAGATCTGGTGCGACCAATTGCATTCACAAGTCACATTTGCAAGTCACATAATTAGTAAATAGGGTCCACCTGTCTGCAATTTAATCTCAGTATAAATACACCTGTTCTGTGACGGACTCAGAGTTTGTTGGAGATCATTACTGAACAAACAGCATCATGAAGACCAAGGAGCTCACCAAACAGGTCAGGGATAAAGTTGTGGAGAAATATGAAGCAGGGTTAGGTTATACAAAAATATCCAGAGCTTTGAACATCTCTCTGAGCACCATAAAATCCATCATAAGAAAATGGAAAGAATATGGCACAACCGCAAACCTACCAAGAGGAGGCCGTCCACCCAAACTGAAGAGTCGGACAAGGAGAAAATTAATCAGAGAAGCAACCAGGAGGCCCATGGTTACTCTGGAGGAGTTGCAGAGATCCACAGCTGAGGTGGGAGAATCTGTCCACAGGACAACTATTAGTCGTCTACTCCACAAATCTGGCCTTTATGGAAGAGTGGCAAGAAGAAAGCCATTGTTGAAAGGGATCCATAAAAAATCCCGTTTGGAGTTTGCCAGAAGCCATGTGGGAGACACAGCAAACATGTGGAAGAAGGTGCTCTGGTCAGATGAGACCAAAATTGAACTTTTTGGCCTCAATGCAAAACGCTATGTGTGGCGAAAACCCAACACTGCCCATCACCCTGAGCACACCATCCCAACAGTGAAACATGGTGGTGGTAGCATCATGCTGTGGGGATGCTTCTCTTCAGCAGGTACAGGGAAACTGGTCAGAATAGAGGGAAAGATGGATGGAGCCAAATACAGGGAAATCCTTGAAGAAAATCTGATGCAGTCTGCAAAAGACTTGAGACTGGGGCGGAGGTTCATCTTCCAGCAGGACAATGACCCTAAACATACAGCCAGAGCTACAAAGGAATGGTTTGGATTAAAGAATGTTAATGTCTTAAAATGGCCCAGTCAAAGCCCAGACCTCAATCCAATAGAGAATCTATGGCAAGACTTGAAGATTGCGGTTCACAGACGGTCTCCATCCAATCTGACTGAGCTTTATCTTTTTTGCCAAGAAGAATGGACAAACCTTTCCATCTCTAGATGTGCAAAGCTGGTAGAGACATACCCCAAAAGACTTGCAGCTGTAATTGCAGCGAAAGGGGGTTCTACGAAGTATTGACACAGGGGGGTGAATACTTATGCACCCAACAGATGTCAACTTTTTTGTTCTCATTATTGTTTGTGTCACAATAAAATTTATTTTGCACCTCCAAAGTACTATGCATGTTTTGTTGGTCAAACGGGAAAAAGTTTATTTAAGTCTATTTGAATTCCAGTTAGTAACAGTACATAATGGGAAAAAGTCCAAGGGGGGTGAATACTTATGCAAGGCACTGTACCTTAAAACATGCTTCACAGTGACCCACTGCTCCTCTGTAGGCTCAGCAAAATACTGTGATAATCTGCTCACCACAAAACTTAAATCCGGTCTGGTACAAGTAGTCAAGTATATAAGACTACCAACAGCCTCCCTGTACATCCTGACATCTTCCATCTTTACTGCATCTTCAGTATACTCTAGCTTCTGCTCACAGGGTGTTTCTCTGGTCCTACAATCTTGCATATTAAAACGCTGTAGTATCTTGTTAGTGTATCTTTCCTGTGACATCTTTACACATCCATCTGATTGACTGAAATCAATACCCAGAAAATGTTTGAGTTTGCCTAAATCTTTCATCTTAAACTTTTCTGCGAGCATCTCTTTCACCTTTTTCAGTCTTTCTTCATTGCTTGCTGCAATGATCAAGTCATCGACCCATGTGATTATGATCACCTTCCCTTCATTTGACTCTTTGGCATAAACACAGTGGTCGGCTGGGTTTTGTAATATTATGTTTTTTTTAAACCATTTCATTTATATTGCTGCCTCAACGTGATGCTGACACGGACACGTTAACTCGGGATGGGTTTTTGTAGGATTTTTATTTCAGCGAGACCTTCAGTAGATCACCACACTTCACTCACAAGCGCTTTGTGAAAATGACGAATCTGCCACCGGCTCTGCAAATGACCCTCAACATCTGGAGAAGGTAAAGAAATCGCCAATGTCAGGCCATGTGTGTTCTGTTATTGTCCGGAGACTCCGCCCTCTGTTGCTTCCTCTTTTTGTCCCTCACCTGTTCCCGGTCATCAACCTGATTGTTTGCCTGATTTGTTCACCTGTTTCTTGTCTTTGTTCCCCCTTCTATTTAAGCCCAGTCTTCCTGTTGTCCCCTGTCGGATTGTATCGTTTGTTTGTGAGAATCTATGTAAAGATTCTGCCGTGTTTGAACCTTGTTTTACCTGGTATGGTACTAGACTCAGATTTCTGATCCTCTCTGTTTTTCCCTTTTGGAATTCTGTTTTTGAATTGGACTCTCTGTTTTTTGCACTTGTGTTTTTTGCCTTTTTGGATCCTTGTTTTTTCTATTTTTGGAAATAAATAAGTATTTTTTTGCATCTTGGTCTGCGATTTAGTCCTTACTCTGAGAAAGGAGAGGCACTGTCTAACGCCGAGTTTACCCCGGGGCGTGGAAGCGCAGTGCAGCGCCAAGGAAATCAAGCGCCTCCTATCCACCCCCTGTTAAACCTTTGTGCGGTGCACATCGGATGCGCTGCGCCGCGCTGCTTCACTCGCGCCCTGAACCAATGGTTTCGGCGTAGAGTCTATTTTTTTCACTCGCCGCGAGCGTAACGCGCCAAGAAACAAACTGAAAATGATTTTAAACGATCTGTTGTCCTAGAGTTTTAATTTCCCCAATTTTCCCAATCACATAATTAAATTCCCCCCTGCCCATCCACTACAGCTACACAAGCAGTCATATGGATACAAATAGAGGGGGGGGGCTATGAGACCATCATCATATACCCCCAAACGAGTACATTGAACGGGTTACATTCAACAGCAAGCGGAGAAAGCAGAATCGCGGGCTGACCGTCGCTGAGAAATGCACATCCGGTGTGAACAGCCACCTAAAAACGATGAAATGAACTGAACTATGAAGTAGTTCAGATTTTGAATGGTGAACTATGAACGTGAACTATTCATGTTTACTTGTATGAACTGAACTTTGAACTAGTTCATGAGAGGTGTGAACGTGCACAACACTGTTCAAATCGTAATTCACGTCGGCAGCAACGACTCCCGGCTTCGCATGTCGGAGGTCACTAAAGTTAATGTTGAGTCGGTGTGTGCTTTTGCAAAAACGATGTCGGACACAGTAATTTTCTCTGGCCCTCTACCTAACACAACAGGTGATGACATGTTGTCTTTTAACCTCTGGCTGTCGAGGTGTCCTGTAAACGGTGTGGGCTTTGTAGATGACTGGCAAACTTTTTGGAGGAAACCTGGACTTGTTAGGAGAGACGGCGTTCATCCCACTTGGGATGGAGCAGCTCTCTTATCTAGGAATATTACTCAGTCTATTACATGACAACCCAGAGTTGGGACCAGGAAGCAGAGCTGCAGTGCTAAAAACTTCTCTGCGCTCCCTCTGGGACAGTCACACAACCCCATAGAGATTGTGTCTGTCCACCGTCCGAATCCACACAATAATCTAATACAAATTAACACCTCTGAAACAACACAGGAAACCAAGACTTTGAAATGTGGTCTTTTAAACATTAGATCACTGTCATCAAAGGCTATTTTAGTTAATGAACTAGTCTCAGACTACAACATAGATGTATTATCCCTCACTGAGACGTGGCTGCATCCTGATGAATATGTCAGTCTAAATGAATCTACTCCCTCCAGTCATATAAATTCACAGGTTCCCAGAGAATTCGGACGAGGAGGTGGAGTTGCTGCTATTTTTAACCCCAGTCTATCAATTAATCCTAAACTAAACTATAACTCATTTGAATGTCTTGTTCTTCCACGCCAATCCAGGAAACACCAACAGCCAATCATATTTGCTGTAGTTTACCGTGCTCCGGGGGCTTAAACTGAATTATTTACGGAATTCCCCGAGTTTTTTTCAAACCTAGTCCGAAAGACCTATAACATAATTATTGTTGGTGACTTTAATATTCATGTTGACAATAATAAAGATAGCCTTAGTGTAGCATTAATTTCGATACTAGATTCAATTGGTTTCAGTCAGTGTGTACACCAACCTACTCATTGTTGTAACCACACACTTGACCTTGTATTATCATACGGTGTCGGAATTGAACATTTAACAGTACTCTGATCACCCAGGATCAGTTTACCAAAATAATCTCAGGTTCTAAACCAACAACCTGTATCTTAGACGACATTGCCCTTGCTTTCAATGAAACAGTCAGGAACTGGTGAGTGATCTTCGATCCTGATTTGTCCTTTAATTCTCACCTACAACTAATTTCTAGGACCGCCTTTTTCCACTTGCGTAATATCTAAAAAATCAGACATGTACTTCGCAAAAAGATGCAGAAAAACTAGTCCACGCCTTTGTTACATCCAGACTGGACTATTGTAATTCATAACTATCATGCTCCAGCAGTAAGTCGTTAAAAAATCTGCAGCTTGTCCAAAATGTTCTTCAATGATACTGAAACAACCCTTAAGATATAGGCTTGTGTTTATATACACGGTATATGCATATAGATCTATATATCTATATATATATCCCCTGATGCTGTCAGAACACATGAACCTGCTGAATGTTGCATCAGTAAAGATACAGACACTGATGCACATGTTTTTATCTCATTACACCAGGATCACTGGTCTTATTATAAAATCTGTACAACAGAGAACTTCTGTCTCACGTTTCTTCTTTATTCTATTCTACTTGTTTTCATGTTCATATACAGTTCTTCCGCCATCTGCAGGCAGACGTCACCACTGACTCTGATTCTTTCAGTTCATGAGGAGTTTGTTTTCAATGTGTTTCTCTATAATTTGTTTAAGTCTTGACATTTTAAGTAAAAAGCCTTGATATTATGTATATTAGGATTTGGCTCTATTTGTAACCGGTCTATCCTTTGTGGTCTACCTGCGTTGTGTGTCAGTTTGTGAAGTAGAAGACCGGGACAGGACTTGTATCACTACTGAATTTGTCTGTTATGTTGAAGCCACAGTTCATGTGATTGAACCGTTTTTTTATTTAACACAAGTACTGAGTACATTGTACAAAGACCTTTTCCTTATAAATCAAACACGACACTTTGGTGAATTAAGGTTTTCAGTCATCAAATGTTGTCTTAGACACATAATGAGATTATTGACTCATATCTTAACAATCAATGATTGATTGGATTCAAACCAAAATGTAAAAGCCCTGTGATTAATTTCAAATTACAACAAAACATTCATCAAAGTGTTCTTGTGTGATTACAATACTGTGCGTGTTGCTGCTGGGACTTTCTATATCATATCTGCCAGTCGTGCACATTACAACAGAATTTACTGATGCAACATTCAGCAGGTTCTTGTGTTCTGACAGCATCAGGGAATATATATACATATAGATATATAGATCTATATGCATATACTGTGTGTATATACACACAAGCCACTAAATATGATTTTATTAAATATTGAAATTGAAAATCGTTATTTGTATATCCCATATTCACAAATCACAATTTGTCTCATAGGGCTTCAACATGGTCTGACATCCTCTGTCCTTAACCATCAGCAAGAGTAAGGAAAAACTACTAAAACCCTTTTACAGGGTAAAAATACGTAGAAACCTCAGAGAGAGCCACATGTGAGGGATCCCTCTCCCAGGACTGACAGAAGGGCAATAGATGTCAAGTGTACGAAAACATCATCAAGATTAAAGTTTTTAGCAGCATTAGTGAGGGTAAACATTTTGAAGGATAACTTCAAAACTATATGTCAAGCAGTCCTGCTGCAACTAAATGCTTCCTAGTTTAGAACATAGGACAAGTAACGTTCTGCCGCACTAATTAGCTCTAACTATAAGCTTTATCAAATAGGAAGGTTTTAAGCCTACTTTTAAACATACAGATGGTGTCTGCTTCCCGAACTGAAAGTGGTAGATTATTCCACAGCAGAGGGGCTTGATGGCTGAAAGCTCTGGCTCCTACTCTACTCTTTAAAACATAGTCAAATGAAGCAGCAGTTTACAGGGTGAAGGAGTGGGGAATATTAAATTAAATAATATGAATATATGTGAAGTAAGTGTATTTGTATGAGTGGGGGAGCAGAATGTATATGGTGACTGTTCAGAGGGTCAGTGTTGATTGTTCAGAAGCCTAATGGCCTGGAGGAAGAAGCTGTTTGTGTGTCTGGTAGTCCGTGCTCGGATGCTCCGGTAACGTCTGCCAGACAGCAGCAGTGTGAGAAGTCCACAGCCTGTGTGGCTCTGGTCCTTGATGATCTTCAGTGCTCTTCTCAGGCATCTTGTGCTGTAGATGCCTTGCACGGAAGGGAGATGGCAGCCGATGATACCAGGTCAGGTCATCTGTGATGAACACACCGAGGAGCTCACCACCTGGGGTCTGCTCGTCAGGAAGTCCAAGATCCAGTTACACAGGGGGGTTTTAAGACCCAGGCTCCTGAGCTTGGGGACGAGCTTGGCAGGCACAATTGTGTTGAATGCGGAGCTGTAGTCCACGAACATGATCCTCACATATGTGTTGGCCTTCTTCAGGTGGGAGAGGGTGGTGTGTGTTGTCGGGGCGATGGCATCGTCCGTGGATCGGTTTGGGCGGTGAGCAGATGTGGCTTTTGACCAGCCGCTCGAAGCACTTCATGATGGTGGAGGTCAGTGCTACAGGGCGGTAGTCGTTTAAGCAGGTGATGGATGATTTCTTAGGTATGGGGATGATGGTGGCCTGCTTGAAGCAGGAGGGGACTGTCGAGAGATTTAGGGAGAGGTTGAATATGGAGGTGAAGACCTCCGTTAGCTGGTAATAGAGCAGTAATGCTGGTTATGATTTATGACTTTTAATCATAATACTTAATTAGGTGGATTTTATGCTCGCCACAATAGAGCCACCTCCTCGTGTCATAACTAAACTGCAAATTATATTATTTCTATGGTCAGAATCTTGGTCATGTCATTTATTTGTATCAATATATACATTTATTTAGTCAATAAAGTAACATTTTAGTTTTGAGAGCTCAAGATGATCTCTAAACTTATTTTGAGACTGACCAGTGATCCAAAACTCAAAGACGAATCATTTAGAAAATAAACAGACATTAAGAGGAGATCAGGAATTCTTCACTTTTCAATATTCTAACGAAATGCTTGATTGATAATTTAATCAACAAGCTTTTGCTTCTGGATTTTCTAAATGATTATTTTGTCTCCCAAGCCAGCAGTTCAGAGCAAGCTGGAAAGAAAACAAAAGATCACAGACAATTCATCTACACATGTAAAAGATAAGACTGGCAAATTAAAAAATATTAATATCTGACATGGGAAAAATTGTATTTCACATTAGTGAGTCATGAAATTGGATTTTATTCTGAAAGCATCATCAGTCAGAAACTTCAACAGTGGTCAAAATCAGTTTTGGATTTTCCTTCTTTTGGCCACTAGGGGGTAGGCATGTTCCATCATAATCTGGTAATTTTGTGAAAAGGAGTTTCCAACAGAACCCTCTATTCCTCTCTTTTCTTTTTCTGTTCAGTGCTTTTTGAACATGAGAAAACTTTCACAGGTGGGTGTTGGATTACAGAAACTGTATTTTAGAAATGTTTAACACTTTACTCTCTCCTTTTGGTCATTTGACCTATCTATCAGATTCTAAATCTTAGAATAAGATATATTAAAAAATAAAGTTTCCTTCACAGTGTTTTTCTTCTATACATTGTAATTATTCTGTCTAACTTCAGTACATTTGACCTCCAGTCGCTGCAGCAGTCACATGTATTGATCTGGACCTCAGATATATCTTATCTCCACAGAGCTGCAGCTGTGATCAGTCCCTTCAAACAAACACACTTTAAACAGCCTGATTGGCCTCTGCTCAATAAAACCCTGTGTGTGAAACCTGTGGAGCAAGTGGACTTTCCCTTTCAAACACGAGTCTGAATTTTGATGGGTTGACAGGGACAATTTATATAATTTACGAGACTTAGCCTGGAATAACTGAAATATCACCTGTTTAAATAAAGCAGAGACAAAATGCAGACATTAATGTAAATCATCTCTGAAATGCCAAAAGAGACAAGTGGTGATCCGACAGAGGGATAGAGAATTGAAAAATAAGATGACAACTGCAACAAGCATGTAAACTAGATTCAAACTGGCAAAATAAGATGAAAGCACAGCTTCTATGAGAGAGCCACTGCTTTCCCCCTCACTGTAGAGACTGAATCAAAGCAGCCTTAGACAAATCCTCCTTCTGTCTGTAGGCCCAAGTGCTTTGTGTTCTATTAAAGCCCATGGAAATCTACACTCTGTACGTTGTTTGATGTTGCCAACTTGTCATCTCTGTATCTCCGCAGACTTCACACATGGGCTGTTTTCTATATATAAAACTCTGTCCGAGTTGTTTCCTCTTTACCTGTGTACATACATGTATATGTAAGGGGGGGGGGGGGGTGTACCACCACTCGAGGGCTGGTGATAAGATAACTGGAAAGTTTTCACATTACAACGTGATCATATTTCACGTT
The DNA here is from genome assembly GCF_947347685.1 of Pleuronectes platessa. Taxonomy (NCBI): domain Eukaryota; kingdom Metazoa; phylum Chordata; class Actinopteri; order Pleuronectiformes; family Pleuronectidae; genus Pleuronectes; species Pleuronectes platessa. The sequence continues at coordinate 482,938 of NW_026519049.1, read as the reverse complement.
ATGATGATCCGTAACACGTTAATTATGCTCAGAAGATTGCATGTGTGTTGTGTATGTTTTGTATGACCGCTGTATGTGTGTGTTCGTATTCTGTCTGTTGTAACAATGTGTTACTGCCTTCTTGGCCACATCTGTCTTGTGAGAGATTTAACTCAATGAGATCTTTACCTGGTTACAGAATGTCCATGGAGTTAACTATTCTAATGTTCAAAGTTTTTTTCATAAACCAAACTAATGATGCTCTGCCATGGCAGCACATTCAAGTTACTTTAGTTCATCGTAACACTTACAAGCCTTCTTTTGTAAAAGCTTCTCATTAATTAAGTCTAATTGGCTCCTGTATATCAAACATGTTTTTTTTTTTTTGTTTTTTTTTTTACTGAATTCTCATTTAGATTTGATGTTCAGTTCAGGAAGTACTTTTGTCAAATGTTGTCCCAGAAATTCTCCAGTCATCTGTGCTTATCATTGATTATTGGGAAAAGGGGAAATGTATAAGTTGTATTTCCCACATGTGTTTTAATTGAAATGTGAGGGCAGCTGCATGCAAGACATTAAAACACCCAAATAAAATTTAAAACATTTTATTCATTAGTCGACAACATATTATAAACCCCTAACAGAGTAAAGACTTGTTCAGGGCATGATGTCACCCAGTGTACATTATACAGAGTAGGAGCAGGGGTTGCAGTAGGGGGTTTCTGTCCATTTACAAATATCTCTGTATAAGTTTTATAAGTGTATGAGTTGTATTTCCCACATGAGTTTTCATTAAAAACTTAGTGGGGGTGGAGCCTGCCCTCTTCCGTGCATCCACTGTGTCCTTCAACAAAAGGGAGAGCCTTGGTGCCCTCTTCCCTTCCTCTGCGATGAACCTCAGCTGGTTATAGTAGGAGTCCAGAGACGTGACCACCTCCAGGTCCTGCTAGATGAGCTGGAGGAGCTCACAGAGGCTCTCCAGAGATGGCCCGTCTCCGTTCTGCAGCAGCCTCCTGATGCAGCAGTACATGGCTTTCTCCTCCAGAACCTTTGAGAGGAACAGCTCCCCAATAAACTTGATGCTATTGAGGAGGCGTCCGGAAGGTTTTGCGTTGAGTTGCTCTTCCCTCAGCCGGTCGATGACCCTCACGTCCCTGACTGGCTCCAGGCAGGACCCACTCTTCCGATAAATGCCCTCCCTTTCAAAGTTCTTCCTGAACTCTGCCTGGCAGTGTTTGACCAGCAGAGACCTGAAGGAGACGCTGGCTGACCAGTCGGACAAGGATTGGACCTCCACCTGAAGAGGAGAAAACCATAAGGAAATATTAACATTAATGCTACTCACATACATACATAGTGATCAGTGTGTTCTGATTTGAGGATTAAATCAGCACACAAATGAATGAAAATAAGTGAACTCATTATTTGAATAAGACAACATGGGTCAAAAGTGACCCCACTCAGTATTTATTATTTATATCTTTGCAGTAAATTATTTCCGTCATTTAGTATTTCAGGTATTTTTCAAATAACTGTTTTTTTCACTTCCCTTCTAATTCACAACATGGGTCAAAAATGTTGTATTGTAAAATACATTCTTATTAAGTCTTATTTACAATCTATTACTAGTGAGAAAGATAATTTATAATTTACCCAAGGGGTTTGCATAGCTTGTTTATCAAAAGGCTAAATTAAGGTTACAACCTGCATACAAAAGATAAGCTGTCCAACTAATTAAGAAACAGGATAAAGTAGCTTCCAACGCAACATGGCGCCGTACTAACGGGTGCCTGTCGTAGCAGCTCCTGGTACTACTGTCGGTTTTTTTGTGTTTTTATAACGTTTGCGATTTGTTTTTTATATTTATTTTTGCACTGCTCTGTGCATCTCCGTCCCGCACAATGACGAGATGCTTTTGAAATTTATTGGACACTTTTTATAACTTTTAACCGCACTTCGGTCTCTTCGGATCACTGGGAGAATGCCTGCAACACACGCCGGCATTGTTTACACCCGCGACCAGCTGATCGCCCTGAGGCACACTACCCTCTTGGCCGGAGAGAGACCCACCATCCCGGAGGAACTAAAGAGGAGACGGCGGGGCTGCAGAGCGGGGCTTAAACGGAGGAAGGAGAAGAGGAAGTTTAAGCCCTTCATCCCTGCAGTAATCACTGGAAACGTGAGGTCGCTGGCAAATAAAGTGGACGAACTGGAAGCGCTCATCAGGACACAGAGGGAGTACAGGGAGTCCAGTATTGTGTGTCTCACGGAAACGTGGTTGCACGAGCAGATACCGGACTCCAACGTCACCATTCCTGGCTTCCAGACGGTTCGAGCCGACAGAGACACCATCGCGACCGGCAAGAAGAAAGGAGGGGGACTCGCCGTGCTCGTGAACAACAGGTGGTGTCACCCCGGGCACGTCACCGTTAAACATCGTGTCTGCAGCCCGGACATCGAGCTCGTCGCCGTCGGACTTCGTCCATATTATTTGCCGAGGGAGTTTACCAGTGTTTTCGCCATCAATGTTTACATTCCTCCATCTGGGAACGCAGAAGCAGCGTGTGACGTCATCCACACTGTGACTGCAGGATTACAGACACAACACCCCGGGGCCTTCATCATCATCACAGGTGACTTTAAACATGCTTCCCTCTCATCCACACTCCCAACCTTCTTCCAGTTTGTAAAATGTGCCACCCGGGAAAATAAGACTTTGGACCTATATGCAAATGTTAAGGATGCATACAGCTCCACTGCCCTGCCACCACTGGGCAGGTCAGACCACAACCTAGTCCTGCTCTCACCATCTTACAAGCCTGTGATTCAGCAGCACCCAGTCACAGTGAGGACAGTGAGGAAATGGTCTCATGAGGCCATGGAAACACTGCGTGGGGCCCTGGAGGCCACAGACTGGGATGCTCTGTATGAGCCACATGGTGAGGACATTGATGGCCTGACTGACTGTGTCTCTGAGTACATTGGGTTCTGCATCGATAACACCATCCCCACTAAAGAGGTCCGCTGTTACCCAAATAACAAGCCGTGGGTTACAAGCGACCTGAAGGCCCTTCTCAATGAGAAGAAGAGGGCCTTTAGATCACGGGACAGAGCAGAACTCAAACGGGTTCAAAGGGAGCTCAAGCGCAGCATCAGGGAGAGCAAGGACAACTTCAGAAGAAAACTGGAGCACAAACTGGAGGAAAACAACACCAGGGACGTCTGGAGTGGTATGAAGGAGATCACTGGTTTCAAGAGGAGAGATGGGGGAGCAGCTGGGGATGAACGACGTGCGAATGAGCTGAACACGTTCTTCAATAGGTTCAACTCCAACCCCCCAGCCCCCAGCGGACCATCCACTGCCTCCACTGACTCTACGACTGCCTCTAATGCGTCTCTGAGCAACAACCCCCCACCTCCCCCCACCACCCCAGTCACCATCTCCCCCCACCCCCCCGCTGGCCTTTACCACAGACCTTCTCACACCTCCCACCCCCAGGACATCCTCACATCCCCCACAGCCCCCCACCACCTCCTGCAACACAAACATCTCTGCACCACCCTCAAACCCATCGCTGACATCCCCCACCCCCCAGTCTGGACTCCACATCACAGCCAGCCAGGTGAGGAGAGAGCTGGAGAGGCTCAAACCGAGGAAAGCTGCGGGGCCGGACCGCATCAGCCCTCGTTTGCTGAAGGCCTGTTCCAGCCAGCTCTGTGGAGTTCTCCAGCACCTCTTCAACCTGAGCCTACACCTTCAGAGAGTGCCAGTGCTCTGGAAAACATCCTGCCTGGTCCCAGTGCCCAAAAAAGGACGTCCTGCTGCACTGGAGGACTACAGGCCGGTGGCACTGACCTCTCACATCATGAAGGTCATGGAAAGACTGGTCCTGGCCCACCTCAGACCGCTGGTGTGCCCATCACAAGACCCCCTGCGGTTTGCATATCAGCCCCATGTTGGGGTTGATGATGCAATCATCTACCTGCTGCAGAAGGCTTACTCCTCCCTGGACAGACCCAACACCTCAGTCCGGATCATGTTTTTCGACTTCTCCAGCGCCTTCAATACCATCCAGCCCACTGCTGAAGGCCAAACTGGAGGGCACGCAGGTGAGTGCTCCCCTCATCGCTTGGGTCGATGACTATCTGACGGGCAGACCACAGTTTGTGAGATTACAGAACTGTGTGTCTGATCATCTGATCAGTAACATCGGGGCCCCCCAGGGAACTGTGCTGTCCCCCTTCCTCTTCACCACATACACTGCTGACTTTAAGCACTGCACAGAGACGTGTCATCTGCAGAAGTTCTCTGATGACACGGCCATTGTGGGGTGTGTTGAGGGCGGAGGGGAGGCTGAGTACAGGGACCTGGTTGACCGCTTTGTGAAGTGGTGTGGGGAGAACCGCATGCAGCTCAACGTGGCGAAGACGAGGGAGATGGTGGTGGATTTCAGGAGGACCAAGCCCCTGCCCTCTCCTGTCTGCATCGGTGGGACGGCTGTGGAGGTGGTCCCTGCTTACAAGTACCTGGGTGTCACACTAGACAATAAACTGGACTGGTCCACCAACACAGAGGCCGTCTACAAGAAGGGCCTGAGCCGGCTTTATTTCCTGAGGAGGCTCAGGTCCTTCAACGTCTGCAACAAGATGCTGCAGATGTTTTATAAGTCTGTTGTGGCGAGCACCATCTTCTTTGCTGTGGTGTCCTGGGGTGCGGGCATCAAGGCTAAGGACGCCAACAAACTGAAAAAACTGATTAGGAAGGCAGAGTCTGTGGTTGGCTCTAAGCTTGTCACCCTGGAGGAGGTGGTGGAGGACAGGATGCTGGCAAAACTGCTGGCAATCATGGACAATCCCTCTCACCCCCTCCACAAAACACTAGACAAGCTAAGGAGCAGCTTCAGCCACAGACTCATTCAACCCCGCTGCTCTAAGGAACGATACAGGAAATCGTTCCTCCCAACCGCAATAAGACTATACAACTCATCTACCTCTGTCAGAGCCACCATCACAGAACTGCACTAAATATACCTGTCTCAATTCATCATTTTATACAATAATATTGTCTTTTGCACACTCTGTCTACATATTCTTACACTCACAGTATATTATATTATCTATTGTATCGCCAAATACTTATATTTATACCCGTACTATATATCATATATTATATCATACTCTTTGTATATTCTTTGTATATATAAGTCTATATACACATATTTTATTTATACATGTGTACATGTTATTAATATTATATTTTACTATTATTATTATTATATATACTGTTGCTGCTATTATTACTATATACTGCTATTATATTGGTATAATTACTATCATATATAAATATATATTATATACTATATATACTGTACTATTTTTGATATACTGTCTAACAATAACATTACCATCATATCATCAGTACTATTACCATCATCTGCCACTGCACCTTATCTACCTATTTTATCTTGTGTTTCTGTTTTTATTCTTTCTACCGCAATATTTTATATTTTATATTTTATTCTATTGTATTGTATTTTATTGTATTCAAATGTACCGGCTGCTATGACGACTTAATTTCCCCTCGGGATGAATAAAGTAATCTATCTATCTATCTATCTATCTATCTAGATGCATCACTTACTGTTGAGAGGTGCTGGCACAGCTCGGCGAAGACTGCAGCAGAGTGTGGCTTCTGCACGGCCCTCTTGAAAACGAGCTCAACCATTTCCTGCAACTGCTCCGCTATGGAGCCAGAACAGTCTCAAAAGGATTAAATGCACACAGAAATGAATACATGCGCAAAAAAGATCCACAAATACATTTTCAACGCCGCTGGCTCAACACACTTGTCACACTAATCAGCGGCGTTGTCCGGCTGACTGTGGCTGGTTAGAGCACTTCATGTGTGTACGGTCACATACGGTTATAACGAACTTTGATAACGGGGATAGCGGGCTAGCCACCATGCTAACTGCGGTGGGAACAGCGCCAAAACCCGCTGACTTAATCCCAAGGCTCTCATGACACTGTTTCTCAAACACCGTCAGGTTAGAAGCAAACACTTGGTAGTAGTTAGTATCGGGTGTCCGTGCTGACTGTGTGTGGAAGCTGGGGGGGAAGCTAGCTGCCTCCGTGTAGCTTCAAGCTGTTGCAGCTGTTGAATTAGCAACGCAGTTTGGAAACAAGACCGGGGAACCGCTGCGTTAAGACACGATAACAAGCACTTTGACCCGCTGGGTGTCACTTTATTTCAGCAAAACTGTCGCGTCATCAACAGCCCTTTTCTGTTGTCATCGTTCACTGTGTGTGAGGAGCCGGGGATCAGCGTCTACTAATTCTATGTCTATTGGCTGGCGGGCTAAAAACCTCCAGGCTGCCTGCGGGCGTTTTAATGACGTCGTGTAATGGCACTCACGTGATTGGCTGTACAGGAGTGAGACATCTGATTGGCTACAGACGATCCCCTCTTAGAAAAAATGCATTCGTGAAACAGAGTCGCGTCAGGGGAGTCTCAAAAGTCTCACACACAAATGCAGCGAGGTTTACAAATTAAAAGCACTTTGTAAATGCAGGTCCAACAGTTTATATATGAATGTAACAAGCTCCAAATATGTATTTGATGAAGATTGCAAATACTTTTACATGCATATATTTGTGAATTTTTTTTCTATTTGTGTGTGCATCGGAAATATGTTTATGAATCTTATATTTTACATGTGAATTTTTTTTACTTATATATGGAATGAAACATTTGTGTGTGCATTGAAAATGTATTTGTGGATCTTTTTTGTGCATGTATTCATTTCTGTGTGCATTTAATCCTTTTGAGACTGTTCTGGCTCCATACTCCTCACCGTCCAACTCCTCGTGACTCAGATCCGTCATGAAAGCTTGAAAGTTTTCGGTGAAGCAGCTGCCGGACTTCTTCCTCATCTCTCCCAGCAGAAGAGGAGCTGGCTTGCAAGTTAATTCCACGCTTTTATTTTGTTTTGGGATCATGTTGATTCCAATAAATCGAAGTTGTCTTCAAGGCAAATCCAAAGAAACAAGTTCCGGTGCAAGAAACAAGTTCAGGAGCAAGAAACAAGTTCAGGAGCAAGAAACAAGTTCAGGAGCAGGAAACAAGTTCCGGTGCAACCAGCCAATAGTGAGAAGACAACTGAGTGAAAAATGAAAACTGACGTTTAAGTAACGACAGACTTCAAAGGTATAAGGCTGTTGCCTTGGTGACCTGCAGTGACATACGTCAAAGGAACAAAGCCTGATAACGTAAAAAATAATAATACAGAAAATGCTTCTTTTTTTATAAATGTAAAAGAAGTTTCATTAAATTCAAACTTAATAACGGTTTGAGTGAAAAATCCTAGAAGACGTTTCTGAAACTTAAAAAATAAATTATATTCAGAAGTGTTACAAAAAGGCTATCATACGCTAATAAGGAATGATAATGAGCTCTTTAAGGTATGAAAAAAACTGCGCGCGCACATCCTGCGGCGCACATAAATAAAAAATAAATACAATTAAATCAAATTAATAAAAAAACTGTGCGCGCACATCCTGCGGCGCACATAAATAAAAAATATATTTAAAAATAAAACATAAAAAATAAAAACAATTGTATCAAATTAATAAAAAAAGTGTGCACATTCTAAATAAAAAAGCATGAAATGGCGTACGCCAAAGCTAATTCCGATTTACAAAACCATGCGCACGCAAAACCTCAACTCCAAATCCGCCCTCCACAGCCCCAATTTCTACTATAAATGGTCAATGCAAAGCACGTCACGAATATTAAATTATGAATCCGACCAATGGGTTTCCACCGTGAGTCCTGACCGAGGCACGGCATCAAGCTATGTGAAGAGGAAGTGAAACTTTCTGACACTGACATCGAGTTGTTTGTTAGTGAGGTGGAGGTGAAGAGCGACTTTATGGGACAGCAGTGATGTCACTAATAAAGAAAATACACTGATACTCTGCCGCTGCTGCTGTGTATAACACAATGTGGGAGATCAGAAATCGCTGAACCCTCGCTTCCTCCTCCTCATCCTTCCATTCGCATGCACAAATCGTGCAGAACCCCGCATCGGTGTCACGGCAGTATTTATCCATTTAGAGCATCTGACCGATTCCCTCACATCAGTGGATCCAGTCTCTCAGCACGTGTCACCAAGTACGACATGAAGTGTTGTGAACTCAGTCTGTTGATATCAATCCTCTTCCGCTCCTCTCCTCTGAAGCAGAAGGAGCAGACACCAACACGCGCGGCTAGACCCGCTACGTCTTCCTCTGTATCTGACGCGTTGATGATGAAATGAAACAACTAACCTAAAACGACTTCTATAACAAATGTTATAACTTAGTCACACTTTAAAAGTATGACTAAGATTTACGTGAGGAAGTGTCTGCTTAACCTCTGATATTAAAATGTTGAAGCCACAGTTTATGTGATTGAAGCGTTTATTTGTTTAACACAAGTCTGAGTAGATTTTCTCCCATGTATTTTCAACCCTAACTTCATAAACACTTGTATAGACATCATATATCAGAGACTTTATTTCTTCTCAACCTCTAATCTCAGATTCCTGTGTTCTGCAGCTTCTTCTGAATCAAGAGGAACGAGAGCTGTTTGTGGGACTCGTCTCCAAGAGGACAGGAAGAGACATTCAGAAGAAATCTGTCTCAATCAACCTTGTAGACTTTGAGTGGAGTTTCATATAGGTCAGTGAGAGCTCTCTCCCTAGGTCATTTGTCAATTTGTCTCTTTAATTTTGTACATGTAATCATATTGTTCTTCTCCTGTCCACTAAATATTAATCAATTCATTTCCAAATATGGGTATGCTTCCTTTCCATGTACACAAAAGGGAACATGCTCCCTTGTCCAAGGGCACGTAATCCAATGTAGGATTTGATCTCTTTATTTCTCTCTGTTAGAAATTAGGATCAGTTATTGGATGTATTTACTTCATGAATGTCACTTGTTGATCTTCCATGTAATCAAGTTGCAGAGCTTGTGTTGTTGAATTAATAGTTTTAAAGAGATTCGTCTGATAGAGGCAGTCTTATTTGACCAGGACCATTCAAAATGAATAAAGAAAGGAATATTTCATGTTGTTTTTAATTATCACGTGTTATACATTCTCTTTGTGGGATTAATGTTTTGTCCTGATACTTGCATCATTTCTCCAAGTGTTTTACAAGGTTCTTTTGCTTTATCAAATGTAATGAACAGACTGATAACTGTCATGTTCTGAAATCTACATCAGTAATGGACAACTTTGTTTCTAACAACAAAAAAACAGCAAGTATTTCAGTAGCTGCATTTCATACCGTAATCATTCAGTATACGTTGTTCAGAATATCACATCAACACATGGAACCAAGGTTTTGGTAAAGATGAGTTTAATTTATAGGAACTGACAGTCATCATGCTGCTATTACATTAAATTAATAAGACCGTGTCCTCGCCGCCGGTCTACGGGGAGTATAAAGTGAGCGGACGGACGGAAGTTGCATCCGCGCAGGAGTCAGGACATCAGCTTCATGCAGCTCGTCCAGGGCCTGATGTCGGCATGTGGCGGAATGTGCACCGCTGTTATAACGACCGATGTAAACTCCCTCGGGATGTAATAAGGTCGGCATCTGATCACGAGCTGCTCCAGGTCCGGAGAACAGCCCGAAGAAATAATCTCCACATCTGAGCACCACACATTGTTCTCCATGCAGCAGACACCTCCTCCCTTGCTCTTCCCAGAGTGTGTTGTCCGGTCCTGACGCTGAATGGAGACCCCCTCGGGAACCATGGCGGAGTCCGGGATCCAGGGGTCGAGCCAAGTCTCCGTGAAAACCATCACGTTACAAAAAGTCAGACTGCGGTTCAGAACTGTTCCTTGTAAAGTGTCTTAAGATCTTCTTGTTGATGTTCCAGCCCGATTTGGGGGGTGGGTATCAACTGAGTTGAACCCATGTTTTCTCCTGGATTACAGAAGAGGGCCTATAGTTTTTCGTACGACTGAAGATTACAGCGCTCATTTATACGCTGGCTCGCAACAAACAATTTGCGTCCTCACCTGCTGCGGCCACGCTGCACTTACTCACACACACAGAAACGGCAGTGGAGAGAGAGAGAGAGGGCGAGAGGGAGCGCTACGGTGTCCCTAAATAGATGTCGCCAAAGCCCTGCAGCCTATAAGAATCACTGTCCTGTCAGGTAAATTAAAATATCAGCAGAACGGGAAACGCGCCCGCACATCCTACGGGCGCGTCCTGCGGCGCATATCCTGGGGCGCACATAAATAAAAACAAATATATAACAATTTAATTAAATCAAATGAATAAAAAAACTGTGCGCGCACATCCTGCGGCTGCCGCAAATCCTAAATAAAAAATAAAAAAATTAAATTAAATCAAATTTATATAAAAACTGCGCGCGCACATCCTACGGACGCGTGCTGCGGCGCATGTCCTGGGGCGCACATAAAAAAAAATATATATATATAATAATTTAATTAAATCAAAGTAATAAAAAAAACTGTGCGCGCAAATCCTGCGGCGCACATAAATAAAGAATATATTTAAAAATAAAAAACATAAAAATGTAATTTATCAAATTAATAAACAAACTGTGCGCGCACATCCTGCGGGCGGTGCACATTCTAAATAAAAAAGCATGAAATTGAGTACGCCAAAGCTAATTCCGATTTATAAAACCATGCACACGCAAAACCTCAACTCCAAATCCGCCCTCCACCCCCCCAATTTCTACTATAAACGGTCAATGCAAAGCACGTCACGAATATTAAATTATGAATCCGACCAATGGGTTTCCACCGTGAGTCCTGACCGAGGCACGGCATCAAGCGATGTGAAGAGGAAGTGAAACTTTCCGACACTGACATCGAGTTGTTTGTTAGTGAGGTGGAGGTGAAGAGCGACTTTATAGGACAGCAGTGATGTCACTAATAAAGAAAATACACTGATACTCTGCCGCTGCTGCTGTGGATAACACAATGTGTGAGATCAGAAATCGCTGAACCCTCGCTTCCTCCTCATCCTTCCATTCGCATGCACAAATCGTGCAGAACCCCGCATCGGTGTCACGGCAGTATTTATCCATTTAGAGCATCGGACCGATTCCCTCACATCAGTGGATCCTTGCCTCCACTCTGGGATATTATTTGGAAAGTTTCTACATTTCTTGTTAGTGATCTCCTGTGCGCTCTATGCGCTCTGCGCTGGGTGGCTCTGCGCGCTGGGTCGCTATTACATGTGTAGCGGGTCAGTTCTTAATAAAGTTTTATACTTTTAGCAGTGTCATTTTCCCCGCTCTGGATGTGTTAATTCACCTGACAGGACGGCAACTCCTATAGGCTGCAAGGAGGCCGAGGAGTTTATTTAGGGACACCTTAGCACTCTCCCTTGTCCTCTCTCTCTCTCTCCCCACTGCCGGTCCTGTGGGTGTGTGCGGAAGTTTAGCGTGAGCGCAGCACGTGTGGTCGCAATTGTTTGTCGCAGTAAGTTGCTGGAAGTTATATAATGTTAACGGCGATCACAGAGAAAGTGTCCGCAAATTGTAACTGAAGTTTGTCCTTAGAGCCCAGCGTGAAGCTGTGTCTGTGTGCGACTGTGACGGCGTCACCGTGGATGCACGCTGTCCCTGCTTTATTTTAATGAATTAAAAGTATGAGATAAGGATGTGTTTTTATGTTTGTAAATGTTTTTAAATATTATAAATGTGTTTAAATTGTGTGACCTAACTATAACATGTTTGTTTTATAGGGCTGCCTCCAGCTAAATAGTTACGGTCACGGTTTTTTCCCACTTTAGATTTTATTTAGATTATTTGGTTTGATTATTTGTTTCTTTGTGTTTTGTTTTGTTCTATTGCAAGGTGCAATATATATGGTTGACTGGGACTGTGCAATTCAGCGGTAGTGACTTTAATGGTGGTGAATTATTGGCTCCATAAAGTAGAGGCCCTCTTTTGTCATTTTGTTGTTGTATATCGTTTGCAGTGATTTTCTTAAAGTGTGTTGTGTTTGGTTTTTAATGCATGATATTTCAGCATTGTACAATTGGGTCTGGAGCCTCTAATTTCTCTCTATTTTAAACTGTCATTTATATCAAGTCCAGGCCAGCCTTTCCAACCTTTGCACATGTCACTTTACTGTTTGAGCAGTCTGTTTTAAATCATTTGCATTTATTAAATAAATTGTATTTTGTATTGATATCTCAGCCTCCCGTCCCGTCTTATTCTGGATACTTGTTGAACCGAATTGACATTAACTGTCATCTCTGAACCATTTTTAATCACTACACATGCTTGCATTGTTACGATTCTTAAAGTGTGCTATGGTTGTTTAATGTATGATATATTAATGTAATGAACCGACTGATAACTGTCATGCTCTGAAATCTACATCAGTAATGGACAACAAAACCAGTATTAGTATTTCAGTAGCTGCATTTCATTTACCGTAATCATTCAGTATACGTTGTTCAGAATATCACATCAACACAGGGAACCAAGGTTTTGGTAAAGAGGAGTTTAATTTATAGGAACTGACTGTCATCATGCTGCTATTACCTTAAATTACATTGTACAGTATTTGGGATTATGTTGAATTTTATTTAAAACAATAATAAACAGACAAGTTAATTTACATGACAATTGTTTACAGTGCGGAAGTTACACTGTAACAGACTGCGTCACACTCGCGCTGTGGGTTTTATGCGGTGTCCTCGCCGCCGGTCTACGGGGAGTATAAAGCGAGCGCACGGACGGAAGTTGCATCCGCGCAGGACATCAGCTCCTGTGGGAACACACGAGCAAAGCGGAAGCGCATTGCTCCGCGCCCGTCAGCCCGTGATTCTGCTTTCTCCGCTGGTTGTGTATGCTCCGTTCAATGAAGGGGTTCGGGGTAAATGATGATCTTCATAGCATTTAATCATGTTCGGGGAAACACTCGGGGATATTGAAACTCCAGGAGAACCGCAGGGAACTCTAAAGTACGGGACACATATTTTAACATTTAAATATAATATGTCATTAATATCGTTTAAAATCATTTCCCAGTGTGTTTCCCCGAACTATGCCCCGAAACCATCGGTGCCGAACGCGATCGCAGCCGAAGTGAACAGCGCCACTGAGTTACATGGGTGCGGGCGTGAATGTTACGGGGTCAATTCTGAATAAAGTTTTATAGTTTTGGCAGTATTATTTTCCCCGTTCTGCTGATGTTTTAATTTACCTGACAGGACGGTGATTCCTATAGGCTGCGGGAAGTCGGCGCAGTCTATTTAGGGACACCGTAGCTCTTCCCTTCTCCCCCTCTCTTATTGTGTCCGTGACATTAAGTTAAGTTGTCTTTTCCTGTTTTAGTAATTGTTCTCAAGACAATAAGGACGGGGTGGGTCCCTGCTTTATTTGAATGAATTAAAGGTATGACATAATGATGTGTTTAATGTTTGTAAATGTTTTTGAAACATTTTGATAAACTGGTTCAAATTGTATGACCTAAATACAACATGTTTGTTTCTGTTGAGTTGTGTTGCACTATTGCTGCAGCTACCGTTGCATTCGGAGGAAAGAATAAATGATGGCGTTATCTTTAGCCGTTGTTGGCGTATTTATTAACAGGCTGCTGACACATCAGTCTCACGGTCAGAGCTACTTTAACTGACACACTAACATATAGCAGGTTGGCTCTTATAGCCTGTACCTTGGCGCCATCCTGTGGCGTAACCATATATACATATTACAATACAGCATTACATATACATCTGAGTACATAATGAATATATCTCAACACCCCCACTTGTACTCAGGTTGCTATACTTCAAGCAAAAGAAACACAGGAAAACAGAATGAATGTGAACCTCTGTCATACACATATCAATCTCCAAAAAGAGCATTTGCAAACTTCTTCAGTTTCAACTTATTTACAGGTTTGGTCATTACATCAGCAACCATGTCATCAGTAGAACAATACATCAAAATCACCCTTCCCTCAATCACAGTTGACCTGATAAAGTGGTACTTTATGTCAAAGTGTTTACACCTCTGTCTGTGTACAGGGTTTTTGGCAAGAGCTATTGTCCCCTGATTGTCCTCATGTACAATAGTTTGTGTGTAATTGTAGTTATCTATACCCCCTAGTAACTGCTCCAGGTATAGACACTCCTGTATGGTTGAAGCCAGTGCCATATATTCTGCCTCGCAGGTTGATAGCGCAACTGTGGGTTGTTTTCTAGTCTTCCACGAGACTAGAGAGCTGTTCTGACTAAGACTGACAGAGTATCCTGTGGTACTGCGTCTGTCACTTGTATCAGCCGCCCAGTCAGCATCACTGTAGGCTTGTATACCTAGCTCCTCACTGTCGTTTCTCTTAAAGCTTAACCCTTTCTCTGCAGTGCCTTTGAGATACAGTGCCTTGCATAAGTATTCACCCCCTTTGGACTTTTCTACATTTTGTCATGGTATAACCACAGATTAAAATGTATTTCATCGCGAGTTTATGTAATGGACCAACACAAAATAGTGCATCATTTGGAAGTGGGGGGAAATATTACATGGATTTCACAATTATTTACAAATAAAAATCTGAAAAGTGTTGAGTGCATATGTATTCACCCCCTTTACTGTGAAACCCCTAACAAAGATCTGGTGCGACCAATTGCATTCACAAGTCACATTTGCAAGTCACATAATTAGTAAATAGGGTCCACCTGTCTGCAATTTAATCTCAGTATAAATACACCTGTTCTGTGACGGACTCAGAGTTTGTTGGAGATCATTACTGAACAAACAGCATCATGAAGACCAAGGAGCTCACCAAACAGGTCAGGGATAAAGTTGTGGAGAAATATGAAGCAGGGTTAGGTTATACAAAAATATCCAGAGCTTTGAACATCTCTCTGAGCACCATAAAATCCATCATAAGAAAATGGAAAGAATATGGCACAACCGCAAACCTACCAAGAGGAGGCCGTCCACCCAAACTGAAGAGTCGGACAAGGAGAAAATTAATCAGAGAAGCAACCAGGAGGCCCATGGTTACTCTGGAGGAGTTGCAGAGATCCACAGCTGAGGTGGGAGAATCTGTCCACAGGACAACTATTAGTCGTCTACTCCACAAATCTGGCCTTTATGGAAGAGTGGCAAGAAGAAAGCCATTGTTGAAAGGGATCCATAAAAAATCCCGTTTGGAGTTTGCCAGAAGCCATGTGGGAGACACAGCAAACATGTGGAAGAAGGTGCTCTGGTCAGATGAGACCAAAATTGAACTTTTTGGCCTCAATGCAAAACGCTATGTGTGGCGAAAACCCAACACTGCCCATCACCCTGAGCACACCATCCCAACAGTGAAACATGGTGGTGGTAGCATCATGCTGTGGGGATGCTTCTCTTCAGCAGGTACAGGGAAACTGGTCAGAATAGAGGGAAAGATGGATGGAGCCAAATACAGGGAAATCCTTGAAGAAAATCTGATGCAGTCTGCAAAAGACTTGAGACTGGGGCGGAGGTTCATCTTCCAGCAGGACAATGACCCTAAACATACAGCCAGAGCTACAAAGGAATGGTTTGGATTAAAGAATGTTAATGTCTTAAAATGGCCCAGTCAAAGCCCAGACCTCAATCCAATAGAGAATCTATGGCAAGACTTGAAGATTGCGGTTCACAGACGGTCTCCATCCAATCTGACTGAGCTTTATCTTTTTTGCCAAGAAGAATGGACAAACCTTTCCATCTCTAGATGTGCAAAGCTGGTAGAGACATACCCCAAAAGACTTGCAGCTGTAATTGCAGCGAAAGGGGGTTCTACGAAGTATTGACACAGGGGGGTGAATACTTATGCACCCAACAGATGTCAACTTTTTTGTTCTCATTATTGTTTGTGTCACAATAAAATTTATTTTGCACCTCCAAAGTACTATGCATGTTTTGTTGGTCAAACGGGAAAAAGTTTATTTAAGTCTATTTGAATTCCAGTTAGTAACAGTACATAATGGGAAAAAGTCCAAGGGGGGTGAATACTTATGCAAGGCACTGTACCTTAAAACATGCTTCACAGTGACCCACTGCTCCTCTGTAGGCTCAGCAAAATACTGTGATAATCTGCTCACCACAAAACTTAAATCCGGTCTGGTACAAGTAGTCAAGTATATAAGACTACCAACAGCCTCCCTGTACATCCTGACATCTTCCATCTTTACTGCATCTTCAGTATACTCTAGCTTCTGCTCACAGGGTGTTTCTCTGGTCCTACAATCTTGCATATTAAAACGCTGTAGTATCTTGTTAGTGTATCTTTCCTGTGACATCTTTACACATCCATCTGATTGACTGAAATCAATACCCAGAAAATGTTTGAGTTTGCCTAAATCTTTCATCTTAAACTTTTCTGCGAGCATCTCTTTCACCTTTTTCAGTCTTTCTTCATTGCTTGCTGCAATGATCAAGTCATCGACCCATGTGATTATGATCACCTTCCCTTCATTTGACTCTTTGGCATAAACACAGTGGTCGGCTGGGTTTTGTAATATTATGTTTTTTTTAAACCATTTCATTTATATTGCTGCCTCAACGTGATGCTGACACGGACACGTTAACTCGGGATGGGTTTTTGTAGGATTTTTATTTCAGCGAGACCTTCAGTAGATCACCACACTTCACTCACAAGCGCTTTGTGAAAATGACGAATCTGCCACCGGCTCTGCAAATGACCCTCAACATCTGGAGAAGGTAAAGAAATCGCCAATGTCAGGCCATGTGTGTTCTGTTATTGTCCGGAGACTCCGCCCTCTGTTGCTTCCTCTTTTTGTCCCTCACCTGTTCCCGGTCATCAACCTGATTGTTTGCCTGATTTGTTCACCTGTTTCTTGTCTTTGTTCCCCCTTCTATTTAAGCCCAGTCTTCCTGTTGTCCCCTGTCGGATTGTATCGTTTGTTTGTGAGAATCTATGTAAAGATTCTGCCGTGTTTGAACCTTGTTTTACCTGGTATGGTACTAGACTCAGATTTCTGATCCTCTCTGTTTTTCCCTTTTGGAATTCTGTTTTTGAATTGGACTCTCTGTTTTTTGCACTTGTGTTTTTTGCCTTTTTGGATCCTTGTTTTTTCTATTTTTGGAAATAAATAAGTATTTTTTTGCATCTTGGTCTGCGATTTAGTCCTTACTCTGAGAAAGGAGAGGCACTGTCTAACGCCGAGTTTACCCCGGGGCGTGGAAGCGCAGTGCAGCGCCAAGGAAATCAAGCGCCTCCTATCCACCCCCTGTTAAACCTTTGTGCGGTGCACATCGGATGCGCTGCGTCGCGCTGCTTCACTCGCGCCCTGAACCAATGGTTTCGGCGTAGAGTCTATTTTTTTCACTCGCCGCGAGCGTAACGCGCCAAGAAACAAACTGAAAATGATTTTAAACGATCTGTTGTCCTAGAGTTTTAATTTCCCCAATTTTCCCAATCACATAATTAAATTCCCCCCTGCCCATCCACTACAGCTACACAAGCAGTCATATGGATACAAATAGAGGGGGGGGGGGGCTATGAGACCATCATCATATACCCCCAAACGAGTACATTGAACGGGTTACATTCAACAGCAAGCGGAGAAAGCAGAATCGCGGGCTGACCGTCGCTGAGAAATGCACATCCGGTGTGAACAGCCACCTAAAAACGATGAAATGAACTGAACTATGAAGTAGTTCAGATTTTGAATGGTGAACTATGAACGTGAACTATTCATGTTTACTTGTATGAACTGAACTTTGAACTAGTTCATGAGAGGTGTGAACGTGCACAACACTGTTCAAATCGTAATTCACGTCGGCAGCAACGACTCCCGGCTTCGCATGTCGGAGGTCACTAAAGTTAATGTTGAGTCGGTGTGTGCTTTTGCAAAAACGATGTCGGACACAGTAATTTTCTCTGGCCCTCTACCTAACACAACAGGTGATGACATGTTGTCTTTTAACCTCTGGCTGTCGAGGTGTCCTGTAAACGGTGTGGGCTTTGTAGATGACTGGCAAACTTTTTGGAGGAAACCTGGACTTGTTAGGAGAGACGGCGTTCATCCCACTTGGGATGGAGCAGCTCTCTTATCTAGGAATATTACTCAGTCTATTACATGACAACCCAGAGTTGGGACCAGGAAGCAGAGCTGCAGTGCTAAAAACTTCTCTGCGCTCCCTCTGGGACAGTCACACAACCCCATAGAGATTGTGTCTGTCCACCGTCCGAATCCACACAATAATCTAATACAAATTAACACAACCTCTGAAACAACACAGGAAACCAAGACTTTGAAATGTGGTCTTTTAAACATTAGATCACTGTCATCAAAGGCTATTTTAGTTAATGAACTAGTCTCAGACTACAACATAGATGTATTATCCCTCACTGAGACGTGGCTGCATCCTGATGAATATGTCAGTCTAAATGAATCTACTCCCTCCAGTCATATAAATTCACAGGTTCCCAGAGAATTCGGACGAGGAGGTGGAGTTGCTGCTATTTTTAACCCCAGTCTATCAATTAATCCTAAACTAAACTATAACTCATTTGAATGTCTTGTTCTTCCACGCCAATCCAGGAAACACCAACAGCCAATCATATTTGCTGTAGTTTACCGTGCTCCGGGGGCTTAAACTGAATTATTTACGGAATTCCCCGAGTTTTTTTCAAACCTAGTCCGAAAGACCTATAACATAATTATTGTTGGTGACTTTAATATTCATGTTGACAATAATAAAGATAGCCTTAGTGTAGCATTAATTTCGATACTAGATTCAATTGGTTTCAGTCAGTGTGTACACCAACCTACTCATTGTTGTAACCACACACTTGACCTTGTATTATCATACGGTGTCGGAATTGAACATTTAACAGTACTCTGATCACCCAGGATCAGTTTACCAAAATAATCTCAGGTTCTAAACCAACAACCTGTATCTTAGACGACATTGCCCTTGCTTTCAATGAAACAGTCAGGAACTGGTGAGTGATCTTCGATCCTGATTTGTCCTTTAATTCTCACCTACAACTAATTTCTAGGACCGCCTTTTTCCACTTGCGTAATATCTAAAAAATCAGACATGTACTTCGCAAAAAGATGCAGAAAAACTAGTCCACGCCTTTGTTACATCCAGACTGGACTATTGTAATTCATAACTATCATGCTCCAGCAGTAAGTCGTTAAAAAATCTGCAGCTTGTCCAAAATGTTCTTCAATGATACTGAAACAACCCTTAAGATATAGGCTTGTGTTTATATACACGGTATATGCATATAGATCTATATATCTATATATATATCCCCTGATGCTGTCAGAACACATGAACCTGCTGAATGTTGCATCAGTAAAGATACAGACACTGATGCACATGTTTTTATCTCATTACACCAGGATCACTGGTCTTATTATAAAATCTGTACAACAGAGAACTTCTGTCTCACGTTTCTTCTTTATTCTATTCTACTTGTTTTCATGTTCATATACAGTTCTTCCGCCATCTGCAGGCAGACGTCACCACTGACTCTGATTCTTTCAGTTCATGAGGAGTTTGTTTTCAATGTGTTTCTCTATAATTTGTTTAAGTCTTGACATTTTAAGTAAAAAGCCTTGATATTATGTATATTAGGATTTGGCTCTATTTGTAACCGGTCTATCCTTTGTGGTCTACCTGCGTTGTGTGTCAGTTTGTGAAGTAGAAGACCGGGACAGGACTTGTATCACTACTGAATTTGTCTGTTATGTTGAAGCCACAGTTCATGTGATTGAACCGTTTTTTTATTTAACACAAGTACTGAGTACATTGTACAAAGACCTTTTCCTTATAAATCAAACACGACACTTTGGTGAATTAAGGTTTTCAGTCATCAAATGTTGTCTTAGACACATAATGAGATTATTGACTCATATCTTAACAATCAATGATTGATTGGATTCAAACCAAAATGTAAAAGCCCTGTGATTAATTTCAAATTACAACAAAACATTCATCAAAGTGTTCTTGTGTGATTACAATACTGTGCGTGTTGCTGCTGGGACTTTCTATATCATATCTGCCAGTCGTGCACATTACAACAGAATTTACTGATGCAACATTCAGCAGGTTCTTGTGTTCTGACAGCATCAGGGAATATATATACATATAGATATATAGATCTATATGCATATACTGTGTGTATATACACACAAGCCACTAAATATGATTTTATTAAATATTGAAATTGAAAATCGTTATTTGTATATCCCATATTCACAAATCACAATTTGTCTCATAGGGCTTCAACATGGTCTGACATCCTCTGTCCTTAACCATCAGCAAGAGTAAGGAAAAACTACTAAAACCCTTTTACAGGGTAAAAATACGTAGAAACCTCAGAGAGAGCCACATGTGAGGGATCCCTCTCCCAGGACTGACAGAAGGGCAATAGATGTCAAGTGTACGAAAACATCATCAAGATTAAAGTTTTTAGCAGCATTAGTGAGGGTAAACATTTTGAAGGATAACTTCAAAACTATATGTCAAGCAGTCCTGCTGCAACTAAATGCTTCCTAGTTTAGAACATAGGACAAGTAACGTTCTGCCGCACTAATTAGCTCTAACTATAAGCTTTATCAAATAGGAAGGTTTTAAGCCTACTTTTAAACATACAGATGGTGTCTGCTTTCCGAACTGAAAGTGGTAGATTATTCCACAGCAGAGGGGCTTGATGGCTGAAAGCTCTGGCTCCTACTCTACTCTTTAAAACATAGTCAAATGAAGCAGCAGTTTACAGGGTGAAGGAGTGGGGAATATTAAATTAAATAATATGAATATATGTGAAGTAAGTGTATTTGTATGAGTGGGGGAGCAGAATGTATATGGTGACTGTTCAGAGGGTCAGTGTTGATTGTTCAGAAGCCTAATGGCCTGGAGGAAGAAGCTGTTTGTGTGTCTGGTAGTCCGTGCTCGGATGCTCCGGTAACGTCTGCCAGACAGCAGCAGTGTGAGAAGTCCACAGCCTGTGTGGCTCTGGTCCTTGATGATCTTCAGTGCTCTTCTCAGGCATCTTGTGCTGTAGATGCCTTGCACGGAAGGGAGATGGCAGCCGATGATACCAGGTCAGGCCATCTGTGATGAACACACCGAGGAGCTCACCACCTGGGGTCTGCTCGTCAGGAAGTCCAAGATCCAGTTACACAGGGGGGTTTTAAGACCCAGGCTCCTGAGCTTGGGGACGAGCTTGGCAGGCACAATTGTGTTGAATGCGGAGCTGTAGTCCACGAACATGATCCTCACATATGTGTTGGCCTTCTTCAGGTGGGAGAGGGTGGTGTGTGTTGTCGGGGCGATGGCATCGTCCGTGGATCGGTTTGGGCGGTGAGCAGATGTGGCTTTTGACCAGCCGCTCGAAGCACTTCATGATGGTGGAGGTCAGTGCTACAGGGCGGTAGTCGTTTAAGCAGGTGATGGATGATTTCTTAGGTATGGGGATGATGGTGGCCTGCTTGAAGCAGGAGGGGACTGTCGAGAGATTTAGGGAGAGGTTGAATATGGAGGTGAAGACCTCCGTTAGCTGGTAATAGAGCAGTAATGCTGGTTATGATTTATGACTTTTAATCATAATACTTAATTAGGTGGATTTTATGCTCGCCACAATAGAGCCACCTCCTCGTGTCATAACTAAACTGCAAATTATATTATTTCTATGGTCAGAATCTTGGTCATGTCATTTATTTGTATCAATATATACATTTATTTAGTCAATAAAGTAACATTTTAGTTTTGAGAGCTCAAGATGATCTCTAAACTTATTTTGAGACTGACCAGTGATCCAAAACTCAAAGACGAATCATTTAGAAAATAAACAGACATTAAGAGGAGATCAGGAATTCTTCACTTTTCAATATTCTAACGAAATGCTTGATTGATAATTTAATCAACAAGCTTTTGCTTCTGGATTTTCTAAATGATTATTTTGTCTCCCAAGCCAGCAGTTCAGAGCAAGCTGGAAAGAAAACAAAAGATCACAGACAATTCATCTACACATGTAAAAGATAAGACTGGCAAATTAAAAAATATTAATATCTGACATGGGAAAAATTGTATTTCACATTAGTGAGTCATAAAATTGGATTTTATTCTGAAAGCATCATCAGTCAGAAACTTCAACAGTGGTCAAAATCAGTTTTGGATTTTCCTTCTTTTGGCCACTAGGGGGTAGGCATGTTCCATCATAATCTGGTAATTTTGTGAAAAGGAGTTTCCAACAGAACCCTCTATTCCTCTCTTTTCTTTTTCTGTTCAGTGCTTTTTGAACATGAGAAAACTTTCACAGGTGGGTGTTGGATTACAGAAACTGTATTTTAGAAATGTTTAACACTTTACTCTCTCCTTTTGGTCATTTGACCTATCTATCAGATTCTAAATCTTAGAATAAGATATATTAAAAAATAAAGTTTCCTTCACAGTGTTTTTCTTCTATACATTGTAATTATTCTGTCTAACTTCAGTACATTTGACCTCCAGTCGCTGCAGCAGTCACATGTATTGATCTGGACCTCAGATATATCTTATCTCCACAGAGCTGCAGCTGTGATCAGTCCCTTCAAACAAACACACTTTAAACAGCCTGATTGGCCTCTGCTCAATAAAACCCTGTGTGTGAAACCTGTGGAGCAAGTGGACTTTCCCTTTCAAACACGAGTCTGAATTTTGATGGGTTGACAGGGACAATTTATATAATTTACGAGACTTAGCCTGGAATAACTGAAATATCACCTGTTTAAATAAAGCAGAGACAAAATGCAGACATTAATGTAAATCATCTCTGAAATGCCAAAAGAGACAAGTGGTGATCCGACAGAGGGATAGAGAATTGAAAAATAAGATGACAACTGCAACAAGCATGTAAACTAGATTCAAACTGGCAAAATAAGATGAAAGCACAGCTTCTATGAGAGAGCCACTGCTTTCCCCCTCACTGTAGAGACTGAATCGAAGCAGCCTTAGACAAATCCTCCTTCTGTCTGTAGGCCCAAGTGCTTTGTGTTCTATTAAAGCCCATGGAAATCTACACTCTGTACGTTGTTTGATGTTGCCAACTTGTCATCTCTGTATCTCCGCAGACTTCACACATGGGCTGTTTTCTATATATAAAACTCTGTCCGAGTTGTTTCCTCTTTACCTGTGTACATACATGTATATGTAAGGGGGGGGGGGGGGTGTACCACCACTCGAGGGCTGGTGATAAGATAACTGGAAAGTTTTCACATTACAACGTGATCATATTTCACGTTATGATGATCCGTAACACGTTAATTATGCTCAGAAGATTGCATGTGTGTTGTGTATGTTTTGTATGACCGCTGTATGTGTGTGTTCGTATTCTGTCTGTTGTAACAATGTGTTACTGCCTTCTTGGCCACATCTGTCTTGTGAGAGATTTAACTCAATGAGATCTTTACCTGGTTACAGAATGTCCATGGAGTTAACTATTCTAATGTTCAAAGTTTTTTTCATAAACCAAACTAATGATGCTCTGCCATGGCAGCACATTCAAGTTACTTTAGTTCATCGTAACACTTACAAGCCTTCTTTTGTAAAAGCTTCTCATTAATTAAGTCTAATTGGCTCCTGTATATCAAACATGTTTTTTTTTTTTTGTTTTTTTTTTTACTGAATTCTCATTTAGATTTGATGTTCAGTTCAGGAAGTACTTTTGTCAAATGTTGTCCCAGAAATTCTCCAGTCATCTGTGCTTATCATTGATTATTGGGAAAAGGGGAAATGTATAAGTTGTATTTCCCACATGTGTTTTAATTGAAATGTGAGGGCAGCTGCATGCAAGACATTAAAACACCCAAATAAAATTTAAAACATTTTATTCATTAGTCGACAACATATTATAAACCCCTAACAGAGTAAAGACTTGTTCAGGGCATGATGTCACCCAGTGTACATTATACAGAGTAGGAGCAGGGGTTGCAGTAGGGGGTTTCTGTCCATTTACAAATATCTCTGTATAAGTTTTATAAGTGTATGAGTTGTATTTCCCACATGAGTTTTCATTAAAAACTTAGTGGGGGTGGAGCCTGCCCTCTTCCGTGCATCCACTGTGTCCTTCAACAAAAGGGAGAGCCTTGGTGCCCTCTTCCCTTCCTCTGCGATGAACCTCAGCTGGTTATAGTAGGAGTCCAGAGACGTGACCACCTCCAGGTCCTGCTAGATGAGCTGGAGGAGCTCACAGAGGCTCTCCAGAGATGGCCCGTCTCCGTTCTGCAGCAGCCTCCTGATGCAGCAGTACATGGCTTTCTCCTCCAGAACCTTTGAGAGGAACAGCTCCCCAATAAACTTGATGCTATTGAGGAGGCGTCCGGAAGGTTTTGCGTTGAGTTGCTCTTCCCTCAGCCGGTCGATGACCCTCACGTCCCTGACTGGCTCCAGGCAGGACCCACTCTTCCGATAAATGCCCTCCCTTTCAAAGTTCTTCCTGAACTCTGCCTGGCAGTGTTTGACCAGCAGAGACCTGAAGGAGACGCTGGCTGACCAGTCGGACAAGGATTGGACCTCCACCTGAAGAGGAGAAAACCATAAGGAAATATTAACATTAATGCTACTCACATACATACATAGTGATCAGTGTGTTCTGATTTGAGGATTAAATCAGCACACAAATGAATGAAAATAAGTGAACTCATTATTTGAATAAGACAACATGGGTCAAAAGTGACCCCACTCAGTATTTATTATTTATATCTTTGCAGTAAATTATTTCCGTCATTTAGTATTTCAGGTATTTTTCAAATAACTGTTTTTTTCACTTCCCTTCTAATTCACAACATGGGTCAAAAATGTTGTATTGTAAAATACATTCTTATTAAGTCTTATTTACAATCTATTACTAGTGAGAAAGATAATTTATAATTTACCCAAGGGGTTTGCATAGCTTGTTTATCAAAAGGCTAAATTAAGGTTACAACCTGCATACAAAAGATAAGCTGTCCAACTAATTAAGAAACAGGATAAAGTAGCTTCCAACGCAACATGGCGCTGTACTAACGGGTGCCTGTAGTAGCAGCTCCTGGTACTACTGTCGGTTTTTTTGTGTTTTTATAACGTTTGCGATTTGTTTTTTATATTTATTTTTGCACTGCTCTGTGCATCTTCGTCCCGCACAATGACGAGATGCTTTTGAAATTTATTGGACACTTTTTATAACTTTTAACCGCACTTCGGTCTCTTCGGATCACTGGGAGAATGCCTGCAACACACGCCGGCATTGTTTACACCCGCGACCAGCTGATCGCCCTGAGGCACACTACCCTCTTGGCCGGAGAGAGACCCACCATCCCGGAGGAACTAAAGAGGAGACGGCGGGGCTGCAGAGCGGGGCTTAAACGGAGGAAGGAGAAGAGGAAGTTTAAGCCCTTCATCCCTGCAGTAATCACTGGAAACGTGAGGTCGCTGGCAAATAAAGTGGACGAACTGGAAGCGCTCATCAGGACACAGAGGGAGTACAGGGAGTCCAGTATTGTGTGTCTCACGGAAACGTGGTTGCACGAGCAGATACCGGACTCCAACGTCACCATTCCTGGCTTCCAGACGGTTCGAGCCGACAGAGACACCATCGCGACCGGCAAGAAGAAAGGAGGGGGACTCGCCGTGCTCGTGAACAACAGGTGGTGTCACCCCGGGCACGTCACCGTTAAACATCGTGTCTGCAGCCCGGACATCGAGCTCGTCGCCGTCGGACTTCGTCCATATTATTTGCCGAGGGAGTTTACCAGTGTTTTCGCCATCAATGTTTACATTCCTCCATCTGGGAACGCAGAAGCAGCGTGTGACGTCATCCACACTGTGACTGCAGGATTACAGACACAACACCCCGGGGCCTTCATCATCATCACAGGTGACTTTAAACATGCTTCCCTCTCATCCACACTCCCAACCTTCTTCCAGTTTGTAAAATGTGCCACCCGGGAAAATAAGACTTTGGACCTATATGCAAATGTTAAGGATGCATACAGCTCCACTGCCCTGCCACCACTGGGCAGGTCAGACCACAACCTAGTCCTGCTCTCACCATCTTACAAGCCTGTGATTCAGCAGCACCCAGTCACAGTGAGGACAGTGAGGAAATGGTCTCATGAGGCCATGGAAACACTGCGTGGGGCCCTGGAGGCCACAGACTGGGATGCTCTGTATGAGCCACATGGTGAGGACATTGATGGCCTTACTGACTGTGTCTCTGAGTACATTGGGTTCTGCATCGATAACACCATCCCCACTAAAGAGGTCCGCTGTTACCCAAATAACAAGCCGTGGGTTACAAGCGACCTGAAGGCCCTTCTCAATGAGAAGAAGAGGGCCTTTAGATCACGGGACAGAGCAGAACTCAAACGGGTTCAAAGGGAGCTCAAGCGCAGCATCAGGGAGAGCAAGGACAACTTCAGAAGAAAACTGGAGCACAAACTGGAGGAAAACAACACCAGGGACGTCTGGAGTGGTATGAAGGAGATCACTGGTTTCAAGAGGAGAGATGGGGGAGCAGCTGGGGATGAACGACGTGCGAATGAGCTGAACACGTTCTTCAATAGGTTCAACTCCAACCCCCCAGCCCCCAGCGGACCATCCACTGCCTCCACTGACTCTACGACTGCCTCTACTGCGTCTCTGAGCAACAACCCCCCACCTCCCCCCATCACCCCCTGCCCCCCACCACCCCAGTCACCATCTCCCCCCACCCCCCCGCTGGCCTTTACCACAGACCTTCTCACACCTCCCACCCCCAGGACATCCTCACATCCCCCACAGCCCCCCACCACCTCCTGCAACACAAACATCTCTGCACCACCCTCAAACCCATCGCTGACATCCCCCACCCCCCAGTCTGGACTCCACATCACAGCCAGCCAGGTGAGGAGAGAGCTGGAGAGGCTCAAACCGAGAAAAGCTGCGGGGCCGGACCGCATCAGCCCTCGTTTGCTGAAGGCCTGTTCCAGCCAGCTCTGTGGAGTTCTCCAGCACCTCTTCAACCTGAGCCTACACCTTCAGAGAGTGCCAGTGCTCTGAAAAACATCCTGCCTGGTCCCAGTGCCCAAAAAAGGACGTCCTGCTGCACTGGAGGACTACAGGCCGGTGGCACTGACCTCTCACATCATGAAGGTCATGGAAAGACTGGTCCTGGCCCACCTCAGACCGCTGGTGTGCCCATCACAAGACCCCCTGCAGTTTGCATATCAGCCCCATGTTGGGGTTGATGATGCAATCATCTACCTGCTGCAGAAGGCTTACTCCTCCCTGGACAGACCCAACACCTCAGTCCGGATCATGTTTTTCGACTTCTCCAGCGCCTTCAATACCATCCAGCCCACTGCTGAAGGCCAAACTGGAGGGCACGCAGGTGAGTGCTCCCCTCATCGCTTGGGTCGATGACTATCTGACGGGCAGACCACAGTTTGTGAGATTACAGAACTGTGTGTCTGATCATCTGATCAGTAACATCGGGGCCCCCCAGGGAACTGTGCTGTCCCCCTTCCTCTTCACCACATACACTGCTGACTTTAAGCACTGCACAGAGACGTGTCATCTGCAGAAGTTCTCTGATGACACGGCCATTGTGGGGTGTGTTGAGGGCGGAGGGGAGGCTGAGTACAGGGACCTGGTTGACCGCTTTGTGAAGTGGTGTGGGGAGAACCGCATGCAGCTCAACGTGGCGAAGACGAGGGAGATGGTGGTGGATTTCAGGAGGACCAAGCCCCTGCCCTCTCCTGTCTGCATCGGTGGGACGGCTGTGGAGGTGGTCCCTGCTTACAAGTACCTGGGTGTCACACTAGACAATAAACTGGACTGGTCCACCAACACAGAGGCCGTCTACAAGAAGGGCCTGAGCCGGCTTTATTTCCTGAGGAGGCTCAGGTCCTTCAACGTCTGCAACAAGATGCTGCAGATGTTTTATAAGTCTGTTGTGGCGAGCACCATCTTCTTTGCTGTGGTGTCCTGGGGTGCGGGCATCAAGGCTAAGGACGCCAACAAACTGAAAAAACTGATTAGGAAGGCAGAGTCTGTGGTTGGCTCTAAGCTTGTCACCCTGGAGGAGGTGGTGGAGGACAGGATGCTGGCAAAACTGCTGGCAATCATGGACAATCCCTCTCACCCCCTCCACAAAACACTAGACAAGCTAAGGAGCAGCTTCAGCCACAGACTCATTCAACCCCGCTGCTCTAAGGAACGATACAGGAAATCGTTCCTCCCAACCGCAATAAGACTATACAACTCATCTACCTCTGTCAGAGCCACCATCACAGAACTGCACTAAATATACCTGTCTCAATTCATCATTTTATACAATAATATTGTCTTTTGCACACTCTGTCTACATATTCTTACACTCACAGTATATTATATTATCTATTGTATCGCCAAATACTTATATTTATACCCGTACTATATATCATATATTATATCATACTCTTTGTATATTCTTTGTATATATAAGTCTATATACACATATTTTATTTATACATGTGTACATGTTATTAATATTATATTTTACTATTATTATTATTATATATACTGTTGCTGCTATTATTACTATATACTGCTATTATATTGGTATAATTACTATCATATATAAATATATATTATATACTATATATACTGTACTATTTTTGATATACTGTCTAACAATAACATTACCATCATATCATCAGTACTATTACCATCATCTGCCACTGCACCTTATCTACCTATTTTATCTTGTGTTTCTGTTTTTATTCTTTCTACCGCAATATTTTATATTTTATATTTTATTCTATTGTATTGTATTTTATTGTATTCAAATGTACCGGCTGCTATGACGACTTAATTTCCCCTCGGGATGAATAAAGTAATCTATCTATCTATCTATCTATCTATCTAGATGCATCACTTACTGTTGAGAGGTGCTGGCACAGCTCGGCGAAGACTGCAGCAGAGTGTGGCTTCTGCACGGCCCTCTTGAAAACGAGCTCAACCATTTCCTGCAACTGCTCCGCTATGGAGCCAGAACAGTCTCAAAAGGATTAAATGCACACAGAAATGAATACATGCGCAAAAAAGATCCACAAATACATTTTCAACGCCGCTGGCTCAACACACTTGTCACACTAATCAGCGGCGTTGTCCGGCTGACTGTGGCTGGTTAGAGCACTTCATGTGTGTACGGTCACATACGGTTATAACGAACTTTGATAACGGGGATAGCGGGCTAGCCACCATGCTAACTGCGGTGGGAACAGCGCCAAAACCCGCTGACTTAATCCCAAGGCTCTCATGACACTGTTTCTCAAACACCGTCAGGTTAGAAGCAAACACTTGGTAGTAGTTAGTATCGGGTGTCCGTGCTGACTGTGTGTGGAAGCTGGGGGGGAAGCTAGCTGCCTCCGTGTAGCTTCAAGCTGTTGCAGCTGTTGAATTAGCAACGCAGTTTGGAAACAAGACCGGGGAACCGCTGCGTTAAGACACGATAACAAGCACTTTGACCCGCTGGGTGTCACTTTATTTCAGCAAAACTGTCGCGTCATCAACAGCCCTTTTCTGTTGTCATCGTTCACTGTGTGTGAGGAGCCGGGGATCAGCGTCTACTAATTCTATGTCTATTGGCTGGCGGGCTAAAAACCTCCAGGCTGCCTGCGGGCGTTTTAATGACGTCGTGTAATGGCACTCACGTGATTGGCTGTACAGGAGTGAGACATCTGATTGGCTACAGACGATCCCCTCTTAGAAAAAATGCATTCGTGAAACAGAGTCGCGTCAGGGGAGTCTCAAAAGTCTCACACACAAATGCAGCGAGGTTTACAAATTAAAAGCACTTTGTAAATGCAGGTCCAACAGTTTATATATGAATGTAACAAGCTCCAAATATGTATTTGATGAAGATTGCAAATACTTTTACATGCATATATTTGTGAATTTTTTTTCTATTTGTGTGTGCATCGGAAATATGTTTATGAATCTTATATTTTACATGTGAATTTTTTTTACTTATATATGGAATGAAACATTTGTGTGTGCATTGAAAATGTATTTGTGGATCTTTTTTGTGCATGTATTCATTTCTGTGTGCATTTAATCCTTTTGAGACTGTTCTGGCTCCATACTCCTCACCGTCCAACTCCTCGTGACTCAGATCCGTCATGAAAGCTTGAAAGTTTTCGGTGAAGCAGCTGACGGACTTCTTCCTCATCTCTCCCAGCAGAAGAGGAGCTGGCTTGCAAGTTAATTCCACGCTTTTATTTTGTTTTGGGATCATGTTGATTCCAATAAATCGAAGTTGTCTTCAAGGCAAATCCAAAGAAACAAGTTCCGGTGCAAGAAACAAGTTCAGGAGCAAGAAACAAGTTCAGGAGCAAGAAACAAGTTCAGGAGCAGGAAACAAGTTCCGGTGCAACCAGCCAATAGTGAGAAGACAACTGAGTGAAAAATGAAAACTGACGTTTAAGTAACGACAGACTTCAAAGGTATAAGGCTGTTGCCTTGGTGACCTGCAGTGACATACGTCAAAGGAACAAAGCCTGATAACGTAAAAAATAATAATACAGAAAATGCTTCTTTTTTTTTAAATGTAAAAGAAGTTTCATTAAATTCAAACTTAATAACGGTTTGAGTGAAAAATCCTAGAAGACGTTTCTGAAACTTAAAAAATAAATTATATTCAGAAGTGTTACAAAAAGGCTATCATACGCTAATAAGGAATGATAATGAGCTCTTTAAGGTATGAAAAAAACTGCGCGCGCACATCCTGCGGCGCACATAAATAAAAAATAAATACAATTAAATCAAATTAATAAAAAAACTGTGCGCGCACATCCTGCGGCGCACATAAATAAAAAATATATTTAAAAATAAAACATAAAAAATAAAAACAATTGTATCAAATTAATAAAAAAAGTGTGCACATTCTAAATAAAAAAGCATGAAATGGCGTACGCCAAAGCTAATTCCGATTTACAAAACCATGCGCACGCAAAACCTCAACTCCAAATCCGCCCTCCACAGCCCCAATTTCTACTATAAATGGTCAATGCAAAGCAAGTCACGAATATTAAATTATGAATCCGACCAATGGGTTTCCACCGTGAGTCCTGACCGAGGCACGGCATCAAGCTATGTGAAGAGGAAGTGAAACTTTCTGACACTGACATCGAGTTGTTTGTTAGTGAGGTGGAGGTGAAGAGCGACTTTATGGGACAGCAGTGATGTCACTAATAAAGAAAATACACTGATACTCTGCCGCTGCTGCTGTGTATAACACAATGTGGGAGATCAGAAATCGCTGAACCCTCGCTTCCTCCTCCTCATCCTTCCATTCGCATGCACAAATCGTGCAGAACCCCGCATCGGTGTCACGGCAGTATTTATCCATTTAGAGCATCTGACCGATTCCCTCACATCAGTGGATCCAGTCTCTCAGCACGTGTCACCAAGTACGACATGAAGTGTTGTGAACTCAGTCTGTTGATATCAATCCTCTTCCGCTCCTCTCCTCTGAAGCAGAAGGAGCAGACACCAACACGCGCGGCTAGACCCGCTACGTCTTCCTCTGTATCTGACGCGTTGATGATGAAATGAAACAACTAACCTAAAACGACTTCTATAACAAATGTTATAACTTAGTCACACTTTAAAAGTATGACTAAGATATACGTGAGGAAGTGTCTGCTTAACCTCTGATATTAAAATGTTGAAGCCACAGTTTATGTGATTGAAGCGTTTATTTGTTTAACACAAGTCTGAGTAGATTTTCTCCCATGTATTTTCAACCCTAACTTCATAAACACTTGTATAGACATCATATATCAGAGACTTTATTTCTTCTCAACCTCTAATCTCAGATTCCTGTGTTCTGCAGCTTCTTCTGAATCAAGAGGAACGAGAGCTGTTTGTGGGACTCGTCTCCAAGAGGACAGGAAGAGACATTCAGAAGAAATCTGTCTCAATCAACCTTGTAGACTTTGAGTGGAGTTTCATATAGGTCAGTGAGAGCTCTCTCCCTAGGTCATTTGTCAATTTGTCTCTTTAATTTTGTACATGTAATCATATTGTTCTTCTCCTGTCCACTAAATATTAATCAATTCATTTCCAAATATGGGTATGCTTCCTTTCCATGTACACAAAAGGGAACATGCTCCCTTGTCCAAGGGCACGTAATCCAATGTAGGATTTGATCTCTTTATTTCTCTCTGTTAGAAATTAGGATCAGTTATTGGATGTATTTACTTCATGAATGTCACTTGTTGATCTTCCATGTAATCAAGTTGCAGAGCTTGTGTTGTTGAATTAATAGTTTTAAAGAGATTCGTCTGATAGAGGCAGTCTTATTTGACCAGGACCATTCAAAATGAATAAAGAAAGGAATATTTCATGTTGTTTTTAATTATCACGTGTTATACATTCTCTTTGTGGGATTAATGTTTTGTCCTGATACTTGCATCATTTCTCCAAGTGTTTTACAAGGTTCATTTGTTTTATCAAATGTAATGAACAGACTGATAACTGTCATGTTCTGAAATCTACATCAGTAATGGACAACTTTGTTTCTAACAACAAAAAAACAGCAAGTATTTCAGTAGCTGCATTTCATACCGTAATCATTCAGTATACGTTGTTCAGAATATCACATCAACACATGGAACCAAGGTTTTGGTAAAGATGAGTTTAATTTATAGGAACTGACAGTCATCATGCTGCTATTACATTAAATTAATAAGACCGTGTCCTCGCCGCCGGTCTACGGGGAGTATAAAGTGAGCGGACGGACGGAAGTTGCATCCGCGCAGGAGTCAGGACATCAGCTTCATGCAGCTCGTCCAGGGCCTGATGTCGGCATGTGGCGGAATGTGCACCGCTGTTATAACGACCGATGTAAACTCCCTCGGGATGTAATAAGGTCGGCATCTGATCACGAGCTGCTCCAGGTCCGGAGAACAGCCCGAAGAAATAATCTCCACATCTGAGCACCACACATTGTTCTCCATGCAGCAGACACCTCCTCCCTTGCTCTTCCCAGAGTGTGTTGTCCGGTCCTGACGCTGAATGGAGACCCCCTCGGGAACCATGGCGGAGTCCGGGATCCAGGGGTCGAGCCAAGTCTCCGTGAAAACCATCACGTTACAAAAAGTCAGACTGCGGTTCAGAACTGTTCCTTGTAAAGTGTGTTAAGATCTTCTTGTTGATGTTCCAGCCCGATTTGGGGGGTGGGTATCAACTGAGTTGAACCCATGTTTTCTCCTGGATTACAGAAGAGGGCCTATAGTTTTTCGTATGACTGAAGATTACAGCGCTCATTTATACGCTGGCTCGCAACAAACAATTTGCGTCCTCACCTGCTGCGGCCACGCTGCACTTACTCACACACACAGAAACGGCAGTGGAGAGAGAGAGAGAGGGCGAGAGGGAGCGCTACGGTGTCCCTAAATAGATGTCGCCAAAGCCCTGCAGCCTATAAGAATCACTGTCCTGTCAGGTAAATTAAAATATCAGCAGAACGGGAAACGCGCCCGCACATCCTACGGGCGCGTCCTGCGGCGCATATCCTGGGGCGCACATAAATAAAAACAAATATATAACAATTTAATTAAATCAAATGAATAAAAAAACTGTGCGCGCACATCCTGCGGCTGCCGCAAATCCTAAATAAAAAATAAAAAAATTAAATTAAATCAAATTTATATAAAAACTGCGCGCGCACATCCTACGGACGCGTGCTGCGGCGCATGTCCTGGGGCGCACATAAAAAAAAAATATATATATAATAATTTAATTAAATCAAAGTAATAAAAAAAACTGTGCGCGCAAATCCTGCGGCGCACATAAATAAAGAATATATTTAAAAATAAAAACCATAAAAATGTAATTTATCAAATTAATAAACAAACTGTGCGCGCACATCCTGCGGGCGGTGCACATTCTAAATAAAAAAGCATGAAATTGAGTACGCCAAAGCTAATTCCGATTTATAAAACCATGCACACGCAAAACCTCAACTCCAAATCCGCCCTCCACCCCCCCAATTTCTACTATAAACGGTCAATGCAAAGCACGTCACGAATATTAAATTATGAATCCGACCAATGGGTTTCCACCGTGAGTCCTGACCGAGGCACGGCATCAAGCGATGTGAAGAGGAAGTGAAACTTTCTGACACTGACATCGAGTTGTTTGTTAGTGAGGTGGAGGTGAAGAGCGACTTTATAGGACAGCAGTGATGTCACTAATAAAGAAAATACACTGATACTCTGCCGCTGCTGCTGTGGATAACACAATGTGTGAGATCAGAAATCGCTGAACCCTCGCTTCCTCCTCATCCTTCCATTCGCATGCACAAATCGTGCAGAACCCCGCATCGGTGTCACGGCAGTATTTATCCATTTAGAGCATCGGACCGATTCCCTCACATCAGTGGATCCTTGCCTCCACTCTGGGATATTATTTGGAAAGTTTCTACATTTCTTGTTAGTGATCTCCTGTGCGCTCTATGCGCTCTGCGCTGGGTGGCTCTGCGCGCTGGGTCGCTATTACATGTGTAGCGGGTCAGTTCTTAATAAAGTTTTATACTTTTAGCAGTGTCATTTTCCCCGCTCTGGATGTGTTAATTCACCTGACAGGACGGCAACTCCTATAGGCTGCAAGGAGGCCGAGGAGTTTATTTAGGGACACCTTAGCA
Source organism: Pleuronectes platessa (assembly GCF_947347685.1). Taxonomy (NCBI): domain Eukaryota; kingdom Metazoa; phylum Chordata; class Actinopteri; order Pleuronectiformes; family Pleuronectidae; genus Pleuronectes; species Pleuronectes platessa. The sequence goes on along the minus strand of NW_026519049.1, from coordinate 448,263 downwards.
CTCTCCCTTGTCCTCTCTCTCTCTCTCCCCACTGCCGGTCCTGTGGGTGTGTGCGGAAGTTTAGCGTGAGCGCAGCACGTGTGGTCGCAATTGTTTGTCGCAGTAAGTTGCTGGAAGTTATATAATGTTAACGGCGATCACAGAGAAAGTGTCCGCAAATTGTAACTGAAGTTTGTCCTTAGAGCCCAGCGTGAAGCTGTGTCTGTGTGCGACTGTGACGGCGTCACCGTGGATGCACGCTGTCCCTGCTTTATTTTAATGAATTAAAAGTATGAGATAAGGATGTGTTTTTATGTTTGTAAATGTTTTTAAATATTATAAATGTGTTTAAATTGTGTGACCTAACTATAACATGTTTGTTTTATAGGGCTGCCTCCAGCTAAATAGTTACGGTCACGGTTTTTTCCCACTTTAGATTTTATTTAGATTATTTGGTTTGATTATTTGTTTCTTTGTGTTTTGTTTTGTTCTATTGCAAGGTGCAATATATATGGTTGACTGGGACTGTGCAATTCAGCGGTAGTGACTTTAATGGTGGTGAATTATTGGCTCCATAAAGTAGAGGCCCTCTTTTGTCATTTTGTTGTTGTATATCGTTTGCAGTGATTTTCTTAAAGTGTGTTGTGTTTGGTTTTTAATGCATGATATTTCAGCATTGTACAATTGGGTCTGGAGCCTCTAATTTCTCTCTATTTTAAACTGTCATTTATATCAAGTCCAGGCCAGCCTTTCCAACCTTTGCACATGTCACTTTACTGTTTGAGCAGTCTGTTTTAAATCATTTGCATTTATTAAATAAATTGTATTTTGTATTGATATCTCAGCCTCCCGTCCCGTCTTATTCTGGATACTTGTTGAACCGAATTGACATTAACTGTCATCTCTGAACCATTTTTAATCACTACACATGCTTGCATTGTTACGATTCTTAAAGTGTGCTATGGTTGTTTAATGTATGATATATTAATGTAATGAACCGACTGATAACTGTCATGCTCTGAAATCTACATCAGTAATGGACAACAAAACCAGTATTAGTATTTCAGTAGCTGCATTTCATTTACCGTAATCATTCAGTATACGTTGTTCAGAATATCACATCAACACAGGGAACCAAGGTTTTGGTAAAGAGGAGTTTAATTTATAGGAACTGACTGTCATCATGCTGCTATTACCTTAAATTACATTGTACAGTATTTGGGATTATGTTGAATTTTATTTAAAACAATAATAAACAGACAAGTTAATTTACATGACAATTGTTTACAGTGCGGAAGTTACACTGTAACAGACTGCGTCACACTCGCGCTGTGGGTTTTATGCGGTGTCCTCGCCGCCGGTCTACGGGGAGTATAAAGCGAGCGCACGGACGGAAGTTGCATCCGCGCAGGACATCAGCTCCTGTGGGAACACACGAGCAAAGCGGAAGCGCATTGCTCCGCGCCCGTCAGCCCGTGATTCTGCTTTCTCCGCTGGTTGTGTATGCTCCGTTCAATGAAGGGGTTCGGGGTAAATGATGATCTTCATAGCATTTAATCATGTTCGGGGAAACACTCGGGGATATTGAAACTCCAGGAGAACCGCAGGGAACTCTAAAGTACGGGACACATATTTTAACATTTAAATATAATATGTCATTAATATCGTTTAAAATCATTTCCCAGTGTGTTTCCCCGAACTATGCCCCGAAACCATCGGTGCCGAACGTGATCGCAGCCGAAGTGAACAGCGCCACTGAGTTACATGGGTGCGGGCGTGAATGTTACGGGGTCAATTCTGAATAAAGTTTTATAGTTTTGGCAGTATTATTTTCCCCGTTCTGCTGATGTTTTAATTTACCTGACAGGACGGTGATTCCTATAGGCTGCGGGAAGTCGGCGCAGTCTATTTAGGGACACCGTAGCTCTTCCCTTCTCCCCCTCTCTTATTGTGTCCGTGACATTAAGTTAAGTTGTCTTTTCCTGTTTTAGTAATTGTTCTCAAGACAATAAGGACGGGGTGGGTCCCTGCTTTATTTGAATGAATTAAAGGTATGACATAATGATGTGTTTAATGTTTGTAAATGTTTTTGAAACATTTTGATAAACTGGTTCAAATTGTATGACCTAAATACAACATGTTTGTTTCTGTTGAGTTGTGTTGCACTATTGCTGCAGCTACCGTTGCATTCGGAGGAAAGAATAAATGATGGCGTTATCTTTAGCCGTTGTTGGCGTATTTATTAACAGGCTGCTGACACATCAGTCTCACGGTCAGAGCTACTTTAACTGACACACTAACATATAGCAGGTTGGCTCTTATAGCCTGTACCTTGGCGCCATCCTGTGGCGTAACCATATATACATATTACAATACAGCATTACATATACATCTGAGTACATAATGAATATATCTCAACACCCCCACTTGTACTCAGGTTGCTATACTTCAAGCAAAAGAAACACAGGAAAACAGAATGAATGTGAACCTCTGTCATACACATATCAATCTCCAAAAAGAGCATTTGCAAACTTCTTCAGTTTCAACTTATTTACAGGTTTGGTCATTACATCAGCAACCATGTCATCAGTAGAACAATACATCAAAATCACCCTTCCCTCAATCACAGTTGACCTGATAAAGTGGTACTTTATGTCAAAGTGTTTACACCTCTGTCTGTGTACAGGGTTTTTGGCAAGAGCTATTGTCCCCTGATTGTCCTCATGTACAATAGTTTGTGTGTAATTGTAGTTATCTATACCCCCTAGTAACTGCTCCAGGTATAGACACTCCTGTATGGTTGAAGCCAGTGCCATATATTCTGCCTCGCAGGTTGATAGCGCAACTGTGGGTTGTTTTCTAGTCTTCCACGAGACTAGAGAGCTGTTCTGACTAAGACTGACAGAGTATCCTGTGGTACTGCGTCTGTCACTTGTATCAGCCGCCCAGTCAGCATCACTGTAGGCTTGTATACCTAGCTCCTCACTGTCGTTTCTCTTAAAGCTTAACCCTTTCTCTGCAGTGCCTTTGAGATACAGTGCCTTGCATAAGTATTCACCCCCTTTGGACTTTTCTACATTTTGTCATGGTATAACCACAGATTAAAATGTATTTCATCGCGAGTTTATGTAATGGACCAACACAAAATAGTGCATCATTTGGAAGTGGGGGGAAATATTACATGGATTTCACAATTATTTACAAATAAAAATCTGAAAAGTGTTGAGTGCATATGTATTCACCCCCTTTACTGTGAAACCCCTAACAAAGATCTGGTGCGACCAATTGCATTCACAAGTCACATTTGCAAGTCACATAATTAGTAAATAGGGTCCACCTGTCTGCAATTTAATCTCAGTATAAATACACCTGTTCTGTGACGGACTCAGAGTTTGTTGGAGATCATTACTGAACAAACAGCATCATGAAGACCAAGGAGCTCACCAAACAGGTCAGGGATAAAGTTGTGGAGAAATATGAAGCAGGGTTAGGTTATACAAAAATATCCAGAGCTTTGAACATCTCTCTGAGCACCATAAAATCCATCATAAGAAAATGGAAAGAATATGGCACAACCGCAAACCTACCAAGAGGAGGCCGTCCACCCAAACTGAAGAGTCGGACAAGGAGAAAATTAATCAGAGAAGCAACCAGGAGGCCCATGGTTACTCTGGAGGAGTTGCAGAGATCCACAGCTGAGGTGGGAGAATCTGTCCACAGGACAACTATTAGTCGTCTACTCCACAAATCTGGCCTTTATGGAAGAGTGGCAAGAAGAAAGCCATTGTTGAAAGGGATCCATAAAAAATCCCGTTTGGAGTTTGCCAGAAGCCATGTGGGAGACACAGCAAACATGTGGAAGAAGGTGCTCTGGTCAGATGAGACCAAAATTGAACTTTTTGGCCTCAATGCAAAACGCTATGTGTGGCGAAAACCCAACACTGCCCATCACCCTGAGCACACCATCCCAACAGTGAAACATGGTGGTGGTAGCATCATGCTGTGGGGATGCTTCTCTTCAGCAGGTACAGGGAAACTGGTCAGAATAGAGGGAAAGATGGATGGAGCCAAATACAGGGAAATCCTTGAAGAAAATCTGATGCAGTCTGCAAAAGACTTGAGACTGGGGCGGAGGTTCATCTTCCAGCAGGACAATGACCCTAAACATACAGCCAGAGCTACAAAGGAATGGTTTGGATTAAAGAATGTTAATGTCTTAAAATGGCCCAGTCAAAGCCCAGACCTCAATCCAATAGAGAATCTATGGCAAGACTTGAAGATTGCGGTTCACAGACGGTCTCCATCCAATCTGACTGAGCTTTATCTTTTTTGCCAAGAAGAATGGACAAACCTTTCCATCTCTAGATGTGCAAAGCTGGTAGAGACATACCCCAAAAGACTTGCAGCTGTAATTGCAGCGAAAGGGGGTTCTACGAAGTATTGACACAGGGGGGTGAATACTTATGCACCCAACAGATGTCAACTTTTTTGTTCTCATTATTGTTTGTGTCACAATAAAATTTATTTTGCACCTCCAAAGTACTATGCATGTTTTGTTGGTCAAACGGGAAAAAGTTTATTTAAGTCTATTTGAATTCCAGTTAGTAACAGTACATAATGGGAAAAAGTCCAAGGGGGGTGAATACTTATGCAAGGCACTGTACCTTAAAACATGCTTCACAGTGACCCACTGCTCCTCTGTAGGCTCAGCAAAATACTGTGATAATCTGCTCACCACAAAACTTAAATCCGGTCTGGTACAAGTAGTCAAGTATATAAGACTACCAACAGCCTCCCTGTACATCCTGACATCTTCCATCTTTACTGCATCTTCAGTATACTCTAGCTTCTGCTCACAGGGTGTTTCTCTGGTCCTACAATCTTGCATATTAAAACGCTGTAGTATCTTGTTAGTGTATCTTTCCTGTGACATCTTTACACATCCATCTGATTGACTGAAATCAATACCCAGAAAATGTTTGAGTTTGCCTAAATCTTTCATCTTAAACTTTTCTGCGAGCATCTCTTTCACCTTTTTCAGTCTTTCTTCATTGCTTGCTGCAATGATCAAGTCATCGACCCATGTGATTATGATCACCTTCCCTTCATTTGACTCTTTGGCATAAACACAGTGGTCGGCTGGGTTTTGTAATATTATGTTTTTTTTAAACCATTTCATTTATATTGCTGCCTCAACGTGATGCTGACACGGACACGTTAACTCGGGATGGGTTTTTGTAGGATTTTTATTTCAGCGAGACCTTCAGTAGATCACCACACTTCACTCACAAGCGCTTTGTGAAAATGACGAATCTGCCACCGGCTCTGCAAATGACCCTCAACATCTGGAGAAGGTAAAGAAATCGCCAATGTCAGGCCATGTGTGTTCTGTTATTGTCCGGAGACTCCGCCCTCTGTTGCTTCCTCTTTTTGTCCCTCACCTGTTCCCGGTCATCAACCTGATTGTTTGCCTGATTTGTTCACCTGTTTCTTGTCTTTGTTCCCCCTTCTATTTAAGCCCAGTCTTCCTGTTGTCCCCTGTCGGATTGTATCGTTTGTTTGTGAGAATCTATGTAAAGATTCTGCCGTGTTTGAACCTTGTTTTACCTGGTATGGTACTAGACTCAGATTTCTGATCCTCTCTGTTTTTCCCTTTTGGAATTCTGTTTTTGAATTGGACTCTCTGTTTTTTGCACTTGTGTTTTTTGCCTTTTTGGATCCTTGTTTTTTCTATTTTTGGAAATAAATAAGTATTTTTTTGCATCTTGGTCTGCGATTTAGTCCTTACTCTGAGAAAGGAGAGGCACTGTCTAACGCCGAGTTTACCCCGGGGCGTGGAAGCGCAGTGCAGCGCCAAGGAAATCAAGCGCCTCCTATCCACCCCCTGTTAAACCTTTGTGCGGTGCACATCGGATGCGCTGCGCCGCGCTGCTTCACTCGCGCCCTGAACCAATGGTTTCGGCGTAGAGTCTATTTTTTTCACTCGCCGCGAGCGTAACGCGCCAAGAAACAAACTGAAAATGATTTTAAACGATCTGTTGTCCTAGAGTTTTAATTTCCCCAATTTTCCCAATCACATAATTAAATTCCCCCCTGCCCATCCACTACAGCTACACAAGCAGTCATATGGATACAAATAGAGGGGGGGGGGCTATGAGACCATCATCATATACCCCCAAACGAGTACATTGAACGGGTTACATTCAACAGCAAGCGGAGAAAGCAGAATCGCGGGCTGACCGTCGCTGAGAAATGCACATCCGGTGTGAACAGCCACCTAAAAACGATGAAATGAACTGAACTATGAAGTAGTTCAGATTTTGAATGGTGAACTATGAACGTGAACTATTCATGTTTACTTGTATGAACTGAACTTTGAACTAGTTCATGAGAGGTGTGAACGTGCACAACACTGTTCAAATCGTAATTCACGTCGGCAGCAACGACTCCCGGCTTCGCATGTCGGAGGTCACTAAAGTTAATGTTGAGTCGGTGTGTGCTTTTGCAAAAACGATGTCGGACACAGTAATTTTCTCTGGCCCTCTACCTAACACAACAGGTGATGACATGTTGTCTTTTAACCTCTGGCTGTCGAGGTGTCCTGTAAACGGTGTGGGCTTTGTAGATGACTGGCAAACTTTTTGGAGGAAACCTGGACTTGTTAGGAGAGACGGCGTTCATCCCACTTGGGATGGAGCAGCTCTCTTATCTAGGAATATTACTCAGTCTATTACATGACAACCCAGAGTTGGGACCAGGAAGCAGAGCTGCAGTGCTAAAAACTTCTCTGCGCTCCCTCTGGGACAGTCACACAACCCCATAGAGATTGTGTCTGTCCACCGTCCGAATCCACACAATAATCTAATACAAATTAACACAACCTCTGAAACAACACAGGAAACCAAGACTTTGAAATGTGGTCTTTTAAACATTAGATCACTGTCATCAAAGGCTATTTTAGTTAATGAACTAGTCTCAGACTACAACATAGATGTATTATCCCTCACTGAGACGTGGCTGCATCCTGATGAATATGTCAGTCTAAATGAATCTACTCCCTCCAGTCATATAAATTCACAGGTTCCCAGAGAATTCGGACGAGGAGGTGGAGTTGCTGCTATTTTTAACCCCAGTCTATCAATTAATCCTAAACTAAACTATAACTCATTTGAATGTCTTGTTCTTCCACGCCAATCCAGGAAACACCAACAGCCAATCATATTTGCTGTAGTTTACCGTGCTCCGGGGGCTTAAACTGAATTATTTACGGAATTCCCCGAGTTTTTTTCAAACCTAGTCCGAAAGACCTATAACATAATTATTGTTGGTGACTTTAATATTCATGTTGACAATAATAAAGATAGCCTTAGTGTAGCATTAATTTCGATACTAGATTCAATTGGTTTCAGTCAGTGTGTACACCAACCTACTCATTGTTGTAACCACACACTTGACCTTGTATTATCATACGGTGTCGGAATTGAACATTTAACAGTACTCTGATCACCCAGGATCAGTTTACCAAAATAATCTCAGGTTCTAAACCAACAACCTGTATCTTAGACGACATTGCCCTTGCTTTCAATGAAACAGTCAGGAACTGGTGAGTGATCTTCGATCCTGATTTGTCCTTTAATTCTCACCTACAACTAATTTCTAGGACCGCCTTTTTCCACTTGCGTAATATCTAAAAAATCAGACATGTACTTCGCAAAAAGATGCAGAAAAACTAGTCCACGCCTTTGTTACATCCAGACTGGACTATTGTAATTCATAACTATCATGCTCCAGCAGTAAGTCGTTAAAAAATCTGCAGCTTGTCCAAAATGTTCTTCAATGATACTGAAACAACCCTTAAGATATAGGCTTGTGTTTATATACACGGTATATGCATATAGATCTATATATCTATATATATATCCCCTGATGCTGTCAGAACACATGAACCTGCTGAATGTTGCATCAGTAAAGATACAGACACTGATGCACATGTTTTTATCTCATTACACCAGGATCACTGGTCTTATTATAAAATCTGTACAACAGAGAACTTCTGTCTCACGTTTCTTCTTTATTCTATTCTACTTGTTTTCATGTTCATATACAGTTCTTCCGCCATCTGCAGGCAGACGTCACCACTGACTCTGATTCTTTCAGTTCATGAGGAGTTTGTTTTCAATGTGTTTCTCTATAATTTGTTTAAGTCTTGACATTTTAAGTAAAAAGCCTTGATATTATGTATATTAGGATTTGGCTCTATTTGTAACCGGTCTATCCTTTGTGGTCTACCTGCGTTGTGTGTCAGTTTGTGAAGTAGAAGACCGGGACAGGACTTGTATCACTACTGAATTTGTCTGTTATGTTGAAGCCACAGTTCATGTGATTGAACCGTTTTTTTATTTAACACAAGTACTGAGTACATTGTACAAAGACCTTTTCCTTATAAATCAAACACGACACTTTGGTGAATTAAGGTTTTCAGTCATCAAATGTTGTCTTAGACACATAATGAGATTATTGACTCATATCTTAACAATCAATGATTGATTGGATTCAAACCAAAATGTAAAAGCCCTGTGATTAATTTCAAATTACAACAAAACATTCATCAAAGTGTTCTTGTGTGATTACAATACTGTGCGTGTTGCTGCTGGGACTTTCTATATCATATCTGCCAGTCGTGCACATTACAACAGAATTTACTGATGCAACATTCAGCAGGTTCTTGTGTTCTGACAGCATCAGGGAATATATATACATATAGATATATAGATCTATATGCATATACTGTGTGTATATACACACAAGCCACTAAATATGATTTTATTAAATATTGAAATTGAAAATCGTTATTTGTATATCCCATATTCACAAATCACAATTTGTCTCATAGGGCTTCAACATGGTCTGACATCCTCTGTCCTTAACCATCAGCAAGAGTAAGGAAAAACTACTAAAACCCTTTTACAGGGTAAAAATACGTAGAAACCTCAGAGAGAGCCACATGTGAGGGATCCCTCTCCCAGGACTGACAGAAGGGCAATAGATGTCAAGTGTACGAAAACATCATCAAGATTAAAGTTTTTAGCAGCATTAGTGAGGGTAAACATTTTGAAGGATAACTTCAAAACTATATGTCAAGCAGTCCTGCTGCAACTAAATGCTTCCTAGTTTAGAACATAGGACAAGTAACGTTCTGCCGCACTAATTAGCTCTAACTATAAGCTTTATCAAATAGGAAGGTTTTAAGCCTACTTTTAAACATACAGATGGTGTCTGCTTCCCGAACTGAAAGTGGTAGATTATTCCACAGCAGAGGGGCTTGATGGCTGAAAGCTCTGGCTCCTACTCTACTCTTTAAAACATAGTCAAATGAAGCAGCAGTTTACAGGGTGAAGGAGTGGGGAATATTAAATTAAATAATATGAATATATGTGAAGTAAGTGTATTTGTATGAGTGGGGGAGCAGAATGTATATGGTGACTGTTCAGAGGGTCAGTGTTGATTGTTCAGAAGCCTAATGGCCTGGAGGAAGAAGCTGTTTGTGTGTCTGGTAGTCCGTGCTCGGATGCTCCGGTAACGTCTGCCAGACAGCAGCAGTGTGAGAAGTCCACAGCCTGTGTGGCTCTGGTCCTTGATGATCTTCAGTGCTCTTCTCAGGCATCTTGTGCTGTAGATGCCTTGCACGGAAGGGAGATGGCAGCCGATGATACCAGGTCAGGTCATCTGTGATGAACACACCGAGGAGCTCACCACCTGGGGTCTGCTCGTCAGGAAGTCCAAGATCCAGTTACACAGGGGGGTTTTAAGACCCAGGCTCCTGAGCTTGGGGACGAGCTTGGCAGGCACAATTGTGTTGAATGCGGAGCTGTAGTCCACGAACATGATCCTCACATATGTGTTGGCCTTCTTCAGGTGGGAGAGGGTGGTGTGTGTTGTCGGGGCGATGGCATCGTCCGTGGATCGGTTTGGGCGGTGAGCAGATGTGGCTTTTGACCAGCCGCTCGAAGCACTTCATGATGGTGGAGGTCAGTGCTACAGGGCGGTAGTCGTTTAAGCAGGTGATGGATGATTTCTTAGGTATGGGGATGATGGTGGCCTGCTTGAAGCAGGAGGGGACTGTCGAGAGATTTAGGGAGAGGTTGAATATGGAGGTGAAGACCTCCGTTAGCTGGTAATAGAGCAGTAATGCTGGTTATGATTTATGACTTTTAATCATAATACTTAATTAGGTGGATTTTATGCTCGCCACAATAGAGCCACCTCCTCGTGTCATAACTAAACTGCAAATTATATTATTTCTATGGTCAGAATCTTGGTCATGTCATTTATTTGTATCAATATATACATTTATTTAGTCAATAAAGTAACATTTTAGTTTTGAGAGCTCAAGATGATCTCTAAACTTATTTTGAGACTGACCAGTGATCCAAAACTCAAAGACGAATCATTTAGAAAATAAACAGACATTAAGAGGAGATCAGGAATTCTTCACTTTTCAATATTCTAACGAAATGCTTGATTGATAATTTAATCAACAAGCTTTTGCTTCTGGATTTTCTAAATGATTATTTTGTCTCCCAAGCCAGCAGTTCAGAGCAAGCTGGAAAGAAAACAAAAGATCACAGACAATTCATCTACACATGTAAAAGATAAGACTGGCAAATTAAAAAATATTAATATCTGACATGGGAAAAATTGTATTTCACATTAGTGAGTCATGAAATTGGATTTTATTCTGAAAGCATCATCAGTCAGAAACTTCAACAGTGGTCAAAATCAGTTTTGGATTTTCCTTCTTTTGGCCACTAGGGGGTAGGCATGTTCCATCATAATCTGGTAATTTTGTGAAAAGGAGTTTCCAACAGAACCCTCTATTCCTCTCTTTTCTTTTTCTGTTCAGTGCTTTTTGAACATGAGAAAACTTTCACAGGTGGGTGTTGGATTACAGAAACTGTATTTTAGAAATGTTTAACACTTTACTCTCTCCTTTTGGTCATTTGACCTATCTATCAGATTCTAAATCTTAGAATAAGATATATTAAAAAATAAAGTTTCCTTCACAGTGTTTTTCTTCTATACATTGTAATTATTCTGTCTAACTTCAGTACATTTGACCTCCAGTCGCTGCAGCAGTCACATGTATTGATCTGGACCTCAGATATATCTTATCTCCACAGAGCTGCAGCTGTGATCAGTCCCTTCAAACAAACACACTTTAAACAGCCTGATTGGCCTCTGCTCAATAAAACCCTGTGTGTGAAACCTGTGGAGCAAGTGGACTTTCCCTTTCAAACACGAGTCTGAATTTTGATGGGTTGACAGGGACAATTTATATAATTTACGAGACTTAGCCTGGAATAACTGAAATATCACCTGTTTAAATAAAGCAGAGACAAAATGCAGACATTAATGTAAATCATCTCTGAAATGCCAAAAGAGACAAGTGGTGATCCGACAGAGGGATAGAGAATTGAAAAATAAGATGACAACTGCAACAAGCATGTAAACTAGATTCAAACTGGCAAAATAAGATGAAAGCACAGCTTCTATGAGAGAGCCACTGCTTTCCCCCTCACTGTAGAGACTGAATCAAAGCAGCCTTAGACAAATCCTCCTTCTGTCTGTAGGCCCAAGTGCTTTGTGTTCTATTAAAGCCCATGGAAATCTACACTCTGTACGTTGTTTGATGTTGCCAACTTGTCATCTCTGTATCTCCGCAGACTTCACACATGGGCTGTTTTCTATATATAAAACTCTGTCCGAGTTGTTTCCTCTTTACCTGTGTACATACATGTATATGTAAGGGGGGGGGGGGGGGGGGTGTACCACCACTCGAGGGCTGGTGATAAGATAACTGGAAAGTTTTCACATTACAACGTGATCATATTTCACGTTATGATGATCCGTAACACGTTAATTATGCTCAGAAGATTGCATGTGTGTTGTGTATGTTTTGTATGACCGCTGTATGTGTGTGTTCGTATTCTGTCTGTTGTAACAATGTGTTACTGCCTTCTTGGCCACATCTGTCTTGTGAGAGATTTAACTCAATGAGATCTTTACCTGGTTACAGAATGTCCATGGAGTTAACTATTCTAATGTTCAAAGTTTTTTTCATAAACCAAACTAATGATGCTCTGCCATGGCAGCACATTCAAGTTACTTTAGTTCATCGTAACACTTACAAGCCTTCTTTTGTAAAAGCTTCTCATTAATTAAGTCTAATTGGCTCCTGTATATCAAACATGTTTTTTTTTTTTTGTTTTTTTTTTTACTGAATTCTCATTTAGATTTGATGTTCAGTTCAGGAAGTACTTTTGTCAAATGTTGTCCCAGAAATTCTCCAGTCATCTGTGCTTATCATTGATTATTGGGAAAAGGGGAAATGTATAAGTTGTATTTCCCACATGTGTTTTAATTGAAATGTGAGGGCAGCTGCATGCAAGACATTAAAACACCCAAATAAAATTTAAAACATTTTATTCATTAGTCGACAACATATTATAAACCCCTAACAGAGTAAAGACTTGTTCAGGGCATGATGTCACCCAGTGTACATTATACAGAGTAGGAGCAGGGGTTGCAGTAGGGGGTTTCTGTCCATTTACAAATATCTCTGTATAAGTTTTATAAGTGTATGAGTTGTATTTCCCACATGAGTTTTCATTAAAAACTTAGTGGGGGTGGAGCCTGCCCTCTTCCGTGCATCCACTGTGTCCTTCAACAAAAGGGAGAGCCTTGGTGCCCTCTTCCCTTCCTCTGCGATGAACCTCAGCTGGTTATAGTAGGAGTCCAGAGACGTGACCACCTCCAGGTCCTGCTAGATGAGCTGGAGGAGCTCACAGAGGCTCTCCAGAGATGGCCCGTCTCCGTTCTGCAGCAGCCTCCTGATGCAGCAGTACATGGCTTTCTCCTCCAGAACCTTTGAGAGGAACAGCTCCCCAATAAACTTGATGCTATTGAGGAGGCGTCCGGAAGGTTTTGCGTTGAGTTGCTCTTCCCTCAGCCGGTCGATGACCCTCACGTCCCTGACTGGCTCCAGGCAGGACCCACTCTTCCGATAAATGCCCTCCCTTTCAAAGTTCTTCCTGAACTCTGCCTGGCAGTGTTTGACCAGCAGAGACCTGAAGGAGACGCTGGCTGACCAGTCGGACAAGGATTGGACCTCCACCTGAAGAGGAGAAAACCATAAGGAAATATTAACATTAATGCTACTCACATACATACATAGTGATCAGTGTGTTCTGATTTGAGGATTAAATCAGCACACAAATGAATGAAAATAAGTGAACTCATTATTTGAATAAGACAACATGGGTCAAAAGTGACCCCACTCAGTATTTATTATTTATATCTTTGCAGTAAATTATTTCCGTCATTTAGTATTTCAGGTATTTTTCAAATAACTGTTTTTTTCACTTCCCTTCTAATTCACAACATGGGTCAAAAATGTTGTATTGTAAAATACATTCTTATTAAGTCTTATTTACAATCTATTACTAGTGAGAAAGATAATTTATAATTTACCCAAGGGGTTTGCATAGCTTGTTTATCAAAAGGCTAAATTAAGGTTACAACCTGCATACAAAAGATAAGCTGTCCAACTAATTAAGAAACAGGATAAAGTAGCTTCCAACGCAACATGGCGCCGTACTAACGGGTGCCTGTCGTAGCAGCTCCTGGTACTACTGTCGGTTTTTTTGTGTTTTTATAACGTTTGCGATTTGTTTTTTATATTTATTTTTGCACTGCTCTGTGCATCTCCGTCCCGCACAATGACGAGATGCTTTTGAAATTTATTGGACACTTTTTATAACTTTTAACCGCACTTCGGTCTCTTCGGATCACTGGGAGAATGCCTGCAACACACGCCGGCATTGTTTACACCCGCGACCAGCTGATCGCCCTGAGGCACACTACCCTCTTGGCCGGAGAGAGACCCACCATCCCGGAGGAACTAAAGAGGAGACGGCGGGGCTGCAGAGCGGGGCTTAAACGGAGGAAGGAGAAGAGGAAGTTTAAGCCCTTCATCCCTGCAGTAATCACTGGAAACGTGAGGTCGCTGGCAAATAAAGTGGACGAACTGGAAGCGCTCATCAGGACACAGAGGGAGTACAGGGAGTCCAGTATTGTGTGTCTCACGGAAACGTGGTTGCACGAGCAGATACCGGACTCCAACGTCACCATTCCTGGCTTCCAGACGGTTCGAGCCGACAGAGACACCATCGCGACCGGCAAGAAGAAAGGAGGGGGACTCGCCGTGCTCGTGAACAACAGGTGGTGTCACCCCGGGCACGTCACCGTTAAACATCGTGTCTGCAGCCCGGACATCGAGCTCGTCGCCGTCGGACTTCGTCCATATTATTTGCCGAGGGAGTTTACCAGTGTTTTCGCCATCAATGTTTACATTCCTCCATCTGGGAACGCAGAAGCAGCGTGTGACGTCATCCACACTGTGACTGCAGGATTACAGACACAACACCCCGGGGCCTTCATCATCATCACAGGTGACTTTAAACATGCTTCCCTCTCATCCACACTCCCAACCTTCTTCCAGTTTGTAAAATGTGCCACCCGGGAAAATAAGACTTTGGACCTATATGCAAATGTTAAGGATGCATACAGCTCCACTGCCCTGCCACCACTGGGCAGGTCAGACCACAACCTAGTCCTGCTCTCACCATCTTACAAGCCTGTGATTCAGCAGCACCCAGTCACAGTGAGGACAGTGAGGAAATGGTCTCATGAGGCCATGGAAACACTGCGTGGGGCCCTGGAGGCCACAGACTGGGATGCTCTGTATGAGCCACATGGTGAGGACATTGATGGCCTGACTGACTGTGTCTCTGAGTACATTGGGTTCTGCATCGATAACACCATCCCCACTAAAGAGGTCCGCTGTTACCCAAATAACAAGCCGTGGGTTACAAGCGACCTGAAGGCCCTTCTCAATGAGAAGAAGAGGGCCTTTAGATCACGGGACAGAGCAGAACTCAAACGGGTTCAAAGGGAGCTCAAGCGCAGCATCAGGGAGAGCAAGGACAACTTCAGAAGAAAACTGGAGCACAAACTGGAGGAAAACAACACCAGGGACGTCTGGAGTGGTATGAAGGAGATCACTGGTTTCAAGAGGAGAGATGGGGGAGCAGCTGGGGATGAACGACGTGCGAATGAGCTGAACACGTTCTTCAATAGGTTCAACTCCAACCCCCCAGCCCCCAGCGGACCATCCACTGCCTCCACTGACTCTACGACTGCCTCTAATGCGTCTCTGAGCAACAACCCCCCACCTCCCCCCACCACCCCAGTCACCATCTCCCCCCACCCCCCCGCTGGCCTTTACCACAGACCTTCTCACACCTCCCACCCCCAGGACATCCTCACATCCCCCACAGCCCCCCACCACCTCCTGCAACACAAACATCTCTGCACCACCCTCAAACCCATCGCTGACATCCCCCACCCCCCAGTCTGGACTCCACATCACAGCCAGCCAGGTGAGGAGAGAGCTGGAGAGGCTCAAACCGAGGAAAGCTGCGGGGCCGGACCGCATCAGCCCTCGTTTGCTGAAGGCCTGTTCCAGCCAGCTCTGTGGAGTTCTCCAGCACCTCTTCAACCTGAGCCTACACCTTCAGAGAGTGCCAGTGCTCTGGAAAACATCCTGCCTGGTCCCAGTGCCCAAAAAAGGACGTCCTGCTGCACTGGAGGACTACAGGCCGGTGGCACTGACCTCTCACATCATGAAGGTCATGGAAAGACTGGTCCTGGCCCACCTCAGACCGCTGGTGTGCCCATCACAAGACCCCCTGCAGTTTGCATATCAGCCCCATGTTGGGGTTGATGATGCAATCATCTACCTGCTGCAGAAGGCTTACTCCTCCCTGGACAGACCCAACACCTCAGTCCGGATCATGTTTTTCGACTTCTCCAGCGCCTTCAATACCATCCAGCCCACTGCTGAAGGCCAAACTGGAGGGCACGCAGGTGAGTGCTCCCCTCATCGCTTGGGTCGATGACTATCTGACGGGCAGACCACAGTTTGTGAGATTACAGAACTGTGTGTCTGATCATCTGATCAGTAACATCGGGGCCCCCCAGGGAACTGTGCTGTCCCCCTTCCTCTTCACCACATACACTGCTGACTTTAAGCACTGCACAGAGACGTGTCATCTGCAGAAGTTCTCTGATGACACGGCCATTGTGGGGTGTGTTGAGGGCGGAGGGGAGGCTGAGTACAGGGACCTGGTTGACCGCTTTGTGAAGTGGTGTGGGGAGAACCGCATGCAGCTCAACGTGGCGAAGACGAGGGAGATGGTGGTGGATTTCAGGAGGACCAAGCCCCTGCCCTCTCCTGTCTGCATCGGTGGGACGGCTGTGGAGGTGGTCCCTGCTTACAAGTACCTGGGTGTCACACTAGACAATAAACTGGACTGGTCCACCAACACAGAGGCCGTCTACAAGAAGGGCCTGAGCCGGCTTTATTTCCTGAGGAGGCTCAGGTCCTTCAACGTCTGCAACAAGATGCTGCAGATGTTTTATAAGTCTGTTGTGGCGAGCACCATCTTCTTTGCTGTGGTGTCCTGGGGTGCGGGCATCAAGGCTAAGGACGCCAACAAACTGAAAAAACTGATTAGGAAGGCAGAGTCTGTGGTTGGCTCTAAGCTTGTCACCCTGGAGGAGGTGGTGGAGGACAGGATGCTGGCAAAACTGCTGGCAATCATGGACAATCCCTCTCACCCCCTCCACAAAACACTAGACAAGCTAAGGAGCAGCTTCAGCCACAGACTCATTCAACCCCGCTGCTCTAAGGAACGATACAGGAAATCGTTCCTCCCAACCGCAATAAGACTATACAACTCATCTACCTCTGTCAGAGCCACCATCACAGAACTGCACTAAATATACCTGTCTCAATTCATCATTTTATACAATAATATTGTCTTTTGCACACTCTGTCTACATATTCTTACACTCACAGTATATTATATTATCTATTGTATCGCCAAATACTTATATTTATACCCGTACTATATATCATATATTATATCATACTCTTTGTATATTCTTTGTATATAT
This sequence comes from Pleuronectes platessa, assembly GCF_947347685.1. NCBI lineage: Eukaryota > Metazoa > Chordata > Actinopteri > Pleuronectiformes > Pleuronectidae > Pleuronectes > Pleuronectes platessa. Next base: position 431,205 of record NW_026519049.1, on the reverse strand, counting down.
AAGTCTATATACACATATTTTATTTATACATGTGTACATGTTATTAATATTATATTTTACTATTATTATTATTATATATACTGTTGCTGCTATTATTACTATATACTGCTATTATATTGGTATAATTACTATCATATATAAATATATATTATATACTATATATACTGTACTATTTTTGATATACTGTCTAACAATAACATTACCATCATATCATCAGTACTATTACCATCATCTGCCACTGCACCTTATCTACCTATTTTATCTTGTGTTTCTGTTTTTATTCTTTCTACCGCAATATTTTATATTTTATATTTTATTCTATTGTATTGTATTTTATTGTATTCAAATGTACCGGCTGCTATGACGACTTAATTTCCCCTCGGGATGAATAAAGTAATCTATCTATCTATCTATCTATCTATCTAGATGCATCACTTACTGTTGAGAGGTGCTGGCACAGCTCGGCGAAGACTGCAGCAGAGTGTGGCTTCTGCACGGCCCTCTTGAAAACGAGCTCAACCATTTCCTGCAACTGCTCCGCTATGGAGCCAGAACAGTCTCAAAAGGATTAAATGCACACAGAAATGAATACATGCGCAAAAAAGATCCACAAATACATTTTCAACGCCGCTGGCTCAACACACTTGTCACACTAATCAGCGGCGTTGTCCGGCTGACTGTGGCTGGTTAGAGCACTTCATGTGTGTACGGTCACATACGGTTATAACGAACTTTGATAACGGGGATAGCGGGCTAGCCACCATGCTAACTGCGGTGGGAACAGCGCCAAAACCCGCTGACTTAATCCCAAGGCTCTCATGACACTGTTTCTCAAACACCGTCAGGTTAGAAGCAAACACTTGGTAGTAGTTAGTATCGGGTGTCCGTGCTGACTGTGTGTGGAAGCTGGGGGGGAAGCTAGCTGCCTCCGTGTAGCTTCAAGCTGTTGCAGCTGTTGAATTAGCAACGCAGTTTGGAAACAAGACCGGGGAACCGCTGCGTTAAGACACGATAACAAGCACTTTGACCCGCTGGGTGTCACTTTATTTCAGCAAAACTGTCGCGTCATCAACAGCCCTTTTCTGTTGTCATCGTTCACTGTGTGTGAGGAGCCGGGGATCAGCGTCTACTAATTCTATGTCTATTGGCTGGCGGGCTAAAAACCTCCAGGCTGCCTGCGGGCGTTTTAATGACGTCGTGTAATGGCACTCACGTGATTGGCTGTACAGGAGTGAGACATCTGATTGGCTACAGACGATCCCCTCTTAGAAAAAATGCATTCGTGAAACAGAGTCGCGTCAGGGGAGTCTCAAAAGTCTCACACACAAATGCAGCGAGGTTTACAAATTAAAAGCACTTTGTAAATGCAGGTCCAACAGTTTATATATGAATGTAACAAGCTCCAAATATGTATTTGATGAAGATTGCAAATACTTTTACATGCATATATTTGTGAATTTTTTTTCTATTTGTGTGTGCATCGGAAATATGTTTATGAATCTTATATTTTACATGTGAATTTTTTTTACTTATATATGGAATGAAACATTTGTGTGTGCATTGAAAATGTATTTGTGGATCTTTTTTGTGCATGTATTCATTTCTGTGTGCATTTAATCCTTTTGAGACTGTTCTGGCTCCATACTCCTCACCGTCCAACTCCTCGTGACTCAGATCCGTCATGAAAGCTTGAAAGTTTTCGGTGAAGCAGCTGCCGGACTTCTTCCTCATCTCTCCCAGCAGAAGAGGAGCTGGCTTGCAAGTTAATTCCACGCTTTTATTTTGTTTTGGGATCATGTTGATTCCAATAAATCGAAGTTGTCTTCAAGGCAAATCCAAAGAAACAAGTTCCGGTGCAAGAAACAAGTTCAGGAGCAAGAAACAAGTTCAGGAGCAAGAAACAAGTTCAGGAGCAGGAAACAAGTTCCGGTGCAACCAGCCAATAGTGAGAAGACAACTGAGTGAAAAATGAAAACTGACGTTTAAGTAACGACAGACTTCAAAGGTATAAGGCTGTTGCCTTGGTGACCTGCAGTGACATACGTCAAAGGAACAAAGCCTGATAACGTAAAAAATAATAATACAGAAAATGCTTCTTTTTTTATAAATGTAAAAGAAGTTTCATTAAATTCAAACTTAATAACGGTTTGAGTGAAAAATCCTAGAAGACGTTTCTGAAACTTAAAAAATAAATTATATTCAGAAGTGTTACAAAAAGGCTATCATACGCTAATAAGGAATGATAATGAGCTCTTTAAGGTATGAAAAAAACTGCGCGCGCACATCCTGCGGCGCACATAAATAAAAAATAAATACAATTAAATCAAATTAATAAAAAAACTGTGCGCGCACATCCTGCGGCGCACATAAATAAAAAATATATTTAAAAATAAAACATAAAAAATAAAAACAATTGTATCAAATTAATAAAAAAAGTGTGCACATTCTAAATAAAAAAGCATGAAATGGCGTACGCCAAAGCTAATTCCGATTTACAAAACCATGCGCACGCAAAACCTCAACTCCAAATCCGCCCTCCACAGCCCCAATTTCTACTATAAATGGTCAATGCAAAGCACGTCACGAATATTAAATTATGAATCCGACCAATGGGTTTCCACCGTGAGTCCTGACCGAGGCACGGCATCAAGCTATGTGAAGAGGAAGTGAAACTTTCTGACACTGACATCGAGTTGTTTGTTAGTGAGGTGGAGGTGAAGAGCGACTTTATGGGACAGCAGTGATGTCACTAATAAAGAAAATACACTGATACTCTGCCGCTGCTGCTGTGTATAACACAATGTGGGAGATCAGAAATCGCTGAACCCTCGCTTCCTCCTCCTCATCCTTCCATTCGCATGCACAAATCGTGCAGAACCCCGCATCGGTGTCACGGCAGTATTTATCCATTTAGAGCATCTGACCGATTCCCTCACATCAGTGGATCCAGTCTCTCAGCACGTGTCACCAAGTACGACATGAAGTGTTGTGAACTCAGTCTGTTGATATCAATCCTCTTCCGCTCCTCTCCTCTGAAGCAGAAGGAGCAGACACCAACACGCGCGGCTAGACCCGCTACGTCTTCCTCTGTATCTGACGCGTTGATGATGAAATGAAACAACTAACCTAAAACGACTTCTATAACAAATGTTATAACTTAGTCACACTTTAAAAGTATGACTAAGATTTACGTGAGGAAGTGTCTGCTTAACCTCTGATATTAAAATGTTGAAGCCACAGTTTATGTGATTGAAGCGTTTATTTGTTTAACACAAGTCTGAGTAGATTTTCTCCCATGTATTTTCAACCCTAACTTCATAAACACTTGTATAGACATCATATATCAGAGACTTTATTTCTTCTCAACCTCTAATCTCAGATTCCTGTGTTCTGCAGCTTCTTCTGAATCAAGAGGAACGAGAGCTGTTTGTGGGACTCGTCTCCAAGAGGACAGGAAGAGACATTCAGAAGAAATCTGTCTCAATCAACCTTGTAGACTTTGAGTGGAGTTTCATATAGGTCAGTGAGAGCTCTCTCCCTAGGTCATTTGTCAATTTGTCTCTTTAATTTTGTACATGTAATCATATTGTTCTTCTCCTGTCCACTAAATATTAATCAATTCATTTCCAAATATGGGTATGCTTCCTTTCCATGTACACAAAAGGGAACATGCTCCCTTGTCCAAGGGCACGTAATCCAATGTAGGATTTGATCTCTTTATTTCTCTCTGTTAGAAATTAGGATCAGTTATTGGATGTATTTACTTCATGAATGTCACTTGTTGATCTTCCATGTAATCAAGTTGCAGAGCTTGTGTTGTTGAATTAATAGTTTTAAAGAGATTCGTCTGATAGAGGCAGTCTTATTTGACCAGGACCATTCAAAATGAATAAAGAAAGGAATATTTCATGTTGTTTTTAATTATCACGTGTTATACATTCTCTTTGTGGGATTAATGTTTTGTCCTGATACTTGCATCATTTCTCCAAGTGTTTTACAAGGTTCATTTGTTTTATCAAATGTAATGAACAGACTGATAACTGTCATGTTCTGAAATCTACATCAGTAATGGACAACTTTGTTTCTAACAACAAAAAAACAGCAAGTATTTCAGTAGCTGCATTTCATACCGTAATCATTCAGTATACGTTGTTCAGAATATCACATCAACACATGGAACCAAGGTTTTGGTAAAGATGAGTTTAATTTATAGGAACTGACAGTCATCATGCTGCTATTACATTAAATTAATAAGACCGTGTCCTCGCCGCCGGTCTACGGGGAGTATAAAGTGAGCGGACGGACGGAAGTTGCATCCGCGCAGGAGTCAGGACATCAGCTTCATGCAGCTCGTCCAGGGCCTGATGTCGGCATGTGGCGGAATGTGCACCGCTGTTATAACGACCGATGTAAACTCCCTCGGGATGTAATAACGTCGGCATCTGATCACGAGCTGCTCCAGGTCCGGAGAACAGCCCGAAGAAATAATCTCCACATCTGAGCACCACACATTGTTCTCCATGCAGCAGACACCTCCTCCCTTGCTCTTCCCAGAGTGTGTTGTCCGGTCCTGACGCTGAATGGAGACCCCCTCGGGAACCATGGCGGAGTCCGGGATCCAGGGGTCGAGCCAAGTCTCCGTGAAAACCATCACGTTACAAAAAGTCAGACTGCGGTTCAGAACTGTTCCTTGTAAAGTGTCTTAAGATCTTCTTGTTGATGTTCCAGCCCGATTTGGGGGGTGGGTATCAACTGAGTTGAACCCATGTTTTCTCCTGGATTACAGAAGAGGGCCTATAGTTTTTCGTACGACTGAAGATTACAGCGCTCATTTATACGCTGGCTCGCAACAAACAATTTGCGTCCTCACCTGCTGCGGCCACGCTGCACTTACTCACACACACAGAAACGGCAGTGGAGAGAGAGAGAGAGGGCGAGAGGGAGCGCTACGGTGTCCCTAAATAGATGTCGCCAAAGCCCTGCAGCCTATAAGAATCACTGTCCTGTCAGGTAAATTAAAATATCAGCAGAACGGGAAACGCGCCCGCACATCCTACGGGCGCGTCCTGCGGCGCATATCCTGGGGCGCACATAAATAAAAACAAATATATAACAATTTAATTAAATCAAATGAATAAAAAAACTGTGCGCGCACATCCTGCGGCTGCCGCAAATCCTAAATAAAAAATAAAAAAATTAAATTAAATCAAATTTATATAAAAACTGCGCGCGCACATCCTACGGACGCGTGCTGCGGCGCATGTCCTGGGGCGCACATAAAAAAAAAATATATATATAATAATTTAATTAAATCAAAGTAATAAAAAAAACTGTGCGCGCAAATCCTGCGGCGCACATAAATAAAGAATATATTTAAAAATAAAAAACATAAAAATGTAATTTATCAAATTAATAAACAAACTGTGCGCGCACATCCTGCGGGCGGTGCACATTCTAAATAAAAAAGCATGAAATTGAGTACGCCAAAGCTAATTCCGATTTATAAAACCATGCACACGCAAAACCTCAACTCCAAATCCGCCCTCCACCCCCCCAATTTCTACTATAAACGGTCAATGCAAAGCACGTCACGAATATTAAATTATGAATCCGACCAATGGGTTTCCACCGTGAGTCCTGACCGAGGCACGGCATCAAGCGATGTGAAGAGGAAGTGAAACTTTCTGACACTGACATCGAGTTGTTTGTTAGTGAGGTGGAGGTGAAGAGCGACTTTATAGGACAGCAGTGATGTCACTAATAAAGAAAATACACTGATACTCTGCCGCTGCTGCTGTGGATAACACAATGTGTGAGATCAGAAATCGCTGAACCCTCGCTTCCTCCTCATCCTTCCATTCGCATGCACAAATCGTGCAGAACCCCGCATCGGTGTCACGGCAGTATTTATCCATTTAGAGCATCGGACCGATTCCCTCACATCAGTGGATCCTTGCCTCCACTCTGGGATATTATTTGGAAAGTTTCTACATTTCTTGTTAGTGATCTCCTGTGCGCTCTATGCGCTCTGCGCTGGGTGGCTCTGCGCGCTGGGTCGCTATTACATGTGTAGCGGGTCAGTTCTTAATAAAGTTTTATACTTTTAGCAGTGTCATTTTCCCCGCTCTGGATGTGTTAATTCACCTGACAGGACGGCAACTCCTATAGGCTGCAAGGAGGCCGAGGAGTTTATTTAGGGACACCTTAGCACTCTCCCTTGTCCTCTCTCTCTCTCTCCCCACTGCCGGTCCTGTGGGTGTGTGCGGAAGTTTAGCGTGAGCGCAGCACGTGTGGTCGCAATTGTTTGTCGCAGTAAGTTGCTGGAAGTTATATAATGTTAACGGCGATCACAGAGAAAGTGTCCGCAAATTGTAACTGAAGTTTGTCCTTAGAGCCCAGCGTGAAGCTGTGTCTGTGTGCGACTGTGACGGCGTCACCGTGGATGCACGCTGTCCCTGCTTTATTTTAATGAATTAAAAGTATGAGATAAGGATGTGTTTTTATGTTTGTAAATGTTTTTAAATATTATAAATGTGTTTAAATTGTGTGACCTAACTATAACATGTTTGTTTTATAGGGCTGCCTCCAGCTAAATAGTTACGGTCACGGTTTTTTCCCACTTTAGATTTTATTTAGATTATTTGGTTTGATTATTTGTTTCTTTGTGTTTTGTTTTGTTCTATTGCAAGGTGCAATATATATGGTTGACTGGGACTGTGCAATTCAGCGGTAGTGACTTTAATGGTGGTGAATTATTGGCTCCATAAAGTAGAGGCCCTCTTTTGTCATTTTGTTGTTGTATATCGTTTGCAGTGATTTTCTTAAAGTGTGTTGTGTTTGGTTTTTAATGCATGATATTTCAGCATTGTACAATTGGGTCTGGAGCCTCTAATTTCTCTCTATTTTAAACTGTCATTTATATCAAGTCCAGGCCAGCCTTTCCAACCTTTGCACATGTCACTTTACTGTTTGAGCAGTCTGTTTTAAATCATTTGCATTTATTAAATAAATTGTATTTTGTATTGATATCTCAGCCTCCCGTCCCGTCTTATTCTGGATACTTGTTGAACCGAATTGACATTAACTGTCATCTCTGAACCATTTTTAATCACTACACATGCTTGCATTGTTACGATTCTTAAAGTGTGCTATGGTTGTTTAATGTATGATATATTAATGTAATGAACCGACTGATAACTGTCATGCTCTGAAATCTACATCAGTAATGGACAACAAAACCAGTATTAGTATTTCAGTAGCTGCATTTCATTTACCGTAATCATTCAGTATACGTTGTTCAGAATATCACATCAACACAGGGAACCAAGGTTTTGGTAAAGAGGAGTTTAATTTATAGGAACTGACTGTCATCATGCTGCTATTACCTTAAATTACATTGTACAGTATTTGGGATTATGTTGAATTTTATTTAAAACAATAATAAACAGACAAGTTAATTTACATGACAATTGTTTACAGTGCGGAAGTTACACTGTAACAGACTGCGTCACACTCGCGCTGTGGGTTTTATGCGGTGTCCTCGCCGCCGGTCTACGGGGAGTATAAAGCGAGCGCACGGACGGAAGTTGCATCCGCGCAGGACATCAGCTCCTGTGGGAACACACGAGCAAAGCGGAAGCGCATTGCTCCGCGCCCGTCAGCCCGTGATTCTGCTTTCTCCGCTGGTTGTGTATGCTCCGTTCAATGAAGGGGTTCGGGGTAAATGATGATCTTCATAGCATTTAATCATGTTCGGGGAAACACTCGGGGATATTGAAACTCCAGGAGAACCGCAGGGAACTCTAAAGTACGGGACACATATTTTAACATTTAAATATAATATGTCATTAATATCGTTTAAAATCATTTCCCAGTGTGTTTCCCCGAACTATGCCCCGAAACCATCGGTGCCGAACGCGATCGCAGCCGAAGTGAACAGCGCCACTGAGTTACATGGGTGCGGGCGTGAATGTTACGGGGTCAATTCTGAATAAAGTTTTATAGTTTTGGCAGTATTATTTTCCCCGTTCTGCTGATGTTTTAATTTACCTGACAGGACGGTGATTCCTATAGGCTGCGGGAAGTCGGCGCAGTCTATTTAGGGACACCGTAGCTCTTCCCTTCTCCCCCTCTCTTATTGTGTCCGTGACATTAAGTTAAGTTGTCTTTTCCTGTTTTAGTAATTGTTCTCAAGACAATAAGGACGGGGTGGGTCCCTGCTTTATTTGAATGAATTAAAGGTATGACATAATGATGTGTTTAATGTTTGTAAATGTTTTTGAAACATTTTGATAAACTGGTTCAAATTGTATGACCTAAATACAACATGTTTGTTTCTGTTGAGTTGTGTTGCACTATTGCTGCAGCTACCGTTGCATTCGGAGGAAAGAATAAATGATGGCGTTATCTTTAGCCGTTGTTGGCGTATTTATTAACAGGCTGCTGACACATCAGTCTCACGGTCAGAGCTACTTTAACTGACACACTAACATATAGCAGGTTGGCTCTTATAGCCTGTACCTTGGCGCCATCCTGTGGCGTAACCATATATACATATTACAATACAGCATTACATATACATCTGAGTACATAATGAATATATCTCAACACCCCCACTTGTACTCAGGTTGCTATACTTCAAGCAAAAGAAACACAGGAAAACAGAATGAATGTGAACCTCTGTCATACACATATCAATCTCCAAAAAGAGCATTTGCAAACTTCTTCAGTTTCAACTTATTTACAGGTTTGGTCATTACATCAGCAACCATGTCATCAGTAGAACAATACATCAAAATCACCCTTCCCTCAATCACAGTTGACCTGATAAAGTGGTACTTTATGTCAAAGTGTTTACACCTCTGTCTGTGTACAGGGTTTTTGGCAAGAGCTATTGTCCCCTGATTGTCCTCATGTACAATAGTTTGTGTGTAATTGTAGTTATCTATACCCCCTAGTAACTGCTCCAGGTATAGACACTCCTGTATGGTTGAAGCCAGTGCCATATATTCTGCCTCGCAGGTTGATAGCGCAACTGTGGGTTGTTTTCTAGTCTTCCACGAGACTAGAGAGCTGTTCTGACTAAGACTGACAGAGTATCCTGTGGTACTGCGTCTGTCACTTGTATCAGCCGCCCAGTCAGCATCACTGTAGGCTTGTATACCTAGCTCCTCACTGTCGTTTCTCTTAAAGCTTAACCCTTTCTCTGCAGTGCCTTTGAGATACAGTGCCTTGCATAAGTATTCACCCCCTTTGGACTTTTCTACATTTTGTCATGGTATAACCACAGATTAAAATGTATTTCATCGCGAGTTTATGTAATGGACCAACACAAAATAGTGCATCATTTGGAAGTGGGGGGAAATATTACATGGATTTCACAATTATTTACAAATAAAAATCTGAAAAGTGTTGAGTGCATATGTATTCACCCCCTTTACTGTGAAACCCCTAACAAAGATCTGGTGCGACCAATTGCATTCACAAGTCACATTTGCAAGTCACATAATTAGTAAATAGGGTCCACCTGTCTGCAATTTAATCTCAGTATAAATACACCTGTTCTGTGACGGACTCAGAGTTTGTTGGAGATCATTACTGAACAAACAGCATCATGAAGACCAAGGAGCTCACCAAACAGGTCAGGGATAAAGTTGTGGAGAAATATGAAGCAGGGTTAGGTTATACAAAAATATCCAGAGCTTTGAACATCTCTCTGAGCACCATAAAATCCATCATAAGAAAATGGAAAGAATATGGCACAACCGCAAACCTACCAAGAGGAGGCCGTCCACCCAAACTGAAGAGTCGGACAAGGAGAAAATTAATCAGAGAAGCAACCAGGAGGCCCATGGTTACTCTGGAGGAGTTGCAGAGATCCACAGCTGAGGTGGGAGAATCTGTCCACAGGACAACTATTAGTCGTCTACTCCACAAATCTGGCCTTTATGGAAGAGTGGCAAGAAGAAAGCCATTGTTGAAAGGGATCCATAAAAAATCCCGTTTGGAGTTTGCCAGAAGCCATGTGGGAGACACAGCAAACATGTGGAAGAAGGTGCTCTGGTCAGATGAGACCAAAATTGAACTTTTTGGCCTCAATGCAAAACGCTATGTGTGGCGAAAACCCAACACTGCCCATCACCCTGAGCACACCATCCCAACAGTGAAACATGGTGGTGGTAGCATCATGCTGTGGGGATGCTTCTCTTCAGCAGGTACAGGGAAACTGGTCAGAATAGAGGGAAAGATGGATGGAGCCAAATACAGGGAAATCCTTGAAGAAAATCTGATGCAGTCTGCAAAAGACTTGAGACTGGGGCGGAGGTTCATCTTCCAGCAGGACAATGACCCTAAACATACAGCCAGAGCTACAAAGGAATGGTTTGGATTAAAGAATGTTAATGTCTTAAAATGGCCCAGTCAAAGCCCAGACCTCAATCCAATAGAGAATCTATGGCAAGACTTGAAGATTGCGGTTCACAGACGGTCTCCATCCAATCTGACTGAGCTTTATCTTTTTTGCCAAGAAGAATGGACAAACCTTTCCATCTCTAGATGTGCAAAGCTGGTAGAGACATACCCCAAAAGACTTGCAGCTGTAATTGCAGCGAAAGGGGGTTCTACGAAGTATTGACACAGGGGGGTGAATACTTATGCACCCAACAGATGTCAACTTTTTTGTTCTCATTATTGTTTGTGTCACAATAAAATTTATTTTGCACCTCCAAAGTACTATGCATGTTTTGTTGGTCAAACGGGAAAAAGTTTATTTAAGTCTATTTGAATTCCAGTTAGTATCAGTACATAATGGGAAAAAGTCCAAGGGGGGTGAATACTTATGCAAGGCACTGTACCTTAAAACATGCTTCACAGTGACCCACTGCTCCTCTGTAGGCTCAGCAAAATACTGTGATAATCTGCTCACCACAAAACTTAAATCCGGTCTGGTACAAGTAGTCAAGTATATAAGACTACCAACAGCCTCCCTGTACATCCTGACATCTTCCATCTTTACTGCATCTTCAGTATACTCTAGCTTCTGCTCACAGGGTGTTTCTCTGGTCCTACAATCTTGCATATTAAAACGCTGTAGTATCTTGTTAGTGTATCTTTCCTGTGACATCTTTACACATCCATCTGATTGACTGAAATCAATACCCAGAAAATGTTTGAGTTTGCCTAAATCTTTCATCTTAAACTTTTCTGCGAGCATCTCTTTCACCTTTTTCAGTCTTTCTTCATTGCTTGCTGCAATGATCAAGTCATCGACCCATGTGATTATGATCACCTTCCCTTCATTTGACTCTTTGGCATAAACACAGTGGTCGGCTGGGTTTTGTAATATTATGTTTTTTTTAAACCATTTCATTTATATTGCTGCCTCAACGTGATGCTGACACGGACACGTTAACTCGGGATGGGTTTTTGTAGGATTTTTATTTCAGCGAGACCTTCAGTAGATCACCACACTTCACTCACAAGCGCTTTGTGAAAATGACGAATCTGCCACCGGCTCTGCAAATGACCCTCAACATCTGGAGAAGGTAAAGAAATCGCCAATGTCAGGCCATGTGTGTTCTGTTATTGTCCGGAGACTCCGCCCTCTGTTGCTTCCTCTTTTTGTCCCTCACCTGTTCCCGGTCATCAACCTGATTGTTTGCCTGATTTGTTCACCTGTTTCTTGTCTTTGTTCCCCCTTCTATTTAAGCCCAGTCTTCCTGTTGTCCCCTGTCGGATTGTATCGTTTGTTTGTGAGAATCTATGTAAAGATTCTGCCGTGTTTGAACCTTGTTTTACCTGGTATGGTACTAGACTCAGATTTCTGATCCTCTCTGCTTTTCCCTTTTGGAATTCTGTTTTTGAATTGGACTCTCTGTTTTTTGCACTTGTGTTTTTTGCCTTTTTGGATCCTTGTTTTTTCTATTTTTGGAAATAAATAAGTATTTTTTTGCATCTTGGTCTGCGATTTAGTCCTTACTCTGAGAAAGGAGAGGCACTGTCTAACGCCGAGTTTACCCCGGGGCGTGGAAGCGCAGTGCAGCGCCAAGGAAATCAAGCGCCTCCTATCCACCCCCTGTTAAACCTTTGTGCGGTGCACATCGGATGCGCTGCGTCGCGCTGCTTCACTCGCGCCCTGAACCAATGGTTTCGGCGTAGAGTCTATTTTTTTCACTCGCCGCGAGCGTAACGCGCCAAGAAACAAACTGAAAATGATTTTAAACGATCTGTTGTCCTAGAGTTTTAATTTCCCCAATTTTCCCAATCACATAATTAAATTCCCCCCTGCCCATCCACTACAGCTACACAAGCAGTCATATGGATACAAATAGAGGGGGGGGGGCTATGAGACCATCATCATATACCCCCAAACGAGTACATTGAACGGGTTACATTCAACAGCAAGCGGAGAAAGCAGAATCGCGGGCTGACCGTCGCTGAGAAATGCACATCCGGTGTGAACAGCCACCTAAAAACGATGAAATGAACTGAACTATGAAGTAGTTCAGATTTTGAATGGTGAACTATGAACGTGAACTATTCATGTTTACTTGTATGAACTGAACTTTGAACTAGTTCATGAGAGGTGTGAACGTGCACAACACTGTTCAAATCGTAATTCACGTCGGCAGCAACGACTCCCGGCTTCGCATGTCGGAGGTCACTAAAGTTAATGTTGAGTCGGTGTGTGCTTTTGCAAAAACGATGTCGGACACAGTAATTTTCTCTGGCCCTCTACCTAACACAACAGGTGATGACATGTTGTCTTTTAACCTCTGGCTGTCGAGCTGTCCTGTAAACGGTGTGGGCTTTGTAGATGACTGGCAAACTTTTTGGAGGAAACCTGGACTTGTTAGGAGAGACGGCGTTCATCCCACTTGGGATGGAGCAGCTCTCTTATCTAGGAATATTACTCAGTCTATTACATGACAACCCAGAGTTGGGACCAGGAAGCAGAGCTGCAGTGCTAAAAACTTCTCTGCGCTCCCTCTGGGACAGTCACACAACCCCATAGAGATTGTGTCTGTCCACCGTCCGAATCCACACAATAATCTAATACAAATTAACACAACCTCTGAAACAACACAGGAAACCAAGACTTTGAAATGTGGTCTTTTAAACATTAGATCACTGTCATCAAAGGCTATTTTAGTTAATGAACTAGTCTCAGACTACAACATAGATGTATTATCCCTCACTGAGACGTGGCTGCATCCTGATGAATATGTCAGTCTAAATGAATCTACTCCCTCCAGTCATATAAATTCACAGGTTCCCAGAGAATTCGGACGAGGAGGTGGAGTTGCTGCTATTTTTAACCCCAGTCTATCAATTAATCCTAAAATAAACTATAACTCATTTGAATGTCTTGTTCTTCCACGCCAATCCAGGAAACACCAACAGCCAATCATATTTGCTGTAGTTTACCGTGCTCCGGGGGCTTAAACTGAATTATTTACGGAATTCCCCGAGTTTTTTTCAAACCTAGTCCGAAAGACCTATAACATAATTATTGTTGGTGACTTTAATATTCATGTTGACAATAATAAAGATAGCCTTAGTGTAGCATTAATTTCGATACTAGATTCAATTGGTTTCAGTCAGTGTGTACACCAACCTACTCATTGTTGTAACCACACACTTGACCTTGTATTATCATACGGTGTCGGAATTGAACATTTAACAGTACTCTGATCACCCAGGATCAGTTTACCAAAATAATCTCAGGTTCTAAACCAACAACCTGTATCTTAGACGACATTGCCCTTGCTTTCAATGAAACAGTCAGGAACTGGTGAGTGATCTTCGATCCTGATTTGTCCTTTAATTCTCACCTACAACTAATTTCTAGGACCGCCTTTTTCCACTTGCGTAATATCTAAAAAATCAGACATGTACTTCGCAAAAAGATGCAGAAAAACTAGTCCACGCCTTTGTTACATCCAGACTGGACTATTGTAATTCATAACTATCATGCTCCAGCAGTAAGTCGTTAAAAAATCTGCAGCTTGTCCAAAATGTTCTTCAATGATACTGAAACAACCCTTAAGTTATTTATCTTTGAATACATGTAAATGTATATTTGTGTCCCCTTTAGGAGTAAGAGGAGGTATCCACCCCTTTAACATATCAATATTTAATGGAATCATATTTAGTGGCTTGTGTTTATATACACGGTATATGCATATAGATCTATATATCTATATATATATCCCCTGATGCTGTCAGAACACATGAACCTGCTGAATGTTGCATCAGTAAAGATACAGACACTGATGCACATGTTTTTATCTCATTACACCAGGATCACTGGTCTTATTATAAAATCTGTACAACAGAGAACTTCTGTCTCACGTTTCTTCTTTATTCTATTCTACTTGTTTTCATGTTCATATACAGTTCTTCCGCCATCTGCAGGCAGACGTCACCACTGACTCTGATTCTTTCAGTTCATGAGGAGTTTGTTTTCAATGTGTTTCTCTATAATTTGTTTAAGTCTTGACATTTTAAGTAAAAAGCCTTGATATTATGTATATTAGGATTTGGCTCTATTTGTAACCGGTCTATCCTTTGTGGTCTACCTGCGTTGTGTGTCAGTTTGTGAAGTAGAAAACCGGGACAGGACTTGTATCACTACTGAATTTGTCTGTTATGTTGAAGCCACAGTTCATGTGATTGAACCGTTTTTTTATTTAACACAAGTACTGAGTACATTGTACAAAGACCTTTTCCTTATAAATCAAACACGACACTTTGGTGAATTAAGGTTTTCAGTCATCAAATGTTGTCTTAGACACATAATGAGATTATTGACTCATATCTTAACAATCAATGATTGATTGGATTCAAACCAAAATGTAAAAGCCCTGTGATTAATTTCAAATTACAACAAAACATTCATCAAAGTGTTCATGTGTGATTACAATACTGTGCGTGTTGCTGCTGGGACTTTCTATATCATATCTGCCAGTCGTGCACATTACAACAGAATTTACTGATGCAACATTCAGCAGGTTCTTGTGTTCTGACAGCATCAGGGAATATATATACATATAGATATATAGATCTATATGCATATACTGTGTGTATATACACACAAGCCACTAAATATGATTTTATTAAATATTGAAATTGAAAATCGTTATTTGTATATCCCATATTCACAAATCACAATTTGTCTCATAGGGCTTCAACATGGTCTGACATCCTCTGTCCTTAACCATCAGCAAGAGTAAGGAAAAACTACTAAAACCCTTTTACAGGGTAAAAATACGTAGAAACCTCAGAGAGAGCCACATGTGAGGGATCCCTCTCCCAGGACTGACAGAAGGGCAATAGATGTCAAGTGTACGAAAACATCATCAAGATTAAAGTTTTTAGCAGCATTAGTGAGGGTAAACATTTTGAAGGATAACTTCAAAACTATATGTCAAGCAGTCCTGCTGCAACTAAATGCTTCCTAGTTTAGAACATAGGACAAGTAACGTTCTGCCGCACTAATTAGCTCTAACTATAAGCTTTATCAAATAGGAAGGTTTTAAGCCTACTTTTAAACATACAGATGGTGTCTGCTTCCCGAACTGAAAGTGGTAGATTATTCCACAGCAGAGGGGCTTGATGGCTGAAAGCTCTGGCTCCTACTCTACTCTTTAAAACATAGTCAAATGAAGCAGCAGTTTACAGGGTGAAGGAGTGGGGAATATTAAATTAAATAATATGAATATATGTGAAGTAAGTGTATTTGTATGAGTGGGGGAGCAGAATGTATATGGTGACTGTTCAGAGGGTCAGTGTTGATTGTTCAGAAGCCTAATGGCCTGGAGGAAGAAGCTGTTTGTGTGTCTGGTAGTCCGTGCTCGGATGCTCCGGTAACGTCTGCCAGACAGCAGCAGTGTGAGAAGTCCACAGCCTGTGTGGCTCTGGTCCTTGATGATCTTCAGTGCTCTTCTCAGGCATCTTGTGCTGTAGATGCCTTGCACGGAAGGGAGATGGCAGCCGATGATACCAGGTCAGGTCATCTGTGATGAACACACCGAGGAGCTCACCACCTGGGGTCTGCTCGTCAGGAAGTCCAAGATCCAGTTACACAGGGGGGTTTTAAGACCCAGGCTCCTGAGCTTGGGGACGAGCTTGGCAGGCACAATTGTGTTGAATGCGGAGCTGTAGTCCACGAACATGATCCTCACATATGTGTTGGCCTTCTTCAGGTGGGAGAGGGTGGTGTGTGTTGTCGGGGCGATGGCATCGTCCGTGGATCGGTTTGGGCGGTGAGCAGATGTGGCTTTTGACCAGCCGCTCGAAGCACTTCATGATGGTGGAGGTCAGTGCTACAGGGCGGTAGTCGTTTAAGCAGGTGATGGATGATTTCTTAGGTATGGGGATGATGGTGGCCTGCTTGAAGCAGGAGGGGACTGTCGAGAGATTTAGGGAGAGGTTGAATATGGAGGTGAAGACCTCCGTTAGCTGGTAATAGAGCAGTAATGCTGGTTATGATTTATGACTTTTAATCATAATACTTAATTAGGTGGATTTTATGCTCGCCACAATAGAGCCACCTCCTCGTGTCATAACTAAACTGCAAATTATATTATTTCTATGGTCAGAATCTTGGTCATGTCATTTATTTGTATCAATATATACATTTATTTAGTCAATAAAGTAACATTTTAGTTTTGAGAGCTCAAGATGATCTCTAAACTTATTTTGAGACTGACCAGTGATCCAAAACTCAAAGACGAATCATTTAGAAAATAAACAGACATTAAGAGGAGATCAGGAATTCTTCACTTTTCAATATTCTAACGAAATGCTTGATTGATAATTTAATCAACAAGCTTTTGCTTCTGGATTTTCTAAATGATTATTTTGTCTCCCAAGCCAGCAGTTCAGAGCAAGCTGGAAAGAAAACAAAAGATCACAGACAATTCATCTACACATGTAAAAGATAAGACTGGCAAATTAAAAAATATTAATATCTGACATGGGAAAAATTGTATTTCACATTAGTGAGTCATGAAATTGGATTTTATTCTGAAAGCATCATCAGTCAGAAACTTCAACAGTGGTCAAAATCAGTTTTGGATTTTCCTTCTTTTGGCCACTAGGGGGTAGGCATGTTCCATCATAATCTGGTAATTTTGTGAAAAGGAGTTTCCAACAGAACCCTCTATTCCTCTCTTTTCTTTTTCTGTTCAGTGCTTTTTGAACATGAGAAAACTTTCACAGGTGGGTGTTGGATTACAGAAACTGTATTTTAGAAATGTTTAACACTTTACTCTCTCCTTTTGGTCATTTGACCTATCTATCAGATTCTAAATCTTAGAATAAGATATATTAAAAAATAAAGTTTCCTTCACAGTGTTTTTCTTCTATACATTGTAATTATTCTGTCTAACTTCAGTACATTTGACCTCCAGTCGCTGCAGCAGTCACATGTATTGATCTGGACCTCAGATATATCTTATCTCCACAGAGCTGCAGCTGTGATCAGTCCCTTCAAACAAACACACTTTAAACAGCCTGATTGGCCTCTGCTCAATAAAACCCTGTGTGTGAAACCTGTGGAGCAAGTGGACTTTCCCTTTCAAACACGAGTCTGAATTTTGATGGGTTGACAGGGACAATTTATATAATTTACGAGACTTAGCCTGGAATAACTGAAATATCACCTGTTTAAATAAAGCAGAGACAAAATGCAGACATTAATGTAAATCATCTCTGAAATGCCAAAAGAGACAAGTGGTGATCCGACAGAGGGATAGAGAATTGAAAAATAAGATGACAACTGCAACAAGCATGTAAACTAGATTCAAACTGGCAAAATAAGATGAAAGCACAGCTTCTATGAGAGAGCCACTGCTTTCCCCCTCACTGTAGAGACTGAATCAAAGCAGCCTTAGACAAATCCTCCTTCTGTCTGTAGGCCCAAGTGCTTTGTGTTCTATTAAAGCCCATGGAAATCTACACTCTGTACGTTGTTTGATGTTGCCAACTTGTCATCTCTGTATCTCCGCAGACTTCACACATGGGCTGTTTTCTATATATAAAACTCTGTCCGAGTTGTTTCCTCTTTACCTGTGTACATACATGTATATGTAAGGGGGGGGGGGGGGGGGGTGTACCACCACTCGAGGGCTGGTGATAAGATAACTGGAAAGTTTTCACATTACAACGTGATCATATTTCACGTTATGATGATCCGTAACACGTTAATTATGCTCAGAAGATTGCATGTGTGTTGTGTATGTTTTGTATGACCGCTGTATGTGTGTGTTCGTATTCTGTCTGTTGTAACAATGTGTTACTGCCTTCTTGGCCACATCTGTCTTGTGAGAGATTTAACTCAATGAGATCTTTACCTGGTTACAGAATGTCCATGGAGTTAACTATTCTAATGTTCAAAGTTTTTTTCATAAACCAAACTAATGATGCTCTGCCATGGCAGCACATTCAAGTTACTTTAGTTCATCGTAACACTTACAAGCCTTCTTTTGTAAAAGCTTCTCATTAATTAAGTCTAATTGGCTCCTGTATATCAAACATGTTTTTTTTTTTTTGTTTTTTTTTTTACTGAATTCTCATTTAGATTTGATGTTCAGTTCAGGAAGTACTTTTGTCAAATGTTGTCCCAGAAATTCTCCAGTCATCTGTGCTTATCATTGATTATTGGGAAAAGGGGAAATGTATAAGTTGTATTTCCCACATGTGTTTTAATTGAAATGTGAGGGCAGCTGCATGCAAGACATTAAAACACCCAAATAAAATTTAAAACATTTTATTCATTAGTCGACAACATATTATAAACCCCTAACAGAGTAAAGACTTGTTCAGGGCATGATGTCACCCAGTGTACATTATACAGAGTAGGAGCAGGGGTTGCAGTAGGGGGTTTCTGTCCATTTACAAATATCTCTGTATAAGTTTTATAAGTGTATGAGTTGTATTTCCCACATGAGTTTTCATTAAAAACTTAGTGGGGGTGGAGCCTGCCCTCTTCCGTGCATCCACTGTGTCCTTCAACAAAAGGGAGAGCCTTGGTGCCCTCTTCCCTTCCTCTGCGATGAACCTCAGCTGGTTATAGTAGGAGTCCAGAGACGTGACCACCTCCAGGTCCTGCTAGATGAGCTGGAGGAGCTCACAGAGGCTCTCCAGAGATGGCCCGTCTCCGTTCTGCAGCAGCCTCCTGATGCAGCAGTACATGGCTTTCTCCTCCAGAACCTTTGAGAGGAACAGCTCCCCAATAAACTTGATGCTATTGAGGAGGCGTCCGGAAGGTTTTGCGTTGAGTTGCTCTTCCCTCAGCCGGTCGATGACCCTCACGTCCCTGACTGGCTCCAGGCAGGACCCACTCTTCCGATAAATGCCCTCCCTTTCAAAGTTCTTCCTGAACTCTGCCTGGCAGTGTTTGACCAGCAGAGACCTGAAGGAGACGCTGGCTGACCAGTCGGACAAGGATTGGACCTCCACCTGAAGAGGAGAAAACCATAAGGAAATATTAACATTAATGCTACTCACATACATACATAGTGATCAGTGTGTTCTGATTTGAGGATTAAATCAGCACACAAATGAATGAAAATAAGTGAACTCATTATTTGAATAAGACAACATGGGTCAAAAGTGACCCAACTCAGTATTTATTATTTATATCTTTGCAGTAAATTATTTCCGTCATTTAGTATTTCAGGTATTTTTCAAATAACTGTTTTTTTCACTTCCCTTCTAATTCACAACATGGGTCAAAAATGTTGTATTGTAAAATACATTCTTATTAAGTCTTATTTACAATCTATTACTAGTGAGAAAGATAATTTATAATTTACCCAAGGGGTTTGCATAGCTTGTTTATCAAAAGGCTAAATTAAGGTTACAACCTGCATACAAAAGATAAGCTGTCCAACTAATTAAGAAACAGGATAAAGTAGCTTCCAACGCAACATGGCGCCGTACTAACGGGTGCCTGTCGTAGCAGCTCCTGGTACTACTGTCGGTTTTTTTGTGTTTTTATAACGTTTGCGATTTGTTTTTTATATTTATTTTTGCACTGCTCTGTGCATCTCCGTCCCGCACAATGACGAGATGCTTTTGAAATTTATTGGACACTTTTTATAACTTTTAACCGCACTTCGGTCTCTTCGGATCACTGGGAGAATGCCTGCAACACACGCCGGCATTGTTTACACCCGCGACCAGCTGATCGCCCTGAGGCACACTACCCTCTTGGCCGGAGAGAGACCCACCATCCCGGAGGAACTAAAGAGGAGACGGCGGGGCTGCAGAGCGGGGCTTAAACGGAGGAAGGAGAAGAGGAAGTTTAAGCCCTTCATCCCTGCAGTAATCACTGGAAACGTGAGGTCGCTGGCAAATAAAGTGGACGAACTGGAAGCGCTCATCAGGACACAGAGGGAGTACAGGGAGTCCAGCAGGGGCGCCGAAAAGGGGGGGTAAAGGAGACGGATTCTAGGGGCCCATGATGGAGGGGGGCCCAGAGAGGCCCCTAATGATGATGAAATTATAATACAGAAAAAATAATGACACTAAGTTATTAACTAACATATAATCACACATGTTTTATTTTCCATGTCCTGGTAACAATTCCTTTATTTGTTTTGGAAGCATCAACCCCTGCAGGGCCCCCCCTTCCCCCCCTTCCCCCCCTCTATTTACGTAAAATGGTTCAGTCCGACTGGATCAGCTGCAGCCGGTAGCGCACCGGCGTTTTGTCACAGACAGCGCCACAGCGGGCAAAGCGGAGGAGACAGCAGTATGCCTCAAAAATCAGGCAGCCAAAAAAGAAAGGAAAATAAATTAAGAGAGGAGAAGGAGTTGAAGGGTCGACAATATGTCACCCAGTATTTCCAAAAAAAAGGTGGGTTTGTTGTGGTGGAAAGTTATGGATATTAACTTTGTCCCTGTCTGTGGTCTATAAGCTAGCTCACTTTTCTCACCATGTTAGCTCAAGAAAACTCAGGATTTTTACATTTTACTGCTATATTAGTTAAATAATCAATCCAGTCAAACATTTATCAAGCTGTTCTTATTCAATAATAGTTGATCTCCCCTCTGTCAAAATGATGCCTCATTCTGAACAGAGTCAAGTGCACCAGAAGCTGCAGCAGCTGTCTGTCAGCCCCCAACTCCCCCTGCCCCTGAATCAGCCCCAGTGCCCCCACATCAGCAGCTGTGTGTGTTGAAATAATAATAATAATAATAATAATAATAATACATAATATAATACAAAATATAATACATTTTACTACAGTCTCAAAACAATACAAAGATGAAGGTAATTCATTAATTAAAATGAATTAAATAAAAGGCATTTTGAACAATTTTAATGGTTTAAAAAGCATAAACCCTTTTAAAAAATGAAATAGAAGACGTGCAGTAAGAACAGAGGAGAACATCTGTGGTGTGTGCAGCAGACTGGGGTGACTGCTCTCAGTCCAATCAGAGAAGTTTACATGTTGGTGACTATGCTATTACAAATAGTTATATTATAGGAAATCCTATATAATTAATGTATGTCATGTACACTCTACAGAGCCAGGTCCAGGACCCTCTTCTGGTTTGTCAGGGAGGGATGTGGAGGAAGTGGAGGAAGAGATAGAAGAGGGTACAGATGACAGTGAGAGTGCAGAAACACAGGCGACAGAGAGTGAGGGCGAAGAAGTTGAAAGGAATTCAGAGGAGGATGGACTGAATACAGAAAGAGCCAGAAAGACAACAGAGAGGCAGGAAGAACAACAAGCTGATGTTCAGGTCTTTGAAAGGGAAGAAGATCATTTGACTGATGACCCTGGTTTCTGGCCAGCAGCTTTAACTGATCAGGATAGGGAGAAGATAGTAAGGAAATTGGCCATGAGAGAGAAAGAAGTAGAAATGCCATGTGATTCAAAGGGGAAGCCATTCCCTGACTACCTGAATTATACAAAGGCAGCAAATAAAAGAGAAAAGGTAAACAGAGACTGGCTGACTTTTAGTCAAAGTAATAATTCACTTTATTGCATACCATGTGTGCTTTTCTCCCATGTACAGAAAAAGCCTTCCACTAGTGCACTGACCAGTCAAAATGGGTATAAAATGTGTGATGTGAAGTGGCGTCGAATGTACAATAAATCCCCAGTCCATGAGAGGAGTGAGGCACATAGAGATTGCTACTTAAGATGGAAAAATCTGCAAGGATCTGTAATGAAAGATAGAGGTGTGGATTCTCTGTTAAATAAGGAGTTGCAAACAGAAATAGAGAAAAATAGAGCCATCTTGGAGAGACTCTTAGACGTAACCCTACACTTGGCCTCAAGAAACCTGCCTTTCAGGGGCAAAACCAAAGACCTAGATGACATTCATAATGGCAATTTCCTAGGCACACTGGAGCTCTTGTCACATTATGATCCTCTGCTGAAAGAGCACTTTAAAAAAATCAGGGACAACAAACAAAAACTAAAAGAAGGAAAAGGAACCAGGCTAACACATTATCTTAGCTCTGACAGTCAGAATGAGTTTATCAACTTATGTGGACGACGAGTTCTGAAAAGAATTCTGGAGGAACGGGAGGATGCCATATATTATGCTGTCATCTGTGATGCCACACCAGACATTTCCCATACGGAGCAAAATGTGGTGCTACTACGGTATGTTAAATATGACAAAGAAAAAGATGAGTGGGAAATTACGGAGAGGTTCCTTGAATTCAGGGATTTTCTCAAAAAGACGGGGAGTGAGATCGCAGAGATGATTGATGCAGTTCTTCGTGACCATGGGATAGACATCGGTGATTGCAGAGGGCAGGGCTATGACAACGGGGCTAACATGTCAGGGAAAATAAAGGGAGTCCAAGCTCAAATACTGAAGAAAAACAAGCTGGCTACTTATTCACCATGTGCCTCCCACACATTAAATCTTGTTGGTGTGCACGCTGCACAGTCAAGCCCAGAGGTATCCACATTTTTCGGCTGCATAAATCGCCTGTACACATTTGTAAGTGGCAGCCCAGAGCATTGGGCCACCTATAAAGAGCAAACAGGTTGCTCATTGCATCACCTATCTGATACCCGCTGGAGTGCAAGGATTGAGGCTGTTAAACCTGTGGCAAAGCTGCAGCACCTACCTTCTGTCCTCAAATCCCTTGATAGCATAGTTATGACATGCAGTCTCACCAGTGAAGCAAGATCAGAAGCTAATGGTTTGAGGAAATACTTCATGTCATTTGATGCTGTTGTTCTTCTCACTGTCTGGCTGAAGGTACTGCAAAGTATTGACAACAGGAATGTTATTCTCCAGTCAGGAAAAATATCACTTGACATAGAAGCAGCCAATATCAGAGACTTGACAGAAGAGATGCAGTCTCTAAGAGATGCATGGGACACTCTCCTAGCTGAGGCAAAGTTGATAGCTGGGGAAATTAATGTTACACCTCAGTTAAGCAAGGAGTCCAGCCGCCAGAAGAAAAGGCGGAGATTCCATGATGAAACCGCTGAAGAGGAGACAACTCAGGAGAGTTCAGAAACAGTGTTTCGGAACACTGTGTTTTATACAGCCATGGACAGTATCATCAGTGACTTGGACACTAGGTTCCGGGGCATTGCACATATTGTCAACGAGTTTTCTGCTGTTCTGAAAGTTGGGCAGATTAGTGAGGGCAAAATCTCTTCTGTGTGCCAACCACTGATCACAAAGTATTCTAGTGATCTTACTCCTGATTTTGAAAATCAAGTAAGACACCTAAACAGTGTATATGCAGCCAACTTCCCCCCTAACCTGTCCCCTCTTGAACTCCTGAATGCAATTTGTAAGCTGCAGCTGCAAAGCATCTTTGGAGAAGTGTGCATCGCCTTGCGCATATTTTGCACCCTGCCAGTTACTGTTGCTGGTGGTGAGAGAGCGTTCAGTAAACTAAAAATGATAAAAAACTATTTGAGGTCCACAATGTCTCAGGAAAGACTTTGCAGTCTTGCCATGCTGTCAATTGAGAGTCAGTTGGCTAGAAAGCTGGACTTCAAAGACCTGATAAGTGATTTTGCACATGAGAAGGCTCGGCGTTGGGCTTTTGGTGAGAAGAGTTGAGCAAGGACCAGTGATTGAAAGGTTGCAAAAGGAAGCTTGACTCAGTCGGCAACGTTATATTATATATATATTTGCCATTCTTTCATATATTAAGTTCTACTTAAATGATGAGAAATCATATATGGCCATTTTGTATTCTGATGGCGTTTTTGTTTTTGCTGAGATTTTTTTCTCTCCACTGATATAATTGCTATTTTTTCATGGAAGAGTTTATTTCCAATTTAAGAATCAGTGGTGCAGCAAATAAATGACTCAAAATTAATTCCATTGTATTCAGAGTGCTCAGTTCTTCCCCTACTGTACATGTCAACTGTCATGCTGTTCTTCTTTCACAAATATGGTAATGATAGTTAAAAATACCATTAAAATGCATAATTGTATGTAAAATAGCATCAAAAAATGTTGCCGCTGTGTTGGGGGCCCTGTAAAGATTCTTTTCATGGGGCCCAAAATCCCTAGCGGCGCCCCTGGAGTCCAGTATTGTGTGTCTCACGGAAACGTGGTTGCACGAGCAGATACCGGACTCCAACGTCACCATTCCTGGCTTCCAGACGGTTCGAGCCGACAGAGACACCATCGCGACCGGCAAGAAGAAAGGAGGGGGACTCGCCGTGCTCGTGAACAACAGGTGGTGTCACCCCGGGCACGTCACCGTTAAACATCGTGTCTGCAGCCCGGACATCGAGCTCGTCGCCGTCGGACTTCGTCCATATTATTTGCCGAGGGAGTTTACCAGTGTTTTCGCCATCAATGTTTACATTCCTCCATCCTCCAGCAGAAGCAGCGTGTGACGTCATCCACACTGTGACTGCAGGATTACAGACACAACACCCCGGGGCCTTCATCATCATCACAGGTGACTTTAAACATGCTTCCCTCTCATCCACACTCCCAACCTTCTTCCAGTTTGTAAAATGTGCCACCCGGGAAAATAAGACTTTGGACCTATATGCAAATGTTAAGGATGCATACAGCTCCACTGCCCTGCCACCACTGGGCAGGTCAGACCACAACCTAGTCCTGCTCTCACCATCTTACAAGCCTGTGATTCAGCAGCACCCAGTCACAGTGAGGACAGTGAGGAAATGGTCTCATGAGGCCATGGAAACACTGCGTGGGGCCCTGGAGGCCACAGACTGGGATGCTCTGTATGAGCCACATGGTGAGGACATTGATGGCCTGACTGACTGTGTCTCTGAGTACATTGGGTTCTGCATCGATAACACCATCCCCACTAAAGAGGTCCGCTGTTACCCAAATAACAAGCTGTGGGTTACAAGCGACCTGAAGGCCCTTCTCAATGAGAAGAAGAGGGCCTTTAGATCACGGGACAGAGCAGAACTCAAACGGGTTCAAAGGGAGCTCAAGCGCAGCATCAGGGAGAGCAAGGACAACTTCAGAAGAAAACTGGAGCACAAACTGGAGGAAAACAACACCAGGGACGTCTGGAGTGGTATGAAGGAGATCACTGGTTTCAAGAGGAGAGATGGGGGAGCAGCTGGGGATGAACGACGTGCGAATGAGCTGAACACGTTCTTCAATAGGTTCAACTCCAACCCCCCAGCCCCCAGCGGACCATCCACTGCCTCCACTGACTCTACGACTGCCTCTACTGCGTCTCTGAGCAACAACCCCCCACCTCCCCCCATCACCCCCTGCCCCCCACCACCCCAGTCACCATCTCCCCCCACCCCCCCGCTGGCCTTTACCACAGACCTTCTCACACCTCCCACCCCCAGGACATCCTCACATCCCCCACAGCCCCCCACCACCTCCTGCAACACAAACATCTCTGCACCACCCTCAAACCCATCGCTGACATCCCCCACCCCCCAGTCTGGACTCCACATCACAGCCAGCCAGGTGAGGAGAGAGCTGGAGAGGCTCAAACCGAGGAAAGCTGCGGGGCCGGACCGCATCAGCCCTCGTTTGCTGAAGGCCTGTTCCAGCCAGCTCTGTGGAGTTCTCCAGCACCTCTTCAACCTGAGCCTACACCTTCAGAGAGTGCCAGTGCTCTGGAAAACATCCTGCCTGGTCCCAGTGCCCAAAAAAGGACGTCCTGCTGCACTGGAGGACTACAGGCCGGTGGCACTGACCTCTCACATCATGAAGGTCATGGAAAGACTGGTCCTGGCCCACCTCAGACCGCTGGTGTGCCCATCACAAGACCCCCTGCAGTTTGCATATCAGCCCCATGTTGGGGTTGATGATGCAATCATCTACCTGCTGCAGAAGGCTTACTCCTCCCTGGACAGACCCAACACCTCAGTCCGGATCATGTTTTTCGACTTCTCCAGCGCCTTCAATACCATCCAGCCCACTGCTGAAGGCCAAACTGGAGGGCACGCAGGTGAGTGCTCCCCTCATCGCTTGGGTCGATGACTATCTGACGGGCAGACCACAGTTTGTGAGATTACAGAACTGTGTGTCTGATCATCTGATCAGTAACATCGGGGCCCCCCAGGGAACTGTGCTGTCCCCCTTCCTCTTCACCACATACACTGCTGACTTTAAGCACTGCACAGAGACGTGTCATCTGCAGAAGTTCTCTGATGACACGGCCATTGTGGGGTGTGTTGAGGGCGGAGGGGAGGCTGAGTACAGGGACCTGGTTGACCGCTTTGTGAAGTGGTGTGGGGAGAACCGCATGCAGCTCAACGTGGCGAAGACGAGGGAGATGGTGGTGGATTTCAGGAGGACCAAGCCCCTGCCCTCTCCTGTCTGCATCGGTGGGACGGCTGTGGAGGTGGTCCCTGCTTACAAGTACCTGGGTGTCACACTAGACAATAAACTGGACTGGTCCACCAACACAGAGGCCGTCTACAAGAAGGGCCTGAGCCGGCTTTATTTCCTGAGGAGGCTCAGGTCCTTCAACGTCTGCAACAAGATGCTGCAGATGTTTTATAAGTCTGTTGTGGCGAGCACCATCTTCTTTGCTGTGGTGTCCTGGGGTGCGGGCATCAAGGCTAAGGACGCCAACAAACTGAAAAAACTGATTAGGAAGGCAGAGTCTGTGGTTGGCTCTAAGCTTGTCACCCTGGAGGAGGTGGTGGAGGACAGGATGCTGGCAAAACTGCTGGCAATCATGGACAATCCCTCTCACCACCTCCACAAAACACTAGACAAGCTAAGGAGCAGCTTCAGCCACAGACTCATTCAACCCCGCTGCTCTAAGGAACGATACAGGAAATCGTTCCTCCCAACCGCAATAAGACTATACAACTCATCTACCTCTGTCAGAGCCACCATCACAGAACTGCACTAAATATACCTGTCTCAATTCATCATTTTATACAATAATATTGTCTTTTGCACACTCTGTCTACATATTCTTACACTCACAGTATATTATATTATCTATTGTATCGCCAAATACTTATATTTATACCCGTACTATATATCATATATTATATCATACTCTTTGTATATTCTTTGTATATATAAGTCTATATACACATATTTTATTTATACATGTGTACATGTTATTAATATTATATTTTACTATTATTATTATTATATATACTGTTGCTGCTATTATTACTATATACTGCTATTATATTGGTATAATTACTATCATATATAAATATATATTATATACTATATATACTGTACTATTTTTGATATACTGTCTAACAATAACATTACCATCATATCATCAGTACTATTACCATCATCTGCCACTGCACCTTATCTACCTATTTTATCTTGTGTTTCTGTTTTTATTCTTTCTACCGCAATATTTTATATTTTATATTTTATTCTATTGTATTGTATTTTATTGTATTCAAATGTACCGGCTGCTATGACGACTTAATTTCCCCTCGGGATGAATAAAGTAATCTATCTATCTCTCTATCTATCTATCTATCTAGATGCATCACTTACTGTTGAGAGGTGCTGGCACAGCTCGGCGAAGACTGCAGCAGAGTGTGGCTTCTGCACGGCCCTCTTGAAAACGAGCTCAACCATTTCCTGCAACTGCTCCGCTATGGAGCCAGAACAGTCTCAAAAGGATTAAATGCACACAGAAATGAATACATGCGCAAAAAAGATCCACAAATACATTTTCAACGCCGCTGGCTCAACACACTTGTCACACTAATCAGCGGCGTTGTCCGGCTGACTGTGGCTGGTTAGAGCACTTCATGTGTGTACGGTCACATACGGTTATAACGAACTTTGATAACGGGGATAGCGGGCTAGCCACCATGCTAACTGCGGTGGGAACAGCGCCAAAACCCGCTGACTTAATCCCAAGGCTCTCATGACACTGTTTCTCAAACACCGTCAGGTTAGAAGCAAACACTTGGTAGTAGTTAGTATCGGGTGTCCGTGCTGACTGTGTGTGGAAGCTGGGGGGGAAGCTAGCTGCCTCCGTGTAGCTTCAAGCTGTTGCAGCTGTTGAATTAGCAACGCAGTTTGGAAACAAGACCGGGGAACCGCTGCGTTAAGACACGATAACATAAGCACTTTGACCCGCTGGGTGTCACTTTATTTCAGCAAAACTGTCGCGTCATCAACAGCCCTTTTCTGTTGTCATCGTTCACTGTGTGTGAGGAGCCGGGGATCAGCGTCTACTAATTCTATGTCTATTGGCTGGCGGGCTAAAAACCTCCAGGCTGCCTGCGGGCGTTTTAATGACGTCGTGTAATGGCACTCACGTGATTGGCTGTACAGGAGTGAGACATCTGATTGGCTACAGACGATCCCCTCTTAGAAAAAATGCATTCGTGAAACAGAGTCGCGTCAGGGGAGTCTCAAAAGTCTCAAAAGTCTCACACACAAATGCAGCGAGGTTTACAAATTAAAAGCACTTTGTAAATGCAGGTCCAACAGTTTATATATGAATGTAACAAGCTCCAAATATGTATTTGATGAAGATTGCAAATACTTTTACATGCATATATTTGTGAATTTTTTTTCTATTTGTGTGTGCATCGGAAATATGTTTATGAATCTTATATTTTACATGTGAATTTTTTTTACTTATATATGGAATGAAACATTTGTGTGTGCATTGAAAATGTATTTGTGGATCTTTTTTGTGCATGTATTCATTTCTGTGTGCATTTAATCCTTTTGAGACTGTTCTGGCTCCATACTCCTCACCGTCCAACTCCTCGTGACTCAGATCCGTCATGAAAGCTTGAAAGTTTTCGGTGAAGCAGCTGACGGACTTCTTCCTCATCTCTCCCAGCAGAAGAGGAGCTGGCTTGCAAGTTAATTCCACGCTTTTATTTTGTTTTGGGATCATGTTGATTCCAATAAATCGAAGTTGTCTTCAAGGCAAATCCAAAGAAACAAGTTCCGGTGCAAGAAACAAGTTCAGGAGCAAGAAACAAGTTCAGGAGCAAGAAACAAGTTCAGGAGCAGGAAACAAGTTCCGGTGCAACCAGCCAATAGTGAGAAGACAACTGAGTGAAAAATGAAAACTGACGTTTAAGTAACGACAGACTTCAAAGGTATAAGGCTGTTGCCTTGGTGACCTGCAGTGACATACGTCAAAGGAACAAAGCCTGATAACGTAAAAAATAATAATACAGAAAATGCTTCTTTTTTTTTAAATGTAAAAGAAGTTTCATTAAATTCAAACTTAATAACGGTTTGAGTGAAAAATCCTAGAAGACGTTTCTGAAACTTAAAAAATAAATTATATTCAGAAGTGTTACAAAAAGGCTATCATACGCTAATAAGGAATGATAATGAGCTCTTTAAGGTATGAAAAAAACTGCGCGCGCACATCCTGCGGCGCACATAAATAAAAAATAAATACAATTAAATCAAATTAATAAAAAAACTGTGCGCGCACATCCTGCGGCGCACATAAATAAAAAATATATTTAAAAATAAAACATAAAAAATAAAAACAATTGTATCAAATTAATAAAAAAAGTGTGCACATTCTAAATAAAAAAGCATGAAATGGCGTACGCCAAAGCTAATTCCGATTTACAAAACCATGCGCACGCAAAACCTCAACTCCAAATCCGCCCTCCACAGCCCCAATTTCTACTATAAATGGTCAATGCAAAGCACGTCACGAATATTAAATTATGAATCCGACCAATGGGTTTCCACCGTGAGTCCTGACCGAGGCACGGCATCAAGCTATGTGAAGAGGAAGTGAAACTTTCTGACACTGACATCGAGTTGTTTGTTAGTGAGGTGGAGGTGAAGAGCGACTTTATGGGACAGCAGTGATGTCACTAATAAAGAAAATACACTGATACTCTGCCGCTGCTGCTGTGTATAACACAATGTGGGAGATCAGAAATCGCTGAACCCTCGCTTCCTCCTCCTCATCCTTCCATTCGCATGCACAAATCGTGCAGAACCCCGCATCGGTGTCACGGCAGTATTTATCCATTTAGAGCATCTGACCGATTCCCTCACATCAGTGGATCCAGTCTCTCAGCACGTGTCACCAAGTACGACATGAAGTGTTGTGAACTCAGTCTGTTGATATCAATCCTCTTCCGCTCCTCTCCTCTGAAGCAGAAGGAGCAGACACCAACACGCGCGGCTAGACCCGCTACGTCTTCCTCTGTATCTGACGCGTTGATGATGAAATGAAACAACTAACCTAAAACGACTTCTATAACAAATGTTATAACTTAGTCACACTTTAAAAGTATGACTAAGATATACGTGAGGAAGTGTCTGCTTAACCTCTGATATTAAAATGTTGAAGCCACAGTTTATGTGATTGAAGCGTTTATTTGTTTAACACAAGTCTGAGTAGATTTTCTCCCATGTATTTTCAACCCTAACTTCATAAACACTTGTATAGACATCATATATCAGAGACTTTATTTCTTCTCAACCTCTAATCTCAGATTCCTGTGTTCTGCAGCTTCTTCTGAATCAAGAGGAACGAGAGCTGTTTGTGGGACTCGTCTCCAAGAGGACAGGAAGAGACATTCAGAAGAAATCTGTCTCAATCAACCTTGTAGACTTTGAGTGGAGTTTCATATAGGTCAGTGAGAGCTCTCTCCCTAGGTCATTTGTCAATTTGTCTCTTTAATTTTGTACATGTAATCATATTGTTCTTCTCCTGTCCACTAAATATTAATCAATTCATTTCCAAATATGGGTATGCTTCCTTTCCATGTACACAAAAGGGAACATGCTCCCTTGTCCAAGGGCACGTAATCCAATGTAGGATTTGATCTCTTTATTTCTCTCTGTTAGAAATTAGGATCAGTTATTGGATGTATTTACTTCATGAATGTCACTTGTTGATCTTCCATGTAATCAAGTTGCAGAGCTTGTGTTGTTGAATTAATAGTTTTAAAGAGATTCGTCTGATAGAGGCAGTCTTATTTGACCAGGACCATTCAAAATGAATAAAGAAAGGAATATTTCATGTTGTTTTTAATTATCACGTGTTATACATTCTCTTTGTGGGATTAATGTTTTGTCCTGATACTTGCATCATTTCTCCAAGTGTTTTACAAGGTTCATTTGTTTTATCAAATGTAATGAACAGACTGATAACTGTCATGTTCTGAAATCTACATCAGTAATGGACAACTTTGTTTCTAACAACAAAAAAACAGCAAGTATTTCAGTAGCTGCATTTCATACCGTAATCATTCAGTATACGTTGTTCAGAATATCACATCAACACATGGAACCAAGGTTTTGGTAAAGATGAGTTTAATTTATAGGAACTGACAGTCATCATGCTGCTATTACATTAAATTAATAAGACCGTGTCCTCGCCGCCGGTCTACGGGGAGTATAAAGTGAGCGGACGGACGGAAGTTGCATCCGCGCAGGAGTCAGGACATCAGCTTCATGCAGCTCGTCCAGGGCCTGATGTCGGCATGTGGCGGAATGTGCACCGCTGTTATAACGACCGATGTAAACTCCCTCGGGATGTAATAAGGTCGGCATCTGATCACGAGCTGCTCCAGGTCCGGAGAACAGCCCGAAGAAATAATCTCCACATCTGAGCACCACACATTGTTCTCCATGCAGCAGACACCTCCTCCCTTGCTCTTCCCAGAGTGTGTTGTCCGGTCCTGACGCTGAATGGAGACCCCCTCGGGAACCATGGCGGAGTCCGGGATCCAGGGGTCGAGCCAAGTCTCCGTGAAAACCATCACGTTACAAAAAGTCAGACTGCGGTTCAGAACTGTTCCTTGTAAAGTGTCTTAAGGTCTTCTTGTTGATGTTCCAGCCCGATTTGGGGGGTGGGTATCAACTGAGTTGAACCCATGTTTTCTCCTGGATTACAGAAGAGGGCCTATAGTTTTTCGTACGACTGAAGATTACAGCGCTCATTTATACGCTGGCTCGCAACAAACAATTTGCGTCCTCACCTGCTGCGGCCACGCTGCACTTACTCACACACACAGAAACGGCAGTGGAGAGAGAGAGAGAGGGCGAGAGGGAGCGCTACGGTGTCCCTAAATAGATGTCGCCAAAGCCCTGCAGCCTATAAGAATCACTGTCCTGTCAGGTAAATTAAAATATCAGCAGAACGGGAAACGCGCCCGCACATCCTACGGGCGCGTCCTGCGGCGCATATCCTGGGGCGCACATAAATAAAAACAAATATATAACAATTTAATTAAATCAAATGAATAAAAAAACTGTGCGCGCACATCCTGCGGCTGTGGCAAATCCTAAATAAAAAATAAAAAAATTAAATTAAATCAAATTTATATAAAAACTGCGCGCGCACATCCTACGGACGCGTGCTGCGGCGCATGTCCTGGGGCGCACATAAAAAAAAAATATATATATAATAATTTAATTAAATCAAAGTAATAAAAAAAACTGTGCGCGCAAATCCTGCGGCGCACATAAATAAAGAATATATTTAAAAATAAAAACCATAAAAATGTAATTTATCAAATTAATAAACAAACTGTGCGCGCACATCCTGCGGGCGGTGCACATTCTAAATAAAAAAGCATGAAATTGAGTACGCCAAAGCTAATTCCGATTTATAAAACCATGCACACGCAAAACCTCAACTCCAAATCCGCCCTCCACCCCCCCAATTTCTACTATAAACGGTCAATGCAAAGCACGTCACGAATATTAAATTATGAATCCGACCAATGGGTTTCCACCGTGAGTCCTGACCGAGGCACGGCATCAAGCGATGTGAAGAGGAAGTGAAACTTTCTGACACTGACATCGAGTTGTTTGTTAGTGAGGTGGAGGTGAAGAGCGACTTTATAGGACAGCAGTGATGTCACTAATAAAGAAAATACACTGATACTCTGCCGCTGCTGCTGTGGATAACACAATGTGTGAGATCAGAAATCGCTGAACCCTCGCTTCCTCCTCATCCTTCCATTCGCATGCACAAATCGTGCAGAACCCCGCATCGGTGTCACGGCAGTATTTATCCATTTAGAGCATCGGACCGATTCCCTCACATCAGTGGATCCTTGCCTCCACTCTGGGATATTATTTGGAAAGTTTCTACATTTCTTGTTAGTGATCTCCTGTGCGCTCTATGCGCTCTGCGCTGGGTGGCTCTGCGCGCTGGGTCGCTATTACATGTGTAGCGGGTCAGTTCTTAATAAAGTTTTATACTTTTAGCAGTGTCATTTTCCCCGCTCTGGATGTGTTAATTCACCTGACAGGACGGCAACTCCTATAGGCTGCAAGGAGGCCGAGGAGTTTATTTAGGGACACCTTAGCACTCTCCCTTGTCCTCTCTCTCTCTCTCCCCACTGCCGGTCCTGTGGGTGTGTGCGGAAGTTTAGCGTGAGCGCAGCACGTGTGGTCGCAATTGTTTGTCGCAGTAAGTTGCTGGAAGTTATATAATGTTAACGGCGATCACAGAGAAAGTGTCCGCAAATTGTAACTGAAGTTTGTCCTTAGAGCCCAGCGTGAAGCTGTGTCTGTGTGCGACTGTGACGGCGTCACCGTGGATGCACGCTGTCCCTGCTTTATTTTAATGAATTAAAAGTATGAGATAAGGATGTGTTTTTATGTTTGTAAATGTTTTTAAATATTATAAATGTGTTTAAATTGTGTGACCTAACTATAACATGTTTGTTTTATAGGGCTGCCTCCAGCTAAATAGTTACGGTCACGGTTTTTTCCCACTTTAGATTTTATTTAGATTATTTGGTTTGATTATTTGTTTCTTTGTGTTTTGTTTTGTTCTATTGCAAGGTGCAATATATATGGTTGACTGGGACTGTGCAATTCAGCGGTAGTGACTTTAATGGTGGTGAATTATTGGCTCCATAAAGTAGAGGCCCTCTTTTGTCATTTTGTTGTTGTATATCGTTTGCAGTGATTTTCTTAAAGTGTGTTGTGTTTGGTTTTTAATGCATGATATTTCAGCATTGTACAATTGGGTCTGGAGCCTCTAATTTCTCTCTATTTTAAACTGTCATTTATATCAAGTCCAGGCCAGCCTTTCCAACCTTTGCACATGTCACTTTACTGTTTGAGCAGTCTGTTTTAAATCATTTGCATTTATTAAATAAATTGTATTTTGTATTGATATCTCAGCCTCCCGTCCCGTCTTATTCTGGATACTTGTTGAACCGAATTGACATTAACTGTCATCTCTGAACCATTTTTAATCACTACACATGCTTGCATTGTTACGATTCTTAAAGTGTGCTATGGTTGTTTAATGTATGATATATTAATGTAATGAACCGACTGATAACTGTCATGCTCTGAAATCTACATCAGTAATGGACAACAAAACCAGTATTAGTATTTCAGTAGCTGCATTTCATTTACCGTAATCATTCAGTATACGTTGTTCAGAATATCACATCAACACAGGGAACCAAGGTTTTGGTAAAGAGGAGTTTAATTTATAGGAACTGACTGTCATCATGCTGCTATTACCTTAAATTACATTGTACAGTATTTGGGATTATGTTGAATTTTATTTAAAACAATAATAAACAGACAAGTTAATTTACATGACAATTGTTTACAGTGCGGAAGTTACACTGTAACAGACTGCGTCACACTCGCGCTGTGGGTTTTATGCGGTGTCCTCGCCGCCGGTCTACGGGGAGTATAAAGCGAGCGCACGGACGGAAGTTGCATCCGCGCAGGACATCAGCTCCTGTGGGAACACACGAGCAAAGCGGAAGCGCATTGCTCCGCGCCCGTCAGCCCGTGATTCTGCTTTCTCCGCTGGTTGTGTATGCTCCGTTCAATGAAGGGGTTCGGGGTAAATGATGATCTTCATAGCATTTAATCATGTTCGGGGAAACACTCGGGGATATTGAAACTCCAGGAGAACCGCAGGGAACTCTAAAGTACGGGACACATATTTTAACATTTAAATATAATATGTCATTAATATCGTTTAAAATCATTTCCCAGTGTGTTTCCCCGAACTATGCCCCGAAACCATCGGTGCCGAACGCGATCGCAGCCGAAGTGAACAGCGCCACTGAGTTACATGGGTGCGGGCGTGAATGTTACGGGGTCAATTCTGAATAAAGTTTTATAGTTTTGGCAGTATTATTTTCCCCGTTCTGCTGATGTTTTAATTTACCTGACAGGACGGTGATTCCTATAGGCTGCGGGAAGTCGGCGCAGTCTATTTAGGGACACCGTAGCTCTTCCCTTCTCCCCCTCTCTTATTGTGTCCGTGACATTAAGTTAAGTTGTCTTTTCCTGTTTTAGTAATTGTTCTCAAGACAATAAGGACGGGGTGGGTCCCTGCTTTATTTGAATGAATTAAAGGTATGACATAATGATGTGTTTAATGTTTGTAAATGTTTTTGAAACATTTTGATAAACTGGTTCAAATTGTATGACCTAAATACAACATGTTTGTTTCTGTTGAGTTGTGTTGCACTATTGCTGCAGCTACCGTTGCATTCGGAGGAAAGAATAAATGATGGCGTTATCTTTAGCCGTTGTTGGCGTATTTATTAACAGGCTGCTGACACATCAGTCTCACGGTCAGAGCTACTTTAACTGACACACTAACATATAGCAGGTTGGCTCTTATAGCCTGTACCTTGGCGCCATCCTGTGGCGTAACCATATATACATATTACAATACAGCATTACATATACATCTGAGTACATAATGAATATATCTCAACACCCCCACTTGTACTCAGGTTGCTATACTTCAAGCAAAAGAAACACAGGAAAACAGAATGAATGTGAACCTCTGTCATACACATATCAATCTCCAAAAAGAGCATTTGCAAACTTCTTCAGTTTCAACTTATTTACAGGTTTGGTCATTACATCAGCAACCATGTCATCAGTAGAACAATACATCAAAATCACCCTTCCCTCAATCACAGTTGACCTGATAAAGTGGTACTTTATGTCAAAGTGTTTACACCTCTGTCTGTGTACAGGGTTTTTGGCAAGAGCTATTGTCCCCTGATTGTCCTCATGTACAATAGTTTGTGTGTAATTGTAGTTATCTATACCCCCTAGTAACTGCTCCAGGTATAGACACTCCTGTATGGTTGAAGCCAGTGCCATATATTCTGCCTCGCAGGTTGATAGCGCAACTGTGGGTTGTTTTCTAGTCTTCCACGAGACTAGAGAGCTGTTCTGACTAAGACTGACAGAGTATCCTGTGGTACTGCGTCTGTCACTTGTATCAGCCGCCCAGTCAGCATCACTGTAGGCTTGTATACCTAGCTCCTCACTGTCGTTTCTCTTAAAGCTTAACCCTTTCTCTGCAGTGCCTTTGAGATACAGTGCCTTGCATAGGTATTCACCCCCTTTGGACTTTTCTACATTTTGTCATGGTATAACCACAGATTAAAATGTATTTCATCGCGAGTTTATGTAATGGACCAACACAAAATAGTGCATCATTTGGAAGTGGGGGGAAATATTACATGGATTTCACAATTATTTACAAATAAAAATCTGAAAAGTGTTGAGTGCATATGTATTCACCCCCTTTACTGTGAAACCCCTAACAAAGATCTGGTGCGACCAATTGCATTCACAAGTCACATTTGCAAGTCACATAATTAGTAAATAGGGTCCACCTGTCTGCAATTTAATCTCAGTATAAATACACCTGTTCTGTGACGGACTCAGAGTTTGTTGGAGATCATTACTGAACAAACAGCATCATGAAGACCAAGGAGCTCACCAAACAGGTCAGGGATAAAGTTGTGGAGAAATATGAAGCAGGGTTAGGTTATACAAAAATATCCAGAGCTTTGAACATCTCTCTGAGCACCATAAAATCCATCATAAGAAAATGGAAAGAATATGGCACAACCGCAAACCTACCAAGAGGAGGCCGTCCACCCAAACTGAAGAGTCGGACAAGGAGAAAATTAATCAGAGAAGCAACCAGGAGGCCCATGGTTACTCTGGAGGAGTTGCAGAGATCCACAGCTGAGGTGGGAGAATCTGTCCACAGGACAACTATTAGTCGTCTACTCCACAAATCTGGCCTTTATGGAAGAGTGGCAAGAAGAAAGCCATTGTTGAAAGGGATCCATAAAAAATCCCGTTTGGAGTTTGCCAGAAGCCATGTGGGAGACACAGCAAACATGTGGAAGAAGGTGCTCTGGTCAGATGAGACCAAAATTGAACTTTTTGGCCTCAATGCAAAACGCTATGTGTGGCGAAAACCCAACACTGCCCATCACCCTGAGCACACCATCCCAACAGTGAAACATGGTGGTGGTAGCATCATGCTGTGGGGATGCTTCTCTTCAGCAGGTACAGGGAAACTGGTCAGAATAGAGGGAAAGATGGATGGAGCCAAATACAGGGAAATCCTTGAAGAAAATCTGATGCAGTCTGCAAAAGACTTGAGACTGGGGCGGAGGTTCATCTTCCAGCAGGACAATGACCCTAAACATACAGCCAGAGCTACAAAGGAATGGTTTGGATTAAAGAATGTTAATGTCTTAAAATGGCCCAGTCAAAGCCCAGACCTCAATCCAATAGAGAATCTATGGCAAGACTTGAAGATTGCGGTTCACAGACGGTCTCCATCCAATCTGACTGAGCTTTATCTTTTTTGCAAAGAAGAATGGACAAACCTTTCCATCTCTAGATGTGCAAAGCTGGTAGAGACATACCCCAAAAGACTTGCAGCTGTAATTGCAGCGAAAGGGGGTTCTACGAAGTATTGACACAGGGGGGTGAATACTTATGCACCCAACAGATGTCAACTTTTTTGTTCTCATTATTGTTTGTGTCACAATAAAATTTATTTTGCACCTCCAAAGTACTATGCATGTTTTGTTGGTCAAACGGGAAAAAGTTTATTTAAGTCTATTTGAATTCCAGTTAGTAACAGTACATAATGGGAAAAAGTCCAAGGGGGGTGAATACTTATGCAAGGCACTGTACCTTAAAACATGCTTCACAGTGACCCACTGCTCCTCTGTAGGCTCAGCAAAATACTGTGATAATCTGCTCACCACAAAACTTAAATCCGGTCTGGTACAAGTAGTCAAGTATATAAGACTACCAACAGCCTTCCTGTACATCCTGACATCTTCCATCTTTACTGCATCTTCAGTATACTCTAGCTTCTGCTCACAGGGTGTTTCTCTGGTCCTACAATCTTGCATATTAAAACGCTGTAGTATCTTGTTAGTGTATCTTTCCTGTGACATCTTTACACATCCATCTGATTGACTGAAATCAATACCCAGAAAATGTTTGAGTTTGCCTAAATCTTTCATCTTAAACTTTTCTGCGAGCATCTCTTTCACCTTTTTCAGTCTTTCTTCATTGCTTGCTGCAATGATCAAGTCATCGACCCATGTGATTATGATCACCTTCCCTTCATTTGACTCTTTGGCATAAACACAGTGGTCGGCTGGGTTTTGTAATATTATGTTTTTTTTAAACCATTTCATTTATATTGCTGCCTCAACGTGATGCTGACACGGACACGTTAACTCGGGATGGGTTTTTGTAGGATTTTTATTTCAGCGAGACCTTCAGTAGATCACCACACTTCACTCACAAGCGCTTTGTGAAAATGACGAATCTGCCACCGGCTCTGCAAATGACCCTCAACATCTGGAGAAGGTAAAGAAATCGCCAATGTCAGGCCATGTGTGTTCTGTTATTGTCCGGAGACTCCGCCCTCTGTTGCTTCCTCTTTTTGTCCCTCACCTGTTCCCGGTCATCAACCTGATTGTTTGCCTGATTTGTTCACCTGTTTCTTGTCTTTGTTCCCCCTTCTATTTAAGCCCAGTCTTCCTGTTGTCCCCTGTCGGATTGTATCGTTTGTTTGTGAGAATCTATGTAAAGATTCTGCCGTGTTTGAACCTTGTTTTACCTGGTATGGTACTAGACTCAGATTTCTGATCCTCTCTGCTTTTCCCTTTTGGAATTCTGTTTTTGAATTGGACTCTCTGTTTTTTGCACTTGTGTTTTTTGCCTTTTTGGATCCTTGTTTTTTCTATTTTTGGAAATAAATAAGTATTTTTTTGCATCTTGGTCTGCGATTTAGTCCTTACTCTGAGAAAGGAGAGGCACTGTCTAACGCCGAGTTTACCCCGGGGCGTGGAAGCGCAGTGCAGCGCCAAGGAAATCAAGCGCCTCCTATCCACCCCCTGTTAAACCTTTGTGCGGTGCACATCGGATGCGCTGCGTCGCGCTGCTTCACTCGCGCCCTGAACCAATGGTTTCGGCGTAGAGTCTATTTTTTTCACTCGCCGCGAGCGTAACGCGCCAAGAAACAAACTGAAAATGATTTTAAACGATCTGTTGTCCTAGAGTTTTAATTTCCCCAATTTTCCCAATCACATAATTAAATTCCCCCCTGCCCATCCACTACAGCTACACAAGCAGTCATATGGATACAAATAGAGGGGGGGGGGCTATGAGACCATCATCATATACCCCCAAACGAGTACATTGAACGGGTTACATTCAACAGCAAGCGGAGAAAGCAGAATCGCGGGCTGACCGTCGCTGAGAAATGCACATCCGGTGTGAACAGCCACCTAAAAACGATGAAATGAACTGAACTATGAAGTAGTTCAGATTTTGAATGGTGAACTATGAACGTGAACTATTCATGTTTACTTGTATGAACTGAACTTTGAACTAGTTCATGAGAGGTGTGAACGTGCACAACACTGTTCAAATCGTAATTCACGTCGGCTGCAACGACTCCCGGCTTCGCATGTCGGAGGTCACTAAAGTTAATGTTGAGTCGGTGTGTGCTTTTGCAAAAACGATGTCGGACACAGTAATTTTCTCTGGCCCTCTACCTAACACAACAGGTGATGACATGTTGTCTTTTAACCTCTGGCTGTCGAGCTGTCCTGTAAACGGTGTGGGCTTTGTAGATGACTGGCAAACTTTTTGGAGGAAACCTGGACTTGTTAGGAGAGACGGCGTTCATCCCACTTGGGATGGAGCAGCTCTCTTATCTAGGAATATTACTCAGTCTATTACATGACAACCCAGAGTTGGGACCAGGAAGCAGAGCTGCAGTGCTAAAAACTTCTCTGCGCTCCCTCTGGGACAGTCACACAACCCCATAGAGATTGTGTCTGTCCACCGTCCGAATCCACACAATAATCTAATACAAATTAACACAACCTCTGAAACAACACAGGAAACCAAGACTTTGAAATGTGGTCTTTTAAACATTAGATCACTGTCATCAAAGGCTATTTTAGTTAATGAACTAGTCTCAGACTACAACATAGATGTATTATCCCTCACTGAGACGTGGCTGCATCCTGATGAATATGTCAGTCTAAATGAATCTACTCCCTCCAGTCATATAAATTCACAGGTTCCCAGAGAATTCGGACGAGGAGGTGGAGTTGCTGCTATTTTTAACCCCAGTCTATCAATTAATCCTAAAATAAACTATAACTCATTTGAATGTCTTGTTCTTCCACGCCAATCCAGGAAACACCAACAGCCAATCATATTTGCTGTAGTTTACCGTGCTCCGGGGGCTTAAACTGAATTATTTACGGAATTCCCCGAGTTTTTTTCAAACCTAGTCCGAAAGACCTATAACATAATTATTGTTGGTGACTTTAATATTCATGTTGACAATAATAAAGATAGCCTTAGTGTAGCATTAATTTCGATACTAGATTCAATTGGTTTCAGTCAGTGTGTACACCAACCTACTCATTGTTGTAACCACACACTTGACCTTGTATTATCATACGGTGTCGGAATTGAACATTTAACAGTACTCTGATCACCCAGGATCAGTTTACCAAAATAATCTCAGGTTCTAAACCAACAACCTGTATCTTAGACGACATTGCCCTTGCTTTCAATGAAACAGTCAGGAACTGGTGAGTGATCTTCGATCCTGATTTGTCCTTTAATTCTCACCTACAACTAATTTCTAGGACCGCCTTTTTCCACTTGCGTAATATCTAAAAAATCAGACATGTACTTCGCAAAAAGATGCAGAAAAACTAGTCCACGCCTTTGTTACATCCAGACTGGACTATTGTAATTCATAACTATCATGCTCCAGCAGTAAGTCGTTAAAAAATCTGCAGCTTGTCCAAAATGTTCTTCAATGATACTGAAACAACCCTTAAGTTATTTATCTTTGAATACATGTAAATGTATATTTGTGTCCCCTTTAGGAGTAAGAGGAGGTATCCACCCCTTTAACATATCAATATTTAATGGAATCATATTTAGTGGCTTGTGTTTATATACACGGTATATGCATATAGATCTATATATCTATATATATATCCCCTGATGCTGTCAGAACACATGAACCTGCTGAATGTTGCATCAGTAAAGATACAGACACTGATGCACATGTTTTTATCTCATTACACCAGGATCACTGGTCTTATTATAAAATCTGTACAACAGAGAACTTCTGTCTCACGTTTCTTCTTTATTCTATTCTACTTGTTTTCATGTTCATATACAGTTCTTCCGCCATCTGCAGGCAGACGTCACCACTGACTCTGATTCTTTCAGTTCATGAGGAGTTTGTTTTCAATGTGTTTCTCTATAATTTGTTTAAGTCTTGACATTTTAAGTAAAAAGCCTTGATATTATGTATATTAGGATTTGGCTCTATTTGTAACCGGTCTATCCTTTGTGGTCTACCTGCGTTGTGTGTCAGTTTGTGAAGTAGAAAACCGGGACAGGACTTGTATCACTACTGAATTTGTCTGTTATGTTGAAGCCACAGTTCATGTGATTGAACCGTTTTTTTATTTAACACAAGTACTGAGTACATTGTACAAAGACCTTTTCCTTATAAATCAAACACGACACTTTGGTGAATTAAGGTTTTCAGTCATCAAATGTTGTCTTAGACACATAATGAGATTATTGACTCATATCTTAACAATCAATGATTGATTGGATTCAAACCAAAATGTAAAAGCCCTGTGATTAATTTCAAATTACAACAAAACATTCATCAAAGTGTTCATGTGTGATTACAATACTGTGCGTGTTGCTGCTGGGACTTTCTATATCATATCTGCCAGTCGTGCACATTACAACAGAATTTACTGATGCAACATTCAGCAGGTTCTTGTGTTCTGACAGCATCAGGGAATATATATACATATAGATATATAGATCTATATGCATATACTGTGTGTATATACACACAAGCCACTAAATATGATTTTATTAAATATTGAAATTGAAAATCGTTATTTGTATATCCCATATTCACAAATCACAATTTGTCTCATAGGGCTTCAACATGGTCTGACATCCTCTGTCCTTAACCATCAGCAAGAGTAAGGAAAAACTACTAAAACCCTTTTACAGGGTAAAAATACGTAGAAACCTCAGAGAGAGCCACATGTGAGGGATCCCTCTCCCAGGACTGACAGAAGGGCAATAGATGTCAAGTGTACGAAAACATCATCAAGATTAAAGTTTTTAGCAGCATTAGTGAGGGTAAACATTTTGAAGGATAACTTCAAAACTATATGTCAAGCAGTCCTGCTGCAACTAAATGCTTCCTAGTTTAGAACATAGGACAAGTAACGTTCTGCCGCACTAATTAGCTCTAACTATAAGCTTTATCAAATAGGAAGGTTTTAAGCCTACTTTTAAACATACAGATGGTGTCTGCTTCCCGAACTGAAAGTGGTAGATTATTCCACAGCAGAGGGGCTTGATGGCTGAAAGCTCTGGCTCCTACTCTACTCTTTAAAACATAGTCAAATGAAGCAGCAGTTTACAGGGTGAAGGAGTGGGGAATATTAAATTAAATAATATGAATATATGTGAAGTAAGTGTATTTGTATGAGTGGGGGAGCAGAATGTATATGGTGACTGTTCAGAGGGTCAGTGTTGATTGTTCAGAAGCCTAATGGCCTGGAGGAAGAAGCTGTTTGTGTGTCTGGTAGTCCGTGCTCGGATGCTCCGGTAACGTCTGCCAGACAGCAGCAGTGTGAGAAGTCCACAGCCTGTGTGGCTCTGGTCCTTGATGATCTTCAGTGCTCTTCTCAGGCATCTTGTGCTGTAGATGCCTTGCACGGAAGGGAGATGGCAGCCGATGATACCAGGTCAGGTCATCTGTGATGAACACACCGAGGAGCTCACCACCTGGGGTCTGCTCGTCAGGAAGTCCAAGATCCAGTTACACAGGGGGGTTTTAAGACCCAGGCTCCTGAGCTTGGGGACGAGCTTGGCAGGCACAATTGTGTTGAATGCGGAGCTGTAGTCCACGAACATGATCCTCACATATGTGTTGGCCTTCTTCAGGTGGGAGAGGGTGGTGTGTGTTGTCGGGGCGATGGCATCGTCCGTGGATCGGTTTGGGCGGTGAGCAGATGTGGCTTTTGACCAGCCGCTCGAAGCACTTCATGATGGTGGAGGTCAGTGCTACAGGGCGGTAGTCGTTTAAGCAGGTGATGGATGATTTCTTAGGTATGGGGATGATGGTGGCCTGCTTGAAGCAGGAGGG
The DNA here is from genome assembly GCF_947347685.1 of Pleuronectes platessa. Taxonomy (NCBI): domain Eukaryota; kingdom Metazoa; phylum Chordata; class Actinopteri; order Pleuronectiformes; family Pleuronectidae; genus Pleuronectes; species Pleuronectes platessa. The sequence continues at coordinate 387,278 of NW_026519049.1, read as the reverse complement.
GACTGTCGAGAGATTTAGGGAGAGGTTGAATATGGAGGTGAAGACCTCCGTTAGCTGGTAATAGAGCAGTAATGCTGGTTATGATTTATGACTTTTAATCATAATACTTAATTAGGTGGATTTTATGCTCGCCACAATAGAGCCACCTCCTCGTGTCATAACTAAACTGCAAATTATATTATTTCTATGGTCAGAATCTTGGTCATGTCATTTATTTGTATCAATATATACATTTATTTAGTCAATAAAGTAACATTTTAGTTTTGAGAGCTCAAGATGATCTCTAAACTTATTTTGAGACTGACCAGTGATCCAAAACTCAAAGACGAATCATTTAGAAAATAAACAGACATTAAGAGGAGATCAGGAATTCTTCACTTTTCAATATTCTAACGAAATGCTTGATTGATAATTTAATCAACAAGCTTTTGCTTCTGGATTTTCTAAATGATTATTTTGTCTCCCAAGCCAGCAGTTCAGAGCAAGCTGGAAAGAAAACAAAAGATCACAGACAATTCATCTACACATGTAAAAGATAAGACTGGCAAATTAAAAAATATTAATATCTGACATGGGAAAAATTGTATTTCACATTAGTGAGTCATGAAATTGGATTTTATTCTGAAAGCATCATCAGTCAGAAACTTCAACAGTGGTCAAAATCAGTTTTGGATTTTCCTTCTTTTGGCCACTAGGGGGTAGGCATGTTCCATCATAATCTGGTAATTTTGTGAAAAGGAGTTTCCAACAGAACCCTCTATTCCTCTCTTTTCTTTTTCTGTTCAGTGCTTTTTGAACATGAGAAAACTTTCACAGGTGGGTGTTGGATTACAGAAACTGTATTTTAGAAATGTTTAACACTTTACTCTCTCCTTTTGGTCATTTGACCTATCTATCAGATTCTAAATCTTAGAATAAGATATATTAAAAAATAAAGTTTCCTTCACAGTGTTTTTCTTCTATACATTGTAATTATTCTGTCTAACTTCAGTACATTTGACCTCCAGTCGCTGCAGCAGTCACATGTATTGATCTGGACCTCAGATATATCTTATCTCCACAGAGCTGCAGCTGTGATCAGTCCCTTCAAACAAACACACTTTAAACAGCCTGATTGGCCTCTGCTCAATAAAACCCTGTGTGTGAAACCTGTGGAGCAAGTGGACTTTCCCTTTCAAACACGAGTCTGAATTTTGATGGGTTGACAGGGACAATTTATATAATTTACGAGACTTAGCCTGGAATAACTGAAATATCACCTGTTTAAATAAAGCAGAGACAAAATGCAGACATTAATGTAAATCATCTCTGAAATGCCAAAAGAGACAAGTGGTGATCCGACAGAGGGATAGAGAATTGAAAAATAAGATGACAACTGCAACAAGCATGTAAACTAGATTCAAACTGGCAAAATAAGATGAAAGCACAGCTTCTATGAGAGAGCCACTGCTTTCCCCCTCACTGTAGAGACTGAATCAAAGCAGCCTTAGACAAATCCTCCTTCTGTCTGTAGGCCCAAGTGCTTTGTGTTCTATTAAAGCCCATGGAAATCTACACTCTGTACGTTGTTTGATGTTGCCAACTTGTCATCTCTGTATCTCCGCAGACTTCACACATGGGCTGTTTTCTATATATAAAACTCTGTCCGAGTTGTTTCCTCTTTACCTGTGTACATACATGTATATGTAAGGGGGGGGGGGGGGGGTGTACCACCACTCGAGGGCTGGTGATAAGATAACTGGAAAGTTTTCACATTACAACGTGATCATATTTCACGTTATGATGATCCGTAACACGTTAATTATGCTCAGAAGATTGCATGTGTGTTGTGTATGTTTTGTATGACCGCTGTATGTGTGTGTTCGTATTCTGTCTGTTGTAACAATGTGTTACTGCCTTCTTGGCCACATCTGTCTTGTGAGAGATTTAACTCAATGAGATCTTTACCTGGTTACAGAATGTCCATGGAGTTAACTATTCTAATGTTCAAAGTTTTTTTCATAAACCAAACTAATGATGCTCTGCCATGGCAGCACATTCAAGTTACTTTAGTTCATCGTAACACTTACAAGCCTTCTTTTGTAAAAGCTTCTCATTAATTAAGTCTAATTGGCTCCTGTATATCAAACATGTTTTTTTTTTTTTGTTTTTTTTTTTACTGAATTCTCATTTAGATTTGATGTTCAGTTCAGGAAGTACTTTTGTCAAATGTTGTCCCAGAAATTCTCCAGTCATCTGTGCTTATCATTGATTATTGGGAAAAGGGGAAATGTATAAGTTGTATTTCCCACATGTGTTTTAATTGAAATGTGAGGGCAGCTGCATGCAAGACATTAAAACACCCAAATAAAATTTAAAACATTTTATTCATTAGTCGACAACATATTATAAACCCCTAACAGAGTAAAGACTTGTTCAGGGCATGATGTCACCCAGTGTACATTATACAGAGTAGGAGCAGGGGTTGCAGTAGGGGGTTTCTGTCCATTTACAAATATCTCTGTATAAGTTTTATAAGTGTATGAGTTGTATTTCCCACATGAGTTTTCATTAAAAACTTAGTGGGGGTGGAGCCTGCCCTCTTCCGTGCATCCACTGTGTCCTTCAACAAAAGGGAGAGCCTTGGTGCCCTCTTCCCTTCCTCTGCGATGAACCTCAGCTGGTTATAGTAGGAGTCCAGAGACGTGACCACCTCCAGGTCCTGCTAGATGAGCTGGAGGAGCTCACAGAGGCTCTCCAGAGATGGCCCGTCTCCGTTCTGCAGCAGCCTCCTGATGCAGCAGTACATGGCTTTCTCCTCCAGAACCTTTGAGAGGAACAGCTCCCCAATAAACTTGATGCTATTGAGGAGGCGTCCGGAAGGTTTTGCGTTGAGTTGCTCTTCCCTCAGCCGGTCGATGACCCTCACGTCCCTGACTGGCTCCAGGCAGGACCCACTCTTCCGATAAATGCCCTCCCTTTCAAAGTTCTTCCTGAACTCTGCCTGGCAGTGTTTGACCAGCAGAGACCTGAAGGAGACGCTGGCTGACCAGTCGGACAAGGATTGGACCTCCACCTGAAGAGGAGAAAACCATAAGGAAATATTAACATTAATGCTACTCACATACATACATAGTGATCAGTGTGTTCTGATTTGAGGATTAAATCAGCACACAAATGAATGAAAATAAGTGAACTCATTATTTGAATAAGACAACATGGGTCAAAAGTGACCCAACTCAGTATTTATTATTTATATCTTTGCAGTAAATTATTTCCGTCATTTAGTATTTCAGGTATTTTTCAAATAACTGTTTTTTTCACTTCCCTTCTAATTCACAACATGGGTCAAAAATGTTGTATTGTAAAATACATTCTTATTAAGTCTTATTTACAATCTATTACTAGTGAGAAAGATAATTTATAATTTACCCAAGGGGTTTGCATAGCTTGTTTATCAAAAGGCTAAATTAAGGTTACAACCTGCATACAAAAGATAAGCTGTCCAACTAATTAAGAAACAGGATAAAGTAGCTTCCAACGCAACATGGCGCCGTACTAACGGGTGCCTGTCGTAGCAGCTCCTGGTACTACTGTCGGTTTTTTTGTGTTTTTATAACGTTTGCGATTTGTTTTTTATATTTATTTTTGCACTGCTCTGTGCATCTCCGTCCCGCACAATGACGAGATGCTTTTGAAATTTATTGGACACTTTTTATAACTTTTAACCGCACTTCGGTCTCTTCGGATCACTGGGAGAATGCCTGCAACACACGCCGGCATTGTTTACACCCGCGACCAGCTGATCGCCCTGAGGCACACTACCCTCTTGGCCGGAGAGAGACCCACCATCCCGGAGGAACTAAAGAGGAGACGGCGGGGCTGCAGAGCGGGGCTTAAACGGAGGAAGGAGAAGAGGAAGTTTAAGCCCTTCATCCCTGCAGTAATCACTGGAAACGTGAGGTCGCTGGCAAATAAAGTGGACGAACTGGAAGCGCTCATCAGGACACAGAGGGAGTACAGGGAGTCCAGTATTGTGTGTCTCACGGAAACGTGGTTGCACGAGCAGATACCGGACTCCAACGTCACCATTCCTGGCTTCCAGACGGTTCGAGCCGACAGAGACACCATCGCGACCGGCAAGAAGAAAGGAGGGGGACTCGCCGTGCTCGTGAACAACAGGTGGTGTCACCCCGGGCACGTCACCGTTAAACATCGTGTCTGCAGCCCGGACATCGAGCTCGTCGCCGTCGGACTTCGTCCATATTATTTGCCGAGGGAGTTTACCAGTGTTTTCGCCATCAATGTTTACATTCCTCCATCCTCCAGCAGAAGCAGCGTGTGACGTCATCCACACTGTGACTGCAGGATTACAGACACAACACCCCGGGGCCTTCATCATCATCACAGGTGACTTTAAACATGCTTCCCTCTCATCCACACTCCCAACCTTCTTCCAGTTTGTAAAATGTGCCACCCGGGAAAATAAGACTTTGGACCTATATGCAAATGTTAAGGATGCATACAGCTCCACTGCCCTGCCACCACTGGGCAGGTCAGACCACAACCTAGTCCTGCTCTCACCATCTTACAAGCCTGTGATTCAGCAGCACCCAGTCACAGTGAGGACAGTGAGGAAATGGTCTCATGAGGCCATGGAAACACTGCGTGGGGCCCTGGAGGCCACAGACTGGGATGCTCTGTATGAGCCACATGGTGAGGACATTGATGGCCTGACTGACTGTGTCTCTGAGTACATTGGGTTCTGCATCGATAACACCATCCCCACTAAAGAGGTCCGCTGTTACCCAAATAACAAGCTGTGGGTTACAAGCGACCTGAAGGCCCTTCTCAATGAGAAGAAGAGGGCCTTTAGATCACGGGACAGAGCAGAACTCAAACGGGTTCAAAGGGAGCTCAAGCGCAGCATCAGGGAGAGCAAGGACAACTTCAGAAGAAAACTGGAGCACAAACTGGAGGAAAACAACACCAGGGACGTCTGGAGTGGTATGAAGGAGATCACTGGTTTCAAGAGGAGAGATGGGGGAGCAGCTGGGGATGAACGACGTGCGAATGAGCTGAACACGTTCTTCAATAGGTTCAACTCCAACCCCCCAGCCCCCAGCGGACCATCCACTGCCTCCACTGACTCTACGACTGCCTCTACTGCGTCTCTGAGCAACAACCCCCCACCTCCCCCCATCACCCCCTGCCCCCCACCACCCCAGTCACCATCTCCCCCCACCCCCCCGCTGGCCTTTACCACAGACCTTCTCACACCTCCCACCCCCAGGACATCCTCACATCCCCCACAGCCCCCCACCACCTCCTGCAACACAAACATCTCTGCACCACCCTCAAACCCATCGCTGACATCCCCCACCCCCCAGTCTGGACTCCACATCACAGCCAGCCAGGTGAGGAGAGAGCTGGAGAGGCTCAAACCGAGGAAAGCTGCGGGGCCGGACCGCATCAGCCCTCGTTTGCTGAAGGCCTGTTCCAGCCAGCTCTGTGGAGTTCTCCAGCACCTCTTCAACCTGAGCCTACACCTTCAGAGAGTGCCAGTGCTCTGGAAAACATCCTGCCTGGTCCCAGTGCCCAAAAAAGGACGTCCTGCTGCACTGGAGGACTACAGGCCGGTGGCACTGACCTCTCACATCATGAAGGTCATGGAAAGACTGGTCCTGGCCCACCTCAGACCGCTGGTGTGCCCATCACAAGACCCCCTGCAGTTTGCATATCAGCCCCATGTTGGGGTTGATGATGCAATCATCTACCTGCTGCAGAAGGCTTACTCCTCCCTGGACAGACCCAACACCTCAGTCCGGATCATGTTTTTCGACTTCTCCAGCGCCTTCAATACCATCCAGCCCACTGCTGAAGGCCAAACTGGAGGGCACGCAGGTGAGTGCTCCCCTCATCGCTTGGGTCGATGACTATCTGACGGGCAGACCACAGTTTGTGAGATTACAGAACTGTGTGTCTGATCATCTGATCAGTAACATCGGGGCCCCCCAGGGAACTGTGCTGTCCCCCTTCCTCTTCACCACATACACTGCTGACTTTAAGCACTGCACAGAGACGTGTCATCTGCAGAAGTTCTCTGATGACACGGCCATTGTGGGGTGTGTTGAGGGCGGAGGGGAGGCTGAGTACAGGGACCTGGTTGACCGCTTTGTGAAGTGGTGTGGGGAGAACCGCATGCAGCTCAACGTGGCGAAGACGAGGGAGATGGTGGTGGATTTCAGGAGGACCAAGCCCCTGCCCTCTCCTGTCTGCATCGGTGGGACGGCTGTGGAGGTGGTCCCTGCTTACAAGTACCTGGGTGTCACACTAGACAATAAACTGGACTGGTCCACCAACACAGAGGCCGTCTACAAGAAGGGCCTGAGCCGGCTTTATTTCCTGAGGAGGCTCAGGTCCTTCAACGTCTGCAACAAGATGCTGCAGATGTTTTATAAGTCTGTTGTGGCGAGCACCATCTTCTTTGCTGTGGTGTCCTGGGGTGCGGGCATCAAGGCTAAGGACGCCAACAAACTGAAAAAACTGATTAGGAAGGCAGAGTCTGTGGTTGGCTCTAAGCTTGTCACCCTGGAGGAGGTGGTGGAGGACAGGATGCTGGCAAAACTGCTGGCAATCATGGACAATCCCTCTCACCACCTCCACAAAACACTAGACAAGCTAAGGAGCAGCTTCAGCCACAGACTCATTCAACCCCGCTGCTCTAAGGAACGATACAGGAAATCGTTCCTCCCAACCGCAATAAGACTATACAACTCATCTACCTCTGTCAGAGCCACCATCACAGAACTGCACTAAATATACCTGTCTCAATTCATCATTTTATACAATAATATTGTCTTTTGCACACTCTGTCTACATATTCTTACACTCACAGTATATTATATTATCTATTGTATCGCCAAATACTTATATTTATACCCGTACTATATATCATATATTATATCATACTCTTTGTATATTCTTTGTATATATAAGTCTATATACACATATTTTATTTATACATGTGTACATGTTATTAATATTATATTTTACTATTATTATTATTATATATACTGTTGCTGCTATTATTACTATATACTGCTATTATATTGGTATAATTACTATCATATATAAATATATATTATATACTATATATACTGTACTATTTTTGATATACTGTCTAACAATAACATTACCATCATATCATCAGTACTATTACCATCATCTGCCACTGCACCTTATCTACCTATTTTATCTTGTGTTTCTGTTTTTATTCTTTCTACCGCAATATTTTATATTTTATATTTTATTCTATTGTATTGTATTTTATTGTATTCAAATGTACCGGCTGCTATGACGACTTAATTTCCCCTCGGGATGAATAAAGTAATCTATCTATCTCTCTATCTATCTATCTATCTAGATGCATCACTTACTGTTGAGAGGTGCTGGCACAGCTCGGCGAAGACTGCAGCAGAGTGTGGCTTCTGCACGGCCCTCTTGAAAACGAGCTCAACCATTTCCTGCAACTGCTCCGCTATGGAGCCAGAACAGTCTCAAAAGGATTAAATGCACACAGAAATGAATACATGCGCAAAAAAGATCCACAAATACATTTTCAACGCCGCTGGCTCAACACACTTGTCACACTAATCAGCGGCGTTGTCCGGCTGACTGTGGCTGGTTAGAGCACTTCATGTGTGTACGGTCACATACGGTTATAACGAACTTTGATAACGGGGATAGCGGGCTAGCCACCATGCTAACTGCGGTGGGAACAGCGCCAAAACCCGCTGACTTAATCCCAAGGCTCTCATGACACTGTTTCTCAAACACCGTCAGGTTAGAAGCAAACACTTGGTAGTAGTTAATATCGGGTGTCCGTGCTGACTGTGTGTGGAAGCTGGGGGGGAAGCTAGCTGCCTCCGTGTAGCTTCAAGCTGTTGCAGCTGTTGAATTAGCAACGCAGTTTGGAAACAAGACCGGGGAACCGCTGCGTTAAGACACGATAACATAAGCACTTTGACCCGCTGGGTGTCACTTTATTTCAGCAAAACTGTCGCGTCATCAACAGCCCTTTTCTGTTGTCATCGTTCACTGTGTGTGAGGAGCCGGGGATCAGCGTCTACTAATTCTATGTCTATTGGCTGGCGGGCTAAAAACCTCCAGGCTGCCTGCGGGCGTTTTAATGACGTCGTGTAATGGCACTCACGTGATTGGCTGTACAGGAGTGAGACATCTGATTGGCTACAGACGATCCCCTCTTAGAAAAAATGCATTCGTGAAACAGAGTCGCGTCAGGGGAGTCTCAAAAGTCTCAAAAGTCTCACACACAAATGCAGCGAGGTTTACAAATTAAAAGCACTTTGTAAATGCAGGTCCAACAGTTTATATATGAATGTAACAAGCTCCAAATATGTATTTGATGAAGATTGCAAATACTTTTACATGCATATATTTGTGAATTTTTTTTCTATTTGTGTGTGCATCGGAAATATGTTTATGAATCTTATATTTTACATGTGAATTTTTTTTACTTATATATGGAATGAAACATTTGTGTGTGCATTGAAAATGTATTTGTGGATCTTTTTTGTGCATGTATTCATTTCTGTGTGCATTTAATCCTTTTGAGACTGTTCTGGCTCCATACTCCTCACCGTCCAACTCCTCGTGACTCAGATCCGTCATGAAAGCTTGAAAGTTTTCGGTGAAGCAGCTGACGGACTTCTTCCTCATCTCTCCCAGCAGAAGAGGAGCTGGCTTGCAAGTTAATTCCACGCTTTTATTTTGTTTTGGGATCATGTTGATTCCAATAAATCGAAGTTGTCTTCAAGGCAAATCCAAAGAAACAAGTTCCGGTGCAAGAAACAAGTTCAGGAGCAAGAAACAAGTTCAGGAGCAGGAAACAAGTTCCGGTGCAACCAGCCAATAGTGAGAAGACAACTGAGTGAAAAATGAAAACTGACGTTTAAGTAACGACAGACTTCAAAGGTATAAGGCTGTTGCCTTGGTGACCTGCAGTGACATACGTCAAAGGAACAAAGCCTGATAACGTAAAAAATAATAATACAGAAAATGCTTCTTTTTTTTTAAATGTAAAAGAAGTTTCATTAAATTCAAACTTAATAACGGTTTGAGTGAAAAATCCTAGAAGACGTTTCTGAAACTTAAAAAATAAATTATATTCAGAAGTGTTACAAAAAGGCTATCATACGCTAATAAGGAATGATAATGAGCTCTTTAAGGTATGAAAAAAACTGCGCGCGCACATCCTGCGGCGCACATAAATAAAAAATAAATACAATTAAATCAAATTAATAAAAAAACTGTGCGCGCACATCCTGCGGCGCACATAAATAAAAAATATATTTAAAAATAAAACATAAAAAATAAAAACAATTGTATGAAATTAATAAAAAAAGTGTGCACATTCTAAATAAAAAAGAATGAAATGGCGTACGCCAAAGCTAATTCCGATTTACAAAACCATGCGCACGCAAAACCTCAACTCCAAATCCGCCCTCCACAGCCCCAATTTCTACTATAAATGGTCAATGCAAAGCACGTCACGAATATTAAATTATGAATCCGACCAATGGGTTTCCACCGTGAGTCCTGACCGAGGCACGGCATCAAGCTATGTGAAGAGGAAGTGAAACTTTCTGACACTGACATCGAGTTGTTTGTTAGTGAGGTGGAGGTGAAGAGCGACTTTATGGGACAGCAGTGATGTCACTAATAAAGAAAATACACTGATACTCTGCCGCTGCTGCTGTGTATAACACAATGTGGGAGATCAGAAATCGCTGAACCCTCGCTTCCTCCTCCTCATCCTTCCATTCGCATGCACAAATCGTGCAGAACCCCGCATCGGTGTCACGGCAGTATTTATCCATTTAGAGCATCTGACCGATTCCCTCACATCAGTGGATCCAGTCTCTCAGCACGTGTCACCAAGTACGACATGAAGTGTTGTGAACTCAGTCTGTTGATATCAATCCTCTTCCGCTCCTCTCCTCTGAAGCAGAAGGAGCAGACACCAACACGCGCGGCTAGACCCGCTACGTCTTCCTCTGTATCTGACGCGTTGATGATGAAATGAAACAACTAACCTAAAACGACTTCTATAACAAATGTTATAACTTAGTCACACTTTAAAAGTATGACTAAGATATACGTGAGGAAGTGTCTGCTTAACCTCTGATATTAAAATGTTGAAGCCACAGTTTATGTGATTGAAGCGTTTATTTGTTTAACACAAGTCTGAGTAGATTTTCTCCCATGTATTTTCAACCCTAACTTCATAAACACTTGTATAGACATCATATATCAGAGACTTTATTTCTTCTCAACCTCTAATCTCAGATTCCTGTGTTCTGCAGCTTCTTCTGAATCAAGAGGAACGAGAGCTGTTTGTGGGACTCGTCTCCAAGAGGACAGGAAGAGACATTCAGAAGAAATCTGTCTCAATCAACCTTGTAGACTTTGAGTGGAGTTTCATATAGGTCAGTGAGAGCTCTCTCCCTAGGTCATTTGTCAATTTGTCTCTTTAATTTTGTACATGTAATCATATTGTTCTTCTCCTGTCCACTAAATATTAATCAATTCATTTCCAAATATGGGTATGCTTCCTTTCCATGTACACAAAAGGGAACATGCTCCCTTGTCCAAGGGCACGTAATCCAATGTAGGATTTGATCTCTTTATTTCTCTCTGTTAGAAATTAGGATCAGTTATTGGATGTATTTACTTCATGAATGTCACTTGTTGATCTTCCATGTAATCAAGTTGCAGAGCTTGTGTTGTTGAATTAATAGTTTTAAAGAGATTCGTCTGATAGAGGCAGTCTTATTTGACCAGGACCATTCAAAATGAATAAAGAAAGGAATATTTCATGTTGTTTTTAATTATCACGTGTTATACATTCTCTTTGTGGGATTAATGTTTTGTCCTGATACTTGCATCATTTCTCCAAGTGTTTTACAAGGTTCATTTGTTTTATCAAATGTAATGAACAGACTGATAACTGTCATGTTCTGAAATCTACATCAGTAATGGACAACTTTGTTTCTAACAACAAAAAAACAGCAAGTATTTCAGTAGCTGCATTTCATACCGTAATCATTCAGTATACGTTGTTCAGAATATCACATCAACACATGGAACCAAGGTTTTGGTAAAGATGAGTTTAATTTATAGGAACTGACAGTCATCATGCTGCTATTACATTAAATTAATAAGACCGTGTCCTCGCCGCCGGTCTACGGGGAGTATAAAGTGAGCGGACGGACGGAAGTTGCATCCGCGCAGGAGTCAGGACATCAGCTTCATGCAGCTCGTCCAGGGCCTGATGTCGGCATGTGGCGGAATGTGCACCGCTGTTATAACGACCGATGTAAACTCCCTCGGGATGTAATAAGGTCAGCATCTGATCACGAGCTGCTCCAGGTCCGGAGAACAGCCCGAAGAAATAATCTCCACATCTGAGCACCACACATTGTTCTCCATGCAGCAGACACCTCCTCCCTTGCTCTTCCCAGAGTGTGTTGTCCGGTCCTGACGCTGAATGGAGACCCCCTCGGGAACCATGGCGGAGTCCGGGATCCAGGGGTCGAGCCAAGTCTCCGTGAAAACCATCACGTTACAAAAAGTCAGACTGCGGTTCAGAACTGTTCCTTGTAAAGTGTCTTAAGATCTTCTTGTTGATGTTCCAGCCCGATTTGGGGGGTGGGTATCAACTGAGTTGAACCCATGTTTTCTCCTGGATTACAGAAGAGGGCCTATAGTTTTTCGTACGACTGAAGATTACAGCGCTCATTTATACGCTGGCTCGCAACAAACAATTTGCGTCCTCACCTGCTGCGGCCACGCTGCACTTACTCACACACACAGAAACGGCAGTGGAGAGAGAGAGAGAGGGCGAGAGGGAGCGCTACGGTGTCCCTAAATAGATGTCGCCAAAGCCCTGCAGCCTATAAGAATCACTGTCCTGTCAGGTAAATTAAAATATCAGCAGAACGGGAAACGCGCCCGCACATCCTACGGGCGCGTCCTGCGGCGCATATCCTGGGGCGCACATAAATAAAAACAAATATAAAACAATTTAATTAAATCAAATGAATAAAAAAACTGTGCGCGCACATCCTGCGGCTGCCGCAAATCCTAAATAAAAAATAAAAAAATTAAATTAAATCAAATTTATATAAAAACTGCGCGCGCACATCCTACGGACGCGTGCTGCGGCGCATGTCCTGGGGCGCACATAAAAAAAAATATATATATAATAATTTAATTAAATCAAAGTAATAAAAAAAACTGTGCGCGCAAATCCTGCGGCGCACATAAATAAAGAATATATTTAAAAATAAAAACCATAAAAATGTAATTTATCAAATTAATAAACAAACTGTGCGCGCACATCCTGCGGGCGGTGCACATTCTAAATAAAAAAGCATGAAATTGAGTACGCCAAAGCTAATTCCGATTTATAAAACCATGCACACGCAAAACCTCAACTCCAAATCCGCCCTCCACCCCCCCAATTTCTACTATAAACGGTCAATGCAAAGCACGTCACGAATATTAAATTATGAATCCGACCAATGGGTTTCCACCGTGAGTCCTGACCGAGGCACGGCATCAAGCGATGTGAAGAGGAAGTGAAACTTTCTGACACTGACATCGAGTTGTTTGTTAGTGAGGTGGAGGTGAAGAGCGACTTTATAGGACAGCAGTGATGTCACTAATAAAGAAAATACACTGATACTCTGCCGCTGCTGCTGTGGATAACACAATGTGTGAGATCAGAAATCGCTGAACCCTCGCTTCCTCCTCATCCTTCCATTCGCATGCACAAATCGTGCAGAACCCCGCATCGGTGTCACGGCAGTATTTATCCATTTAGAGCATCGGACCGATTCCCTCACATCAGTGGATCCTTGCCTCCACTCTGGGATATTATTTGGAAAGTTTCTACATTTCTTGTTAGTGATCTCCTGTGCGCTCTATGCGCTCTGCGCTGGGTGGCTCTGCGCGCTGGGTCGCTATTACATGTGTAGCGGGTCAGTTCTTAATAAAGTTTTATACTTTTAGCAGTGTCATTTTCCCCGCTCTGGATGTGTTAATTCACCTGACAGGACGGCAACTCCTATAGGCTGCAAGGAGGCCGAGGAGTTTATTTAGGGACACCTTAGCACTCTCCCTTGTCCTCTCTCTCTCTCTCCCCACTGCCGGTCCTGTGGGTGTGTGCGGAAGTTTAGCGTGAGCGCAGCACGTGTGGTCGCAATTGTTTGTCGCAGTAAGTTGCTGGAAGTTATATAATGTTAACGGCGATCACAGAGAAAGTGTCCGCAAATTGTAACTGAAGTTTGTCCTTAGAGCCCAGCGTGAAGCTGTGTCTGTGTGCGACTGTGACGGCGTCACCGTGGATGCACGCTGTCCCTGCTTTATTTTAATGAATTAAAAGTATGAGATAAGGATGTGTTTTTATGTTTGTAAATGTTTTTAAATATTATAAATGTGTTTAAATTGTGTGACCTAACTATAACATGTTTGTTTTATAGGGCTGCCTCCAGCTAAATAGTTACGGTCACGGTTTTTTCCCACTTTAGATTTTATTTAGATTATTTGGTTTGATTATTTGTTTCTTTGTGTTTTGTTTTGTTCTATTGCAAGGTGCAATATATATGGTTGACTGGGACTGTGCAATTCAGCGGTAGTGACTTTAATGGTGGTGAATTATTGGCTCCATAAAGTAGAGGCCCTCTTTTGTCATTTTTTTGTTGTATATCGTTTGCAGTGATTTTCTTAAAGTGTGTTGTGTTTGGTTTTTAATGCATGATATTTCAGCATTGTACAATTGGGTCTGGAGCCTCTAATTTCTCTCTATTTTAAACTGTCATTTATATCAAGTCCAGGCCAACCTTTCCAACCTTTGCACATGTCACTTTACTGTTTGAGCAGTCTGTTTTAAATCATTTGCATTTATTAAATAAATTGTATTTTGTATTGATATCTCAGCCTCCCGTCCCGTCTTATTCTGGATACTTGTTGAACCGAATTGACATTAACTGTCATCTCTGAACCATTTTTAATCACTACACATGCTTGCATTGTTACGATTCTTAAAGTGTGCTATGGTTGTTTAATGTATGATATATTAATGTAATGAACCGACTGATAACTGTCATGCTCTGAAATCTACATCAGTAATGGACAACAAAACCAGTATTAGTATTTCAGTAGCTGCATTTCATTTACCGTAATCATTCAGTATACGTTGTTCAGAATATCACATCAACACAGGGAACCAAGGTTTTGGTAAAGAGGAGTTTAATTTATAGGAACTGACTGTCATCATGCTGCTATTACCTTAAATTACATTGTACAGTATTTGGGATTATGTTGAATTTTATTTAAAACAATAATAAACAGACAAGTTAATTTACATGACAATTGTTTACAGTGCGGAAGTTACACTGTAACAGACTGCGTCACACTCGCGCTGTGGGTTTTATGCGGTGTCCTCGCCGCCGGTCTACGGGGAGTATAAAGCGAGCGCACGGACGGAAGTTGCATCCGCGCAGGACATCAGCTCCTGTGGGAACACACGAGCAAAGCGGAAGCGCATTGCTCCGCGCCCGTCAGCCCGTGATTCTGCTTTCTCCGCTGGTTGTGTATGCTCCGTTCAATGAAGGGGTTCGGGGTAAATGATGATCTTCATAGCATTTAATCATGTTCGGGGAAACACTCGGGGATATTGAAACTCCAGGAGAACCGCAGGGAACTCTAAAGTACGGGACACATATTTTAACATTTAAATATAATATGTCATTAATATCGTTTAAAATCATTTCCCAGTGTGTTTCCCCGAACTATGCCCCGAAACCATCGGTGCCGAACGCGATCGCAGCCGAAGTGAACAGCGCCACTGAGTTACATGGGGGCGGGCGTGAATGTTACGGGGTCAATTCTGAATAAAGTTTTATAGTTTTGGCAGTATTATTTTCCCCGTTCTGCTGATGTTTTAATTTACCTGACAGGACGGTGATTCCTATAGGCTGCGGGAAGTCGGCGCAGTCTATTTAGGGACACCGTAGCTCTTCCCTTCTCCCCCTCTCTTATTGTGTCCGTGACATTAAGTTAAGTTGTCTTTTCCTGTTTTAGTAATTGTTCTCAAGACAATAAGGACGGGGTGGGTCCCTGCTTTATTTGAATGAATTAAAGGTATGACATAATGATGTGTTTAATGTTTGTAAATGTTTTTGAAACATTTTGATAAACTGGTTCAAATTGTATGACCTAAATACAACATGTTTGTTTCTGTTGAGTTGTGTTGCACTATTGCTGCAGCTACCGTTGCATTCGGAGGAAAGAATAAATGATGGCGTTATCTTTAGCCGTTGTTGGCGTATTTATTAACAGGCTGCTGACACATCAGTCTCACGGTCAGAGCTACTTTAACTGACACACTAACATATAGCAGGTTGGCTCTTATAGCCTGTACCTTGGCGCCATCCTGTGGCGTAACCATATATACATATTACAATACAGCATTACATATACATCTGAGTACATAATGAATATATCTCAACACCCCCACTTGTACTCAGGTTGCTATACTTCAAGCAAAAGAAACACAGGAAAACAGAATGAATGTGAACCTCTGTCATACACATATCAATCTCCAAAAAGAGCATTTGCAAACTTCTTCAGTTTCAACTTATTTACAGGTTTGGTCATTACATCAGCAACCATGTCATCAGTAGAACAATACATCAAAATCACCCTTCCCTCAATCACAGTTGACCTGATAAAGTGGTACTTTATGTCAAAGTGTTTACACCTCTGTCTGTGTACAGGGTTTTTGGCAAGAGCTATTGTCCCCTGATTGTCCTCATGTACAATAGTTTGTGTGTAATTGTAGTTATCTATACCCCCTAGTAACTGCTCCAGGTATAGACACTCCTGTATGGTTGAAGCCAGTGCCATATATTCTGCCTCGCAGGTTGATAGCGCAACTGTGGGTTGTTTTCTAGTCTTCCACGAGACTAGAGAGCTGTTCTGACTAAGACTGACAGAGTATCCTGTGGTACTGCGTCTGTCACTTGTATCAGCCGCCCAGTCAGCATCACTGTAGGCTTGTATACCTAGCTCCTCACTGTCGTTTCTCTTAAAGCTTAACCCTTTCTCTGCAGTGCCTTTGAGATACAGTGCCTTGCATAAGTATTCACCCCCTTTGGACTTTTCTACATTTTGTCATGGTATAACCACAGATTAAAATGTATTTCATCGCGAGTTTATGTAATGGACCAACACAAAATAGTGCATCATTTGGAAGTGGGGGGAAATATTACATGGATTTCACAATTATTTACAAATAAAAATCTGAAAAGTGTTGAGTGCATATGTATTCACCCCCTTTACTGTGAAACCCCTAACAAAGATCTGGTGCGACCAATTGCATTCACAAGTCACATTTGCAAGTCACATAATTAGTAAATAGGGTCCACCTGTCTGCAATTTAATCTCAGTATAAATACACCTGTTCTGTGACGGACTCAGAGTTTGTTGGAGATCATTACTGAACAAACAGCATCATGAAGACCAAGGAGCTCACCAAACAGGTCAGGGATAAAGTTGTGGAGAAATATGAAGCAGGGTTAGGTTATACAAAAATATCCAGAGCTTTGAACATCTCTCTGAGCACCATAAAATCCATCATAAGAAAATGGAAAGAATATGGCACAACCGCAAACCTACCAAGAGGAGGCCGTCCACCCAAACTGAAGAGTCGGACAAGGAGAAAATTAATCAGAGAAGCAACCAGGAGGCCCATGGTTACTCTGGAGGAGTTGCAGAGATCCACAGCTGAGGTGGGAGAATCTGTCCACAGGACAACTATTAGTCGTCTACTCCACAAATCTGGCCTTTATGGAAGAGTGGCAAGAAGAAAGCCATTGTTGAAAGGGATCCATAAAAAATCCCGTTTGGAGTTTGCCAGAAGCCATGTGGGAGACACAGCAAACATGTGGAAGAAGGTGCTCTGGTCAGATGAGACCAAAATTGAACTTTTTGGCCTCAATGCAAAACGCTATGTGTGGCGAAAACCCAACACTGCCCATCACCCTGAGCACACCATCCCAACAGTGAAACATGGTGGTGGTAGCATCATGCTGTGGGGATGCTTCTCTTCAGCAGGTACAGGGAAACTGGTCAGAATAGAGGGAAAGATGGATGGAGCCAAATACAGGGAAATCCTTGAAGAAAATCTGATGCAGTCTGCAAAAGACTTGAGACTGGGGCGGAGGTTCATCTTCCAGCAGGACAATGACCCTAAACATACAGCCAGAGCTACAAAGGAATGGTTTGGATTAAAGAATGTTAATGTCTTAAAATGGCCCAGTCAAAGCCCAGACCTCAATCCAATAGAGAATCTATGGCAAGACTTGAAGATTGCGGTTCACAGACGGTCTCCATCCAATCTGACTGAGCTTTATCTTTTTTGCCAAGAAGAATGGACAAACCTTTCCATCTCTAGATGTGCAAAGCTGGTAGAGACATACCCCAAAAGACTTGCAGCTGTAATTGCAGCGAAAGGGGGTTCTACGAAGTATTGACACAGGGGGGTGAATACTTATGCACCCAACAGATGTCAACTTTTTTGTTCTCATTATTGTTTGTGTCACAATAAAATTTATTTTGCACCTCCAAAGTACTATGCATGTTTTGTTGGTCAAACGGGAAAAAGTTTATTTAAGTCTATTTGAATTCCAGTTAGTAACAGTACATAATGGGAAAAAGTCCAAGGGGGGTGAATACTTATGCAAGGCACTGTACCTTAAAACATGCTTCACAGTGACCCACTGCTCCTCTGTAGGCTCAGCAAAATACTGTGATAATCTGCTCACCACAAAACTTAAATCCGGTCTGGTACAAGTAGTCAAGTATATAAGACTACCAACAGCCTCCCTGTACATCCTGACATCTTCCATCTTTACTGCATCTTCAGTATACTCTAGCTTCTGCTCACAGGGTGTTTCTCTGGTCCTACAATCTTGCATATTAAAACGCTGTAGTATCTTGTTAGTGTATCTTTCCTGTGACATCTTTACACATCCATCTGATTGACTGAAATCAATACCCAGAAAATGTTTGAGTTTGCCTAAATCTTTCATCTTAAACTTTTCTGCGAGCATCTCTTTCACCTTTTTCAGTCTTTCTTCATTGCTTGCTGCAATGATCAAGTCATCGACCCATGTGATTATGATCACCTTCCCTTCATTTGACTCTTTGGCATAAACACAGTGGTCGGCTGGGTTTTGTAATATTATGTTTTTTTTAAACCATTTCATTTATATTGCTGCCTCAACGTGATGCTGACACGGACACGTTAACTCGGGATGGGTTTTTGTAGGATTTTTATTTCAGCGAGACCTTCAGTAGATCACCACACTTCACTCACAAGCGCTTTGTGAAAATGACGAATCTGCCACCGGCTCTGCAAATGACCCTCAACATCTGGAGAAGGTAAAGAAATCGCCAATGTCAGGCCATGTGTGTTCTGTTATTGTCCGGAGACTCCGCCCTCTGTTGCTTCCTCTTTTTGTCCCTCACCTGTTCCCGGTCATCAACCTGATTGTTTGCCTGATTTGTTCACCTGTTTCTTGTCTTTGTTCCCCCTTCTATTTAAGCCCAGTCTTCCTGTTGTCCCCTGTCGGATTGTATCGTTTGTTTGTGAGAATCTATGTAAAGATTCTGCCGTGTTTGAACCTTGTTTTACCTGGTATGGTACTAGACTCAGATTTCTGATCCTCTCTGTTTTTCCCTTTTGGAATTCTGTTTTTGAATTGGACTCTCTGTTTTTTGCACTTGTGTTTTTTGCCTTTTTGGATCCTTGTTTTTTCTATTTTTGGAAATAAATAAGTATTTTTTTGCATCTTGGTCTGCGATTTAGTCCTTACTCTGAGAAAGGAGAGGCACTGTCTAACGCCGAGTTTACCCCGGGGCGTGGAAGCGCAGTGCAGCGCCAAGGAAATCAAGCGCCTCCTATCCACCCCCTGTTAAACCTTTGTGCGGTGCACATCGGATGCGCTGCGCCGCGCTGCTTCACTCGCGCCCTGAACCAATGGTTTCGGCGTAGAGTCTATTTTTTTCACTCGCCGCGAGCGTAACGCGCCAAGAAACAAACTGAAAATGATTTTAAACGATCTGTTGTCCTAGAGTTTTAATTTCCCCAATTTTCCCAATCACATAATTAAATTCCCCCCTGCCCATCCACTACAGCTACACAAGCAGTCATATGGATACAAATAGAGGGGGGGGGGCTATGAGACCATCATCATATACCCCCAAACGAGTACATTGAACGGGTTACATTCAACAGCAAGCGGAGAAAGCAGAATCGCGGGCTGACCGTCGCTGAGAAATGCACATCCGGTGTGAACAGCCACCTAAAAACGATGAAATGAACTGAACTATGAAGTAGTTCAGATTTTGAATGGTGAACTATGAACGTGAACTATTCATGTTTACTTGTATGAACTGAACTTTGAACTAGTTCATGAGAGGTGTGAACGTGCACAACACTGTTCAAATCGTAATTCACGTCGGCAGCAACGACTCCCGGCTTCGCATGTCGGAGGTCACTAAAGTTAATGTTGAGTCGGTGTGTGCTTTTGCAAAAACGATGTCGGACACAGTAATTTTCTCTGGCCCTCTACCTAACACAACAGGTGATGACATGTTGTCTTTTAACCTCTGGCTGTCGAGGTGTCCTGTAAACGGTGTGGGCTTTGTAGATGACTGGCAAACTTTTTGGAGGAAACCTGGACTTGTTAGGAGAGACGGCGTTCATCCCACTTGGGATGGAGCAGCTCTCTTATCTAGGAATATTACTCAGTCTATTACATGACAACCCAGAGTTGGGACCAGGAAGCAGAGCTGCAGTGCTAAAAACTTCTCTGCGCTCCCTCTGGGACAGTCACACAACCCCATAGAGATTGTGTCTGTCCACCGTCCGAATCCACACAATAATCTAATACAAATTAACACAACCTCTGAAACAACACAGGAAACCAAGACTTTGAAATGTGGTCTTTTAAACATTAGATCACTGTCATCAAAGGCTATTTTAGTTAATGAACTAGTCTCAGACTACAACATAGATGTATTATCCCTCACTGAGACGTGGCTGCATCCTGATGAATATGTCAGTCTAAATGAATCTACTCCCTCCAGTCATATAAATTCACAGGTTCCCAGAGAATTCGGACGAGGAGGTGGAGTTGCTGCTATTTTTAACCCCAGTCTATCAATTAATCCTAAACTAAACTATAACTCATTTGAATGTCTTGTTCTTCCACGCCAATCCAGGAAACACCAACAGCCAATCATATTTGCTGTAGTTTACCGTGCTCCGGGGGCTTAAACTGAATTATTTACGGAATTCCCCGAGTTTTTTTCAAACCTAGTCCGAAAGACCTATAACATAATTATTGTTGGTGACTTTAATATTCATGTTGACAATAATAAAGATAGCCTTAGTGTAGCATTAATTTCGATACTAGATTCAATTGGTTTCAGTCAGTGTGTACACCAACCTACTCATTGTTGTAACCACACACTTGACCTTGTATTATCATACGGTGTCGGAATTGAACATTTAACAGTACTCTGATCACCCAGGATCAGTTTACCAAAATAATCTCAGGTTCTAAACCAACAACCTGTATCTTAGACGACATTGCCCTTGCTTTCAATGAAACAGTCAGGAACTGGTGAGTGATCTTCGATCCTGATTTGTCCTTTAATTCTCACCTACAACTAATTTCTAGGACCGCCTTTTTCCACTTGCGTAATATCTAAAAAATCAGACATGTACTTCGCAAAAAGATGCAGAAAAACTAGTCCACGCCTTTGTTACATCCAGACTGGACTATTGTAATTCATAACTATCATGCTCCAGCAGTAAGTCGTTAAAAAATCTGCAGCTTGTCCAAAATGTTCTTCAATGATACTGAAACAACCCTTAAGTTATTTATCTTTGAATACATGTAAATGTATATTTGTGTCCCCTTTAGGAGTAAGAGGAGGTATCCACCCCTTTAACATATCAATATTTAATGGAATCATATTTAGTGGCTTGTGTTTATATACACGGTATATGCATATAGATCTATATATCTATATATATATCCCCTGATGCTGTCAGAACACATGAACCTGCTGAATGTTGCATCAGTAAAGATACAGACACTGATGCACATGTTTTTATCTCATTACACCAGGATCACTGGTCTTATTATAAAATCTGTACAACAGAGAACTTCTGTCTCACGTTTCTTCTTTATTCTATTCTACTTGTTTTCATGTTCATATACAGTTCTTCCGCCATCTGCAGGCAGACGTCACCACTGACTCTGATTCTTTCAGTTCATGAGGAGTTTGTTTTCAATGTGTTTCTCTATAATTTGTTTAAGTCTTGACATTTTAAGTAAAAAGCCTTGATATTATGTATATTAGGATTTGGCTCTATTTGTAACCGGTCTATCCTTTGTGGTCTACCTGCGTTGTGTGTCAGTTTGTGAAGTAGAAGACCGGGACAGGACTTGTATCACTACTGAATTTGTCTGTTATGTTGAAGCCACAGTTCATGTGATTGAACCGTTTTTTTATTTAACACAAGTACTGAGTACATTGTACAAAGACCTTTTCCTTATAAATCAAACACGACACTTTGGTGAATTAAGGTTTTCAGTCATCAAATGTTGTCTTAGACACATAATGAGATTATTGACTCATATCTTAACAATCAATGATTGATTGGATTCAAACCAAAATGTAAAAGCCCTGTGATTAATTTCAAATTACAACAAAACATTCATCAAAGTGTTCATGTGTGATTACAATACTGTGCGTGTTGCTGCTGGGACTTTCTATATCATATCTGCCAGTCGTGCACATTACAACAGAATTTACTGATGCAACATTCAGCAGGTTCTTGTGTTCTGACAGCATCAGGGAATATATATACATATAGATATATAGATCTATATGCATATACTGTGTGTATATACACACAAGCCACTAAATATGATTTTATTAAATATTGAAATTGAAAATCGTTATTTGTATATCCCATATTCACAAATCACAATTTGTCTCATAGGGCTTCAACATGGTCTGACATCCTCTGTCCTTAACCATCAGCAAGAGTAAGGAAAAACTACTAAAACCCTTTTACAGGGTAAAAATACGTAGAAACCTCAGAGAGAGCCACATGTGAGGGATCCCTCTCCCAGGACTGACAGAAGGGCAATAGATGTCAAGTGTACGAAAACATCATCAAGATTAAAGTTTTTAGCAGCATTAGTGAGGGTAAACATTTTGAAGGATAACTTCAAAACTATATGTCAAGCAGTCCTGCTGCAACTAAATGCTTCCTAGTTTAGAACATAGGACAAGTAACGTTCTGCCGCACTAATTAGCTCTAACTATAAGCTTTATCAAATAGGAAGGTTTTAAGCCTACTTTTAAACATACAGATGGTGTCTGCTTCCCGAACTGAAAGTGGTAGATTATTCCACAGCAGAGGGGCTTGATGGCTGAAAGCTCTGGCTCCTACTCTACTCTTTAAAACATAGTCAAATGAAGCAGCAGTTTACAGGGTGAAGGAGTGGGGAATATTAAATTAAATAATATGAATATATGTGAAGTAAGTGTATTTGTATGAGTGGGGGAGCAGAATGTATATGGTGACTGTTCAGAGGGTCAGTGTTGATTGTTCAGAAGCCTAATGGCCTGGAGGAAGAAGCTGTTTGTGTGTCTGGTAGTCCGTGCTCGGATGCTCCGGTAACGTCTGCCAGACAGCAGCAGTGTGAGAAGTCCACAGCCTGTGTGGCTCTGGTCCTTGATGATCTTCAGTGCTCTTCTCAGGCATCTTGTGCTGTAGATGCCTTGCACGGAAGGGAGATGGCAGCCGATGATACCAGGTCAGGTCATCTGTGATGAACACACCGAGGAGCTCACCACCTGGGGTCTGCTCGTCAGGAAGTCCAAGATCCAGTTACACAGGGGGGTTTTAAGACCCAGGCTCCTGAGCTTGGGGACGAGCTTGGCAGGCACAATTGTGTTGAATGCGGAGCTGTAGTCCACGAACATGATCCTCACATATGTGTTGGCCTTCTTCAGGTGGGAGAGGGTGGTGTGTGTTGTCGGGGCGATGGCATCGTCCGTGGATCGGTTTGGGCGGTGAGCAGATGTGGCTTTTGACCAGCCGCTCGAAGCACTTCATGATGGTGGAGGTCAGTGCTACAGGGCGGTAGTCGTTTAAGCAGGTGATGGATGATTTCTTAGGTATGGGGATGATGGTGGCCTGCTTGAAGCAGGAGGGGACTGTCGAGAGATTTAGGGAGAGGTTGAATATGGAGGTGAAGACCTCCGTTAGCTGGTAATAGAGCAGTAATGCTGGTTATGATTTATGACTTTTAATCATAATACTTAATTAGGTGGATTTTATGCTCGCCACAATAGAGCCACCTCCTCGTGTCATAACTAAACTGCAAATTATATTATTTCTATGGTCAGAATCTTGGTCATGTCATTTATTTGTATCAATATATACATTTATTTAGTCAATAAAGTAACATTTTAGTTTTGAGAGCTCAAGATGATCTCTAAACTTATTTTGAGACTGACCAGTGATCCAAAACTCAAAGACGAATCATTTAGAAAATAAACAGACATTAAGAGGAGATCAGGAATTCTTCACTTTTCAATATTCTAACGAAATGCTTGATTGATAATTTAATCAACAAGCTTTTGCTTCTGGATTTTCTAAATGATTATTTTGTCTCCCAAGCCAGCAGTTCAGAGCAAGCTGGAAAGAAAACAAAAGATCACAGACAATTCATCTACACATGTAAAAGATAAGACTGGCAAATTAAAAAATATTAATATCTGACATGGGAAAAATTGTATTTCACATTAGTGAGTCATGAAATTGGATTTTATTCTGAAAGCATCATCAGTCAGAAACTTCAACAGTGGTCAAAATCAGTTTTGGATTTTCCTTCTTTTGGCCACTAGGGGGTAGGCATGTTCCATCATAATCTGGTAATTTTGTGAAAAGGAGTTTCCAACAGAACCCTCTATTCCTCTCTTTTCTTTTTCTGTTCAGTGCTTTTTGAACATGAGAAAACTTTCACAGGTGGGTGTTGGATTACAGAAACTGTATTTTAGAAATGTTTAACACTTTACTCTCTCCTTTTGGTCATTTGACCTATCTATCAGATTCTAAATCTTAGAATAAGATATATTAAAAAATAAAGTTTCCTTCACAGTGTTTTTCTTCTATACATTGTAATTATTCTGTCTAACTTCAGTACATTTGACCTCCAGTCGCTGCAGCAGTCACATGTATTGATCTGGACCTCAGATATATCTTATCTCCACAGAGCTGCAGCTGTGATCAGTCCCTTCAAACAAACACACTTTAAACAGCCTGATTGGCCTCTGCTCAATAAAACCCTGTGTGTGAAACCTGTGGAGCAAGTGGACTTTCCCTTTCAAACACGAGTCTGAATTTTGATGGGTTGACAGGGACAATTTATATAATTTACGAGACTTAGCCTGGAATAACTGAAATATCACCTGTTTAAATAAAGCAGAGACAAAATGCAGACATTAATGTAAATCATCTCTGAAATGCCAAAAGAGACAAGTGGTGATCCGACAGAGGGATAGAGAATTGAAAAATAAGATGACAACTGCAACAAGCATGTAAACTAGATTCAAACTGGCAAAATAAGATGAAAGCACAGCTTCTATGAGAGAGCCACTGCTTTCCCCCTCACTGTAGAGACTGAATCAAAGCAGCCTTAGACAAATCCTCCTTCTGTCTGTAGGCCCAAGTGCTTTGTGTTCTATTAAAGCCCATGGAAATCTACACTCTGTACGTTGTTTGATGTTGCCAACTTGTCATCTCTGTATCTCCGCAGACTTCACACATGGGCTGTTTTCTATATATAAAACTCTGTCCGAGTTGTTTCCTCTTTACCTGTGTACATACATGTATATGTAAGGGGGGGGGGGGGGTGTACCACCACTCGAGGGCTGGTGATAAGATAACTGGAAAGTTTTCACATTACAACGTGATCATATTTCACGTTATGATGATCCGTAACACGTTAATTATGCTCAGAAGATTGCATGTGTGTTGTGTATGTTTTGTATGACCGCTGTATGTGTGTGTTCGTATTCTGTCTGTTGTAACAATGTGTTACTGCCTTCTTGGCCACATCTGTCTTGTGAGAGATTTAACTCAATGAGATCTTTACCTGGTTACAGAATGTCCATGGAGTTAACTATTCTAATGTTCAAAGTTTTTTTCATAAACCAAACTAATGATGCTCTGCCATGGCAGCACATTCAAGTTACTTTAGTTCATCGTAACACTTACAAGCCTTCTTTTGTAAAAGCTTCTCATTAATTAAGTCTAATTGGCTCCTGTATATCAAACATGTTTTTTTTTTTTTTTTTTTTTTTTACTGAATTCTCATTTAGATTTGATGTTCAGTTCAGGAAGTACTTTTGTCAAATGTTGTCCCAGAAATTCTCCAGTCATCTGTGCTTATCATTGATTATTGGGAAAAGGGGAAATGTATAAGTTGTATTTCCCACATGTGTTTTAATTGAAATGTGAGGGCAGCTGCATGCAAGACATTAAAACACCCAAATAAAATTTAAAACATTTTATTCATTAGTCGACAACATATTATAAACCCCTAACAGAGTAAAGACTTGTTCAGGGCATGATGTCACCCAGTGTACATTATACAGAGTAGGAGCAGGGGTTGCAGTAGGGGGTTTCTGTCCATTTACAAATATCTCTGTATAAGTTTTATAAGTGTATGAGTTGTATTTCCCACATGAGTTTTCATTAAAAACTTAGTGGGGGTGGAGCCTGCCCTCTTCCGTGCATCCACTGTGTCCTTCAACAAAAGGGAGAGCCTTGGTGCCCTCTTCCCTTCCTCTGCGATGAACCTCAGCTGGTTATAGTAGGAGTCCAGAGACGTGACCACCTCCAGGTCCTGCTAGATGAGCTGGAGGAGCTCACAGAGGCTCTCCAGAGATGGCCCGTCTCCGTTCTGCAGCAGCCTCCTGATGCAGCAGTACATGGCTTTCTCCTCCAGAACCTTTGAGAGGAACAGCTCCCCAATAAACTTGATGCTATTGAGGAGGCGTCCGGAAGGTTTTGCGTTGAGTTGCTCTTCCCTCAGCCGGTCGATGACCCTCACGTCCCTGACTGGCTCCAGGCAGGACCCACTCTTCCGATAAATGCCCTCCCTTTCAAAGTTCTTCCTGAACTCTGCCTGGCAGTGTTTGACCAGCAGAGACCTGAAGGAGACGCTGGCTGACCAGTCGGACAAGGATTGGACCTCCACCTGAAGAGGAGAAAACCATAAGGAAATATTAACATTAATGCTACTCACATACATACATAGTGATCAGTGTGTTCTGATTTGAGGATTAAATCAGCACACAAATGAATGAAAATAAGTGAACTCATTATTTGAATAAGACAACATGGGTCAAAAGTGACCCCACTCAGTATTTATTATTTATATCTTTGCAGTAAATTATTTCCGTCATTTAGTATTTCAGGTATTTTTCAAATAACTGTTTTTTTCACTTCCCTTCTAATTCACAACATGGGTCAAAAATGTTGTATTGTAAAATACATTCTTATTAAGTCTTATTTACAATCTATTACTAGTGAGAAAGATAATTTATAATTTACCCAAGGGGTTTGCATAGCTTGTTTATCAAAAGGCTAAATTAAGGTTACAACCTGCATACAAAAGATAAGCTGTCCAACTAATTAAGAAACAGGATAAAGTAGCTTCCAACGCAACATGGCGCCGTACTAACGGGTGCCTGTCGTAGCAGCTCCTGGTACTACTGTCGGTTTTTTTGTGTTTTTATAACGTTTGCGATTTGTTTTTTATATTTATTTTTGCACTGCTCTGTGCATCTCCGTCCCGCACA
The DNA here is from genome assembly GCF_947347685.1 of Pleuronectes platessa. Classification (NCBI taxonomy): domain Eukaryota; kingdom Metazoa; phylum Chordata; class Actinopteri; order Pleuronectiformes; family Pleuronectidae; genus Pleuronectes; species Pleuronectes platessa. The sequence continues at coordinate 360,245 of NW_026519049.1, read as the reverse complement.
ATGACGAGATGCTTTTGAAATTTATTGGACACTTTTTATAACTTTTAACCGCACTTCGGTCTCTTCGGATCACTGGGAGAATGCCTGCAACACACGCCGGCATTGTTTACACCCGCGACCAGCTGATCGCCCTGAGGCACACTACCCTCTTGGCCGGAGAGAGACCCACCATCCCGGAGGAACTAAAGAGGAGACGGCGGGGCTGCAGAGCGGGGCTTAAACGGAGGAAGGAGAAGAGGAAGTTTAAGCCCTTCATCCCTGCAGTAATCACTGGAAACGTGAGGTCGCTGGCAAATAAAGTGGACGAACTGGAAGCGCTCATCAGGACACAGAGGGAGTACAGGGAGTCCAGTATTGTGTGTCTCACGGAAAAGTGGTTGCACGAGCAGATACCGGACTCCAACGTCACCATTCCTGGCTTCCAGACGGTTCGAGCCGACAGAGACACCATCGCGACCGGCAAGAAGAAAGGAGGGGGACTCGCCGTGCTCGTGAACAACAGGTGGTGTCACCCCGGGCACGTCACCGTTAAACATCGTGTCTGCAGCCCGGACATCGAGCTCGTCGCCGTCGGACTTCGTCCATATTATTTGCCGAGGGAGTTTACCAGTGTTTTCGCCATCAATGTTTACATTCCTCCATCTGGGAACGCAGAAGCAGCGTGTGACGTCATCCACACTGTGACTGCAGGATTACAGACACAACACCCCGGGGCCTTCATCATCATCACAGGTGACTTTAAACATGCTTCCCTCTCATCCACACTCCCAACCTTCTTCCAGTTTGTAAAATGTGCCACCCGGGAAAATAAGACTTTGGACCTATATGCAAATGTTAAGGATGCATACAGCTCCACTGCCCTGCCACCACTGGGCAGGTCAGACCACAACCTAGTCCTGCTCTCACCATCTTACAAGCCTGTGATTCAGCAGCACCCAGTCACAGTGAGGACAGTGAGGAAATGGTCTCATGAGGCCATGGAAACACTGCGTGGGGCCCTGGAGGCCACAGACTGGGATGCTCTGTATGAGCCACATGGTGAGGACATTGATGGCCTGACTGACTGTGTCTCTGAGTACATTGGGTTCTGCATCGATAACACCATCCCCACTAAAGAGGTCCGCTGTTACCCAAATAACAAGCCGTGGGTTACAAGCGACCTGAAGGCCCTTCTCAATGAGAAGAAGAGGGCCTTTAGATCACGGGACAGAGCAGAACTCAAACGGGTTCAAAGGGAGCTCAAGCGCAGCATCAGGGAGAGCAAGGACAACTTCAGAAGAAAACTGGAGCACAAACTGGAGGAAAACAACACCAGGGACGTCTGGAGTGGTATGAAGGAGATCACTGGTTTCAAGAGGAGAGATGGGGGAGCAGCTGGGGATGAACGACGTGCGAATGAGCTGAACACGTTCTTCAATAGGTTCAACTCCAACCCCCCAGCCCCCAGCGGACCATCCACTGCCTCCACTGACTCTACGACTGCCTCTACTGCGTCTCTGAGCAACAACCCCCCACCTCCCCCCATCACCCCCTGCCCCCCACCACCCCAGTCACCATCTCCCCCCACCCCCCCGCTGGCCTTTACCACAGACCTTCTCACACCTCCCACCCCCAGGACATCCTCACATCCCCCACAGCCCCCCACCACCTCCTGCAACACAAACATCTCTGCACCACCCTCAAACCCATCGCTGACATCCCCCACCCCCCAGTCTGGACTCCACATCACAGCCAGCCAGGTGAGGAGAGAGCTGGAGAGGCTCAAACCGAGGAAAGCTGCGGGGCCGGACCGCATCAGCCCTCGTTTGCTGAAGGCCTGTTCCAGCCAGCTCTGTGGAGTTCTCCAGCACCTCTTCAACCTGAGCCTACACCTTCAGAGAGTGCCAGTGCTCTGGAAAACATCCTGCCTGGTCCCAGTGCCCAAAAAAGGACGTCCTGCTGCACTGGAGGACTACAGGCCGGTGGCACTGACCTCTCACATCATGAAGGTCATGGAAAGACTGGTCCTGGCCCACCTCAGACCGCTGGTGTGCCCATCACAAGACCCCCTGCAGTTTGCATATCAGCCCCATGTTGGGGTTGATGATGCAATCATCTACCTGCTGCAGAAGGCTTACTCCTCCCTGGACAGACCCAACACCTCAGTCCGGATCATGTTTTTCGACTTCTCCAGCGCCTTCAATACCATCCAGCCCACTGCTGAAGGCCAAACTGGAGGGCACGCAGGTGAGTGCTCCCCTCATCGCTTGGGTCGATGACTATCTGACGGGCAGACCACAGTTTGTGAGATTACAGAACTGTGTGTCTGATCATCTGATCAGTAACATCGGGGCCCCCCAGGGAACTGTGCTGTCCCCCTTCCTCTTCACCACATACACTGCTGACTTTAAGCACTGCACAGAGACGTGTCATCTGCAGAAGTTCTCTGATGACACGGCCATTGTGGGGTGTGTTGAGGGCGGAGGGGAGGCTGAGTACAGGGACCTGGTTGACCGCTTTGTGAAGTGGTGTGGGGAGAACCGCATGCAGCTCAACGTGGCGAAGACGAGGGAGATGGTGGTGGATTTCAGGAGGACCAAGCCCCTGCCCTCTCCTGTCTGCATCGGTGGGACGGCTGTGGAGGTGGTCCCTGCTTACAAGTACCTGGGTGTCACACTAGACAATAAACTGGACTGGTCCACCAACACAGAGGCCGTCTACAAGAAGGGCCTGAGCCGGCTTTATTTCCTGAGGAGGCTCAGGTCCTTCAACGTCTGCAACAAGATGCTGCAGATGTTTTATAAGTCTGTTGTGGCGAGCACCATCTTCTTTGCTGTGGTGTCCTGGGGTGCGGGCATCAAGGCTAAGGACGCCAACAAACTGAAAAAACTGATTAGGAAGGCAGAGTCTGTGGTTGGCTCTAAGCTTGTCACCCTGGAGGAGGTGGTGGAGGACAGGATGCTGGCAAAACTGCTGGCAATCATGGACAATCCCTCTCACCCCCTCCACAAAACACTAGACAAGCTAAGGAGCAGCTTCAGCCACAGACTCATTCAACCCCGCTGCTCTAAGGAACGATACAGGAAATCGTTCCTCCCAACCGCAATAAGACTATACAACTCATCTACCTCTGTCAGAGCCACCATCACAGAACTGCACTAAATATACCTGTCTCAATTCATCATTTTATACAATAATATTGTCTTTTGCACACTCTGTCTACATATTCTTACACTCACAGTATATTATATTATCTATTGTATCGCCAAATACTTATATTTATACCCGTACTATATATCATATATTATATCATACTCTTTGTATATTCTTTGTATATATAAGTCTATATACACATATTTTATTTATACATGTGTACATGTTATTAATATTATATTTTACTATTATTATTATTATATATACTGTTGCTGCTATTATTACTATATACTGCTATTATATTGGTATAATTACTATCATATATAAATATATATTATATACTATATATACTGTACTATTTTTGATATACTGTCTAACAATAACATTACCATCATATCATCAGTACTATTACCATCATCTGCCACTGCACCTTATCTACCTATTTTATCTTGTGTTTCTGTTTTTATTCTTTCTACCGCAATATTTTATATTTTATATTTTATTCTATTGTATTGTATTTTATTGTATTCAAATGTACCGGCTGCTATGACGACTTAATTTCCCCTCGGGATGAATAAAGTAATCTATCTATCTATCTATCTATCTAGATGCATCACTTACTGTTGAGAGGTGCTGGCACAGCTCGGCGAAGACTGCAGCAGAGTGTGGCTTCTGCACGGCCCTCTTGAAAACGAGCTCAACCATTTCCTGCAACTGCTCCGCTATGGAGCCAGAACAGTCTCAAAAGGATTAAATGCACACAGAAATGAATACATGCGCAAAAAAGATCCACAAATACATTTTCAACGCCGCTGGCTCAACACACTTGTCACACTAATCAGCGGCGTTGTCCGGCTGACTGTGGCTGGTTAGAGCACTTCATGTGTGTACGGTCACATACGGTTATAACGAACTTTGATAACGGGGATAGCGGGCTAGCCACCATGCTAACTGCGGTGGGAACAGCGCCAAAACCCGCTGACTTAATCCCAAGGCTCTCATGACACTGTTTCTCAAACACCGTCAGGTTAGAAGCAAACACTTGGTAGTAGTTAGTATCGGGTGTCCGTGCTGACTGTGTGTGGAAGCTGGGGGGGAAGCTAGCTGCCTCCGTGTAGCTTCAAGCTGTTGCAGCTGTTGAATTAGCAACGCAGTTTGGAAACAAGACCGGGGAACCGCTGCGTTAAGACACGATAACATAAGCACTTTGACCCGCTGGGTGTCACTTTATTTCAGCAAAACTGTCGCGTCATCAACAGCCCTTTTCTGTTGTCATCGTTCACTGTGTGTGAGGAGCCGGGGATCAGCGTCTACTAATTCTATGTCTATTGGCTGGCGGGCTAAAAACCTCCAGGCTGCCTGCGGGCGTTTTAATGACGTCGTGTAATGGCACTCACGTGATTGGCTGTACAGGAGTGAGACATCTGATTGGCTACAGACGATCCCCTCTTAGAAAAAATGCATTCGTGAAACAGAGTCGCGTCAGGGGAGTCTCAAAAGTCTCACACACAAATGCAGCGAGGTTTACAAATTAAAAGCACTTTGTAAATGCAGGTCCAACAGTTTATATATGAATGTAACAAGCTCCAAATATGTATTTGATGAAGATTGCAAATACTTTTACATGCATATATTTGTGAATTTTTTTTCTATTTGTGTGTGCATCGGAAATATGTTTATGAATCTTATATTTTACATGTGAATTTTTTTTACTTATATATGGAATGAAACATTTGTGTGTGCATTGAAAATGTATTTGTGGATCTTTTTTGTGCATGTATTCATTTCTGTGTGCATTTAATCCTTTTGAGACTGTTCTGGCTCCATACTCCTCACCGTCCAACTCCTCGTGACTCAGATCCGTCATGAAAGCTTGAAAGTTTTCGGTGAAGCAGCTGACGGACTTCTTCCTCATCTCTCCCAGCAGAAGAGGAGCTGGCTTGCAAGTTAATTCCACGCTTTTATTTTGTTTTGGGATCATGTTGATTCCAATAAATCGAAGTTGTCTTCAAGGCAAATCCAAAGAAACAAGTTCCGGTGCAAGAAACAAGTTCAGGAGCAAGAAACAAGTTCAGGAGCAAGAAACAAGTTCAGGAGCAGGAAACAAGTTCCGGTGCAACCAGCCAATAGTGAGAAGACAACTGAGTGAAAAATGAAAACTGACGTTTAAGTAACGACAGACTTCAAAGGTATAAGGCTGTTGCCTTGGTGACCTGCAGTGACATACGTCAAAGGAACAAAGCCTGATAACGTAAAAAATAATAATACAGAAAATGCTTCTTTTTTTTTAAATGTAAAAGAAGTTTCATTAAATTCAAACTTAATAACGGTTTGAGTGAAAAATCCTTGAAGACGTTTCTGAAACTTAAAAAATAAATTATATTCAGAAGTGTTACAAAAAGGCTATCATACGCTAATAAGGAATGATAATGAGCTCTTTAAGGTATGAAAAAAACTGCGCGCGCACATCCTGCGGCGCACATAAATAAAAAATAAATACAATTAAATCAAATTAATAAAAAAACTGTGCGCGCACATCCTGCGGCGCACATAAATAAAAAATATATTTAAAAATAAAACATAAAAAATAAAAACAATTGTATCAAATTAATAAAAAAAGTGTGCACATTCTAAATAAAAAAGCATGAAATGGCGTACGCCAAAGCTAATTCCGATTTACAAAACCATGCGCACGCAAAACCTCAACTCCAAATCCGCCCTCCACAGCCCCAATTTCTACTATAAATGGTCAATGCAAAGCACGTCACGAATATTAAATTATGAATCCGACCAATGGGTTTCCACCGTGAGTCCTGACCGAGGCACGGCATCAAGCTATGTGAAGAGGAAGTGAAACTTTCTGACACTGACATCGAGTTGTTTGTTAGTGAGGTGGAGGTGAAGAGCGACTTTATGGGACAGCAGTGATGTCACTAATAAAGAAAATACACTGATACTCTGCCGCTGCTGCTGTGTATAACACAATGTGGGAGATCAGAAATCGCTGAACCCTCGCTTCCTCCTCCTCATCCTTCCATTCGCATGCACAAATCGTGCAGAACCCCGCATCGGTGTCACGGCAGTATTTATCCATTTAGAGCATCTGACCGATTCCCTCACATCAGTGGATCCAGTCTCTCAGCACGTGTCACCAAGTACGACATGAAGTGTTGTGAACTCAGTCTGTTGATATCAATCCTCTTCCGCTCCTCTCCTCTGAAGCAGAAGGAGCAGACACCAACACGCGCGGCTAGACCCGCTACGTCTTCCTCTGTATCTGACGCGTTGATGATGAAATGAAACAACTAACCTAAAACGACTTCTATAACAAATGTTATAACTTAGTCACACTTTAAAAGTATGACTAAGATATACGTGAGGAAGTGTCTGCTTAACCTCTGATATTAAAATGTTGAAGCCACAGTTTATGTGATTGAAGCGTTTATTTGTTTAACACAAGTCTGAGTAGATTTTCTCCCATGTATTTTCAACCCTAACTTCATAAACACTTGTATAGACATCATATATCAGAGACTTTATTTCTTCTCAACCTCTAATCTCAGATTCCTGTGTTCTGCAGCTTCTTCTGAATCAAGAGGAACGAGAGCTGTTTGTGGGACTCGTCTCCAAGAGGACAGGAAGAGACATTCAGAAGAAATCTGTCTCAATCAACCTTGTAGACTTTGAGTGGAGTTTCATATAGGTCAGTGAGAGCTCTCTCCCTAGGTCATTTGTCAATTTGTCTCTTTAATTTTGTACATGTAATCATATTGTTCTTCTCCTGTCCACTAAATATTAATCAATTCATTTCCAAATATGGGTATGCTTCCTTTCCATGTACACAAAAGGGAACATGCTCCCTTGTCCAAGGGCACGTAATCCAATGTAGGATTTGATCTCTTTATTTCTCTCTGTTAGAAATTAGGATCAGTTATTGGATGTATTTACTTCATGAATGTCACTTGTTGATCTTCCATGTAATCAAGTTGCAGAGCTTGTGTTGTTGAATTAATAGTTTTAAAGAGATTCGTCTGATAGAGGCAGTCTTATTTGACCAGGACCATTCAAAATGAATAAAGAAAGGAATATTTCATGTTGTTTTTAATTATCACGTGTTATACATTCTCTTTGTGGGATTAATGTTTTGTCCTGATACTTGCATCATTTCTCCAAGTGTTTTACAAGGTTCATTTGTTTTATCAAATGTAATGAACAGACTGATAACTGTCATGTTCTGAAATCTACATCAGTAATGGACAACTTTGTTTCTAACAACAAAAAAACAGCAAGTATTTCAGTAGCTGCATTTCATACCGTAATCATTCAGTATACGTTGTTCAGAATATCACATCAACACATGGAACCAAGGTTTTGGTAAAGATGAGTTTAATTTATAGGAACTGACAGTCATCATGCTGCTATTACATTAAATTAATAAGACCGTGTCCTCGCCGCCGGTCTACGGGGAGTATAAAGTGAGCGGACGGACGGAAGTTGCATCCGCGCAGGAGTCAGGACATCAGCTTCATGCAGCTCGTCCAGGGCCTGATGTCGGCATGTGGCGGAATGTGCACCGCTGTTATAACGACCGATGTAAACTCCCTCGGGATGTAATAAGGTCGGCATCTGATCACGAGCTGCTCCAGGTCCGGAGAACAGCCCGAAGAAATAATCTCCACATCTGAGCACCACACATTGTTCTCCATGCAGCAGACACCTCCTCCCTTGCTCTTCCCAGAGTGTGTTGTCCGGTCCTGACGCTGAATGGAGACCCCCTCGGGAACCATGGCGGAGTCCGGGATCCAGGGGTCGAGCCAAGTCTCCGTGAAAACCATCACGTTACAAAAAGTCAGACTGCGGTTCAGAACTGTTCCTTGTAAAGTGTCTTAAGATCTTCTTGTTGATGTTCCAGCCCGATTTGGGGGGTGGGTATCAACTGAGTTGAACCCATGTTTTCTCCTGGATTACAGAAGAGGGCCTATAGTTTTTCGTATGACTGAAGATTACAGCGCTCATTTATACGCTGGCTCGCAACAAACAATTTGCGTCCTCACCTGCTGCGGCCACGCTGCACTTACTCACACACACAGAAACGGCAGTGGAGAGAGAGAGAGAGGGCGAGAGGGAGCGCTACGGTGTCCCTAAATAGATGTCGCCAAAGCCCTGCAGCCTATAAGAATCACTGTCCTGTCAGGTAAATTAAAATATCAGCAGAACGGGAAACGCGCCCGCACATCCTACGGGCGCGTCCTGCGGCGCATATCCTGGGGCGCACATAAATAAAAACAAATATATAACAATTTAATTAAATCAAATGAATAAAAAAACTGTGCGCGCACATCCTGCGGCTGCCGCAAATCCTAAATAAAAAATAAAAAAATTAAATTAAATCAAATTTATATAAAAACTGCGCGCGCACATCCTACGGACGCGTGCTGCGGCGCATGTCCTGGGGCGCACATAAAAAAAAAAAAATATATATATAATAATTTAATTAAATCAAAGTAATAAAAAAAACTGTGCGCGCAAATCCTGCGGCGCACATAAATAAAGAATATATTTAAAAATAAAAACCATAAAAATGTAATTTATCAAATTAATAAACAAACTGTGCGCGCACATCCTGCGGGCGGTGCACATTCTAAATAAAAAAGCATGAAATTGAGTACGCCAAAGCTAATTCCGATTTATAAAACCATGCACACGCAAAACCTCAACTCCAAATCCGCCCTCCACCCCCCCAATTTCTACTATAAACGGTCAATGCAAAGCACGTCACGAATATTAAATTATGAATCCGACCAATGGGTTTCCACCGTGAGTCCTGACCGAGGCACGGCATCAAGCGATGTGAAGAGGAAGTGAAACTTTCTGACACTGACATCGAGTTGTTTGTTAGTGAGGTGGAGGTGAAGAGCGACTTTATAGGACAGCAGTGATGTCACTAATAAAGAAAATACACTGATACTCTGCCGCTGCTGCTGTGGATAACACAATGTGTGAGATCAGAAATCGCTGAACCCTCGCTTCCTCCTCATCCTTCCATTCGCATGCACAAATCGTGCAGAACCCCGCATCGGTGTCACGGCAGTATTTATCCATTTAGAGCATCGGACCGATTCCCTCACATCAGTGGATCCTTGCCTCCACTCTGGGATATTATTTGGAAAGTTTCTACATTTCTTGTTAGTGATCTCCTGTGCGCTCTATGCGCTCTGCGCTGGGTGGCTCTGCGCGCTGGGTCGCTATTACATGTGTAGCGGGTCAGTTCTTAATAAAGTTTTATACTTTTAGCAGTGTCATTTTCCCCGCTCTGGATGTGTTAATTCACCTGACAGGACGGCAACTCCTATAGGCTGCAAGGAGGCCGAGGAGTTTATTTAGGGACACCTTAGCACTCTCCCTTGTCCTCTCTCTCTCTCTCCCCACTGCCGGTCCTGTGGGTGTGTGCGGAAGTTTAGCGTGAGCGCAGCACGTGTGGTCGCAATTGTTTGTCGCAGTAAGTTGCTGGAAGTTATATAATGTTAACGGCGATCACAGAGAAAGTGTCCGCAAATTGTAACTGAAGTTTGTCCTTAGAGCCCAGCGTGAAGCTGTGTCTGTGTGCGACTGTGACGGCGTCACCGTGGATGCACGCTGTCCCTGCTTTATTTTAATGAATTAAAAGTATGAGATAAGGATGTGTTTTTATGTTTGTAAATGTTTTTAAATATTATAAATGTGTTTAAATTGTGTGACCTAACTATAACATGTTTGTTTTATAGGGCTGCCTCCAGCTAAATAGTTACGGTCACGGTTTTTTCCCACTTTAGATTTTATTTAGATTATTTGGTTTGATTATTTGTTTCTTTGTGTTTTGTTTTGTTCTATTGCAAGGTGCAATATATATGGTTGACTGGGACTGTGCAATTCAGCGGTAGTGACTTTAATGGTGGTGAATTATTGGCTCCATAAAGTAGAGGCCCTCTTTTGTCATTTTGTTGTTGTATATCGTTTGCAGTGATTTTCTTAAAGTGTGTTGTGTTTGGTTTTTAATGCATGATATTTCAGCATTGTACAATTGGGTCTGGAGCCTCTAATTTCTCTCTATTTTAAACTGTCATTTATATCAAGTCCAGGCCAGCCTTTCCAACCTTTGCACATGTCACTTTACTGTTTGAGCAGTCTGTTTTAAATCATTTGCATTTATTAAATAAATTGTATTTTGTATTGGTATCTCAGCCTCCCGTCCCGTCTTATTCTGGATACTTGTTGAACCGAATTGACATTAACTGTCATCTCTGAACCATTTTTAATCACTACACATGCTTGCATTGTTACGATTCTTAAAGTGTGCTATGGTTGTTTAATGTATGATATATTAATGTAATGAACCGACTGATAACTGTCATGCTCTGAAATCTACATCAGTAATGGACAACAAAACCAGTATTAGTATTTCAGTAGCTGCATTTCATTTACCTTAATCATTCAGTATACGTTGTTCAGAATATCACATCAACACAGGGAACCAAGGTTTTGGTAAAGAGGAGTTTAATTTATAGGAACTGACTGTCATCATGCTGCTATTACCTTAAATTACATTGTACAGTATTTGGGATTATGTTGAATTTTATTTAAAACAATAATAAACAGACAAGTTAATTTACATGACAATTGTTTACAGTGCGGAAGTTACACTGTAACAGACTGCGTCACACTCGCGCTGTGGGTTTTATGCGGTGTCCTCGCCGCCGGTCTACGGGGAGTATAAAGCGAGCGCACGGACGGAAGTTGCATCCGCGCAGGACATCAGCTCCTGTGGGAACACACGAGCAAAGCGGAAGCGCATTGCTCCGCGCCCGTCAGCCCGTGATTCTGCTTTCTCCGCTGGTTGTGTATGCTCCGTTCAATGAAGGGGTTCGGGGTAAATGATGATCTTCATAGCATTTAATCATGTTCGGGGAAACACTCGGGGATATTGAAACTCCAGGAGAACCGCAGGGAACTCTAAAGTACGGGACACATATTTTAACATTTAAATATAATATGTCATTAATATCGTTTAAAATCATTTCCCAGTGTGTTTCCCCGAACTATGCCCCGAAACCATCGGTGCCGAACGCGATCGCAGCCGAAGTGAACAGCGCCACTGAGTTACATGGGTGCGGGCGTGAATGTTACGGGGTCAATTCTGAATAAAGTTTTATAGTTTTGGCAGTATTATTTTCCCCGTTCTGCTGATGTTTTAATTTACCTGACAGGACGGTGATTCCTATAGGCTGCGGGAAGTCGGCGCAGTCTATTTAGGGACACCGTAGCTCTTCCCTTCTCCCCCTCTCTTATTGTGTCCGTGACATTAAGTTAAGTTGTCTTTTCCTGTTTTAGTAATTGTTCTCAAGACAATAAGGACGGGGTGGGTCCCTGCTTTATTTGAATGAATTAAAGGTATGACATAATGATGTGTTTAATGTTTGTAAATGTTTTTGAAACATTTTGATAAACTGGTTCAAATTGTATGACCTAAATACAACATGTTTGTTTCTGTTGAGTTGTGTTGCACTATTGCTGCAGCTACCGTTGCATTCGGAGGAAAGAATAAATGATGGCGTTATCTTTAGCCGTTGTTGGCGTATTTATTAACAGGCTGCTGACACATCAGTCTCACGGTCAGAGCTACTTTAACTGACACACTAACATATAGCAGGTTGGCTCTTATAGCCTGTACCTTGGCGCCATCCTGTGGCGTAACCATATATACATATTACAATACAGCATTACATATACATCTGAGTACATAATGAATATATCTCAACACCCCCACTTGTACTCAGGTTGCTATACTTCAAGCAAAAGAAACACAGGAAAACAGAATGAATGTGAACCTCTGTCATACACATATCAATCTCCAAAAAGAGCATTTGCAAACTTCTTCAGTTTCAACTTATTTACAGGTTTGGTCATTACATCAGCAACCATGTCATCAGTAGAACAATACATCAAAATCACCCTTCCCTCAATCACAGTTGACCTGATAAAGTGGTACTTTATGTCAAAGTGTTTACACCTCTGTCTGTGTACAGGGTTTTTGGCAAGAGCTATTGTCCCCTGATTGTCCTCATGTACAATAGTTTGTGTGTAATTGTAGTTATCTATACCCCCTAGTAACTGCTCCAGGTATAGACACTCCTGTATGGTTGAAGCCAGTGCCATATATTCTGCCTCGCAGGTTGATAGCGCAACTGTGGGTTGTTTTCTAGTCTTCCACGAGACTAGAGAGCTGTTCTGACTAAGACTGACAGAGTATCCTGTGGTACTGCGTCTGTCACTTGTATCAGCCGCCCAGTCAGCATCACTGTAGGCTTGTATACCTAGCTCCTCACTGTCGTTTCTCTTAAAGCTTAACCCTTTCTCTGCAGTGCCTTTGAGATACAGTGCCTTGCATAAGTATTCACCCCCTTTGGACTTTTCTACATTTTGTCATGGTATAACCACAGATTAAAATGTATTTCATCGCGAGTTTATGTAATGGACCAACACAAAATAGTGCATCATTTGGAAGTGGGGGGAAATATTACATGGATTTCACAATTATTTACAAATAAAAATCTGAAAAGTGTTGAGTGCATATGTATTCACCCCCTTTACTGTGAAACCCCTAACAAAGATCTGGTGCGACCAATTGCATTCACAAGTCACATTTGCAAGTCACATAATTAGTAAATAGGGTCCACCTGTCTGCAATTTAATCTCAGTATAAATACACCTGTTCTGTGACGGACTCAGAGTTTGTTGGAGATCATTACTGAACAAACAGCATCATGAAGACCAAGGAGCTCACCAAACAGGTCAGGGATAAAGTTGTGGAGAAATATGAAGCAGGGTTAGGTTATACAAAAATATCCAGAGCTTTGAACATCTCTCTGAGCACCATAAAATCCATCATAAGAAAATGGAAAGAATATGGCACAACCGCAAACCTACCAAGAGGAGGCCGTCCACCCAAACTGAAGAGTCGGACAAGGAGAAAATTAATCAGAGAAGCAACCAGGAGGCCCATGGTTACTCTGGAGGAGTTGCAGAGATCCACAGCTGAGGTGGGAGAATCTGTCCACAGGACAACTATTAGTCGTCTACTCCACAAATCTGGCCTTTATGGAAGAGTGGCAAGAAGAAAGCCATTGTTGAAAGGGATCCATAAAAAATCCCGTTTGGAGTTTGCCAGAAGCCATGTGGGAGACACAGCAAACATGTGGAAGAAGGTGCTCTGGTCAGATGAGACCAAAATTGAACTTTTTGGCCTCAATGCAAAACGCTATGTGTGGCGAAAACCCAACACTGCCCATCACCCTGAGCACACCATCCCAACAGTGAAACATGGTGGTGGTAGCATCATGCTGTGGGGATGCTTCTCTTCAGCAGGTACAGGGAAACTGGTCAGAATAGAGGGAAAGATGGATGGAGCCAAATACAGGGAAATCCTTGAAGAAAATCTGATGCAGTCTGCAAAAGACTTGAGACTGGGGCGGAGGTTCATCTTCCAGCAGGACAATGACCCTAAACATACAGCCAGAGCTACAAAGGAATGGTTTGGATTAAAGAATGTTAATGTCTTAAAATGGCCCAGTCAAAGCCCAGACCTCAATCCAATAGAGAATCTATGGCAAGACTTGAAGATTGCGGTTCACAGACGGTCTCCATCCAATCTGACTGAGCTTTATCTTTTTTGCCAAGAAGAATGGACAAACCTTTCCATCTCTAGATGTGCAAAGCTGGTAGAGACATACCCCAAAAGACTTGCAGCTGTAATTGCAGCGAAAGGGGGTTCTACGAAGTATTGACACAGGGGGGTGAATACTTATGCACCCAACAGATGTCAACTTTTTTGTTCTCATTATTGTTTGTGTCACAATAAAATTTATTTTGCACCTCCAAAGTACTATGCATGTTTTGTTGGTCAAACGGGAAAAAGTTTATTTAAGTCTATTTGAATTCCAGTTAGTAACAGTACATAATGGGAAAAAGTCCAAGGGGGGTGAATACTTATGCAAGGCACTGTACCTTAAAACATGCTTCACAGTGACCCACTGCTCCTCTGTAGGCTCAGCAAAATACTGTGATAATCTGCTCACCACAAAACTTAAATCCGGTCTGGTACAAGTAGTCAAGTATATAAGACTACCAACAGCCTCCCTGTACATCCTGACATCTTCCATCTTTACTGCATCTTCAGTATACTCTAGCTTCTGCTCACAGGGTGTTTCTCTGGTCCTACAATCTTGCATATTAAAACGCTGTAGTATCTTGTTAGTGTATCTTTCCTGTGACATCTTTACACATCCATCTGATTGACTGAAATCAATACCCAGAAAATGTTTGAGTTTGCCTAAATCTTTCATCTTAAACTTTTCTGCGAGCATCTCTTTCACCTTTTTCAGTCTTTCTTCATTGCTTGCTGCAATGATCAAGTCATCGACCCATGTGATTATGATCACCTTCCCTTCATTTGACTCTTTGGCATAAACACAGTGGTCGGCTGGGTTTTGTAATATTATGTTTTTTTTAAACCATTTCATTTATATTGCTGCCTCAACGTGATGCTGACACGGACACGTTAACTCGGGATGGGTTTTTGTAGGATTTTTATTTCAGCGAGACCTTCAGTAGATCACCACACTTCACTCACAAGCGCTTTGTGAAAATGACGAATCTGCCACCGGCTCTGCAAATGACCCTCAACATCTGGAGAAGGTAAAGAAATCGCCAATGTCAGGCCATGTGTGTTCTGTTATTGTCCGGAGACTCCGCCCTCTGTTGCTTCCTCTTTTTGTCCCTCACCTGTTCCCGGTCATCAACCTGATTGTTTGCCTGATTTGTTCACCTGTTTCTTGTCTTTGTTCCCCCTTCTATTTAAGCCCAGTCTTCCTGTTGTCCCCTGTCGGATTGTATCGTTTGTTTGTGAGAATCTATGTAAAGATTCTGCCGTGTTTGAACCTTGTTTTACCTGGTATGGTACTAGACTCAGATTTCTGATCCTCTCTGTTTTTCCCTTTTGGAATTCTGTTTTTGAATTGGACTCTCTGTTTTTTGCACTTGTGTTTTTTGCCTTTTTGGATCCTTGTTTTTTCTATTTTTGGAAATAAATAAGTATTTTTTTGCATCTTGGTCTGCGATTTAGTCCTTACTCTGAGAAAGGAGAGGCACTGTCTAACGCCGAGTTTACCCCGGGGCGTGGAAGCGCAGTGCAGCGCCAAGGAAATCAAGCGCCTCCTATCCACCCCCTGTTAAACCTTTGTGCGGTGCACATCGGATGCGCTGCGTCGCGCTGCTTCACTCGCGCCCTGAACCAATGGTTTCGGCGTAGAGTCTATTTTTTTCACTCGCCGCGAGCGTAACGCGCCAAGAAACAAACTGAAAATGATTTTAAACGATCTGTTGTCCTAGAGTTTTAATTTCCCCAATTTTCCCAATCACATAATTAAATTCCCCCCTGCCCATCCACTACAGCTACACAAGCAGTCATATGGATACAAATAGAGGGGGGGGGGCTATGAGACCATCATCATATACCCCCAAACGAGTACATTGAACGGGTTACATTCAACAGCAAGCGGAGAAAGCAGAATCGCGGGCTGACCGTCGCTGAGAAATGCACATCCGGTGTGAACAGCCACCTAAAAACGATGAAATGAACTGAACTATGAAGTAGTTCAGATTTTGAATGGTGAACTATGAACGTGAACTATTCATGTTTACTTGTATGAACTGAACTTTGAACTAGTTCATGAGAGGTGTGAACGTGCACAACACTGTTCAAATCGTAATTCACGTCGGCAGCAACGACTCCCGGCTTCGCATGTCGGAGGTCACTAAAGTTAATGTTGAGTCGGTGTGTGCTTTTGCAAAAACGATGTCGGACACAGTAATTTTCTCTGGCCCTCTACCTAACACAACAGGTGATGACATGTTGTCTTTTAACCTCTGGCTGTCGAGGTGTCCTGTAAACGGTGTGGGCTTTGTAGATGACTGGCAAACTTTTTGGAGGAAACCTGGACTTGTTAGGAGAGACGGCGTTCATCCCACTTGGGATGGAGCAGCTCTCTTATCTAGGAATATTACTCAGTCTATTACATGACAACCCAGAGTTGGGACCAGGAAGCAGAGCTGCAGTGCTAAAAACTTCTCTGCGCTCCCTCTGGGACAGTCACACAACCCCATAGAGATTGTGTCTGTCCACCGTCCGAATCCACACAATAATCTAATACAAATTAACACAACCTCTGAAACAACACAGGAAACCAAGACTTTGAAATGTGGTCTTTTAAACATTAGATCACTGTCATCAAAGGCTATTTTAGTTAATGAACTAGTCTCAGACTACAACATAGATGTATTATCCCTCACTGAGACGTGGCTGCATCCTGATGAATATGTCAGTCTAAATGAATCTACTCCCTCCAGTCATATAAATTCACAGGTTCCCAGAGAATTCGGACGAGGAGGTGGAGTTGCTGCTATTTTTAACCCCAGTCTATCAATTAATCCTAAACTAAACTATAACTCATTTGAATGTCTTGTTCTTCCACGCCAATCCAGGAAACACCAACAGCCAATCATATTTGCTGTAGTTTACCGTGCTCCGGGGGCTTAAACTGAATTATTTACGGAATTCCCCGAGTTTTTTTCAAACCTAGTCCGAAAGACCTATAACATAATTATTGTTGGTGACTTTAATATTCATGTTGACAATAATAAAGATAGCCTTAGTGTAGCATTAATTTCGATACTAGATTCAATTGGTTTCAGTCAGTGAGTACACCAACCTACTCATTGTTGTAACCACACACTTGACCTTGTATTATCATACGGTGTCGGAATTGAACATTTAACAGTACTCTGATCACCCAGGATCAGTTTACCAAAATAATCTCAGGTTCTAAACCAACAACCTGTGTAGCTCCCAAGTAGTTCACACGAGGCCAGAGGTCTTTGTTAGAAAACGGGGTTTTATTTCCAGGTCGAACCAACCCGTGAGAACTGGGTTTAGAGAGAAAAATAAATGAAAATAAATACAAATTCACAATATGCAAATGTCCGTTTTTACAGCAGCACAACAGGTGTTACATTACACCAAAAAACACTTCACACACACCTCACATACAGCCCGCAGCTCAATATTAACTTGCACATTTACAAAATTAACTTACATAAACATATTCACAACTTTACATAGTATGCAAATCACTATCACGCACAACCATGCAATTGAAAGCAACACAATAAAATCGTTCACATTCTTCTTAGATATAAATAAATGATAAACATACCTCGTCCACTGCTTACTACTTGAGGGAATCTTATCTTATTGCTTGTCCTTTATAGTTTTTTCTTCTTCTTCTTATGTGCTTTTACTTTTAACTTTAATTTATAGCTTATTGATTGTGCTGCTTCTTTCGCGCTGTTTGGCTAGGTACGTCGCTTAAAGGTGTGGTGTAGGAAACATATGACGGCGGCAATTAGTTCCGCCCCAGTGCCATTATAACCAGTAGGAACCAAAAACGGGAGGTTAACCAACTAAACAAACTGCCAATGTGCGGCAGTTACACTCCCACCAATCACTTGTGATTACTTAAACATCTTAAGGACATATACTGCATATAAAACATCAAATAAAGTAAATTTGGTCACTAATAAACAGAGTAGGCTTAAAACCCTGTGGTCTTCAGTCTGCTTCCAACAGTGTGACTGTTTTATGAATGGGTCTCTCGAGGTGAACCGGCTTGGAGGTGCGCCTTCCCATTACATCCAGAGTTGAGTCGCCGATGAGCAGCTTGAGCTTCCTTACTCTCTCATCCTTCCCGGGATAGACTTCGATAATCTTAGCTAACTTCCACTGGTTTCTCGGCGTCAGCTCATCCTTTAGTAGAACGATGTCATCAACCTTCGCGTTTCTGCAGTCTTTGACCCACTTCTGTCTGTGCTGGAGATTTAAGAGGTACTCCTTCTTCCATCGTGACCAGAAGTTGTTGGCTAGGAGTTGAACCCGACGCCATCTCTTGCGGATGTAAATATCTTCCTTAACGAACTTTCCAGGAGGAGGGGATATAATCGTAGACTTCATGGTCAGTATGTGGTTCGGTGTCAAAGGCTCTGGACTAGATGAATCATTCAGGTTATCAGTAGTCAGAGGTCGACTATTCACGATCGCCATGACTTCGTATAAGAATGTTCGTAGAGAGGAACAGTCAAGTTGTTTGGCTGACTGTTCTAGAATAGACGTCAAAACACTCCTGATGGTGCGGATTTGTCTTTCCCAGACACCACCCATGTGACTTGAAGCTGGGGTGTTCATGATGAACTCACATCCCAGTTCCTTGAGCTCCTCTTGATCCATCTCTCTCAATGCCTCATCAAACTCACGCCTTGCACCAGCGAAGTTTGTCCCTCTATCACATCTTATCTGCCGTACCATTCCCCGAATAGCGATGAAGGAGCGCAGAGCGTTAATGAAGGCATCGGTGGTCATGCTATCAAGCATCTCTATGTGTACTGCTCTAGAACACATGCAGGTAAGTAATAGCCCGTAACGCTTTAGCTCTTTCCTTCCTTCTTTGATGTGGAATGGTCCAAAGCAGTCCATCCCGCAGTAAGTGAACGGAGGAGTAGTGTCCATCCTATCTTCCGGGAGGTCTGCCATCTTTTGTTGTTCAGTGCCTCTTCTGAACTTCCTGCACTTAGTGCACTTGTAAATATGGGATGACACTGTCTTGCTGCATCCAAGGATCCATATGCCATTCGAGCGGAGCTCGTTCATAGTCATTCCTCGGCCCTGATGGTGCACTCTCTCGTGATAGTGCTTGACCAACAATGCTGACACATGACTGTCCTTTGTAAGAACTGCTGGATGCTTCACATGTGGATGTAGGGCAGCATGAGTTAAGCGGCCTCCCACTCTGATGATTCCTTTGTTATCCAGGAATGGACTTAGCTTGTTCAACTTGGACTTGCGACCTATCTCCTTGTGATGCTGGAGGCACTGGACTTCTTGAGATAGGGTTGCATGTTGAACCATCTTGATTATGGTCATCTCTGCTTCTCTTCTTTCCTCTAGACTGCTGGCTTCACAGGACTTCGGCTCGAGACCTTTGACCTCCTTTGCACGGCGCTGGAGCCTGGCAATAGCTTTTACCACTCTTAACCAGTCTGAGAACTTGTGTAGGCGATCTAAAAGCGACCTCACCTCCTTTGCCTGAGTATCATGAACCTGGGCCTTCTTGAGCTCTGGGTCACTAATTGAGATATCTCCCACCTTTACATCTCCACTTGGTAGCTCTTTCTGCCACAGAAAGGCTGGGCCTGTGAACCAGTTAGAGGCTACAAGCTGTTCTGCCGTGAGACCTCTTGAGGCGTGATCTGCTGGGTTCTCCTCAGTAGTCACATACCTCCACTGCGCTGACTCTGTGCTTCGCTTGATGCGTTCTACACGGTTTGCTACGAACACATGAAATCTTCTGGCTTCATTACTGATGTATCCAAGTACAACCATAGAATCAGTCCAAAATACTTCTTGTAGGCATTCTACTTCGAGCTCTTTCTTGAGCAGGTCACTGATGCGGACAGCTACCACTGCTGCTGACAGCTCTAGTCTTGGTATGGTCGTGACCTTAGAAGGGGTGACTCTTGACTTTCCCATGACTAAGGTACAGTGGACTTCACCTGATGTACTGACCGCTCTGAGGTATGAGCACTCTCCGTAGCCTGACATACTGGCGTCCGAAAAATGGTGGAGCTCATAGTGCTGGACGTTGAAGCTTGGTGGAGTGTAGCATCTCTGGATCTTCACACCAGCCAGGTTTTTCAGGTCTTTGAGCCAATATTCCCACAAGGGTCGAAGGTCATCAGGCAAGGGGTCATCCCAACTGAGCTTGTCACGACACATCTGCTGCAGTATCTGCTTTCCAACCAGGATGAAGGGTGCCACGAACCCAAGCGGGTCATATACTGAGGCAACCGTGGACAAGACTCCTCTTCGGGTAAATGGATTTTCTTTGACAAGCACTCTGAACTGGAACTGGTCAGAAGACACGTACCACTGAACACCGAGTGCTCTATCCATGTGTTGCTCTCCGAGTGCCATGTCCAAGTCCTTGGCAACTTTAGCACATTCCTCTTTAGGGATTGTGGCTAGGACTTCCTTGCTGGTAGAGATGAACTTATGCAGCCGGAGTTTGCCTGTGCTACATAGTTCTCTTGCCTCTTTCACTAGTTGGATCGCTTGCCTTTCAGATGTTACACTTGCCAACCCATCATCAACATAGAAATTATTCTGGATGAAGCGGATGGTGTCTTCACTGAAGCGTCCACGTCCTTCAGCAGCGAGGTGTTTGAGTCCAAAGTTGGCGCAGCCAGGTGAGGAGGCTGCACCAAACAGGTGGACTTTCATCCGGTAGATGGAGGGTTCTGCTTCGAGATTTCCATTCTCCCACCATAGGAAACGTAGGTAATCTTGATCTTCTGCATTCACGTGGAACTGGTGAAACATGCGCTCAATATCGCACATGATTGCCACAGGACCTCGACGAAACCGACAGAGGACTCCGATCAAGGTGTTTGTCAACTCTGGGCCTGTCAGGAGATGATCATTCAGGCATGTCTCTTTAAATCTTGCAGAGCAGTCAAAGACGACTCGAATTTTCCCAGGCTTTTGCGGATGATACACCCCGTGGTGGGGAATGTACCATGCTGGGGCTTTGCTGATATCTTCTTGTGGGACCTTTTCTGCATCTCCACGGGTTATGGTCTCGTCCATGAAGGTCTTGTAGTCTTGGTAGTACTGCTTGTTTCTCTTCAGCTTCCTTTCTAGGCATCTGAGACGGTGGATAGCACATATCTTGTTATCTGGTAAGTTAGGTCTGTCTTTCTTGAATGGCAGTGGCATTTCGTAATGACCATCCTCCTTGAGCCTGATGCCTTTTTCCATCCTTGACA
This sequence comes from Pleuronectes platessa, assembly GCF_947347685.1. Taxonomy (NCBI): domain Eukaryota; kingdom Metazoa; phylum Chordata; class Actinopteri; order Pleuronectiformes; family Pleuronectidae; genus Pleuronectes; species Pleuronectes platessa. The sequence goes on along the minus strand of NW_026519049.1, from coordinate 339,146 downwards.
GGAATCTGAGGTCTTCTTGAGATATGTTGCCGTCCTCTGAAGCTTTTTCCACAAAGTCAGATTCCAGCACCTTGATGACAGCTGAAGGCGAGACAACTTCCTGGATTTGTGTTCTACAGACGTAGTGCACTTCGCTTGTGAGGTTTGAAAAGGATGGATTACCTGGTATCACTTGCTTAACGATGACCTGGTGACTCACTCCAATCGCGTCTCCATAGTCGAGTGATAGGTTGCCGTAGCCAACTACACTCCAGCCCAAGTCAGTTCTCAGTGCAAAGGGCTGATTTTCTTCCCCAGAAACCACTTGTCTTGGGACGAGTGCTTGAGTACAGTTGTAGCCAATTAGCAAGCCTACGTCGCAGCTTTGGTGCGGAGCTATCTCATCTGCGATGTGTTCGAGATGTGGCCATACTTTCGCCGTCTCTGGTGTGGGAATATGATCTCTGTTTGCAGGTATGAATTCTCTTGTATAGGTCACTGGCAGGGGAATTATCTTGTCCGAATGCATTCCTCTTACTTGCAGACCAGTCAGTTTCCTACAGGACACAACAGTGTTTCTTGAAGCCATTGTTGAGAGTTTTAGCTGAACTGGTTCGTTCTTCGCATGTAGAGCCTTTGCAGTGTCGTCCAGGAGAAAGGTTGTGTCACTCTGTGTATCAAGAAGTGCATACACAAGAACTTCACGATCAGGCTCACTTGAGGCCGACACCCACACTGGGATGATGGTGGATGTATGAGTGCCTTTGACATGCTGGAGGACTCTATTGGATGTTGCTTCAAGTGAGGTTCTTGTTGCCCTATCCTGTGACCGTTCAATTTTGCGTCCATTTGACATGTCTCTTGCTGCATCAGGCATTGTTGACCTCCTTCCTTCCTTGGTGCGATTATCATGGAGGCAAGTCGGGTGTTTTTTCTCACACGTTTTGCAGATCATTCTGTTTTCGCAGTCCTTTGAGCGGTGGCCAGACTTCAGACAGCCAAAGCACAACTTATTTTCTTGCACAAACTTGACCCGGTCAGAGACGGTTTCATCTTTGAATTTATAACACTGGTGAAGACTGTGCCCTGTCCTTTCACAGAACACACAGCTTGTGGCGGCAGCCTTTTCGTCTGAATTTGTCGCCAATACCTTTGCTCCAGGACCTCTGTTCCTTGGATCCTTGCTCTTCTCACATTCAACTGGTTTTAGAGCGTGGAGGGATGATATCGGGTTGCAAGCGATTTTTGCTTCACGTGTAACGAACATGACAAACTGACTGAAGCTTGGGTACCTGCGACTATGTTCTTCCTCTTCCATAACCTTCCTATTCCATCTTGAGCTCAGCCAGTCTGGAAGTTTAGCAAGTATTTTCTGATTTTCATTGCAGTCATTGAGTATCTCAAGACCCTCAATCTGAGACATGGCGGCTTCACAGCCACGGAGGAAGTCAGCAAGTTCTCGGAGTTCTGAGCTTCCTTTGGAGCTTATCTTGGGCCATGAATCAAGCTTGTCTCTGAAGGCTTTGGCTATGAGGAATGGATTGCCATATCTCTCTTCTAAGATGGTCCACGCTGCGCAATAGGCGGACTCTGTGCCTAGAAGGAAATTACTCTCTATGGCCCTTTTTGCAACTCCACCCACATACCTTCGCAAGTAATATATCTTCTCGTCACCTGGTATGTTTTTCCGGTCAATAAGTGTCTTAAATGAAACCTTCCAGTCGTTGAATCTGAGTGGATCGCCGTTGAACATTGATGGTTCAGGTATGGGAAGACGACTCGCGCTGATGGAGTCTGCAAACACTTTCACGAGGGCTGCAGTGGTATCTTCTTTGTTCAGAAGTGGCATAGCTTGTGGTTGAGGGTGATGCTTTGACAGGTTACGTTCCTGTTTGACCTCCTTCCTTTCCTCCTTCAAGGGGACATGTTGATGGAGCAGCGGTTCCACTTCTTCATCTGAGCCTTCATTCTGCTCATATACTTGCAGTCGGGCCTTGGCAGCCTTTAGATTCTTTAATGTATCCATTCGCTCTATTTGCCTGCGCTTGGCCTCTAGAACCCTCTTCCTTTCTGATTCTTCGGCTTCAAGAACCCTCTTCCTCTCTGATTCTTCGGCTTCAAGAACCCTCTTCCTCTCTGATTCTTCGGCTTCAAGTTTTTCAAGTTCTTCGATATGTCGTTCCTTTTCGAGCAGAACTTGAAATTCGGCTTCATTGGCAGCAGCTTCGGCAGCGGCGTATTGCCTGTGTGAAGAAGACTGACTTGAACGTCTGGATGTGATTTTTGAGCTGCTTCGAGAGCTTTGGGCAGAGAACTTGGAGGACTTGGTGTGTTGAGACTTAATGCTTATATTATCTGAGACTACAGACTTGCTCACAGATCCTGTTTCTTCAACACCTTGTTTATCATCCACTTGACATTCACCCCTTTCAGTTTTTAGATAACCTCTTGCAGTTTTGATTATCTTCTTTGTTACTGCTTCACAGGTGTCTACTCTGCGACGTGTGTCTTGGTCTGGAATTTTGATGTGTCTTAGCTCTTCATAAACATCATTTAGATTATTTGAGGCATTGCTGACCTTGGTAATGTGTTCATGCAGCAGGTTGTTTGAGCATTGACCACTCAGCGTACCTTTGGCGTCCTTAATGATAGTCTTCCACTTCTCGTAGCTCAGGCTGAAACGGTGTGCAACCTTTCTTACTTGCTCATCGTGCAGTTCTTGGCCCTTCTCCGTCAATTTACGAACTCTTTGGCCTCTTTGTGGCTCTTGTGAGGTAGTGGGGTTATCAGCTTCAGTGCCTTCGGTCGTTTGTGGTTGTGCTTCTGTGCAGTGCTGCTTCATGTCATCATCACTGACACGTTCTTCGTCACTCTCAGGGGCTAGCTCAAACTCTGACATTTTACTTGGGTTACTTTAGTTTGGTTTAAATCCAAAATTATCTTTAGCTTAGTAATTAACTCAGTAGTAAAGTTGGGTTCAGGGTAGCTTACAATATTTTTTAGGTATTTGTTTACAGCTGTGTTTAACTTAAATCACTCAGAGTGAAAAATAAACACAAAGACATTGCCTCTTTCAAAAGGTAAGCTACAGACATATTAAACACTTGCTAAGTAACAGCAATACACTTTTAAATTCACAGTAATACAGTTGTCTCTTAATTTAGTGTCATTGGTTTAACAGAAATTTTACAGTGTAACCACCAATATACACAATCTCAATATCAACACAATGTGAGTATCAATGCGCTTCAAATAATCAAATAAAAGGTAGGTAAACATCAACTTGTTATATGAAAATGAAAATAAAGTTTCAGTCTCTTGTGCACTTAAAGTCAATGGTTTAAATAAACTGTACTGAAAAATGCACAAATGATCTCAGTCTCTCAGTGCAAAACACTTAAGTCTTTTATTTGCAGCCATGTTCACGCCGTCCTGGTGGTAAAGGATACACACGCGGCATGGAGATGGCCGCTGCTGTCTGGTTGCGTCTTCCTCGGCTACTCATGCAGAGCAGTCGAGTTCTCACTGTAGCTCCCAAGTAGTTCACACGAGGCCAGAGGTCTTTGTTAGAAAACGGGGTTTTATTTCCAGGTCGAACCAACCCGTGAGAACTGGGTTTAGAGAGAAAAATAAATGAAAATAAATACAAATTCACAATATGCAAATGTCCGTTTTTACAGCAGCACAACAGGTGTTACATTACACCAAAAAACACTTCACACACACCTCACATACAGCCCGCAGCTCAATATTAACTTGCACATTTACAAAATTAACTTACATAAACATATTCACAACTTTACATAGTATGCAAATCACTATCACGCACAACCATGCAATTGAAAGCAACACAATAAAATCGTTCACATTCTTCTTAGATATAAATAAATGATAAACATACCTCGTCCACTGCTTACTACTTGAGGGAATCTTATCTTATTGCTTGTCCTTTATAGTTTTTTCTTCTTCTTCTTATGTGCTTTTACTTTTAACTTTAATTTATAGCTTATTGATTGTGCTGCTTCTTTCGCGCTGTTTGGCTAGGTACGTCGCTTAAAGGTGTGGTGTAGGAAACATATGACGGCGGCAATTAGTTCCGCCCCAGTGCCATTATAACCAGTAGGAACCAAAAACGGGAGGTTAACCAACTAAACAAACTGCCAATGTGCGGCAGTTACAACCTGTATCTTAGACGACATTGCCCTTGCTTTCAATGAAACAGTCAGGAACTGGTGAGTGATCTTCGATCCTGATTTGTCCTTTAATTCTCACCTACAACTAATTTCTAGGACCGCCTTTTTCCACTTGCGTAATATCTAAAAAATCAGACATGTACTTCGCAAAAAGATGCAGAAAAACTAGTCCACGCCTTTGTTACATCCAGACTGGACTATTGTAATTCATAACTATCATGCTCCAGCAGTAAGTCGTTAAAAAATCTGCAGCTTGTCCAAAATGTTCTTCAATGATACTGAAACAACCCTTAAGATATAGGCTTGTGTTTATATACACGGTATATGCATATAGATCTATATATCTATATATATATCCCCTGATGCTGTCAGAACACATGAACCTGCTGAATGTTGCATCAGTAAAGATACAGACACTGATGCACATGTTTTTATCTCATTACACCAGGATCACTGGTCTTATTATAAAATCTGTACAACAGAGAACTTCTGTCTCACGTTTCTTCTTTATTCTATTCTACTTGTTTTCATGTTCATATACAGTTCTTCCGCCATCTGCAGGCAGACGTCACCACTGACTCTGATTCTTTCAGTTCATGAGGAGTTTGTTTTCAATGTGTTTCTCTATAATTTGTTTAAGTCTTGACATTTTAAGTAAAAAGCCTTGATATTATGTATATTAGGATTTGGCTCTATTTGTAACCGGTCTATCCTTTGTGGTCTACCTGCGTTGTGTGTCAGTTTGTGAAGTAGAAGACCGGGACAGGACTTGTATCACTACTGAATTTGTCTGTTATGTTGAAGCCACAGTTCATGTGATTGAACCGTTTTTTTATTTAACACAAGTACTGAGTACATTGTACAAAGACCTTTTTCCTTATAAATCAAACACGACACTTTGGTGAATTAAGGTTTTCAGTCATCAAATGTTGTCTTAGACACATAATGAGATTATTGACTCATATCTTAACAATCAATGATTGATTGGATTCAAACCAAAATGTAAAAGCCCTGTGATTAATTTCAAATTACAACAAAACATTCATCAAAGTGTTCTTGTGTGATTACAATACTGTGCGTGTTGCTGCTGGGACTTTCTATATCATATCTGCCAGTCGTGCACATTACAACAGAATTTACTGATGCAACATTCAGCAGGTTCTTGTGTTCTGACAGCATCAGGGAATATATATACATATAGATATATAGATCTATATGCATATACTGTGTGTATATACACACAAGCCACTAAATATGATTTTATTAAATATTGAAATTGAAAATCGTTATTTGTATATCCCATATTCACAAATCACAATTTGTCTCATAGGGCTTCAACATGGTCTGACATCCTCTGTCCTTAACCATCAGCAAGAGTAAGGAAAAACTACTAAAACCCTTTTACAGGGTAAAAATACGTAGAAACCTCAGAGAGAGCCACATGTGAGGGATCCCTCTCCCAGGACTGACAGAAGGGCAATAGATGTCAAGTGTACGAAAACATCATCAAGATTAAAGTTTTTAGCAGCATTAGTGAGGGTAAACATTTTGAAGGATAACTTCAAAACTATATGTCAAGCAGTCCTGCTGCAACTAAATGCTTCCTAGTTTAGAACATAGGACAAGTAACGTTCTGCCGCACTAATTAGCTCTAACTATAAGCTTTATCAAATAGGAAGGTTTTAAGCCTACTTTTAAACATACAGATGGTGTCTGCTTCCCGAACTGAAAGTGGTAGATTATTCCACAGCAGAGGGGCTTGATGGCTGAAAGCTCTGGCTCCTACTCTACTCTTTAAAACATAGTCAAATGAAGCAGCAGTTTACAGGGTGAAGGAGTGGGGAATATTAAATTAAATAATATGAATATATGTGAAGTAAGTGTATTTGTATGAGTGGGGGAGCAGAATGTATATGGTGACTGTTCAGAGGGTCAGTGTTGATTGTTCAGAAGCCTAATGGCCTGGAGGAAGAAGCTGTTTGTGTGTCTGGTAGTCCGTGCTCGGATGCTCCGGTAACGTCTGCCAGACAGCAGCAGTGTGAGAAGTCCACAGCCTGTGTGGCTCTGGTCCTTGATGATCTTCAGTGCTCTTCTCAGGCATCTTGTGCTGTAGATGCCTTGCACGGAAGGGAGATGGCAGCCGATGATACCAGGTCAGGTCATCTGTGATGAACACACCGAGGAGCTCACCACCTGGGGTCTGCTCGTCAGGAAGTCCAAGATCCAGTTACACAGGGGGGTTTTAAGACCCAGGCTCCTGAGCTTGGGGACGAGCTTGGCAGGCACAATTGTGTTGAATGCGGAGCTGTAGTCCACGAACATGATCCTCACATATGTGTTGGCCTTCTTCAGGTGGGAGAGGGTGGTGTGTGTTGTCGGGGCGATGGCATCGTCCGTGGATCGGTTTGGGCGGTGAGCAGATGTGGCTTTTGACCAGCCGCTCGAAGCACTTCATGATGGTGGAGGTCAGTGCTACAGGGCGGTAGTCGTTTAAGCAGGTGATGGATGATTTCTTAGGTATGGGGATGATGGTGGCCTGCTTGAAGCAGGAGGGGACTGTCGAGAGATTTAGGGAGAGGTTGAATATGGAGGTGAAGACCTCCGTTAGCTGGTAATAGAGCAGTAATGCTGGTTATGATTTATGACTTTTAATCATAATACTTAATTAGGTGGATTTTATGCTCGCCACAATAGAGCCACCTCCTCGTGTCATAACTAAACTGCAAATTATATTATTTCTATGGTCAGAATCTTGGTCATGTCATTTATTTGTATCAATATATACATTTATTTAGTCAATAAAGTAACATTTTAGTTTTGAGAGCTCAAGATGATCTCTAAACTTATTTTGAGACTGACCAGTGATCCAAAACTCAAAGACGAATCATTTAGAAAATAAACAGACATTAAGAGGAGATCAGGAATTCTTCACTTTTCAATATTCTAACGAAATGCTTGATTGATAATTTAATCAACAAGCTTTTGCTTCTGGATTTTCTAAATGATTATTTTGTCTCCCAAGCCAGCAGTTCAGAGCAAGCTGGAAAGAAAACAAAAGATCACAGACAATTCATCTACACATGTAAAAGATAAGACTGGCAAATTAAAAAATATTAATATCTGACATGGGAAAAATTGTATTTCACATTAGTGAGTCATGAAATTGGATTTTATTCTGAAAGCATCATCAGTCAGAAACTTCAACAGTGGTCAAAATCAGTTTTGGATTTTCCTTCTTTTGGCCACTAGGGGGTAGGCATGTTCCATCATAATCTGGTAATTTTGTGAAAAGGAGTTTCCAACAGAACCCTCTATTCCTCTCTTTTCTTTTTCTGTTCAGTGCTTTTTGAACATGAGAAAACTTTCACAGGTGGGTGTTGGATTACAGAAACTGTATTTTAGAAATGTTTAACACTTTACTCTCTCCTTTTGGTCATTTGACCTATCTATCAGATTCTAAATCTTAGAATAAGATATATTAAAAAATAAAGTTTCCTTCACAGTGTTTTTCTTCTATACATTGTAATTATTCTGTCTAACTTCAGTACATTTGACCTCCAGTCGCTGCAGCAGTCACATGTATTGATCTGGACCTCAGATATATCTTATCTCCACAGAGCTGCAGCTGTGATCAGTCCCTTCAAACAAACACACTTTAAACAGCCTGATTGGCCTCTGCTCAATAAAACCCTGTGTGTGAAACCTGTGGAGCAAGTGGACTTTCCCTTTCAAACACGAGTCTGAATTTTGATGGGTTGACAGGGACAATTTATATAATTTACGAGACTTAGCCTGGAATAACTGAAATATCACCTGTTTAAATAAAGCAGAGACAAAATGCAGACATTAATGTAAATCATCTCTGAAATGCCAAAAGAGACAAGTGGTGATCCGACAGAGGGATAGAGAATTGAAAAATAAGATGACAACTGCAACAAGCATGTAAACTAGATTCAAACTGGCAAAATAAGATGAAAGCACAGCTTCTATGAGAGAGCCACTGCTTTCCCCCTCACTGTAGAGACTGAATCAAAGCAGCCTTAGACAAATCCTCCTTCTGTCTGTAGGCCCAAGTGCTTTGTGTTCTATTAAAGCCCATGGAAATCTACACTCTGTACGTTGTTTGATGTTGCCAACTTGTCATCTCTGTATCTCCGCAGACTTCACACATGGGCTGTTTTCTATATATAAAACTCTGTCCGAGTTGTTTCCTCTTTACCTGTGTACATACATGTATATGTAAGGGGGGGGGGGGGGGGTGTACCACCACTCGAGGGCTGGTGATAAGATAACTGGAAAGTTTTCACATTACAACGTGATCATATTTCACGTTATGATGATCCGTAACACGTTAATTATGCTCAGAAGATTGCATGTGTGTTGTGTATGTTTTGTATGACCGCTGTATGTGTGTGTTCGTATTCTGTCTGTTGTAACAATGTGTTACTGCCTTCTTGGCCACATCTGTCTTGTGAGAGATTTAACTCAATGAGATCTTTACCTGGTTACAGAATGTCCATGGAGTTAACTATTCTAATGTTCAAAGTTTTTTTCATAAACCAAACTAATGATGCTCTGCCATGGCAGCACATTCAAGTTACTTTAGTTCATCGTAACACTTACAAGCCTTCTTTTGTAAAAGCTTCTCATTAATTAAGTCTAATTGGCTCCTGTATATCAAACATGTTTTTTTTTTTTTGTTTTTTTTTTTACTGAATTCTCATTTAGATTTGATGTTCAGTTCAGGAAGTACTTTTGTCAAATGTTGTCCCAGAAATTCTCCAGTCATCTGTGCTTATCATTGATTATTGGGAAAAGGGGAAATGTATAAGTTGTATTTCCCACATGTGTTTTAATTGAAATGTGAGGGCAGCTGCATGCAAGACATTAAAACACCCAAATAAAATTTAAAACATTTTATTCATTAGTCGACAACATATTATAAACCCCTAACAGAGTAAAGACTTGTTCAGGGCATGATGTCACCCAGTGTACATTATACAGAGTAGGAGCAGGGGTTGCAGTAGGGGGTTTCTGTCCATTTACAAATATCTCTGTATAAGTTTTATAAGTGTATGAGTTGTATTTCCCACATGAGTTTTCATTAAAAACTTAGTGGGGGTGGAGCCTGCCCTCTTCCGTGCATCCACTGTGTCCTTCAACAAAAGGGAGAGCCTTGGTGCCCTCTTCCCTTCCTCTGCGATGAACCTCAGCTGGTTATAGTAGGAGTCCAGAGACGTGACCACCTCCAGGTCCTGCTAGATGAGCTGGAGGAGCTCACAGAGGCTCTCCAGAGATGGCCCGTCTCCGTTCTGCAGCAGCCTCCTGATGCAGCAGTACATGGCTTTCTCCTCCAGAACCTTTGAGAGGAACAGCTCCCCAATAAACTTGATGCTATTGAGGAGGCGTCCGGAAGGTTTTGCGTTGAGTTGCTCTTCCCTCAGCCGGTCGATGACCCTCACGTCCCTGACTGGCTCCAGGCAGGACCCACTCTTCCGATAAATGCCCTCCCTTTCAAAGTTCTTCCTGAACTCTGCCTGGCAGTGTTTGACCAGCAGAGACCTGAAGGAGACGCTGGCTGACCAGTCGGACAAGGATTGGACCTCCACCTGAAGAGGAGAAAACCATAAGGAAATATTAACATTAATGCTACTCACATACATACATAGTGATCAGTGTGTTCTGATTTGAGGATTAAATCAGCACACAAATGAATGAAAATAAGTGAACTCATTATTTGAATAAGACAACATGGGTCAAAAGTGACCCCACTCAGTATTTATTATTTATATCTTTGCAGTAAATTATTTCCGTCATTTAGTATTTCAGGTATTTTTCAAATAACTGTTTTTTTCACTTCCCTTCTAATTCACAACATGGGTCAAAAATGTTGTATTGTAAAATACATTCTTATTAAGTCTTATTTACAATCTATTACTAGTGAGAAAGATAATTTATAATTTACCCAAGGGGTTTGCATAGCTTGTTTATCAAAAGGCTAAATTAAGGTTACAACCTGCATACAAAAGATAAGCTGTCCAACTAATTAAGAAACAGGATAAAGTAGCTTCCAACGCAACATGGCGCCGTACTAACGGGTGCCTGTCGTAGCAGCTCCTGGTACTACTGTCGGTTTTTTTGTGTTTTTATAACGTTTGCGATTTGTTTTTTATATTTATTTTTGCACTGCTCTGTGCATCTCCGTCCCGCACAATGACGAGATGCTTTTGAAATTTATTGGACACTTTTTATAACTTTTAACCGCACTTCGGTCTCTTCGGATCACTGGGAGAATGCCTGCAACACACGCCGGCATTGTTTACACCCGCGACCAGCTGATCGCCCTGAGGCACACTACCCTCTTGGCCGGAGAGAGACCCACCATCCCGGAGGAACTAAAGAGGAGACGGCGGGGCTGCAGAGCGGGGCTTAAACGGAGGAAGGAGAAGAGGAAGTTTAAGCCCTTCATCCCTGCAGTAATCACTGGAAACGTGAGGTCGCTGGCAAATAAAGTGGACGAACTGGAAGCGCTCATCAGGACACAGAGGGAGTACAGGGAGTCCAGTATTGTGTGTCTCACGGAAACGTGGTTGCACGAGCAGATACCGGACTCCAACGTCACCATTCCTGGCTTCCAGACGGTTCGAGCCGACAGAGACACCATCGCGACCGGCAAGAAGAAAGGAGGGGGACTCGCCGTGCTCGTGAACAACAGGTGGTGTCACCCCGGGCACGTCACCGTTAAACATCGTGTCTGCAGCCCGGACATCGAGCTCGTCGCCGTCGGACTTCGTCCATATTATTTGCCGAGGGAGTTTACCAGTGTTTTCGCCATCAATGTTTACATTCCTCCATCTGGGAACGCTGAAGCAGCATGTGACGTCAGACACAACACCCCGGGGCCTTCATCATCATCACAGGTGACTTTAAACATGCTTCCCTCTCATCCACACTCCCAACCTTCTTCCAGTTTGTAAAATGTGCCACCCGGGAAAATAAGACTTTGGACCTATATGCAAATGTTAAGGATGCATACAGCTCCACTGCCCTGCCACCACTGGGCAGGTCAGACCACAACCTAGTCCTGCTCTCACCATCTTACAAGCCTGTGATTCAGCAGCACCCAGTCACAGTGAGGACAGTGAGGAAATGGTCTCATGAGGCCATGGAAACACTGCGTGGGGCCCTGGAGGCCACAGACTGGGATGCTCTGTATGAGCCACATGGTGAGGACATTGATGGCCTGACTGACTGTGTCTCTGAGTACATTGGGTTCTGCATCGATAACACCATCCCCACTAAAGAGGTCCGCTGTTACCCAAATAACAAGCCGTGGGTTACAAGCGACCTGAAGGCCCTTCTCAATGAGAAGAAGAGGGCCTTTAGATCACGGGACAGAGCAGAACTCAAACGGGTTCAAAGGGAGCTCAAGCGCAGCATCAGGGAGAGCAAGGACAACTTCAGAAGAAAACTGGAGCACAAACTGGAGGAAAACAACACCAGGGACGTCTGGAGTGGTATGAAGGAGATCACTGGTTTCAAGAGGAGAGATGGGGGAGCAGCTGGGGATGAACGACGTGCGAATGAGCTGAACACGTTCTTCAATAGGTTCAACTCCAACCCCCCAGCCCCCAGCGGACCATCCACTGCCTCCACTGACTCTACGACTGCCTCTACTGCGTCTCTGAGCAACAACCCCCCACCTCCCCCCACCACCCCAGTCACCATCTCCCCCCACCCCCCCGCTGGCCTTTACCACAGACCTTCTCACACCTCCCACCCCCAGGACATCCTCACATCCCCCACAGCCCCCCACCACCTCCTGCAACACAAACATCTCTGCACCACCCTCAAACCCATCGCTGACATCCCCCACCCCCCAGTCTGGACTCCACATCACAGCCAGCCAGGTGAGGAGAGAGCTGGAGAGGCTCAAACCGAGGAAAGCTGCGGGGCCGGACCGCATCAGCCCTCGTTTGCTGAAGGCCTGTTCCAGCCAGCTCTGTGGAGTTCTCCAGCACCTCTTCAACCTGAGCCTACACCTTCAGAGAGTGCCAGTGCTCTGGAAAACATCCTGCCTGGTCCCAGTGCCCAAAAAAGGACGTCCTGCTGCACTGGAGGACTACAGGCCGGTGGCACTGACCTCTCACATCATGAAGGTCATGGAAAGACTGGTCCTGGCCCACCTCAGACCGCTGGTGTGCCCATCACAAGACCCCCTGCAGTTTGCATATCAGCCCCATGTTGGGGTTGATGATGCAATCATCTACCTGCTGCAGAAGGCTTACTCCTCCCTGGACAGACCCAACACCTCAGTCCGGATCATGTTTTTCGACTTCTCCAGCGCCTTCAATACCATCCAGCCCACTGCTGAAGGCCAAACTGGAGGGCACGCAGGTGAGTGCTCCCCTCATCGCTTGGGTCGATGACTATCTGACGGGCAGACCACAGTTTGTGAGATTACAGAACTGTGTGTCTGATCATCTGATCAGTAACATCGGGGCCCCCCAGGGAACTGTGCTGTCCCCCTTCCTCTTCACCACATACACTGCTGACTTTAAGCACTGCACAGAGACGTGTCATCTGCAGAAGTTCTCTGATGACACGGCCATTGTGGGGTGTGTTGAGGGCAGAGGGGAGGCTGAGTACAGGGACCTGGTTGACCGCTTTGTGAAGTGGTGTGGGGAGAACCGCATGCAGCTCAACGTGGCGAAGACGAGGGAGATGGTGGTGGATTTCAGGAGGACCAAGCCCCTGCCCTCTCCTGTCTGCATCGGTGGGACGGCTGTGGAGGTGGTCCCTGCTTACAAGTACCTGGGTGTCACACTAGACAATAAACTGGACTGGTCCACCAACACAGAGGCCGTCTACAAGAAGGGCCTGAGCCGGCTTTATTTCCTGAGGAGGCTCAGGTCCTTCAACGTCTGCAACAAGATGCTGCAGATGTTTTATAAGTCTGTTGTGGCGAGCACCATCTTCTTTGCTGTGGTGTCCTGGGGTGCGGGCATCAAGGCTAAGGACGCCAACAAACTGAAAAAACTGATTAGGAAGGCAGAGTCTGTGGTTGGCTCTAAGCTTGTCACCCTGGAGGAGGTGGTGGAGGACAGGATGCTGGCAAAACTGCTGGCAATCATGGACAATCCCTCTCACCCCCTCCACAAAACACTAGACAAGCTAAGGAGCAGCTTCAGCCACAGACTCATTCAACCCCGCTGCTCTAAGGAACGATACAGGAAATCGTTCCTCCCAACCGCAATAAGACTATACAACTCATCTACCTCTGTCAGAGCCACCATCACAGAACTGCACTAAATATACCTGTCTCAATTCATCATTTTATACAATAATATTGTCTTTTGCACACTCTGTCTACATATTCTTACACTCACAGTATATTATATTATCTATTGTATCGCCAAATACTTATATTTATACCCGTACTATATATCATATATTATATCATACTCTTTGTATATTCTTTGTATATATAAGTCTATATACACATATTTTATTTATACATGTGTACATGTTATTAATATTATATTTTACTATTATTATTATTATATATACTGTTGCTGCTATTATTACTATATACTGCTATTATATTGGTATAATTACTATCATATATAAATATATATTATATACTATATATACTGTACTATTTTTGATATACTGTCTAACAATAACATTACCATCATATCATCAGTACTATTACCATCATCTGCCACTGCACCTTATCTACCTATTTTATCTTGTGTTTCTGTTTTTATTCTTTCTACCGCAATATTTTATATTTTATATTTTATTCTATTGTATTGTATTTTATTGTATTCAAATGTACCGGCTGCTATGACGACTTAATTTCCCCTCGGGATGAATAAAGTAATCTATCTATCTATCTATCTATCTAGATGCATCACTTACTGTTGAGAGGTGCTGGCACAGCTCGGCGAAGACTGCAGCAGAGTGTGGCTTCTGCACGGCCCTCTTGAAAACGAGCTCAACCTTTTCCTGCAACTGCTCCGCTATGGAGCCAGAACAGTCTCAAAAGGATTAAATGCACACAGAAATGAATACATGCGCAAAAAAGATCCACAAATACATTTTCAACGCCGCTGGCTCAACACACTTGTCACACTAATCAGCGGCGTTGTCCGGCTGACTGTGGCTGGTTAGAGCACTTCATGTGTGTACGGTCACATACGGTTATAACGAACTTTGATAACGGGGATAGCGGGCTAGCCACCATGCTAACTGCGGTGGGAACAGCGCCAAAACCCGCTGACTTAATCCCAAGGCTCTCATGACACTGTTTCTCAAACACCGTCAGGTTAGAAGCAAACACTTGGTAGTAGTTAGTATCGGGTGTCCGTGCTGACTGTGTGTGGAAGCTGGGGGGGAAGCTAGCTGCCTCCGTGTAGCTTCAAGCTGTTGCAGCTGTTGAATTAGCAACGCAGTTTGGAAACAAGACCGGGGAACCGCTGCGTTAAGACACGATAACATAAGCACTTTGACCCGCTGGGTGTCACTTTATTTCAGCAAAACTGTCGCGTCATCAACAGCCCTTTTCTGTTGTCATCGTTCACTGTGTGTGAGGAGCCGGGGATCAGCGTCTACTAATTCTATGTCTATTGGCTGGCGGGCTAAAAACCTCCAGGCTGCCTGCGGGCGTTTTAATGACGTCGTGTAATGGCACTCACGTGATTGGCTGTACAGGAGTGAGACATCTGATTGGCTACAGACGATCCCCTCTTAGAAAAAATGCATTCGTGAAACAGAGTCGCGTCAGGGGAGTCTCAAAAGTCTCACACACAAATGCAGCGAGGTTTACAAATTAAAAGCACTTTGTAAATGCAGGTCCAACAGTTTATATATGAATGTAACAAGCTCCAAATATGTATTTGATGAAGATTGCAAATACTTTTACATGCATATATTTGTGAATTTTTTTTCTATTTGTGTGTGCATCGGAAATATGCTTATGAATCTTATATTTTACATGTGAATTTTTTTTACTTATATATGGAATGAAACATTTGTGTGTGCATTGAAAATGTATTTGTGGATCTTTTTTGTGCATGTATTCATTTCTGTGTGCATTTAATCCTTTTGAGACTGTTCTGGCTCCATACTCCTCACCGTCCAACTCCTCGTGACTCAGATCCGTCATGAAAGCTTGAAAGTTTTCGGTGAAGCAGCTGACGGACTTCTTCCTCATCTCTCCCAGCAGAAGAGGAGCTGGCTTGCAAGTTAATTCCACGCTTTTATTTTGTTTTGGGATCATGTTGATTCCAATAAATCGAAGTTGTCTTCAAGGCAAATCCAAAGAAACAAGTTCCGGTGCAAGAAACAAGTTCAGGAGCAAGAAACAAGTTCAGGAGCAAGAAACAAGTTCAGGAGCAGGAAACAAGTTCCGGTGCAACCAGCCAATAGTGAGAAGACAACTGAGTGAAAAATGAAAACTGACGTTTAAGTAACGACAGACTTCAAAGGTATAAGGCTGTTGCCTTGGTGACCTGCAGTGACATACGTCAAAGGAACAAAGCCTGATAACGTAAAAAATAATAATACAGAAAATGCTTCTTTTTTTTTAAATGTAAAAGAAGTTTCATTAAATTCAAACTTAATAACGGTTTGAGTGAAAAATCCTAGAAGACGTTTCTGAAACTTAAAAAATAAATTATATTCAGAAGTGTTACAAAAAGGCTATCATACGCTAATAAGGAATGATAATGAGCTCTTTAAGGTATGAAAAAAACTGCGCGCGCACATCCTGCGGCGCACATAAATAAAAAATAAATACAATTAAATCAAATTAATAAAAAAACTGTGCGCGCACATCCTGCGGCGCACATAAATAAAAAATATATTTAAAAATAAAACATAAAAAATAAAAACAATTGTATCAAATTAATAAAAAAAGTGTGCACATTCTAAATAAAAAAGCATGAAATGGCGTACGCCAAAGCTAATTCCGATTTACAAAACCATGCGCACGCAAAACCTCAACTCCAAATCCGCCCTCCACAGCCCCAATTTCTACTATAAATGGTCAATGCAAAGCACGTCACGAATATTAAATTATGAATCCGACCAATGGGTTTCCACCGTGAGTCCTGACCGAGGCACGGCATCAAGCTATGTGAAGAGGAAGTGAAACTTTCTGACACTGACATCGAGTTGTTTGTTAGTGAGGTGGAGGTGAAGAGCGACTTTATGGGACAGCAGTGATGTCACTAATAAAGAAAATACACTGATACTCTGCCGCTGCTGCTGTGTATAACACAATGTGGGAGATCAGAAATCGCTGAACCCTCGCTTCCTCCTCCTCATCCTTCCATTCGCATGCACAAATCGTGCAGAACCCCGCATCGGTGTCACGGCAGTATTTATCCATTTAGAGCATCTGACCGATTCCCTCACATCAGTGGATCCAGTCTCTCAGCACGTGTCACCAAGTACGACATGAAGTGTTGTGAACTCAGTCTGTTGATATCAATCCTCTTCCGCTCCTCTCCTCTGAAGCAGAAGGAGCAGACACCAACACGCGCGGCTAGACCCGCTACGTCTTCCTCTGTATCTGACGCGTTGATGATGAAATGAAACAACTAACCTAAAACGACTTCTATAACAAATGTTATAACTTAGTCACACTTTAAAAGTATGACTAAGATATACGTGAGGAAGTGTCTGCTTAACCTCTGATATTAAAATGTTGAAGCCACAGTTTATGTGATTGAAGCGTTTATTTGTTTAACACAAGTCTGAGTAGATTTTCTCCCATGTATTTTCAACCCTAACTTCATAAACACTTGTATAGACATCATATATCAGAGACTTTATTTCTTCTCAACCTCTAATCTCAGATTCCTGTGTTCTGCAGCTTCTTCTGAATCAAGAGGAACGAGAGCTGTTTGTGGGACTCGTCTCCAAGAGGACAGGAAGAGACATTCACAAGAAATCTGTCTCAATCAACCTTGTAGACTTTGAGTGGAGTTTCATATAGGTCAGTGAGAGCTCTCTCCCTAGGTCATTTGTCAATTTGTCTCTTTAATTTTGTACATGTAATCATATTGTTCTTCTCCTGTCCACTAAATATTAATCAATTCATTTCCAAATATGGGTATGCTTCCTTTCCATGTACACAAAAGGGAACATGCTCCCTTGTCCAAGGGCACGTAATCCAATGTAGGATTTGATCTCTTTATTTCTCTCTGTTAGAAATTAGGATCAGTTATTGGATGTATTTACTTCATGAATGTCACTTGTTGATCTTCCATGTAATCAAGTTGCAGAGCTTGTGTTGTTGAATTAATAGTTTTAAAGAGATTCGTCTGATAGAGGCAGTCTTATTTGACCAGGACCATTCAAAATGAATAAAGAAAGGAATATTTCATGTTGTTTTTAATTATCACGTGTTATACATTCTCTTTGTGGGATTAATGTTTTGTCCTGATACTTGCATCATTTCTCCAAGTGTTTTACAAGGTTCATTTGTTTTATCAAATGTAATGAACAGACTGATAACTGTCATGTTCTGAAATCTACATCAGTAATGGACAACTTTGTTTCTAACAACAAAAAAACAGCAAGTATTTCAGTAGCTGCATTTCATACCGTAATCATTCAGTATACGTTGTTCAGAATATCACATCAACACATGGAACCAAGGTTTTGGTAAAGATGAGTTTAATTTATAGGAACTGACAGTCATCATGCTGCTATTACATTAAACTAATAAGACCGTGTCCTCGCCGCCGGTCTACGGGGAGTATAAAGTGAGCGGACGGACGGAAGTTGCATCCGCGCAGGAGTCAGGACATCAGCTTCATGCAGCTCGTCCAGGGCCTGATGTCGGCATGTGGCGGAATGTGCACCGCTGTTATAACGACCGATGTAAACTCCCTCGGGATGTAATAAGGTCGGCATCTGATCACGAGCTGCTCCAGGTCCGGAGAACAGCCCGAAGAAATAATCTCCACATCTGAGCACCACACATTGTTCTCCATGCAGCAGACACCTCCTCCCTTGCTCTTCCCAGAGTGTGTTGTCCGGTCCTGACGCTGAATGGAGACCCCCTCGGGAACCATGGCGGAGTCCGGGATCCAGGGGTCGAGCCAAGTCTCCGTGAAAACCATCACGTTACAAAAAGTCAGACTGCGGTTCAGAACTGTTCCTTGTAAAGTGTCTTAAGATCTTCTTGTTGATGTTCCAGCCCGATTTGGGGGGTGGGTATCAACTGAGTTGAACCCATGTTTTCTCCTGGATTACAGAAGAGGGCCTATAGTTTTTCGTACGACTGAAGATTACAGCGCTCATTTATACGCTGGCTCGCAACAAACAATTTGCGTCCTCACCTGCTGCGGCCACGCTGCACTTACTCACACACACAGAAACGGCAGTGGAGAGAGAGAGAGAGGGCGAGAGGGAGCGCTACGGTGTCCCTAAATAGATGTCGCCAAAGCCCTGCAGCCTATAAGAATCACTGTCCTGTCAGGTAAATTAAAATATCAGCAGAACGGGAAACGCGCCCGCACATCCTACGGGCGCGTCCTGCGGCGCATATCCTGGGGCGCACATAAATAAAAACAAATATATAACAATTTAATTAAATCAAATGAATAAAAAAACTGTGCGCGCACATCCTGCGGCTGCCGCAAATCCTAAATAAAAAATAAAAAAATTAAATTAAATCAAATTTATATAAAAACTGCGCGCGCACATCCTACGGACGCGTGCTGCGGCGCATGTCCTGGGGCGCACATAAAAAAAAAAAAATATATATATAATAATTTAATTAAATCAAAGTAATAAAAAAAACTGTGCGCGCAAATCCTGCGGCGCACATAAATAAAGAATATATTTAAAAACCATAAAAATGTAATTTATCAAATTAATAAACAAACTGTGCGCGCACATCCTGCGGGCGGTGCACATTCTAAATAAAAAAGCATGAAATTGAGTACGCCAAAGCTAATTCCGATTTATAAAACCATGCACACGCAAAACCTCAACTCCAAATCCGCCCTCCACCCCCCCAATTTCTACTATAAACGGTCAATGCAAAGCACGTCACGAATATTAAATTATGAATCCGACCAATGGGTTTCCACCGTGAGTCCTGACCGAGGCACGGCATCAAGCGATGTGAAGAGGAAGTGAAACTTTCTGACACTGACATCGAGTTGTTTGTTAGTGAGGTGGAGGTGAAGAGCGACTTTATAGGACAGCAGTGATGTCACTAATAAAGAAAATACACTGATACTCTGCCGCTGCTGCTGTGGATAACACAATGTGTGAGATCAGAAATCGCTGAACCCTCGCTTCCTCCTCATCCTTCCATTCGCATGCACAAATCGTGCAGAACCCCGCATCGGTGTCACGGCAGTATTTATCCATTTAGAGCATCGGACCGATTCCCTCACATCAGTGGATCCTTGCCTCCACTCTGGGATATTATTTGGAAAGTTTCTACATTTCTTGTTAGTGATCTCCTGTGCGCTCTATGCGCTCTGCGCTGGGTGGCTCTGCGCGCTGGGTCGCTATTACATGTGTAGCGGGTCAGTTCTTAATAAAGTTTTATACTTTTAGCAGTGTCATTTTCCCCGCTCTGGATGTGTTAATTCACCTGACAGGACGGCAACTCCTATAGGCTGCAAGGAGGCCGAGGAGTTTATTTAGGGACACCTTAGCACTCTCCCTTGTCCTCTCTCTCTCTCTCCCCACTGCCGGTCCTGTGGGTGTGTGCGGAAGTTTAGCGTGAGCGCAGCACGTGTGGTCGCAATTGTTTGTCGCAGTAAGTTGCTGGAAGTTATATAATGTTAACGGCGATCACAGAGAAAGTGTCCGCAAATTGTAACTGAAGTTTGTCCTTAGAGCCCAGCGTGAAGCTGTGTCTGTGTGCGACTGTGACGGCGTCACCGTGGATGCACGCTGTCCCTGCTTTATTTTAATGAATTAAAAGTATGAGATAAGGATGTGTTTTTATGTTTGTAAATGTTTTTAAATATTATAAATGTGTTTAAATTGTGTGACCTAACTATAACATGTTTGTTTTATAGGGCTGCCTCCAGCTAAATAGTTACGGTCACGGTTTTTTCCCACTTTAGATTTTATTTAGATTATTTGGTTTGATTATTTGTTTCTTTGTGTTTTGTTTTGTTCTATTGCAAGGTGCAATATATATGGTTGACTGGGACTGTGCAATTCAGCGGTAGTGACTTTAATGGTGGTGAATTATTGGCTCCATAAAGTAGAGGCCCTCTTTTGTCATTTTGTTGTTGTATATCGTTTGCAGTGATTTTCTTAAAGTGTGTTGTGTTTGGTTTTTAATGCATGATATTTCAGCATTGTACAATTGGGTCTGGAGCCTCTAATTTCTCTCTATTTTAAACTGTCATTTATATCAAGTCCAGGCCAGCCTTTCCAACCTTTGCACATGTCACTTTACTGTTTGAGCAGTCTGTTTTAAATCATTTGCATTTATTAAATAAATTGTATTTTGTATTGATATCTCAGCCTCCCGTCCCGTCTTATTCTGGATACTTGTTGAACCGAATTGACATTAACTGTCATCTCTGAACCATTTTTAATCACTACACATGCTTGCATTGTTACGATTCTTAAAGTGTGCTATGGTTGTTTAATGTATGATATATTAATGTAATGAACCGACTGATAACTGTCATGCTCTGAAATCTACATCAGTAATGGACAACAAAACCAGTATTAGTATTTCAGTAGCTGCATTTCATTTACCTTAATCATTCAGTATACGTTGTTCAGAATATCACATCAACACAGGGAACCAAGGTTTTGGTAAAGAGGAGTTTAATTTATAGGAACTGACTGTCATCATGCTGCTATTACCTTAAATTACATTGTACAGTATTTGGGATTATGTTGAATTTTATTTAAAACAATAATAAACAGACAAGTTAATTTACATGACAATTGTTTACAGTGCGGAAGTTACACTGTAACAGACTGCGTCACACTCGCGCTGTGGGTTTTATGCGGTGTCCTCGCCGCCGGTCTACGGGGAGTATAAAGCGAGCGCACGGACGGAAGTTGCATCCGCGCAGGACATCAGCTCCTGTGGGAACACACGAGCAAAGCGGAAGCGCATTGCTCCGCGCCCGTCAGCCCGTGATTCTGCTTTCTCCGCTGGTTGTGTATGCTCCGTTCAATGAAGGGGTTCGGGGTAAATGATGATCTTCATAGCATTTAATCATGTTCGGGGAAACACTCGGGGATATTGAAACTCCAGGAGAACCGCAGGGAACTCTAAAGTACGGGACACATATTTTAACATTTAAATATAATATGTCATTAATATCGTTTAAAATCATTTCCCAGTGTGTTTCCCCGAACTATGCCCCGAAACCATCGGTGCCGAACGCGATCGCAGCCGAAGTGAACAGCGCCACTGAGTTACATGGGTGCGGGCGTGAATGTTACGGGGTCAATTCTGAATAAAGTTTTATAGTTTTGGCAGTATTATTTTCCCCGTTCTGCTGATGTTTTAATTTACCTGACAGGACGGTGATTCCTATAGGCTGCGGGAAGTCGGCGCAGTCTATTTAGGGACACCGTAGCTCTTCCCTTCTCCCCCTCTCTTATTGTGTCCGTGACATTAAGTTAAGTTGTCTTTTCCTGTTTTAGTAATTGTTCTCAAGACAATAAGGACGGGGTGGGTCCCTGCTTTATTTGAATGAATTAAAGGTATGACATAATGATGTGTTTAATGTTTGTAAATGTTTTTGAAACATTTTGATAAACTGGTTCAAATTGTATGACCTAAATACAACATGTTTGTTTCTGTTGAGTTGTGTTGCACTATTGCTGCAGCTACCGTTGCATTCGGAGGAAAGAATAAATGATGGCGTTATCTTTAGCCGTTGTTGGCGTATTTATTAACAGGCTGCTGACACATCAGTCTCACGGTCAGAGCTACTTTAACTGACACACTAACATATAGCAGGTTGGCTCTTATAGCCTGTACCTTGGCGCCATCCTGTGGCGTAACCATATATACATATTACAATACAGCATTACATATACATCTGAGTACATAATGAATATATCTCAACACCCCCACTTGTACTCAGGTTGCTATACTTCAAGCAAAAGAAACACAGGAAAACAGAATGAATGTGAACCTCTGTCATACACATATCAATCTCCAAAAAGAGCATTTGCAAACTTCTTCAGTTTCAACTTATTTACAGGTTTGGTCATTACATCAGCAACCATGTCATCAGTAGAACAATACATCAAAATCACCCTTCCCTCAATCACAGTTGACCTGATAAAGTGGTACTTTATGTCAAAGTGTTTACACCTCTGTCTGTGTACAGGGTTTTTGGCAAGAGCTATTGTCCCCTGATTGTCCTCATGTACAATAGTTTGTGTGTAATTGTAGTTATCTATACCCCCTAGTAACTGCTCCAGGTATAGACACTCCTGTATGGTTGAAGCCAGTGCCATATATTCTGCCTCGCAGGTTGATAGCGCAACTGTGGGTTGTTTTCTAGTCTTCCACGAGACTAGAGAGCTGTTCTGACTAAGACTGACAGAGTATCCTGTGGTACTGCGTCTGTCACTTGTATCAGCCGCCCAGTCAGCATCACTGTAGGCTTGTATACCTAGCTCCTCACTGTCGTTTCTCTTAAAGCTTAACCCTTTCTCTGCAGTGCCTTTGAGATACAGTGCCTTGCATAAGTATTCACCCCCTTTGGACTTTTCTACATTTTGTCATGGTATAACCACAGATTAAAATGTATTTCATCGCGAGTTTATGTAATGGACCAACACAAAATAGTGCATCATTTGGAAGTGGGGGGAAATATTACATGGATTTCACAATTATTTACAAATAAAAATCTGAAAAGTGTTGAGTGCATATGTATTCACCCCCTTTACTGTGAAACCCCTAACAAAGATCTGGTGCGACCAATTGCATTCACAAGTCACATTTGCAAGTCACATAATTAGTAAATAGGGTCCACCTGTCTGCAATTTAATCTCAGTATAAATACACCTGTTCTGTGACGGACTCAGAGTTTGTTGGAGATCATTACTGAACAAACAGCATCATGAAGACCAAGGAGCTCACCAAACAGGTCAGGGATAAAGTTGTGGAGAAATATGAAGCAGGGTTAGGTTATACAAAAATATCCAGAGCTTTGAACATCTCTCTGAGCACCATAAAATCCATCATAAGAAAATGGAAAGAATATGGCACAACCGCAAACCTACCAAGAGGAGGCCGTCCACCCAAACTGAAGAGTCGGACAAGGAGAAAATTAATCAGAGAAGCAACCAGGAGGCCCATGGTTACTCTGGAGGAGTTGCAGAGATCCACAGCTGAGGTGGGAGAATCTGTCCACAGGACAACTATTAGTCGTCTACTCCACAAATCTGGCCTTTATGGAAGAGTGGCAAGAAGAAAGCCATTGTTGAAAGGGATCCATAAAAAATCCCGTTTGGAGTTTGCCAGAAGCCATGTGGGAGACACAGCAAACATGTGGAAGAAGGTGCTCTGGTCAGATGAGACCAAAATTGAACTTTTTGGCCTCAATGCAAAACGCTATGTGTGGCGAAAACCCAACACTGCCCATCACCCTGAGCACACCATCCCAACAGTGAAACATGGTGGTGGTAGCATCATGCTGTGGGGATGCTTCTCTTCAGCAGGTACAGGGAAACTGGTCAGAATAGAGGGAAAGATGGATGGAGCCAAATACAGGGAAATCCTTGAAGAAAATCTGATGCAGTCTGCAAAAGACTTGAGACTGGGGCGGAGGTTCATCTTCCAGCAGGACAATGACCCTAAACATACAGCCAGAGCTACAAAGGAATGGTTTGGATTAAAGAGTGTTAATGTCTTAAAATGGCCCAGTCAAAGCCCAGACCTCAATCCAATAGAGAATCTATGGCAAGACTTGAAGATTGCGGTTCACAGACGGTCTCCATCCAATCTGACTGAGCTTTATCTTTTTTGCCAAGAAGAATGGACAAACCTTTCCATCTCTAGATGTGCAAAGCTGGTAGAGACATACCCCAAAAGACTTGCAGCTGTAATTGCAGCGAAAGGGGGTTCTACGAAGTATTGACACAGGGGGGTGAATACTTATGCACCCAACAGATGTCAACTTTTTTGTTCTCATTATTGTTTGTGTCACAATAAAATTTATTTTGCACCTCCAAAGTACTATGCATGTTTTGTTGGTCAAACGGGAAAAAGTTTATTTAAGTCTATTTGAATTCCAGTTAGTAACAGTACATAATGGGAAAAAGTCCAAGGGGGGTGAATACTTATGCAAGGCACTGTACCTTAAAACATGCTTCACAGTGACCCACTGCTCCTCTGTAGGCTCAGCAAAATACTGTGATAATCTGCTCACCACAAAACTTAAATCCGGTCTGGTACAAGTAGTCAAGTATATAAGACTACCAACAGCCTCCCTGTACATCCTGACATCTTCCATCTTTACTGCATCTTCAGTATACTCTAGCTTCTGCTCACAGGGTGTTTCTCTGGTCCTACAATCTTGCATATTAAAACGCTGTAGTATCTTGTTAGTGTATCTTTCCTGTGACATCTTTACACATCCATCTGATTGACTGAAATCAATACCCAGAAAATGTTTGAGTTTGCCTAAATCTTTCATCTTAAACTTTTCTGCGAGCATCTCTTTCACCTTTTTCAGTCTTTCTTCATTGCTTGCTGCAATGATCAAGTCATCGACCCATGTGATTATGATCACCTTCCCTTCATTTGACTCTTTGGCATAAACACAGTGGTCGGCTGGGTTTTGTAATATTATGTTTTTTTTAAACCATTTCATTTATATTGCTGCCTCAACGTGATGCTGACACGGACACGTTAACTCGGGATGGGTTTTTGTAGGATTTTTATTTCAGCGAGACCTTCAGTAGGTCACCACACTTCACTCACAAGCGCTTTGTGAAAATGACGAATCTGCCACCGGCTCTGCAAATGACCCTCAACATCTGGAGAAGGTAAAGAAATCGCCAATGTCAGGCCATGTGTGTTCTGTTATTGTCCGGAGACTCCGCCCTCTGTTGCTTCCTCTTTTTGTCCCTCACCTGTTCCCGGTCATCAACCTGATTGTTTGCCTGATTTGTTCACCTGTTTCTTGTCTTTGTTCCCCCTTCTATTTAAGCCCAGTCTTCCTGTTGTCCCCTGTCGGATTGTATCGTTTGTTTGTGAGAATCTATGTAAAGATTCTGCCGTGTTTGAACCTTGTTTTACCTGGTATGGTACTAGACTCAGATTTCTGATCCTCTCTGTTTTTCCCTTTTGGAATTCTGTTTTTGAATTGGACTCTCTGTTTTTTGCACTTGTGTTTTTTGCCTTTTTGGATCCTTGTTTTTTCTATTTTTGGAAATAAATAAGTATTTTTTTGCATCTTGGTCTGCGATTTAGTCCTTACTCTGAGAAAGGAGAGGCACTGTCTAACGCCGAGTTTACCCCGGGGCGTGGAAGCGCAGTGCAGCGCCAAGGAAATCAAGCGCCTCCTATCCACCCCCTGTTAAACCTTTGTGCGGTGCACATCGGATGCGCTGCGCCGCGCTGCTTCACTCGCGCCCTGAACCAATGGTTTCGGCGTAGAGTCTATTTTTTTCACTCGCCGCGAGCGTAACGCGCCAAGAAACAAACTGAAAATGATTTTAAACGATCTGTTGTCCTAGAGTTTTAATTTCCCCAATTTTCCCAATCACATAATTAAATTCCCCCCTGCCCATCCACTACAGCTACACAAGCAGTCATATGGATACAAATAGAGGGGGGGGGCTATGAGACCATCATCATATACCCCCAAACGAGTACATTGAACGGGTTACATTCAACAGCAAGCGGAGAAAGCAGAATCGCGGGCTGACCGTCGCTGAGAAATGCACATCCGGTGTGAACAGCCACCTAAAAACGATGAAATGAACTGAACTATGAAGTAGTTCAGATTTTGAATGGTGAACTATGAACGTGAACTATTCATGTTTACTTGTATGAACTGAACTTTGAACTAGTTCATGAGAGGTGTGAACGTGCACAACACTGTTCAAATCGTAATTCACGTCGGCAGCAACGACTCCCGGCTTCGCATGTCGGAGGTCACTAAAGTTAATGTTGAGTCGGTGTGTGCTTTTGCAAAAACGATGTCGGACACAGTAATTTTCTCTGGCCCTCTACCTAACACAACAGGTGATGACATGTTGTCTTTTAACCTCTGGCTGTCGAGGTGTCCTGTAAACGGTGTGGGCTTTGTAGATGACTGGCAAACTTTTTGGAGGAAACCTGGACTTGTTAGGAGAGACGGCGTTCATCCCACTTGGGATGGAGCAGCTCTCTTATCTAGGAATATTACTCAGTCTATTACATGACAACCCAGAGTTGGGACCAGGAAGCAGAGCTGCAGTGCTAAAAACTTCTCTGCGCTCCCTCTGGGACAGTCACACAACCCCATAGAGATTGTGTCTGTCCACCGTCCGAATCCACACAATAATCTAATACAAATTAACACAACCTCTGAAACAACACAGGAAACCAAGACTTTGAAATGTGGTCTTTTAAACATTAGATCACTGTCATCAAAGGCTATTTTAGTTAATGAACTAGTCTCAGACTACAACATAGATGTATTATCCCTCACTGAGACGTGGCTGCATCCTGATGAATATGTCAGTCTAAATGAATCTACTCCCTCCAGTCATATAAATTCACAGGTTCCCAGAGAATTCGGACGAGGAGGTGGAGTTGCTGCTATTTTTAACCCCAGTCTATCAATTAATCCTAAACTAAACTATAACTCATTTGAATGTCTTGTTCTTCCACGCCAATCCAGGAAACACCAACAGCCAATCATATTTGCTGTAGTTTACCGTGCTCCGGGGGCTTAAACTGAATTATTTACGGAATTCCCCGAGTTTTTTTCAAACCTAGTCCGAAAGACCTATAACATAATTATTGTTGGTGACTTTAATATTCATGTTGACAATAATAAAGATAGCCTTAGTGTAGCATTAATTTCGATACTAGATTCAATTGGTTTCAGTCAGTGTGTACACCAACCTACTCATTGTTGTAACCACACACTTGACCTTGTATTATCATACGGTGTCGGAATTGAACATTTAACAGTACTCTGATCACCCAGGATCAGTTTACCAAAATAATCTCAGGTTCTAAACCAACAACCTGTATCTTAGACGACATTGCCCTTGCTTTCAATGAAACAGTCAGGAACTGGTGAGTGATCTTCGATCCTGATTTGTCCTTTAATTCTCACCTACAACTAATTTCTAGGACCGCCTTTTTCCACTTGCGTAATATCTAAAAAATCAGACATGTACTTCGCAAAAAGATGCAGAAAAACTAGTCCACGCCTTTGTTACATCCAGACTGGACTATTGTAATTCATAACTATCATGCTCCAGCAGTAAGTCGTTAAAAAATCTGCAGCTTGTCCAAAATGTTCTTCAATGATACTGAAACAACCCTTAAGATATAGGCTTGTGTTTATATACACGGTATATGCATATAGATCTATATATCTATATATATATCCCCTGATGCTGTCAGAACACATGAACCTGCTGAATGTTGCATCAGTAAAGATACAGACACTGATGCACATGTTTTTATCTCATTACACCAGGATCACTGGTCTTATTATAAAATCTGTACAACAGAGAACTTCTGTCTCACGTTTCTTCTTTATTCTATTCTACTTGTTTTCATGTTCATATACAGTTCTTCCGCCATCTGCAGGCAGACGTCACCACTGACTCTGATTCTTTCAGTTCATGAGGAGTTTGTTTTCAATGTGTTTCTCTATAATTTGTTTAAGTCTTGACATTTTAAGTAAAAAGCCTTGATATTATGTATATTAGGATTTGGCTCTATTTGTAACCGGTCTATCCTTTGTGGTCTACCTGCGTTGTGTGTCAGTTTGTGAAGTAGAAGACCGGGACAGGACTTGTATCACTACTGAATTTGTCTGTTATGTTGAAGCCACAGTTCATGTGATTGAACCGTTTTTTTATTTAACACAAGTACTGAGTACATTGTACAAAGACCTTTTCCTTATAAATCAAACACGACACTTTGGTGAATTAAGGTTTTCAGTCATCAAATGTTGTCTTAGACACATAATGAGATTATTGAGTCATATCTTAACAATCAATGATTGATTGGATTCAAACCAAAATGTAAAAGCCCTGTGATTAATTTCAAATTACAACAAAACATTCATCAAAGTGTTCTTGTGTGATTACAATACTGTGCGTGTTGCTGCTGGGACTTTCTATATCATATCTGCCAGTCGTGCACATTACAACAGAATTTACTGATGCAACATTCAGCAGGTTCTTGTGTTCTGACAGCATCAGGGAATATATATACATATAGATATATAGATCTATATGCATATACTGTGTGTATATACACACAAGCCACTAAATATGATTTTATTAAATATTGAAATTGAAAATCGTTATTTGTATATCCCATATTCACAAATCACAATTTGTCTCATAGGGCTTCAACATGGTCTGACATCCTCTGTCCTTAACCATCAGCAAGAGTAAGGAAAAACTACTAAAACCCTTTTACAGGGTAAAAATACGTAGAAACCTCAGAGAGAGCCACATGTGAGGGATCCCTCTCCCAGGACTGACAGAAGGGCAATAGATGTCAAGTGTACGAAAACATCATCAAGATTAAAGTTTTTAGCAGCATTAGTGAGGGTAAACATTTTGAAGGATAACTTCAAAACTATATGTCAAGCAGTCCTGCTGCAACTAAATGCTTCCTAGTTTAGAACATAGGACAAGTAACGTTCTGCCGCACTAATTAGCTCTAACTATAAGCTTTATCAAATAGGAAGGTTTTAAGCCTACTTTTAAACATACAGATGGTGTCTGCTTCCCGAACTGAAAGTGGTAGATTATTCCACAGCAGAGGGGCTTGATGGCTGAAAGCTCTGGCTCCTACTCTACTCTTTAAAACATAGTCAAATGAAGCAGCAGTTTACAGGGTGAAGGAGTGGGGAATATTAAATTAAATAATATGAATATATGTGAAGTAAGTGTATTTGTATGAGTGGGGGAGCAGAATGTATATGGTGACTGTTCAGAGGGTCAGTGTTGATTGTTCAGAAGCCTACTGGCCTGGAGGAAGAAGCTGTTTGTGTGTCTGGTAGTCCGTGCTCGGATGCTCCGGTAACGTCTGCCAGACAGCAGCAGTGTGAGAAGTCCACAGCCTGTGTGGCTCTGGTCCTTGATGATCTTCAGTGCTCTTCTCAGGCATCTTGTGCTGTAGATGCCTTGCACGGAAGGGAGATGGCAGCCGATGATACCAGGTCAGGTCATCTGTGATGAACACACCGAGGAGCTCACCACCTGGGGTCTGCTCGTCAGGAAGTCCAAGATCCAGTTACACAGGGGGGTTTTAAGACCCAGGCTCCTGAGCTTGGGGACGAGCTTAGCAGGCACAATTGTGTTGAATGCGGAGCTGTAGTCCACGAACATGATCCTCACATATGTGTTGGCCTTCTTCAGGTGGGAGAGGGTGGTGTGTGTTGTCGGGGCGATGGCATCGTCCGTGGATCGGTTTGGGCGGTGAGCAGATGTGGCTTTTGACCAGCCGCTCGAAGCACTTCATGATGGTGGAGGTCAGTGCTACAGGGCGGTAGTCGTTTAAGCAGGTGATGGATGATTTCTTAGGTATGGGGATGATGGTGGCCTGCTTGAAGCAGGAGGGGACTGTCGAGAGATTTAGGGAGAGGTTGAATATGGAGGTGAAGACCTCCGTTAGCTGGTAATAGAGCAGTAATGCTGGTTATGATTTATGACTTTTAATCATAATACTTAATTAGGTGGATTTTATGCTCGCCACAATAGAGCCACCTCCTCGTGTCATAACTAAACTGCAAATTATATTATTTCTATGGTCAGAATCTTGGTCATGTCATTTATTTGTATCAATATATACATTTATTTAGTCAATAAAGTAACATTTTAGTTTTGAGAGCTCAAGATGATCTCTAAACTTATTTTGAGACTGACCAGTGATCCAAAACTCAAAGACGAATCATTTAGAAAATAAACAGACATTAAGAGGAGATCAGGAATTCTTCACTTTTCAATATTCTAACGAAATGCTTGATTGATAATTTAATCAACAAGCTTTTGCTTCTGGATTTTCTAAATGATTATTTTGTCTCCCAAGCCAGCAGTTCAGAGCAAGCTGGAAAGAAAACAAAAGATCACAGACAATTCATCTACACATGTAAAAGATAAGACTGGCAAATTAAAAAATATTAATATCTGACATGGGAAAAATTGTATTTCACATTAGTGAGTCATGAAATTGGATTTTATTCTGAAAGCATCATCAGTCAGAAACTTCAACAGTGGTCAAAATCAGTTTTGGATTTTCCTTCTTTTGGCCACTAGGGGGTAGGCATGTTCCATCATAATCTGGTAATTTTGTGAAAAGGAGTTTCCAACAGAACCCTCTATTCCTCTCTTTTCTTTTTCTGTTCAGTGCTTTTTGAACATGAGAAAACTTTCACAGGTGGGTGTTGGATTACAGAAACTGTATTTTAGAAATGTTTAACACTTTACTCTCTCCTTTTGGTCATTTGACCTATCTATCAGATTCTAAATCTTAGAATAAGATATATTAAAAAATAAAGTTTCCTTCACAGTGTTTTTCTTCTATACATTGTAATTATTCTGTCTAACTTCAGTACATTTGACCTCCAGTCGCTGCAGCAGTCACATGTATTGATCTGGACCTCAGATATATCTTATCTCCACAGAGCTGCAGCTGTGATCAGTCCCTTCAAACAAACACACTTTAAACAGCCTGATTGGCCTCTGCTCAATAAAACCCTGTGTGTGAAACCTGTGGAGCAAGTGGACTTTCCCTTTCAAACACGAGTCTGAATTTTGATGGGTTGACAGGGACAATTTATATAATTTACGAGACTTAGCCTGGAATAACTGAAATATCACCTGTTTAAATAAAGCAGAGACAAAATGCAGACATTAATGTAAATCATCTCTGAAATGCCAAAAGAGACAAGTGGTGATCCGACAGAGGGATAGAGAATTGAAAAATAAGATGACAACTGCAACAAGCATGTAAACTAGATTCAAACTGGCAAAATAAGATGAAAGCACAGCTTCTATGAGAGAGCCACTGCTTTCCCCCTCACTGTAGAGACTGAATCAAAGCAGCCTTAGACAAATCCTCCTTCTGTCTGTAGGCCCAAGTGCTTTGTGTTCTATTAAAGCCCATGGAAATCTACACTCTGTACGTTGTTTGATGTTGCCAACTTGTCATCTCTGTATCTCCGCAGACTTCACACATGGGCTGTTTTCTATATATAAAACTCTGTCCGAGTTGTTTCCTCTTTACCTGTGTACAATATGTAAGGGGGGGGGGGGGGGGTGTACCACCACTCGAGGGCTGGTGATAAGATAACTGGAAAGTTTTCACATTACAACGTGATCATATTTCACGTTATGATGATCCGTAACACGTTAATTATGCTCAGAAGATTGCATGTGTGTTGTGTATGTTTTGTATGACCGCTGTATGTGTGTGTTCGTATTCTGTCTGTTGTAACAATGTGTTACTGCCTTCTTGGCCACATCTGTCTTGTGAGAGATTTAACTCAATGAGATCTTTACCTGGTTACAGAATGTCCATGGAGTTAACTATTCTAATGTTCAAAGTTTTTTTCATAAACCAAACTAATGATGCTCTGCCATGGCAGCACATTCAAGTTACTTTAGTTCATCGTAACACTTACAAGCCTTCTTTTGTAAAAGCTTCTCATTAATTAAGTCTAATTGGCTCCTGTATATCAAACATGTTTTTTTTTTTTTGTTTTTTTTTTTTTACTGAATTCTCATTTAGATTTGATGTTCAGTTCAGGAAGTACTTTTGTCAAATGTTGTCCCAGAAATTCTCCAGTCATCTGTGCTTATCATTGATTATTGGGAAAAGGGGAAATGTATAAGTTGTATTTCCCACATGTGTTTTAATTGAAATGTGAGGGCAGCTGCATGCAAGACATTAAAACACCCAAATAAAATTTAAAACATTTTATTCATTAGTCGACAACATATTATAAACCCCTAACAGAGTAAAGACTTGTTCAGGGCATGATGTCACCCAGTGTACATTATACAGAGTAGGAGCAGGGGTTGCAGTAGGGGGTTTCTGTCCATTTACAAATATCTCTGTATAAGTTTTATAAGTGTATGAGTTGTATTTCCCACATGAGTTTTCATTAAAAACTTAGTGGGGGTGGAGCCTGCCCTCTTCCGTGCATCCACTGTGTCCTTCAACAAAAGGGAGAGCCTTGGTGCCCTCTTCCCTTCCTCTGCGATGAACCTCAGCTGGTTATAGTAGGAGTCCAGAGACGTGACCACCTCCAGGTCCTGCTAGATGAGCTGGAGGAGCTCACAGAGGCTCTCCAGAGATGGCCCGTCTCCGTTCTGCAGCAGCCTCCTGATGCAGCAGTACATGGCTTTCTCCTCCAGAACCTTTGAGAGGAACAGCTCCCCAATAAACTTGATGCTATTGAGGAGGCGTCCGGAAGGTTTTGCGTTGAGTTGCTCTTCCCTCAGCCGGTCGATGACCCTCACGTCCCTGACTGGCTCCAGGCAGGACCCACTCTTCCGATAAATGCCCTCCCTTTCAAAGTTCTTCCTGAACTCTGCCTGGCAGTGTTTGACCAGCAGAGACCTGAAGGAGACGCTGGCTGACCAGTCGGACAAGGATTGGACCTCCACCTGAAGAGGAGAAAACCATAAGGAAATATTAACATTAATGCTACTCACATACATACATAGTGATCAGTGTGTTCTGATTTGAGGATTAAATCAGCACACAAATGAATGAAAATAAGTGAACTCATTATTTGAATAAGACAACATGGGTCAAAAGTGACCCAACTCAGTATTTATTATTTATATCTTTGCAGTAAATTATTTCCGTCATTTAGTATTTCAGGTATTTTTCAAATAACTGTTTTTTTCACTTCCCTTCTAATTCACAACATGGGTCAAAAATGTTGTATTGTAAAATACATTCTTATTAAGTCTTATTTACAATCTATTACTAGTGAGAAAGATAATTTATAATTTACCCAAGGGGTTTGCATAGCTTGTTTATCAAAAGGCTAAATTAAGGTTACAACCTGCATACAAAAGATAAGCTGTCCAACTAATTAAGAAACAGGATAAAGTAGCTTCCAACGCAACATGGCGCCGTACTAACGGGTGCCTGTCGTAGCAGCTCCTGGTACTACTGTCGGTTTTTTTGTGTTTTTATAACGTTTGCGATTTGTTTTTTATATTTATTTTTGCACTGCTCTGTGCATCTCCGTCCCGCACAATGACGAGATGCTTTTGAAATTTATTGGACACTTTTTATAACTTTTAACCGCACTTCGGTCTCTTCGGATCACTGGGAGAATGCCTGCAACACACGCCGGCATTGTTTACACCCGCGACCAGCTGATCGCCCTGAGGCACACTACCCTCTTGGCCGGAGAGAGACCCACCATCCCGGAGGAACTAAAGAGGAGACGGCGGGGCTGCAGAGCGGGGCTTAAACGGAGGAAGGAGAAGAGGAAGTTTAAGCCCTTCATCCCTGCAGTAATCACTGGAAACGTGAGGTCGCTGGCAAATAAAGTGGACGAACTGGAAGCGCTCATCAGGACACAGAGGGAGTACAGGGAGTCCAGTATTGTGTGTCTCACGGAAACGTGGTTGCACGAGCAGATACCGGACTCCAACGTCACCATTCCTGGCTTCCAGACGGTTCGAGCCGACAGAGACACCATCGCGACCGGCAAGAAGAAAGGAGGGGGACTCGCCGTGCTCGTGAACAACAGGTGGTGTCACCCCGGGCACGTCACCGTTAAACATCGTGTCTGCAGCCCGGACATCGAGCTCGTCGCCGTCGGACTTCGTCCATATTATTTGCCGAGGGAGTTTACCAGTGTTTTCGCCATCAATGTTTACATTCCTCCATCTGGGAACGCAGAAGCAGCGTGTGACGTCATCCACACTGTGACTGCAGGATTACAGACACAACACCCCGGGGCCTTCATCATCATCACAGGTGACTTTAAACATGCTTCCCTCTCATCCACACTCCCAACCTTCTTCCAGTTTGTAAAATGTGCCACCCGGGAAAATAAGACTTTGGACCTATATGCAAATGTTAAGGATGCATACAGCTCCACTGCCCTGCCACCACTGGGCAGGTCAGACCACAACCTAGTCCTGCTCTCACCATCTTACAAGCCTGTGATTCAGCAGCACCCAGTCACAGTGAGGACAGTGAGGAAATGGTCTCATGAGGCCATGGAAACACTGCGTGGGGCCCTGGAGGCCACAGACTGGGATGCTCTGTATGAGCCACATGGTGAGGACATTGATGGCCTGACTGACTGTGTCTCTGAGTACATTGGGTTCTGCATCGATAACACCATCCCCACTAAAGAGGTCCGCTGTTACCCAAATAACAAGCCGTGGGTTACAAGCGACCTGAAGGCCCTTCTCAATGAGAAGAAGAGGGCCTTTAGATCACGGGACAGAGCAGAACTCAAACGGGTTCAAAGGGAGCTCAAGCGCAGCATCAGGGAGAGCAAGGACAACTTCAGAAGAAAACTGGAGCACAAACTGGAGGAAAACAACACCAGGGACGTCTGGAGTGGTATGAAGGAGATCACTGGTTTCAAGAGGAGAGATGGGGGAGCAGCTGGGGATGAACGACGTGCGAATGAGCTGAACACGTTCTTCAATAGGTTCAACTCCAACCCCCCAGCCCCCAGCGGACCATCCACTGCCTCCACTGACTCTACGACTGCCTCTACTGCGTCTCTGAGCAACAACCCCCCACCTCCCCCCACCACCCCAGTCACCATCTCCCCCCACCCCCCCGCTGGCCTTTACCACAGACCTTCTCACACCTCCCACCCCCAGGACATCCTCACATCCCCCACAGCCCCCCACCACCTCCTGCAACACAAACATCTCTGCACCACCCTCAAACCCATCGCTGACATCCCCCACCCCCCAGTCTGGACTCCACATCACAGCCAGCCAGGTGAGGAGAGAGCTGGAGAGGCTCAAACCGAGGAAAGCTGCGGGGCCGGACCGCATCAGCCCTCGTTTGCTGAAGGCCTGTTCCAGCCAGCTCTGTGGAGTTCTCCAGCACCTCTTCAACCTGAGCCTACACCTTCAGAGAGTGCCAGTGCTCTGGAAAACATCCTGCCTGGTCCCAGTGCCCAAAAAAGGACGTCCTGCTGCACTGGAGGACTACAGGCCGGTGGCACTGACCTCTCACATCATGAAGGTCATGGAAAGACTGGTCCTGGCCCACCTCAGACCGCTGGTGTGCCCATCACAAGACCCCCTGCAGTTTGCATATCAGCCCCATGTTGGGGTTGATGATGCAATCATCTACCTGCTGCAGAAGGCTTACTCCTCCCTGGACAGACCCAACACCTCAGTCCGGATCATGTTTTTCGACTTCTCCAGCGCCTTCAATACCATCCAGCCCACTGCTGAAGGCCAAACTGGAGGGCACGCAGGTGAGTGCTCCCCTCATCGCTTGGGTCGATGACTATCTGACGGGCAGACCACAGTTTGTGAGATTACAGAACTGTGTGTCTGATCATCTGATCAGTAACATCGGGGCCCCCCAGGGAACTGTGCTGTCCCCCTTCCTCTTCACCACATACACTGCTGACTTTAAGCACTGCACAGAGACGTGTCATCTGCAGAAGTTCTCTGATGACACGGCCATTGTGGGGTGTGTTGAGGGCGGAGGGGAGGCTGAGTACAGGGACCTGGTTGACCGCTTTGTGAAGTGGTGTGGGGAGAACCGCATGCAGCTCAACGTGGCGAAGACGAGGGAGATGGTGGTGGATTTCAGGAGGACCAAGCCCCTGCCCTCTCCTGTCTGCATCGGTGGGACGGCTGTGGAGGTGGTCCCTGCTTACAAGTACCTGGGTGTCACACTAGACCAGGGGTTTTCAAATTGGGTGAATGTGAGCCTCCCCTTAGAGTAGGTAAGGACAGCCGAGCCTCCCCTCCAAAAAAATGAATCCCGTCCGCCTGACCTAACCCACACACGCCTCTTCAGTAAATGACATCTTTTGTGTGTTCCAGGCAATGATGATTTTCAATAACTAATCAAATGTAATGTTGAAGACATTTTATTTCCACAACTTTTTTAAAAGTGCATTCATAAACGATTCTTTGCAACAGCAAATCATTTCCAACTTCATGCAGGCCTAATTGAGGCTACTTTTAAAATTAGGCCTATCCACAAGTCAACAAAACATGCTTAACATGTGTAATCGGCGCCAAAGCTACAACCAACGACATCCGACGGCTGATCGGTGCTGTGTGACCGGGCTTTAAGCGCACATTTGAAGGAGATGCACATCGTCTCGAAAAGAATCTGCACAATGGACAACTCTCTGATCAATGAACGACAACGGCATATTATCAGATCGAACAGATTCACATATTTTCATGAAATTTGTTAACGATTTCAGCCACGTACAACCTCAAATTTAAACAACAAACAAAATGCGTCAAATTCACATCATTTGCGCTACGAGCGGCATCAACCCTATGGCCCACCCAATTCATGGATTCAAGACAACACAACATTGACTTTCAATTGAATCGTCCATATCAGTGGGAACAATGAGGCCTCGCTTTTGATGCACAGAGGTGTTCGATGCGGGGCTGCAGTGCAGAGAGAAATATACACAAGTCGTCCTCCACCTGCAGCCTTGATCTGTATTTGTTTTTAATCACGGTCAGTGTGGAAAACCCACACACACACAAGTACGTGGAGGTAAAGGGGATTAAGACTTCCATAGCCCTATTGGAGATCTGGGGGAACTCGCTCTCCACAGACAACCAGAAACGCATTCAAGATCATTTTTCCTACGTTTTTTGCTGGGTCCTGTCTCCTCCCTTAATGCTGACTCCTGTTGACTTGGGACAGGGAAACGATGCATTTTAAAACTAATACACGCACGCACAATTATCGATATCACTAGAGCTGCATACAGATGTGTATTTTGTTTTTGCGAGTGTCTCGTGTCGCGCCTCCCCTTTGGCTCTTTGGCGCCCCCCAGGGGAGGCGCGCCTCACCTATTGAAAACCACTGCACTAGACAATAAACTGGACTGGTCCACCAACACAGAGGCCGTCTACAAGAAGGGCCTGAGCCGGCTTTATTTCCTGAGGAGGCTCAGGTCCTTCAACGTCTGCAACAAGATGCTGCAGATGTTTTATAAGTCTGTTGTGGCGAGCACCATCTTCTTTGCTGTGGTGTCCTGGGGTGCGGGCATCAAGGCTAAGGACGCCAACAAACTGAAAAAACTGATTAGGAAGGCAGAGTCTGTGGTTGGCTCTAAGCTTGTCACCCTGGAGGAGGTGGTGGAGGACAGGATGCTGGCAAAACTGCTGGCAATCATGGACAATCCCTCTCACCCCCTCCACAAAACACTAGACAAGCTAAGGAGCAGCTTCAGCCACAGACTCATTCAACCCCGCTGCTCTAAGGAACGATACAGGAAATCGTTCCTCCCAACCGCAATAAGACTATACAACTCATCTACCTCTGTCAGAGCCACCATCACAGAACTGCACTAAATATACCTGTCTCAATTCATCATTTTATACAATAATATTGTCTTTTGCACACTCTGTCTACATATTCTTACACTCACAGTATATTATATTATCTATTGTATCGCCAAATACTTATATTTATACCCGTACTATATATCATATATTATATCATACTCTTTGTATATTCTTTGTATATATAAGTCTATATACACATATTTTATTTATACATGTGTACATGTTATTAATATTATATTTTACTATTATTATTATTATATATACTGTTGCTGCTATTATTACTATATACTGCTATTATATTGGTATAATTACTATCATATATAAATATATATTATATACTATATATACTGTACTATTTTTGATATACTGTCTAACAATAACATTACCATCATATCATCAGTACTATTACCATCATCTGCCACTGC
This sequence comes from Pleuronectes platessa, assembly GCF_947347685.1. Taxonomy (NCBI): domain Eukaryota; kingdom Metazoa; phylum Chordata; class Actinopteri; order Pleuronectiformes; family Pleuronectidae; genus Pleuronectes; species Pleuronectes platessa. Next base: position 300,817 of record NW_026519049.1, on the reverse strand, counting down.
ACCTTATCTACCTATTTTATCTTGTGTTTCTGTTTTTATTCTTTCTACCGCAATATTTTATATTTTATATTTTATTCTATTGTATTGTATTTTATTGTATTCAAATGTACCGGCTGCTATGACGACTTAATTTCCCCTCGGGATGAATAAAGTAATCTATCTATCTATCTATCTATCTATCTAGATGCATCACTTACTGTTGAGAGGTGCTGGCACAGCTCGGCGAAGACTGCAGCAGAGTGTGGCTTCTGCACGGCCCTCTTGAAAACGAGCTCAACCATTTCCTGCAACTGCTCCGCTATGGAGCCAGAACAGTCTCAAAAGGATTAAATGCACACAGAAATGAATACATGCGCAAAAAAGATCCACAAATACATTTTCAACGCCGCTGGCTCAACACACTTGTCACACTAATCAGCGGCGTTGTCCGGCTGACTGTGGCTGGTTAGAGCACTTCATGTGTGTACGGTCACATACGGTTATAACGAACTTTGATAACGGGGATAGCGGGCTAGCCACCATGCTAACTGCGGTGGGAACAGCGCCAAAACCCGCTGACTTAATCCCAAGGCTCTCATGACACTGTTTCTCAAACACCGTCAGGTTAGAAGCAAACACTTGGTAGTAGTTAGTATCGGGTGTCCGTGCTGACTGTGTGTGGAAGCTGGGGGGGAAGCTAGCTGCCTCCGTGTAGCTTCAAGCTGTTGCAGCTGTTGAATTAGCAACGCAGTTTGGAAACAAGACCGGGGAACCGCTGCGTTAAGACACGATAACAAGCACTTTGACCCGCTGGGTGTCACTTTATTTCAGCAAAACTGTTGCGTCATCAACAGCCCTTTTCTGTTGTCATCGTTCACTGTGTGTGAGGAGCCGGGGATCAGCGTCTACTAATTCTATGTCTATTGGCTGGCGGGCTAAAAACCTCCAGGCTGCCTGCGGGCGTTTTAATGACGTCGTGTAATGGCACTCACGTGATTGGCTGTACAGGAGTGAGACATCTGATTGGCTACAGACGATCCCCTCTTAGAAAAAATGCATTCGTGAAACAGAGTCGCGTCAGGGGAGTCTCAAAAGTCTCACACACAAATGCAGCGAGGTTTACAAATTAAAAGCACTTTGTAAATGCAGGTCCAACAGTTTATATATGAATGTAACAAGCTCCAAATATGTATTTGATGTAGATTGCAAATACTTTTACATGCATATATTTGTGAATTTTTTTTCTATTTGTGTGTGCATCGGAAATATGTTTATGAATCTTATATTTTACATGTGAATTTTTTTTACTTATATATGGAATGAAACATTTGTGTGTGCATTGAAAATGTATTTGTGGATCTTTTTTGTGCATGTATTCATTTCTGTGTGCATTTAATCCTTTTGAGACTGTTCTGGCTCCATACTCCTCACCGTCCAACTCCTCGTGACTCAGATCCGTCATGAAAGCTTGAAAGTTTTCGGTGAAGCAGCTGACGGACTTCTTCCTCATCTCTCCCAGCAGAAGAGGAGCTGGCTTGCAAGTTAATTCCACGCTTTTATTTTGTTTTGGGATCATGTTGATTCCAATAAATCGAAGTTGTCTTCAAGGCAAATCCAAAGAAACAAGTTCCGGTGCAAGAAACAAGTTCAGGAGCAAGAAACAAGTTCAGGAGCAAGAAACAAGTTCAGGAGCAGGAAACAAGTTCCGGTGCAACCAGCCAATAGTGAGAAGACAACTGAGTGAAAAATGAAAACTGACGTTTAAGTAACGACAGACTTCAAAGGTATAAGGCTGTTGCCTTGGTGACCTGCAGTGACATACGTCAAAGGAACAAAGCCTGATAACGTAAAAAATAATAATACAGAAAATGCTTCTTTTTTTTTAAATGTAAAAGAAGTTTCATTAAATTCAAACTTAATAACGGTTTGAGTGAAAAATCCTAGAAGACGTTTCTGAAACTTAAAAAATAAATTATATTCAGAAGTGTTACAAAAAGGCTATCATACGCTAATAAGGAATGATAATGAGCTCTTTAAGGTATGAAAAAAACTGCGCGCGCACATCCTGCGGCGCACATAAATAAAAAATAAATACAATTAAATCAAATTAATAAAAAAACTGTGCGCGCACATCCTGCGGCGCACATAAATAAAAAATATATTTAAAAATAAAACATAAAAAATAAAAACAATTGTATCAAATTAATAAAAAAAGTGTGCACATTCTAAATAAAAAAGCATGAAATGGCGTACGCCAAAGCTAATTCCGATTTACAAAACCATGCGCACGCAAAACCTCAACTCCAAATCCGCCCTCCACAGCCCCAATTTCTACTATAAATGGTCAATGCAAAGCACGTCACGAATATTAAATTATGAATCCGACCAATGGGTTTCCACCGTGAGTCCTGACCGAGGCACGGCATCAAGCTATGTGAAGAGGAAGTGAAACTTTCTGACACTGACATCGAGTTGTTTGTTAGTGAGGTGGAGGTGAAGAGCGACTTTATGGGACAGCAGTGATGTCACTAATAAAGAAAATACACTGATACTCTGCCGCTGCTGCTGTGTATAACACAATGTGGGAGATCAGAAATCGCTGAACCCTCGCTTCCTCCTCCTCATCCTTCCATTCGCATGCACAAATCGTGCAGAACCCCGCATCGGTGTCACGGCAGTATTTATCCATTTAGAGCATCGGACCGATTCCCTCACATCAGTGGATCCTTGCCTCCACTCTGGGATATTATTTGGAAAGTTTCTACATTTCTTGTTAGTCATCTCCTGTGCGCTCTATGCGCTCTGCGCTGGGTGGCTCTGCGCGCTGGGTCGCTATTACATGTGTAGCGGGTCAGTTCTTAATAAAGTTTTATACTTTTAGCAGTGTCATTTTCCCCGCTCTGGATGTGTTAATTCACCTGACAGGACGGCAACTCCTATAGGCTGCAAGGAGGCCGAGGAGTTTATTTAGGGACACCTTAGCACTCTCCCTTGTCCTCTCTCTCTCTCTCCCCACTGCCGGTCCTGTGGGTGTGTGCGGAAGTTTAGCGTGAGCGCAGCACGTGTGGTCGCAATTGTTTGTCGCAGTAAGTTGCTGGAAGTTATATAATGTTAACGGCGATCACAGAGAAAGTGTCCGCAAATTGTAACTGAAGTTTGTCCTTAGAGCCCAGCGTGAAGCTGTGTCTGTGTGCGACTGTGACGGCGTCACCGTGGATGCACGCTGTCCCTGCTTTATTTTAATGAATTAAAAGTATGAGATAAGGATGTGTTTTTGTGTTTGTAAATGTTTTTAAATATTATAAATGTGTTTAAATTGTGTGACCTAACTATAACATGTTTGTTTTATAGGGCTGCCTCCAGCTAAATAGTTACGGTCACGGTTTTTTCCCACTTTAGATTTTATTTAGATTATTTGGTTTGATTATTTGTTTCTTTGTGTTTTGTTTTGTTCTATTGCAAGGTGCAATATATATGGTTGACTGGGACTGTGCAATTCAGCGGTAGTGACTTTAATGGTGGTGAATTATTGGCTCCATAAAGTAGAGGCCCTCTTTTGTCATTTTGTTGTTGTATATCGTTTGCAGTGATTTTCTTAAAGTGTGTTGTGTTTGGTTTTTAATGCATGATATTTCAGCATTGTACAATTGGGTCTGGAGCCTCTAATTTCTCTCTATTTTAAACTGTCATTTATATCAAGTCCAGGCCAGCCTTTCCAACCTTTGCACATGTCACTTTACTGTTTGAGCAGTCTGTTTTAAATCATTTGCATTTATTAAATAAATTGTATTTTGTATTGATATCTCAGCCTCCCGTCCCGTCTTATTCTGGATACTTGTTGAACCGAATTGACATTAACTGTCATCTCTGAACCATTTTTAATCACTACACATGCTTGCATTGTTACGATTCTTAAAGTGTGCTATGGTTGTTTAATGTATGATATATTAATGTAATGAACCGACTGATAACTGTCATGCTCTGAAATCTACATCAGTAATGGACAACAAAACCAGTATTAGTATTTCAGTAGCTGCATTTCATTTACCGTAATCATTCAGTATACGTTGTTCAGAATATCACATCAACACAGGGAACCAAGGTTTTGGTAAAGAGGAGTTTAATTTATAGGAACTGACTGTCATCATGCTGCTATTACCTTAAATTACATTGTACAGTATTTGGGATTATGTTGAATTTTATTTAAAACAATAATAAACAGACAAGTTAATTTACATGACAATTGTTTACAGTGCGGAAGTTACACTGTAACAGACTGCGTCACACTCGCGCTGTGGGTTTTATGCGGTGTCCTCGCCGCCGGTCTACGGGGAGTATAAAGCGAGCGCACGGACGGAAGTTGCATCCGCGCAGGACATCAGCTCCTGTGGGAACACACGAGCAAAGCGGAAGCGCATTGCTCCGCGCCCGTCAGCCCGTGATTCTGCTTTCTCCGCTGGTTGTGTATGCTCCGTTCAATGAAGGGGTTCGGGGTAAATGATGATCTTCATAGCATTTAATCATGTTCGGGGAAACACTCGGGGATATTGAAACTCCAGGAGAACCGCAGGGAACTCTAAAGTACGGGACACATATTTTAACATTTAAATATAATATGTCATTAATATCGTTTAAAATCATTTCCCAGTGTGTTTCCCCGAACTATGCCCCGAAACCATCGGTGCCGAACGCGATCGCAGCCGAAGTGAACAGCGCCACTGAGTTACATGGGGGCGGGCGTGAATGTTACGGGGTCAATTCTGAATAAAGTTTTATAGTTTTGGCAGTATTATTTTCCCCGTTCTGCTGATGTTTTAATTTACCTGACAGGACGGTGATTCCTATAGGCTGCGGGAAGTCGGCGCAGTCTATTTAGGGACACCGTAGCTCTTCCCTTCTCCCCCTCTCTTATTGTGTCCGTGACATTAAGTTAAGTTGTCTTTTCCTGTTTTAGTAATTGTTCTCAAGACAATAAGGACGGGGTGGGTCCCTGCTTTATTTGAATGAATTAAAGGTATGACATAATGATGTGTTTAATGTTTGTAAATGTTTTTGAAACATTTTGATAAACTGGTTCAAATTGTATGACCTAAATACAACATGTTTGTTTCTGTTGAGTTGTGTTGCACTATTGCTGCAGCTACCGTTGCATTCGGAGGAAAGAATAAATGATGGCGTTATCTTTAGCCGTTGTTGGCGTATTTATTAACAGGCTGCTGACACATCAGTCTCACGGTCAGAGCTACTTTAACTGACACACTAACATATAGCAGGTTGGCTCTTATAGCCTGTACCTTGGCGCCATCCTGTGGCGTAACCATATATACATATTACAATACAGCATTACATATACATCTGAGTACATAATGAATATATCTCAACACCCCCACTTGTACTCAGGTTGCTATACTTCAAGCAAAAGAAACACAGGAAAACAGAATGAATGTGAACCTCTGTCATACACATATCAATCTCCAAAAAGAGCATTTGCAAACTTCTTCAGTTTCAACTTATTTACAGGTTTGGTCATTACATCAGCAACCATGTCATCAGTAGAACAATACATCAAAATCACCCTTCCCTCAATCACAGTTGACCTGATAAAGTGGTACTTTATGTCAAAGTGTTTACACCTCTGTCTGTGTACAGGGTTTTTGGCAAGAGCTATTGTCCCCTGATTGTCCTCATGTACAATAGTTTGTGTGTAATTGTAGTTATCTATACCCCCTAGTAACTGCTCCAGGTATAGACACTCCTGTATGGTTGAAGCCAGTGCCATATATTCTGCCTCGCAGGTTGATAGCGCAACTGTGGGTTGTTTTCTAGTCTTCCACGAGACTAGAGAGCTGTTCTGACTAAGACTGACAGAGTATCCTGTGGTACTGCGTCTGTCACTTGTATCAGCCGCCCAGTCAGCATCACTGTAGGCTTGTATACCTAGCTCCTCACTGTCGTTTCTCTTAAAGCTTAACCCTTTCTCTGCAGTGCCTTTGAGATACAGTGCCTTGCATAAGTATTCACCCCCTTTGGACTTTTCTACATTTTGTCATGGTATAACCACAGATTAAAATGTATTTCATCGCGAGTTTATGTAATGGACCAACACAAAATAGTGCATCATTTGGAAGTGGGGGGAAATATTACATGGATTTCACAATTATTTACAAATAAAAATCTGAAAAGTGTTGAGTGCATATGTATTCACCCCCTTTACTGTGAAACCCCTAACAAAGATCTGGTGCGACCAATTGCATTCACAAGTCACATTTGCAAGTCACATAATTAGTAAATAGGGTCCACCTGTCTGCAATTTAATCTCAGTATAAATACACCTGTTCTGTGACGGACTCAGAGTTTGTTGGAGATCATTACTGAACAAACAGCATCATGAAGACCAAGGAGCTCACCAAACAGGTCAGGGATAAAGTTGTGGAGAAATATGAAGCAGGGTTAGGTTATACAAAAATATCCAGAGCTTTGAACATCTCTCTGAGCACCATAAAATCCATCATAAGAAAATGGAAAGAATATGGCACAACCGCAAACCTACCAAGAGGAGGCCGTCCACCCAAACTGAAGAGTCGGACAAGGAGAAAATTAATCAGAGAAGCAACCAGGAGGCCCATGGTTACTCTGGAGGAGTTGCAGAGATCCACAGCTGAGGTGGGAGAATCTGTCCACAGGACAACTATTAGTCGTCTACTCCACAAATCTGGCCTTTATGGAAGAGTGGCAAGAAGAAAGCCATTGTTGAAAGGGATCCATAAAAAATCCCGTTTGGAGTTTGCCAGAAGCCATGTGGGAGACACAGCAAACATGTGGAAGAAGGTGCTCTGGTCAGATGAGACCAAAATTGAACTTTTTGGCCTCAATGCAAAACGCTATGTGTGGCGAAAACCCAACACTGCCCATCACCCTGAGCACACCATCCCAACAGTGAAACATGGTGGTGGTAGCATCATGCTGTGGGGATGCTTCTCTTCAGCAGGTACAGGGAAACTGGTCAGAATAGAGGGAAAGATGGATGGAGCCAAATACAGGGAAATCCTTGAAGAAAATCTGATGCAGTCTGCAAAAGACTTGAGACTGGGGCGGAGGTTAATCTTCCAGCAGGACAATGACCCTAAACATACAGCCAGAGCTACAAAGGAATGGTTTGGATTAAAGAATGTTAATGTCTTAAAATGGCCCAGTCAAAGCCCAGACCTCAATCCAATAGAGAATCTATGGCAAGACTTGAAGATTGCGGTTCACAGACGGTCTCCATCCAATCTGACTGAGCTTTATCTTTTTTGCCAAGAAGAATGGACAAACCTTTCCATCTCTAGATGTGCAAAGCTGGTAGAGACATACCCCAAAAGACTTGCAGCTGTAATTGCAGCGAAAGGGGGTTCTACGAAGTATTGACACAGGGGGGTGAATACTTATGCACCCAACAGATGTCAACTTTTTTGTTCTCATTATTGTTTGTGTCACAATAAAATTTATTTTGCACCTCCAAAGTACTATGCATGTTTTGTTGGTCAAACGGGAAAAAGTTTATTTAAGTCTATTTGAATTCCAGTTAGTAACAGTACATAATGGGAAAAAGTCCAAGGGGGGTGAATACTTATGCAAGGCACTGTACCTTAAAACATGCTTCACAGTGACCCACTGCTCCTCTGTAGGCTCAGCAAAATACTGTGATAATCTGCTCACCACAAAACTTAAATCCGGTCTGGTACAAGTAGTCAAGTATATAAGACTACCAACAGCCTCCCTGTACATCCTGACATCTTCCATCTTTACTGCATCTTCAGTATACTCTAGCTTCTGCTCACAGGGTGTTTCTCTGGTCCTACAATCTTGCATATTAAAACGCTGTAGTATCTTGTTAGTGTATCTTTCCTGTGACATCTTTACACATCCATCTGATTGACTGAAATCAATACCCAGAAAATGTTTGAGTTTGCCTAAATCTTTCATCTTAAACTTTTCTGCGAGCATCTCTTTCACCTTTTTCAGTCTTTCTTCATTGCTTGCTGCAATGATCAAGTCATCGACCCATGTGATTATGATCACCTTCCCTTCATTTGACTCTTTGGCATAAACACAGTGGTCGGCTGGGTTTTGTAATATTATGTTTTTTTTAAACCATTTCATTTATATTGCTGCCTCAACGTGATGCTGACACGGACACGTTAACTCGGGATGGGTTTTTGTAGGATTTTTATTTCAGCGAGACCTTCAGTAGATCACCACACTTCACTCACAAGCGCTTTGTGAAAATGACGAATCTGCCACCGGCTCTGCAAATGACCCTCAACATCTGGAGAAGGTAAAGAAATCGCCAATGTCAGGCCATGTGTGTTCTGTTATTGTCCGGAGACTCCGCCCTCTGTTGCTTCCTCTTTTTGTCCCTCACCTGTTCCCGGTCATCAACCTGATTGTTTGCCTGATTTGTTCACCTGTTTCTTGTCTTTGTTCCCCCTTCTATTTAAGCCCAGTCTTCCTGTTGTCCCCTGTCGGATTGTATCGTTTGTTTGTGAGAATCTATGTAAAGATTCTGCCGTGTTTGAACCTTGTTTTACCTGGTATGGTACTAGACTCAGATTTCTGATCCTCTCTGTTTTTCCCTTTTGGAATTCTGTTTTTGAATTGGACTCTCTGTTTTTTGCACTTGTGTTTTTTGCCTTTTTGGATCCTTGTTTTTTCTATTTTTGGAAATAAATAAGTATTTTTTTGCATCTTGGTCTGCGATTTAGTCCTTACTCTGAGAAAGGAGAGGCACTGTCTAACGCCGAGTTTACCCCGGGGCGTGGAAGCGCAGTGCAGCGCCAAGGAAATCAAGCGCCTCCTATCCACCCCCTGTTAAACCTTTGTGCGGTGCACATCGGATGCGCTGCGCCGCGCTGCTTCACTCGCGCCCTGAACCAATGGTTTCGGCGTAGAGTCTATTTTTTTCACTCGCCGCGAGCGTAATGCGCCAAGAAACAAACTGAAAATGATTTTAAACGATCTGTTGTCCTAGAGTTTTAATTTCCCCAATTTTCCCAATCACATAATTAAATTCCCCCCTGCCCATCCACTACAGCTACACAAGCAGTCATATGGATACAAATAGAGGGGGGGGCTATGAGACCATCATCATATACCCCCAAACGAGTACATTGAACGGGTTACATTCAACAGCAAGCGGAGAAAGCAGAATCGCGGGCTGACCGTTGCTGAGAAATGCAAATCCGGTGTGAACAGCCGGCGCCGCACTTTCCACCTAAAAACGATGAAATGAACTGAACTATGAAGTAGTTCAGATTTTGAATGGTGAACTATGAACGTGAACTATTCATGTTTACTTGTATGAACTGAACTTTGAACTAGTTCATGAGAGGTGTGAACGTGCACAACACTGTTCAAATCGTAATTCACGTCGTCACTAAAGTTAATGTTGAGTCGGTGTGTGCTTTTGCAAAAACGATGTCGGACACAGTAATTTTCTCTGGCCCTCTACCTAACACAACAGGTGATGACATGTTGTCTTTTAACCTCTGGCTGTCGAGGTGTCCTGTAAACGGTGTGGGCTTTGTAGATGACTGGCAAACTTTTTGGAGGAAACCTGGACTTGTTAGGAGAGACGGCGTTCATCCCACTTGGGATGGAGCAGCTCTCTTATCTAGGAATATTACTCAGTCTATTACATGACAACCCAGAGTTGGGACCAGGAAGCAGAGCTGCAGTGCTAAAAACTTCTCTGCGCTCCCTCTGGGACAGTCACACAACCCCATAGAGATTGTGTCTGTCCACCGTCCGAATCCACACAATAATCTAATACAAATTAACACAACCTCTGAAACAACACAGGAAACCAAGACTTTGAAATGTGGTCTTTTAAACATTAGATCACTGTCATCAAAGGCTATTTTAGTTAATGAACTAGTCTCAGACTACAACATAGATGTATTATCCCTCACTGAGACGTGGCTGCATCCTGATGAATATGTCAGTCTAAATGAATCTACTCCCTCCAGTCATATAAATTCACAGGTTCCCAGAGAATTCGGACGAGGAGGTGGAGTTGCTGCTATTTTTAACCCCAGTCTATCAATTAATCCTAAACTAAACTATAACTCATTTGAATGTCTTGTTCTTCCACGCCAATCCAGGAAACACCAACAGCCAATCATATTTGCTGTAGTTTACCGTGCTCCGGGGGCTTAAACTGAATTATTTACGGAATTCCCCGAGTTTTTTTCAAACCTAGTCCGAAAGACCTATAACATAATTATTGTTGGTGACTTTAATATTCATGTTGACAATAATAAAGATAGCCTTAGTGTAGCATTAATTTCGATACTAGATTCAATTGGTTTCAGTCAGTGTGTACACCAACCTACTCATTGTTGTAACCACACACTTGACCTTGTATTATCATACGGTGTCGGAATTGAACATTTAACAGTACTCTGATCACCCAGGATCAGTTTACCAAAATAATCTCAGGTTCTAAACCAACAACCTGTATCTTAGACGACATTGCCCTTGCTTTCAATGAAACAGTCAGGAACTGGTGAGTGATCTTCGATCCTGATTTGTCCTTTAATTCTCACCTACAACTAATTTCTAGGACCGCCTTTTTCCACTTGCGTAATATCTAAAAAATCAGACATGTACTTCGCAAAAAGATGCAGAAAAACTAGTCCACGCCTTTGTTACATCCAGACTGGACTATTGTAATTCATAACTATCATGCTCCAGCAGTAAGTCGTTAAAAAATCTGCAGCTTGTCCAAAATGTTCTTCAATGATACTGAAACAACCCTTAAGTTATTTATCTTTGAATACATGTAAATGTATATTTGTGTCCCCTTTAGGAGTAAGAGGAGGTATCCACCCCTTTAACATATCAATATTTAATGGAATCATATTTAGTGGCTTGTGTTTATATACACGGTATATGCATATAGATCTATATATCTATATATATATCCCCTGATGCTGTCAGAACACATGAACCTGCTGAATGTTGCATCAGTAAAGATACAGACACTGATGCACATGTTTTTATCTCATTACACCAGGATCACTGGTCTTATTATAAAATCTGTACAACAGAGAACTTCTGTCTCACGTTTCTTCTTTATTCTATTCTACTTGTTTTCATGTTCATATACAGTTCTTCCGCCATCTGCAGGCAGACGTCACCACTGACTCTGATTCTTTCAGTTCATGAGGAGTTTGTTTTCAATGTGTTTCTCTATAATTTGTTTAAGTCTTGACATTTTAAGTAAAAAGCCTTGATATTATGTATATTAGGATTTGGCTCTATTTGTAACCGGTCTATCCTTTGTGGTCTACCTGCGTTGTGTGTCAGTTTGTGAAGTAGAAGACCGGGACAGGACTTGTATCACTACTGAATTTGTCTGTTATGTTGAAGCCACAGTTCATGTGATTGAACCGTTTTTTTATTTAACACAAGTACTGAGTACATTGTACAAAGACCTTTTCCTTATAAATCAAACACGACACTTTGGTGAATTAAGGTTTTCAGTCATCAAATGTTGTCTTAGACACATAATGAGATTATTGACTCATATCTTAACAATCAATGATTGATTGGATTCAAACCAAAATGTAAAAGCCCTGTGATTAATTTCAAATTACAACAAAACATTCATCAAAGTGTTCATGTGTGATTACAATACTGTGCGTGTTGCTGCTGGGACTTTCTATATCATATCTGCCAGTCGTGCACATTACAACAGAATTTACTGATGCAACATTCAGCAGGTTCTTGTGTTCTGACAGCATCAGGGAATATATATGCATATAGATATATAGATCTATATGCATATACTGTGTGTATATACACACAAGCCACTAAATATGATTTTATTAAATATTGAAATTGAAAATCGTTATTTGTATATCCCATATTCACAAATCACAATTTGTCTCATAGGGCTTCAACATGGTCTGACATCCTCTGTCCTTAACCATCAGCAAGAGTAAGGAAAAACTACTAAAACCCTTTTACAGGGTAAAAATACGTAGAAACCTCAGAGAGAGCCACATGTGAGGGATCCCTCTCCCAGGACTGACAGAAGGGCAATAGATGTCAAGTGTACGAAAACATCATCAAGATTAAAGTTTTTAGCAGCATTAGTGAGGGTAAACATTTTGAAGGATAACTTCAAAACTATATGTCAAGCAGTCCTGCTGCAACTAAATGCTTCCTAGTTTAGAACATAGGACAAGTAACGTTCTGCCGCACTAATTAGCTCTAACTATAAGCTTTATCAAATAGGAAGGTTTTAAGCCTACTTTTAAACATACAGATGGTGTCTGCTTCCCGAACTGAAAGTGGTAGATTATTCCACAGCAGAGGGGCTTGATGGCTGAAAGCTCTGGCTCCTACTCTACTCTTTAAAACATAGTCAAATGAAGCAGCAGTTTACAGGGTGAAGGAGTGGGGAATAATAAATTAAATAATATGAATATATGTGAAGTAAGTGTATTTGTATGAGTGGGGGAGCAGAATGTATATGGTGACTGTTCAGAGGGTCAGTGTTGATTGTTCAGAAGCCTACTGGCCTGGAGGAAGAAGCTGTTTGTGTGTCTGGTAGTCCGTGCTCGGATGCTCCGGTAACGTCTGCCAGACAGCAGCAGTGTGAGAAGTCCACAGCCTGTGTGGCTCTGGTCCTTGATGATCTTCAGTGCTCTTCTCAGGCATCTTGTGCTGTAGATGCCTTGCACGGAAGGGAGATGGCAGCCGATGATACCAGGTCAGGTCATCTGTGATGAACACACCGAGGAGCTCACCACCTGGGGTCTGCTCGTCAGGAAGTCCAAGATCCAGTTACACAGGGGGGTTTTAAGACCCAGGCTCCTGAGCTTGGGGACGAGCTTAGCAGGCACAATTGTGTTGAATGCGGAGCTGTAGTCCACGAACATGATCCTCACATATGTGTTGGCCTTCTTCAGGTGGGAGAGGGTGGTGTGTGTTGTCGGGGCGATGGCATCGTCCGTGGATCGGTTTGGGCGGTGAGCAGATGTGGCTTTTGACCAGCCGCTCGAAGCACTTCATGATGGTGGAGGTCAGTGCTACAGGGCGGTAGTCGTTTAAGCAGGTGATGGATGATTTCTTAGGTATGGGGATGATGGTGGCCTGCTTGAAGCAGGAGGGGACTGTCGAGAGATTTAGGGAGAGGTTGAATATGGAGGTGAAGACCTCCGTTAGCTGGTAATAGAGCAGTAATGCTGGTTATGATTTATGACTTTTAATCATAATACTTAATTAGGTGGATTTTATGCTCGCCACAATAGAGCCACCTCCTCGTGTCATAACTAAACTGCAAATTATATTATTTCTATGGTCAGAATCTTGGTCATGTCATTTATTTGTATCAATATATACATTTATTTAGTCAATAAAGTAACATTTTAGTTTTGAGAGCTCAAGATGATCTCTAAACTTATTTTGAGACTGACCAGTGATCCAAAACTCAAAGACGAATCATTTAGAAAATAAACAGACATTAAGAGGAGATCAGGAATTCTTCACTTTTCAATATTCTAACGAAATGCTTGATTGATAATTTAATCAACAAGCTTTTGCTTCTGGATTTTCTAAATGATTATTTTGTCTCCCAAGCCAGCAGTTCAGAGCAAGCTGGAAAGAAAACAAAAGATCACAGACAATTCATCTACACATGTAAAAGATAAGACTGGCAAATTAAAAAATATTAATATCTGACATGGGAAAAATTGTATTTCACATTAGTGAGTCATGAAATTGGATTTTATTCTGAAAGCATCATCAGTCAGAAACTTCAACAGTGGTCAAAATCAGTTTTGGATTTTCCTTCTTTTGGCCACTAGGGGGTAGGCATGTTCCATCATAATCTGGTAATTTTGTGAAAAGGAGTTTCCAACAGAACCCTCTATTCCTCTCTTTTCTTTTTCTGTTCAGTGCTTTTTGAACATGAGAAAACTTTCACAGGTGGGTGTTGGATTACAGAAACTGTATTTTAGAAATGTTTAACACTTTACTCTCTCCTTTTGGTCATTTGACCTATCTATCAGATTCTAAATCTTAGAATAAGATATATTAAAAAATAAAGTTTCCTTCACAGTGTTTTTCTTCTATACATTGTAATTATTCTGTCTAACTTCAGTACATTTGACCTCCAGTCGCTGCAGCAGTCACATGTATTGATCTGGACCTCAGATATATCTTATCTCCACAGAGCTGCAGCTGTGATCAGTCCCTTCAAACAAACACACTTTAAACAGCCTGATTGGCCTCTGCTCAATAAAACCCTGTGTGTGAAACCTGTGGAGCAAGTGGACTTTCCCTTTCAAACACGAGTCTGAATTTTGATGGGTTGACAGGGACAATTTATATAATTTACGAGACTTAGCCTGGAATAACTGAAATATCACCTGTTTAAATAAAGCAGAGACAAAATGCAGACATTAATGTAAATCATCTCTGAAATGCCAAAAGAGACAAGTGGTGATCCGACAGAGGGATAGAGAATTGAAAAATAAGATGACAACTGCAACAAGCATGTAAACTAGATTCAAACTGGCAAAATAAGATGAAAGCACAGCTTCTATGAGAGAGCCACTGCTTTCCCCCTCACTGTAGAGACTGAATCAAAGCAGCCTTAGACAAATCCTCCTTCTGTCTGTAGGCCCAAGTGCTTTGTGTTCTATTAAAGCCCATGGAAATCTACACTCTGTACGTTGTTTGATGTTGCCAACTTGTCATCTCTGTATCTCCGCAGACTTCACACATGGGCTGTTTTCTATATATAAAACTCTGTCCGAGTTGTTTCCTCTTTACCTGTGTACAATATGTAAGGGGGGGGGGGGGGGGGGGGTGTACCACCACTCGAGGGCTGGTGATAAGATAACTGGAAAGTTTTCACATTACAACGTGATCATATTTCACGTTATGATGATCCGTAACACGTTAATTATGCTCAGAAGATTGCATGTGTGTTGTGTATGTTTTGTATGACCGCTGTATGTGTGTGTTCGTATTCTGTCTGTTGTAACAATGTGTTACTGCCTTCTTGGCCACATCTGTCTTGTGAGAGATTTAACTCAATGAGATCTTTACCTGGTTACAGAATGTCCATGGAGTTAACTATTCTAATGTTCAAAGTTTTTTTCATAAACCAAACTAATGATGCTCTGCCATGGCAGCACATTCAAGTTACTTTAGTTCATCGTAACACTTACAAGCCTTCTTTTGTAAAAGCTTCTCATTAATTAAGTCTAATTGGCTCCTGTATATCAAACATGTTTTTTTTTTTTTGTTTTTTTTTTTTTACTGAATTCTCATTTAGATTTGATGTTCAGTTCAGGAAGTACTTTTGTCAAATGTTGTCCCAGAAATTCTCCAGTCATCTGTGCTTATCATTGATTATTGGGAAAAGGGGAAATGTATAAGTTGTATTTCCCACATGTGTTTTAATTGAAATGTGAGGGCAGCTGCATGCAAGACATTAAAACACCCAAATAAAATTTAAAACATTTTATTCATTAGTCGACAACATATTATAAACCCCTAACAGAGTAAAGACTTGTTCAGGGCATGATGTCACCCAGTGTACATTATACAGAGTAGGAGCAGGGGTTGCAGTAGGGGGTTTCTGTCCATTTACAAATATCTCTGTATAAGTTTTATAAGTGTATGAGTTGTATTTCCCACATGAGTTTTCATTAAAAACTTAGTGGGGGTGGAGCCTGCCCTCTTCCGTGCATCCACTGTGTCCTTCAACAAAAGGGAGAGCCTTGGTGCCCTCTTCCCTTCCTCTGCGATGAACCTCAGCTGGTTATAGTAGGAGTCCAGAGACGTGACCACCTCCAGGTCCTGCTAGATGAGCTGGAGGAGCTCACAGAGGCTCTCCAGAGATGGCCCGTCTCCGTTCTGCAGCAGCCTCCTGATGCAGCAGTACATGGCTTTCTCCTCCAGAACCTTTGAGAGGAACAGCTCCCCAATAAACTTGATGCTATTGAGGAGGCGTCCGGAAGGTTTTGCGTTGAGTTGCTCTTCCCTCAGCCGGTCGATGACCCTCACGTCCCTGACTGGCTCCAGGCAGGACCCACTCTTCCGATAAATGCCCTCCCTTTCAAAGTTCTTCCTGAACTCTGCCTGGCAGTGTTTGACCAGCAGAGACCTGAAGGAGACGCTGGCTGACCAGTCGGACAAGGATTGGACCTCCACCTGAAGAGGAGAAAACCATAAGGAAATATTAACATTAATGCTACTCACATACATACATAGTGATCAGTGTGTTCTGATTTGAGGATTAAATCAGCACACAAATGAATGAAAATAAGTGAACTCATTATTTGAATAAGACAACATGGGTCAAAAGTGACCCAACTCAGTATTTATTATTTATATCTTTGCAGTAAATTATTTCCGTCATTTAGTATTTCAGGTATTTTTCAAATAACTGTTTTTTTCACTTCCCTTCTAATTCACAACATGGGTCAAAAATGTTGTATTGTAAAATACATTCTTATTAAGTCTTATTTACAATCTATTACTAGTGAGAAAGATAATTTATAATTTACCCAAGGGGTTTGCATAGCTTGTTTATCAAAAGGCTAAATTAAGGTTACAACCTGCATACAAAAGATAAGCTGTCCAACTAATTAAGAAACAGGATAAAGTAGCTTCCAACGCAACATGGCGCCGTACTAACGGGTGCCTGTCGTAGCAGCTCCTGGTACTACTGTCGGTTTTTTTGTGTTTTTATAACGTTTGCGATTTGTTTTTTATATTTATTTTTGCACTGCTCTGTGCATCTCCGTCCCGCACAATGACGAGATGCTTTTGAAATTTATTGGACACTTTTTATAACTTTTAACCGCACTTCGGTCTCTTCGGATCACTGGGAGAATGCCTGCAACACACGCCGGCATTGTTTACACCCGCGACCAGCTGATCGCCCTGAGGCACACTACCCTCTTGGCCGGAGAGAGACCCACCATCCCGGAGGAACTAAAGAGGAGACGGCGGGGCTGCAGAGCGGGGCTTAAACGGAGGAAGGAGAAGAGGAAGTTTAAGCCCTTCATCCCTGCAGTAATCACTGGAAACGTGAGGTCGCTGGCAAATAAAGTGGACGAACTGGAAGCGCTCATCAGGACACAGAGGGAGTACAGGGAGTCCAGTATTGTGTGTCTCACGGAAACGTGGTTGCACGAGCAGATACCGGACTCCAACGTCACCATTCCTGGCTTCCAGACGGTTCGAGCCGACAGAGACACCATCGCGACCGGCAAGAAGAAAGGAGGGGGACTCGCCGTGCTCGTGAACAACAGGTGGTGTCACCCCGGGCACGTCACCGTTAAACATCGTGTCTGCAGCCCGGACATCGAGCTCGTCGCCGTCGGACTTCGTCCATATTATTTGCCGAGGGAGTTTACCAGTGTTTTCGCCATCAATGTTTACATTCCTCCATCTGGGAACGCAGAAGCAGCGTGTGACGTCATCCACACTGTGACTGCAGGATTACAGACACAACACCCCGGGGCCTTCATCATCATCACAGGTGACTTTAAACATGCTTCCCTCTCATCCACACTCCCAACCTTCTTCCAGTTTGTAAAATGTGCCACCCGGGAAAATAAGACTTTGGACCTATATGCAAATGTTAAGGATGCATACAGCTCCACTGCCCTGCCACCACTGGGCAGGTCAGACCACAACCTAGTCCTGCTCTCACCATCTTACAAGCCTGTGATTCAGCAGCACCCAGTCACAGTGAGGACAGTGAGGAAATGGTCTCATGAGGCCATGGAAACACTGCGTGGGGCCCTGGAGGCCACAGACTGGGATGCTCTGTATGAGCCACATGGTGAGGACATTGATGGCCTGACTGACTGTGTCTCTGAGTACATTGGGTTCTGCATCGATAACACCATCCCCACTAAAGAGGTCCGCTGTTACCCAAATAACAAGCCGTGGGTTACAAGCGACCTGAAGGCCCTTCTCAATGAGAAGAAGAGGGCCTTTAGATCACGGGACAGAGCAGAACTCAAACGGGTTCAAAGGGAGCTCAAGCGCAGCATCAGGGAGAGCAAGGACAACTTCAGAAGAAAACTGGAGCACAAACTGGAGGAAAACAACACCAGGGACGTCTGGAGTGGTATGAAGGAGATCACTGGTTTCAAGAGGAGAGATGGGGGAGCAGCTGGGGATGAACGACGTGCGAATGAGCTGAACACGTTCTTCAATAGGTTCAACTCCAACCCCCCAGCCCCCAGCGGACCATCCACTGCCTCCACTGACTCTACGACTGCCTCTACTGCGTCTCTGAGCAACAACCCCCCACCTCCCCCCACCACCCCAGTCACCATCTCCCCCCACCCCCCCGCTGGCCTTTACCACAGACCTTCTCACACCTCCCACCCCCAGGACATCCTCACATCCCCCACAGCCCCCCACCACCTCCTGCAACACAAACATCTCTGCACCACCCTCAAACCCATCGCTGACATCCCCCACCCCCCAGTCTGGACTCCACATCACAGCCAGCCAGGTGAGGAGAGAGCTGGAGAGGCTCAAACCGAGGAAAGCTGCGGGGCCGGACCGCATCAGCCCTCGTTTGCTGAAGGCCTGTTCCAGCCAGCTCTGTGGAGTTCTCCAGCACCTCTTCAACCTGAGCCTACACCTTCAGAGAGTGCCAGTGCTCTGGAAAACATCCTGCCTGGTCCCAGTGCCCGAAAAAGGACGTCCTGCTGCACTGGAGGACTACAGGCCGGTGGCACTGACCTCTCACATCATGAAGGTCATGGAAAGACTGGTCCTGGCCCACCTCAGACCGCTGGTGTGCCCATCACAAGACCCCCTGCAGTTTGCATATCAGCCCCATGTTGGGGTTGATGATGCAATCATCTACCTGCTGCAGAAGGCTTACTCCTCCCTGGACAGACCCAACACCTCAGTCCGGATCATGTTTTTCGACTTCTCCAGCGCCTTCAATACCATCCAGCCCACTGCTGAAGGCCAAACTGGAGGGCACGCAGGTGAGTGCTCCCCTCATCGCTTGGGTCGATGACTATCTGACGGGCAGACCACAGTTTGTGAGATTACAGAACTGTGTGTCTGATCATCTGATCAGTAACATCGGGGCCCCCCAGGGAACTGTGCTGTCCCCCTTCCTCTTCACCACATACACTGCTGACTTTAAGCACTGCACAGAGACGTGTCATCTGCAGAAGTTCTCTGATGACACGGCCATTGTGGGGTGTGTTGAGGGCGGAGGGGAGGCTGAGTACAGGGACCTGGTTGACCGCTTTGTGAAGTGGTGTGGGGAGAACCGCATGCAGCTCAACGTGGCGAAGACGAGGGAGATGGTGGTGGATTTCAGGAGGACCAAGCCCCTGCCCTCTCCTGTCTGCATCGGTGGGACGGCTGTGGAGGTGGTCCCTGCTTACAAGTACCTGGGTGTCACACTAGACAATAAACTGGACTGGTCCACCAACACAGAGGCCGTCTACAAGAAGGGCCTGAGCCGGCTTTATTTCCTGAGGAGGCTCAGGTCCTTCAACGTCTGCAACAAGATGCTGCAGATGTTTTATAAGTCTGTTGTGGCGAGCACCATCTTCTTTGCTGTGGTGTCCTGGGGTGCGGGCATCAAGGCTAAGGACGCCAACAAACTGAAAAAACTGATTAGGAAGGCAGAGTCTGTGGTTGGCTCTAAGCTTGTCACCCTGGAGGAGGTGGTGGAGGACAGGATGCTGGCAAAACTGCTGGCAATCATGGACAATCCCTCTCACCCCCTCCACAAAACACTAGACAAGCTAAGGAGCAGCTTCAGCCACAGACTCATTCAACCCCGCTGCTCTAAGGAACGATACAGGAAATCGTTCCTCCCAACCGCAATAAGACTATACAACTCATCTACCTCTGTCAGAGCCACCATCACAGAACTGCACTAAATATACCTGTCTCAATTCATCATTTTATACAATAATATTGTCTTTTGCACACTCTGTCTACATATTCTTACACTCACAGTATATTATATTATCTATTGTATCGCCAAATACTTATATTTATACCCGTACTATATATCATATATTATATCATACTCTTTGTATATTCTTTGTATATATAAGTCTATATACACATATTTTATTTATACATGTGTACATGTTATTAATATTATATTTTACTATTATTATTATTATATATACTGTTGCTGCTATTATTACTATATACTGCTATTATATTGGTATAATTACTATCATATATAAATATATATTATATACTATATATACTGTACTATTTTTGATATACTGTCTAACAATAACATTACCATCATATCATCAGTACTATTACCATCATCTGCCACTGCACCTTATCTACCTATTTTATCTTGTGTTTCTGTTTTTATTCTTTCTACCGCAATATTTTATATTTTATATTTTATTCTATTGTATTGTATTTTATTGTATTCAAATGTACCGGCTGCTATGACGACTTAATTTCCCCTCGGGATGAATAAAGTAATCTATCTATCTATCTATCTATCTATCTAGATGCATCACTTACTGTTGAGAGGTGCTGGCACAGCTCGGCGAAGACTGCAGCAGAGTGTGGCTTCTGCACGGCCCTCTTGAAAACGAGCTCAACCATTTCCTGCAACTGCTCCGCTATGGAGCCAGAACAGTCTCAAAAGGATTAAATGCACACAGAAATGAATACATGCGCAAAAAAGATCCACAAATACATTTTCAACGCCGCTGGCTCAACACACTTGTCACACTAATCAGCGGCGTTGTCCGGCTGACTGTGGCTGGTTAGAGCACTTCATGTGTGTACGGTCACATACGGTTATAACGAACTTTGATAACGGGGATAGCGGGCTAGCCACCATGCTAACTGCGGTGGGAACAGCGCCAAAACCCGCTGACTTAATCCCAAGGCTCTCATGACACTGTTTCTCAAACACCGTCAGGTTAGAAGCAAACACTTGGTAGTAGTTAGTATCGGGTGTCCGTGCTGACTGTGTGTGGAAGCTGGGGGGGAAGCTAGCTGCCTCCGTGTAGCTTCAAGCTGTTGCAGCTGTTGAATTAGCAACGCAGTTTGGAAACAAGACCGGGGAACCGCTGCGTTAAGACACGATAACAAGCACTTTGACCCGCTGGGTGTCACTTTATTTCAGCAAAACTGTTGCGTCATCAACAGCCCTTTTCTGTTGTCATCGTTCACTGTGTGTGAGGAGCCGGGGATCAGCGTCTACTAATTCTATGTCTATTGGCTGGCGGGCTAAAAACCTCCAGGCTGCCTGCGGGCGTTTTAATGACGTCGTGTAATGGCACTCACGTGATTGGCTGTACAGGAGTGAGACATCTGATTGGCTACAGACGATCCCCTCTTAGAAAAAATGCATTCGTGAAACAGAGTCGCGTCAGGGGAGTCTCAAAAGTCTCACACACAAATGCAGCGAGGTTTACAAATTAAAAGCACTTTGTAAATGCAGGTCCAACAGTTTATATATGAATGTAACAAGCTCCAAATATGTATTTGATGTAGATTGCAAATACTTTTACATGCATATATTTGTGAATTTTTTTTCTATTTGTGTGTGCATCGGAAATATGTTTATGAATCTTATATTTTACATGTGAATTTTTTTTACTTATATATGGAATGAAACATTTGTGTGTGCATTGAAAATGTATTTGTGGATCTTTTTTGTGCATGTATTCATTTCTGTGTGCATTTAATCCTTTTGAGACTGTTCTGGCTCCATACTCCTCACCGTCCAACTCCTCGTGACTCAGATCCGTCATGAAAGCTTGAAAGTTTTCGGTGAAGCAGCTGACGGACTTCTTCCTCATCTCTCCCAGCAGAAGAGGAGCTGGCTTGCAAGTTAATTCCACGCTTTTATTTTGTTTTGGGATCATGTTGATTCCAATAAATCGAAGTTGTCTTCAAGGCAAATCCAAAGAAACAAGTTCCGGTGCAAGAAACAAGTTCAGGAGCAAGAAACAAGTTCAGGAGCAAGAAACAAGTTCAGGAGCAGGAAACAAGTTCCGGTGCAACCAGCCAATAGTGAGAAGACAACTGAGTGAAAAATGAAAACTGACGTTTAAGTAACGACAGACTTCAAAGGTATAAGGCTGTTGCCTTGGTGACCTGCAGTGACATACGTCAAAGGAACAAAGCCTGATAACGTAAAAAATAATAATACAGAAAATGCTTCTTTTTTTTTAAATGTAAAAGAAGTTTCATTAAATTCAAACTTAATAACGGTTTGAGTGAAAAATCCTAGAAGACGTTTCTGAAACTTAAAAAATAAATTATATTCAGAAGTGTTACAAAAAGGCTATCATACGCTAATAAGGAATGATAATGAGCTCTTTAAGGTATGAAAAAAACTGCGCGCGCACATCCTGCGGCGCACATAAATAAAAAATAAATACAATTAAATCAAATTAATAAAAAAACTGTGCGCGCACATCCTGCGGCGCACATAAATAAAAAATATATTTAAAAATAAAACATAAAAAATAAAAACAATTGTATCAAATTAATAAAAAAAGTGTGCACATTCTAAATAAAAAAGCATGAAATGGCGTACGCCAAAGCTAATTCCGATTTACAAAACCATGCGCACGCAAAACCTCAACTCCAAATCCGCCCTCCACAGCCCCAATTTCTACTATAAATGGTCAATGCAAAGCACGTCACGAATATTAAATTATGAATCCGACCAATGGGTTTCCACCGTGAGTCCTGACCGAGGCACGGCATCAAGCTATGTGAAGAGGAAGTGAAACTTTCTGACACTGACATCGAGTTGTTTGTTAGTGAGGTGGAGGTGAAGAGCGACTTTATGGGACAGCAGTGATGTCACTAATAAAGAAAATACACTGATACTCTGCCGCTGCTGCTGTGTATAACACAATGTGGGAGATCAGAAATCGCTGAACCCTCGCTTCCTCCTCCTCATCCTTCCATTCGCATGCACAAATCGTGCAGAACCCCGCATCGGTGTCACGGCAGTATTTATCCATTTAGAGCATCGGACCGATTCCCTCACATCAGTGGATCCTTGCCTCCACTCTGGGATATTATTTGGAAAGTTTCTACATTTCTTGTTAGTCATCTCCTGTGCGCTCTATGCGCTCTGCGCTGGGTGGCTCTGCGCGCTGGGTCGCTATTACATGTGTAGCGGGTCAGTTCTTAATAAAGTTTTATACTTTTAGCAGTGTCATTTTCCCCGCTCTGGATGTGTTAATTCACCTGACAGGACGGCAACTCCTATAGGCTGCAAGGAGGCCGAGGAGTTTATTTAGGGACACCTTAGCACTCTCCCTTGTCCTCTCTCTCTCTCTCCCCACTGCCGGTCCTGTGGGTGTGTGCGGAAGTTTAGCGTGAGCGCAGCACGTGTGGTCGCAATTGTTTGTCGCAGTAAGTTGCTGGAAGTTATATAATGTTAACGGCGATCACAGAGAAAGTGTCCGCAAATTGTAACTGAAGTTTGTCCTTAGAGCCCAGCGTGAAGCTGTGTCTGTGTGCGACTGTGACGGCGTCACCGTGGATGCACGCTGTCCCTGCTTTATTTTAATGAATTAAAAGTATGAGATAAGGATGTGTTTTTATGTTTGTAAATGTTTTTAAATATTATAAATGTGTTTAAATTGTGTGACCTAACTATAACATGTTTGTTTTATAGGGCTGCCTCCAGCTAAATAGTTACGGTCACGGTTTTTTCCCACTTTAGATTTTATTTAGATTATTTGGTTTGATTATTTGTTTCTTTGTGTTTTGTTTTGTTCTATTGCAAGGTGCAATATATATGGTTGACTGGGACTGTGCAATTCAGCGGTAGTGACTTTAATGGTGGTGAATTATTGGCTCCATAAAGTAGAGGCCCTCTTTTGTCATTTTGTTGTTGTATATCGTTTGCAGTGATTTTCTTAAAGTGTGTTGTGTTTGGTTTTTAATGCATGATATTTCAGCATTGTACAATTGGGTCTGGAGCCTCTAATTTCTCTCTATTTTAAACTGTCATTTATATCAAGTCCAGGCCAGCCTTTCCAACCTTTGCACATGTCACTTTACTGTTTGAGCAGTCTGTTTTAAATCATTTGCATTTATTAAATAAATTGTATTTTGTATTGATATCTCAGCCTCCCGTCCCGTCTTATTCTGGATACTTGTTGAACCGAATTGACATTAACTGTCATCTCTGAACCATTTTTAATCACTACACATGCTTGCATTGTTACGATTCTTAAAGTGTGCTATGGTTGTTTAATGTATGATATATTAATGTAATGAACCGACTGATAACTGTCATGCTCTGAAATCTACATCAGTAATGGACAACAAAACCAGTATTAGTATTTCAGTAGCTGCATTTCATTTACCGTAATCATTCAGTATACGTTGTTCAGAATATCACATCAACACAGGGAACCAAGGTTTTGGTAAAGAGGAGTTTAATTTATAGGAACTGACTGTCATCATGCTGCTATTACCTTAAATTACATTGTACAGTATTTGGGATTATGTTGAATTTTATTTAAAACAATAATAAACAGACAAGTTAATTTACATGACAATTGTTTACAGTGCGGAAGTTACACTGTAACAGACTGCGTCACACTCGCGCTGTGGGTTTTATGCGGTGTCCTCGCCGCCGGTCTACGGGGAGTATAAAGCGAGCGCACGGACGGAAGTTGCATCCGCGCAGGACATCAGCTCCTGTGGGAACACACGAGCAAAGCGGAAGCGCATTGCTCCGCGCCCGTCAGCCCGTGATTCTGCTTTCTCCGCTGGTTGTGTATGCTCCGTTCAATGAAGGGGTTCGGGGTAAATGATGATCTTCATAGCATTTAATCATGTTCGGGGAAACACTCGGGGATATTGAAACTCCAGGAGAACCGCAGGGAACTCTAAAGTACGGGACACATATTTTAACATTTAAATATAATATGTCATTAATATCGTTTAAAATCATTTCCCAGTGTGTTTCCCCGAACTATGCCCCGAAACCATCGGTGCCGAACGCGATCGCAGCCGAAGTGAACAGCGCCACTGAGTTACATGGGTGCGGGCGTGAATGTTACGGGGTCAATTCTGAATAAAGTTTTATAGTTTTGGCAGTATTATTTTCCCCGTTCTGCTGATGTTTTAATTTACCTGACAGGACGGTGATTCCTATAGGCTGCGGGAAGTCGGCGCAGTCTATTTAGGGACACCGTAGCTCTTCCCTTCTCCCCCTCTCTTATTGTGTCCGTGACATTAAGTTAAGTTGTCTTTTCCTGTTTTAGTAATTGTTCTCAAGACAATAAGGACGGGGTGGGTCCCTGCTTTATTTGAATGAATTAAAGGTATGACATAATGATGTGTTTAATGTTTGTAAATGTTTTTGAAACATTTTGATAAACTGGTTCAAATTGTATGACCTAAATACAACATGTTTGTTTCTGTTGAGTTGTGTTGCACTATTGCTGCAGCTACCGTTGCATTCGGAGGAAAGAATAAATGATGGCGTTATCTTTAGCCGTTGTTGGCGTATTTATTAACAGGCTGCTGACACATCAGTCTCACGGTCAGAGCTACTTTAACTGACACACTAACATATAGCAGGTTGGCTCTTATAGCCTGTACCTTGGCGCCATCCTGTGGCGTAACCATATATACATATTACAATACAGCATTACATATACATCTGAGTACATAATGAATATATCTCAACACCCCCACTTGTACTCAGGTTGCTATACTTCAAGCAAAAGAAACACAGGAAAACAGAATGAATGTGAACCTCTGTCATACACATATCAATCTCCAAAAAGAGCATTTGCAAACTTCTTCAGTTTCAACTTATTTACAGGTTTGGTCATTACATCAGCAACCATGTCATCAGTAGAACAATACATCAAAATCACCCTTCCCTCAATCACAGTTGACCTGATAAAGTGGTACTTTATGTCAAAGTGTTTACACCTCTGTCTGTGTACAGGGTTTTTGGCAAGAGCTATTGTCCCCTGATTGTCCTCATGTACAATAGTTTGTGTGTAATTGTAGTTATCTATACCCCCTAGTAACTGCTCCAGGTATAGACACTCCTGTATGGTTGAAGCCAGTGCCATATATTCTGCCTCGCAGGTTGATAGCGCAACTGTGGGTTGTTTTCTAGTCTTCCACGAGACTAGAGAGCTGTTCTGACTAAGACTGACAGAGTATCCTGTGGTACTGCGTCTGTCACTTGTATCAGCCGCCCAGTCAGCATCACTGTAGGCTTGTATACCTAGCTCCTCACTGTCGTTTCTCTTAAAGCTTAACCCTTTCTCTGCAGTGCCTTTGAGATACAGTGCCTTGCATAAGTATTCACCCCCTTTGGACTTTTCTACATTTTGTCATGGTATAACCACAGATTAAAATGTATTTCATCGCGAGTTTATGTAATGGACCAACACAAAATAGTGCATCATTTGGAAGTGGGGGGAAATATTACATGGATTTCACAATTATTTACAAATAAAAATCTGAAAAGTGTTGAGTGCATATGTATTCACCCCCTTTACTGTGAAACCCCTAACAAAGATCTGGTGCGACCAATTGCATTCACAAGTCACATTTGCAAGTCACATAATTAGTAAATAGGGTCCACCTGTCTGCAATTTAATCTCAGTATAAATACACCTGTTCTGTGACGGACTCAGAGTTTGTTGGAGATCATTACTGAACAAACAGCATCATGAAGACCAAGGAGCTCACCAAACAGGTCAGGGATAAAGTTGTGGAGAAATATGAAGCAGGGTTAGGTTATACAAAAATATCCAGAGCTTTGAACATCTCTCTGAGCACCATAAAATCCATCATAAGAAAATGGAAAGAATATGGCACAACCGCAAACCTACCAAGAGGAGGCCGTCCACCCAAACTGAAGAGTCGGACAAGGAGAAAATTAATCAGAGAAGCAACCAGGAGGCCCATGGTTACTCTGGAGGAGTTGCAGAGATCCACAGCTGAGGTGGGAGAATCTGTCCACAGGACAACTATTAGTCGTCTACTCCACAAATCTGGCCTTTATGGAAGAGTGGCAAGAAGAAAGCCATTGTTGAAAGGGATCCATAAAAAATCCCGTTTGGAGTTTGCCAGAAGCCATGTGGGAGACACAGCAAACATGTGGAAGAAGGTGCTCTGGTCAGATGAGACCAAAATTGAACTTTTTGGCCTCAATGCAAAACGCTATGTGTGGCGAAAACCCAACACTGCCCATCACCCTGAGCACACCATCCCAACAGTGAAACATGGTGGTGGTAGCATCATGCTGTGGGGATGCTTCTCTTCAGCAGGTACAGGGAAACTGGTCAGAATAGAGGGAAAGATGGATGGAGCCAAATACAGGGAAATCCTTGAAGAAAATCTGATGCAGTCTGCAAAAGACTTGAGACTGGGGCGGAGGTTCATCTTCCAGCAGGACAATGACCCTAAACATACAGCCAGAGCTACAAAGGAATGGTTTGGATTAAAGAATGTTAATGTCTTAAAATGGCCCAGTCAAAGCCCAGACCTCAATCCAATAGAGAATCTATGGCAAGACTTGAAGATTGCGGTTCACAGACGGTCTCCATCCAATCTGACTGAGCTTTATCTTTTTTGCCAAGAAGAATGGACAAACCTTTCCATCTCTAGATGTGCAAAACTGGTAGAGACATACCCCAAAAGACTTGCAGCTGTAATTGCAGCGAAAGGGGGTTCTACGAAGTATTGACACAGGGGGGTGAATACTTATGCACCCAACAGATGTCAACTTTTTTGTTCTCATTATTGTTTGTGTCACAATAAAATTTATTTTGCACCTCCAAAGTACTATGCATGTTTTGTTGGTCAAACGGGAAAAAGTTTATTTAAGTCTATTTGAATTCCAGTTAGTAACAGTACATAATGGGAAAAAGTCCAAGGGGGGTGAATACTTATGCAAGGCACTGTACCTTAAAACATGCTTCACAGTGACCCACTGCTCCTCTGTAGGCTCAGCAAAATACTGTGATAATCTGCTCACCACAAAACTTAAATCCGGTCTGGTACAAGTAGTCAAGTATATAAGACTACCAACAGCCTCCCTGTACATCCTGACATCTTCCATCTTTACTGCATCTTCAGTATACTCTAGCTTCTGCTCACAGGGTGTTTCTCTGGTCCTACAATCTTGCATATTAAAACGCTGTAGTATCTTGTTAGTGTATCTTTCCTGTGACATCTTTACACATCCATCTGATTGACTGAAATCAATACCCAGAAAATGTTTGAGTTTGCCTAAATCTTTCATCTTAAACTTTTCTGCGAGCATCTCTTTCACCTTTTTCAGTCTTTCTTCATTGCTTGCTGCAATGATCAAGTCATCGACCCATGTGATTATGATCACCTTCCCTTCATTTGACTCTTTGGCATAAACACAGTGGTCGGCTGGGTTTTGTAATATTATGTTTTTTTTAAACCATTTCATTTATATTGCTGCCTCAACGTGATGCTGACACGGACACGTTAACTCGGGATGGGTTTTTGTAGGATTTTTATTTCAGCGAGACCTTCAGTAGATCACCACACTTCACTCACAAGCGCTTTGTGAAAATGACGAATCTGCCACCGGCTCTGCAAATGACCCTCAACATCTGGAGAAGGTAAAGAAATCGCCAATGTCAGGCCATGTGTGTTCTGTTATTGTCCGGAGACTCCGCCCTCTGTTGCTTCCTCTTTTTGTCCCTCACCTGTTCCCGGTCATCAACCTGATTGTTTGCCTGATTTGTTCACCTGTTTCTTGTCTTTGTTCCCCCTTCTATTTAAGCCCAGTCTTCCTGTTGTCCCCTGTCGGATTGTATCGTTTGTTTGTGAGAATCTATGTAAAGATTCTGCCGTGTTTGAACCTTGTTTTACCTGGTATGGTACTAGACTCAGATTTCTGATCCTCTCTGTTTTTCCCTTTTGGAATTCTGTTTTTGAATTGGACTCTCTGTTTTTTGCACTTGTGTTTTTTGCCTTTTTGGATCCTTGTTTTTTCTATTTTTGGAAATAAATAAGTATTTTTTTGCATCTTGGTCTGCGATTTAGTCCTTACTCTGAGAAAGGAGAGGCACTGTCTAACGCCGAGTTTACCCCGGGGCGTGGAAGCGCAGTGCAGCGCCAAGGAAATCAAGCGCCTCCTATCCACCCCCTGTTAAACCTTTGTGCGGTGCACATCGGATGCGCTGCGTCGCGCTGCTTCACTCGCGCCCTGAACCAATGGTTTCGGCGTAGAGTCTATTTTTTTCACTCGCCGCGAGCGTAACGCGCCAAGAAACAAACTGAAAATGATTTTAAACGATCTGTTGTCCTAGAGTTTTAATTTCCCCAATTTTCCCAATCACATAATTAAATTCCCCCCTGCCCATCCACTACAGCTACACAAGCAGTCATATGGATACAAATAGAGGGGGGGGGGGGCTATGAGACCATCATCATATACCCCCAAACGAGTACATTGAACGGGTTACATTCAACAGCAAGCGGAGAAAGCAGAATCGCGGGCTGACCGTCGCTGAGAAATGCACATCCGGTGTGAACAGCCACCTAAAAACGATGAAATGAACTGAACTATGAAGTAGTTCAGATTTTGAATGGTGAACTATGAACGTGAACTATTCATGTTTACTTGTATGAACTGAACTTTGAACTAGTTCATGAGAGGTGTGAACGTGCACAACACTGTTCAAATCGTAATTCACGTCGGCAGCAACGACTCCCGGCTTCGCATGTCGGAGGTCACTAAAGTTAATGTTGAGTCGGTGTGTGCTTTTGCAAAAACGATGTCGGACACAGTAATTTTCTCTGGCCCTCTACCTAACACAACAGGTGATGACATGTTGTCTTTTAACCTCTGGCTGTCGAGGTGTCCTGTAAACGGTGTGGGCTTTGTAGATGACTGGCAAACTTTTTGGAGGAAACCTGGACTTGTTAGGAGAGACGGCGTTCATCCCACTTGGGATGGAGCAGCTCTCTTATCTAGGAATATTACTCAGTCTATTACATGACAACCCAGAGTTGGGACCAGGAAGCAGAGCTGCAGTGCTAAAAACTTCTCTGCGCTCCCTCTGGGACAGTCACACAACCCCATAGAGATTGTGTCTGTCCACCGTCCGAATCCACACAATAATCTAATACAAATTAACACAACCTCTGAAACAACACAGGAAACCAAGACTTTGAAATGTGGTCTTTTAAACATTAGATCACTGTCATCAAAGGCTATTTTAGTTAATGAACTAGTCTCAGACTACAACATAGATGTATTATCCCTCACTGAGACGTGGCTGCATCCTGATGAATATGTCAGTCTAAATGAATCTACTCCCTCCAGTCATATAAATTCACAGGTTCCCAGAGAATTCGGACGAGGAGGTGGAGTTGCTGCTATTTTTAAC
The DNA here is from genome assembly GCF_947347685.1 of Pleuronectes platessa. Lineage (NCBI taxonomy): Eukaryota > Metazoa > Chordata > Actinopteri > Pleuronectiformes > Pleuronectidae > Pleuronectes > Pleuronectes platessa. The sequence goes on along the minus strand of NW_026519049.1, from coordinate 270,404 downwards.
CCCAGTCTATCAATTAATCCTAAACTAAACTATAACTCATTTGAATGTCTTGTTCTTCCACGCCAATCCAGGAAACACCAACAGCCAATCATATTTGCTGTAGTTTACCGTGCTCCGGGGGCTTAAACTGAATTATTTACGGAATTCCCCGAGTTTTTTTCAAACCTAGTCCGAAAGACCTATAACATAATTATTGTTGGTGACTTTAATATTCATGTTGACAATAATAAAGATAGCCTTAGTGTAGCATTAATTTCGATACTAGATTCAATTGGTTTCAGTCAGTGTGTACACCAACCTACTCATTGTTGTAACCACACACTTGACCTTGTATTATCATACGGTGTCGGAATTGAACATTTAACAGTACTCTGATCACCCAGGATCAGTTTACCAAAATAATCTCAGGTTCTAAACCAACAACCTGTATCTTAGACGACATTGCCCTTGCTTTCAATGAAACAGTCAGGAACTGGTGAGTGATCTTCGATCCTGATTTGTCCTTTAATTCTCACCTACAACTAATTTCTAGGACCGCCTTTTTCCACTTGCGTAATATCTAAAAAATCAGACATGTACTTCGCAAAAAGATGCAGAAAAACTAGTCCACGCCTTTGTTACATCCAGACTGGACTATTGTAATTCATAACTATCATGCTCCAGCAGTAAGTCGTTAAAAAATCTGCAGCTTGTCCAAAATGTTCTTCAATGATACTGAAACAACCCTTAAGATATAGGCTTGTGTTTATATACACGGTATATGCATATAGATCTATATATCTATATATATATCCCCTGATGCTGTCAGAACACATGAACCTGCTGAATGTTGCATCAGTAAAGATACAGACACTGATGCACATGTTTTTATCTCATTACACCAGGATCACTGGTCTTATTATAAAATCTGTACAACAGAGAACTTCTGTCTCACGTTTCTTCTTTATTCTATTCTACTTGTTTTCATGTTCATATACAGTTCTTCCGCCATCTGCAGGCAGACGTCACCACTGACTCTGATTCTTTCAGTTCATGAGGAGTTTGTTTTCAATGTGTTTCTCTATAATTTGTTTAAGTCTTGACATTTTAAGTAAAAAGCCTTGATATTATGTATATTAGGATTTGGCTCTATTTGTAACCGGTCTATCCTTTGTGGTCTACCTGCGTTGTGTGTCAGTTTGTGAAGTAGAAGACCGGGACAGGACTTGTATCACTGCTGAATTTGTCTGTTATGTTGAAGCCACAGTTCATGTGATTGAACCGTTTTTTTATTTAACACAAGTACTGAGTACATTGTACAAAGACCTTTTTCCTTATAAATCAAACACGACACTTTGGTGAATTAAGGTTTTCAGTCATCAAATGTTGTCTTAGACACATAATGAGATTATTGACTCATATCTTAACAATCAATGATTGATTGGATTCAAACCAAAATGTAAAAGCCCTGTGATTAATTTCAAATTACAACAAAACATTCATCAAAGTGTTCTTGTGTGATTACAATACTGTGCGTGTTGCTGCTGCGACTTTCTATATCATATCTGCCAGTCGTGCACATTACAACAGAATTTACTGATGCAACATTCAGCAGGTTCTTGTGTTCTGACAGCATCAGGGAATATATATACATATAGATATATAGATCTATATGCATATACTGTGTGTATATACACACAAGCCACTAAATATGATTTTATTAAATATTGAAATTGAAAATCGTTATTTGTATATCCCATATTCACAAATCACAATTTGTCTCATAGGGCTTCAACATGGTCTGACATCCTCTGTCCTTAACCATCAGCAAGAGTAAGGAAAAACTACTAAAACCCTTTTACAGGGTAAAAATACGTAGAAACCTCAGAGAGAGCCACATGTGAGGGATCCCTCTCCCAGGACTGACAGAAGGGCAATAGATGTCAAGTGTACGAAAACATCATCAAGATTAAAGTTTTTAGCAGCATTAGTGAGGGTAAACATTTTGAAGGATAACTTCAAAACTATATGTCAAGCAGTCCTGCTGCAACTAAATGCTTCCTAGTTTAGAACATAGGACAAGTAACGTTCTGCCGCACTAATTAGCTCTAACTATAAGCTTTATCAAATAGGAAGGTTTTAAGCCTACTTTTAAACATACAGATGGTGTCTGCTTCCCGAACTGAAAGTGGTAGATTATTCCACAGCAGAGGGGCTTGATGGCTGAAAGCTCTGGCTCCTACTCTACTCTTTAAAACATAGTCAAATGAAGCAGCAGTTTACAGGGTGAAGGAGTGGGGAATATTAAATTAAATAATATGAATATATGTGAAGTAAGTGTATTTGTATGAGTGGGGGAGCAGAATGTATATGGTGACTGTTCAGAGGGTCAGTGTTGATTGTTCAGAAGCCTAATGGCCTGGAGGAAGAAGCTGTTTGTGTGTCTGGTAGTCCGTGCTCGGATGCTCCGGTAACGTCTGCCAGACAGCAGCAGTGTGAGAAGTCCACAGCCTGTGTGGCTCTGGTCCTTGATGATCTTCAGTGCTCTTCTCAGGCATCTTGTGCTGTAGATGCCTTGCACGGAAGGGAGATGGCAGCCGATGATACCAGGTCAGGTCATCTGTGATGAACACACCGAGGAGCTCACCACCTGGGGTCTGCTCGTCAGGAAGTCCAAGATCCAGTTACACAGGGGGGTTTTAAGACCCAGGCTCCTGAGCTTGGGGACGAGCTTGGCAGGCACAATTGTGTTGAATGCGGAGCTGTAGTCCACGAACATGATCCTCACATATGTGTTGGCCTTCTTCAGGTGGGAGAGGGTGGTGTGTGTTGTCGGGGCGATGGCATCGTCCGTGGATCGGTTTGGGCGGTGAGCAGATGTGGCTTTTGACCAGCCGCTCGAAGCACTTCATGATGGTGGAGGTCAGTGCTACAGGGCGGTAGTCGTTTAAGCAGGTGATGGATGATTTCTTAGGTATGGGGATGATGGTGGCCTGCTTGAAGCAGGAGGGGACTGTCGAGAGATTTAGGGAGAGGTTGAATATGGAGGTGAAGACCTCCGTTAGCTGGTAATAGAGCAGTAATGCTGGTTATGATTTATGACTTTTAATCATAATACTTAATTAGGTGGATTTTATGCTCGCCACAATAGAGCCACCTCCTCGTGTCATAACTAAACTGCAAATTATATTATTTCTATGGTCAGAATCTTGGTCATGTCATTTATTTGTATCAATATATACATTTATTTAGTCAATAAAGTAACATTTTAGTTTTGAGAGCTCAAGATGATCTCTAAACTTATTTTGAGACTGACCAGTGATCCAAAACTCAAAGACGAATCATTTAGAAAATAAACAGACATTAAGAGGAGATCAGGAATTCTTCACTTTTCAATATTCTAACGAAATGCTTGATTGATAATTTAATCAACAAGCTTTTGCTTCTGGATTTTCTAAATGATTATTTTGTCTCCCAAGCCAGCAGTTCAGAGCAAGCTGGAAAGAAAACAAAAGATCACAGACAATTCATCTACACATGTAAAAGATAAGACTGGCAAATTAAAAAATATTAATATCTGACATGGGAAAAATTGTATTTCACATTAGTGAGTCATGAAATTGGATTTTATTCTGAAAGCATCATCAGTCAGAAACTTCAACAGTGGTCAAAATCAGTTTTGGATTTTCCTTCTTTTGGCCACTAGGGGGTAGGCATGTTCCATCATAATCTGGTAATTTTGTGAAAAGGAGTTTCCAACAGAACCCTCTATTCCTCTCTTTTCTTTTTCTGTTCAGTGCTTTTTGAACATGAGAAAACTTTCACAGGTGGGTGTTGGATTACAGAAACTGTATTTTAGAAATGTTTAACACTTTACTCTCTCCTTTTGGTCATTTGACCTATCTATCAGATTCTAAATCTTAGAATAAGATATATTAAAAAATAAAGTTTCCTTCACAGTGTTTTTCTTCTATACATTGTAATTATTCTGTCTAACTTCAGTACATTTGACCTCCAGTCGCTGCAGCAGTCACATGTATTGATCTGGACCTCAGATATATCTTATCTCCACAGAGCTGCAGCTGTGATCAGTCCCTTCAAACAAACACACTTTAAACAGCCTGATTGGCCTCTGCTCAATAAAACCCTGTGTGTGAAACCTGTGGAGCAAGTGGACTTTCCCTTTCAAACACGAGTCTGAATTTTGATGGGTTGACAGGGACAATTTATATAATTTACGAGACTTAGCCTGGAATAACTGAAATATCACCTGTTTAAATAAAGCAGAGACAAAATGCAGACATTAATGTAAATCATCTCTGAAATGCCAAAAGAGACAAGTGGTGATCCGACAGAGGGATAGAGAATTGAAAAATAAGATGACAACTGCAACAAGCATGTAAACTAGATTCAAACTGGCAAAATAAGATGAAAGCACAGCTTCTATGAGAGAGCCACTGCTTTCCCCCTCACTGTAGAGACTGAATCAAAGCAGCCTTAGACAAATCCTCCTTCTGTCTGTAGGCCCAAGTGCTTTGTGTTCTATTAAAGCCCATGGAAATCTACACTCTGTACGTTGTTTGATGTTGCCAACTTGTCATCTCTGTATCTCCGCAGACTTCACACATGGGCTGTTTTCTATATATAAAACTCTGTCCGAGTTGTTTCCTCTTTACCTGTGTACATACATGTATATGTAAGGGGGGGGGGGGGGGGGTGTACCACCACTCGAGGGCTGGTGATAAGATAACTGGAAAGTTTTCACATTACAACGTGATCATATTTCACGTTATGATGATCCGTAACACGTTAATTATGCTCAGAAGATTGCATGTGTGTTGTGTATGTTTTGTATGACCGCTGTATGTGTGTGTTCGTATTCTGTCTGTTGTAACAATGTGTTACTGCCTTCTTGGCCACATCTGTCTTGTGAGAGATTTAACTCAATGAGATCTTTACCTGGTTACAGAATGTCCATGGAGTTAACTATTCTAATGTTCAAAGTTTTTTTCATAAACCAAACTAATGATGCTCTGCCATGGCAGCACATTCAAGTTACTTTAGTTCATCGTAACACTTACAAGCCTTCTTTTGTAAAAGCTTCTCATTAATTAAGTCTAATTGGCTCCTGTATATCAAACATGTTTTTTTTTTTTTGTTTTTTTTTTTACTGAATTCTCATTTAGATTTGATGTTCAGTTCAGGAAGTACTTTTGTCAAATGTTGTCCCAGAAATTCTCCAGTCATCTGTGCTTATCATTGATTATTGGGAAAAGGGGAAATGTATAAGTTGTATTTCCCACATGTGTTTTAATTGAAATGTGAGGGCAGCTGCATGCAAGACATTAAAACACCCAAATAAAATTTAAAACATTTTATTCATTAGTCGACAACATATTATAAACCCCTAACAGAGTAAAGACTTGTTCAGGGCATGATGTCACCCAGTGTACATTATACAGAGTAGGAGCAGGGGTTGCAGTAGGGGGTTTCTGTCCATTTACAAATATCTCTGTATAAGTTTTATAAGTGTATGAGTTGTATTTCCCACATGAGTTTTCATTAAAACCTTAGTGGGGGTGGAGCCTGCCCTCTTCCGTGCATCCACTGTGTCCTTCAACAAAAGGGAGAGCCTTGGTGCCCTCTTCCCTTCCTCTGCGATGAACCTCAGCTGGTTATAGTAGGAGTCCAGAGACGTGACCACCTCCAGGTCCTGCTAGATGAGCTGGAGGAGCTCACAGAGGCTCTCCAGAGATGGCCCGTCTCCGTTCTGCAGCAGCCTCCTGATGCAGCAGTACATGGCTTTCTCCTCCAGAACCTTTGAGAGGAACAGCTCCCCAATAAACTTGATGCTATTGAGGAGGCGTCCGGAAGGTTTTGCGTTGAGTTGCTCTTCCCTCAGCCGGTCGATGACCCTCACGTCCCTGACTGGCTCCAGGCAGGACCCACTCTTCCGATAAATGCCCTCCCTTTCAAAGTTCTTCCTGAACTCTGCCTGGCAGTGTTTGACCAGCAGAGACCTGAAGGAGACGCTGGCTGACCAGTCGGACAAGGATTGGACCTCCACCTGAAGAGGAGAAAACCATAAGGAAATATTAACATTAATGCTACTCACATACATACATAGTGATCAGTGTGTTCTGATTTGAGGATTAAATCAGCACACAAATGAATGAAAATAAGTGAACTCATTATTTGAATAAGACAACATGGGTCAAAAGTGACCCCACTCAGTATTTATTATTTATATCTTTGCAGTAAATTATTTCCGTCATTTAGTATTTCAGGTATTTTTCAAATAACTGTTTTTTTCACTTCCCTTCTAATTCACAACATGGGTCAAAAATGTTGTATTGTAAAATACATTCTTATTAAGTCTTATTTACAATCTATTACTAGTGAGAAAGATAATTTATAATTTACCCAAGGGGTTTGCATAGCTTGTTTATCAAAAGGCTAAATTAAGGTTACAACCTGCATACAAAAGATAAGCTGTCCAACTAATTAAGAAACAGGATAAAGTAGCTTCCAACGCAACATGGCGCCGTACTAACGGGTGCCTGTCGTAGCAGCTCCTGGTACTACTGTCGGTTTTTTTGTGTTTTTATAACGTTTGCGATTTGTTTTTTATATTTATTTTTGCACTGCTCTGTGCATCTCCGTCCCGCACAATGACGAGATGCTTTTGAAATTTATTGGACACTTTTTATAACTTTTAACCGCACTTCGGTCTCTTCGGATCACTGGGAGAATGCCTGCAACACACGCCGGCATTGTTTACACCCGCGACCAGCTGATCGCCCTGAGGCACACTACCCTCTTGGCCGGAGAGAGACCCACCATCCCGGAGGAACTAAAGAGGAGACGGCGGGGCTGCAGAGCGGGGCTTAAACGGAGGAAGGAGAAGAGGAAGTTTAAGCCCTTCATCCCTGCAGTAATCACTGGAAACGTGAGGTCGCTGGCAAATAAAGTGGACGAACTGGAAGCGCTCATCAGGACACAGAGGGAGTACAGGGAGTCCAGTATTGTGTGTCTCACGGAAACGTGGTTGCACGAGCAGATACCGGACTCCAACGTCACCATTCCTGGCTTCCAGACGGTTCGAGCCGACAGAGACACCATCGCGACCGGCAAGAAGAAAGGAGGGGGACTCGCCGTGCTCGTGAACAACAGGTGGTGTCACCCCGGGCACGTCACCGTTAAACATCGTGTCTGCAGCCCGGACATCGAGCTCGTCGCCGTCGGACTTCGTCCATATTATTTGCCGAGGGAGTTTACCAGTGTTTTCGCCATCAATGTTTACATTCCTCCATCTGGGAACGCAGAAGCAGCGTGTGACGTCATCCACACTGTGACTGCAGGATTACAGACACAACACCCCGGGGCCTTCATCATCATCACAGGTGACTTTAAACATGCTTCCCTCTCATCCACACTCCCAACCTTCTTCCAGTTTGTAAAATGTGCCACCCGGGAAAATAAGACTTTGGACCTATATGCAAATGTTAAGGATGCATACAGCTCCACTGCCCTGCCACCACTGGGCAGGTCAGACCACAACCTAGTCCTGCTCTCACCATCTTACAAGCCTGTGATTCAGCAGCACCCAGTCACAGTGAGGACAGTGAGGAAATGGTCTCATGAGGCCATGGAAACACTGCGTGGGGCCCTGGAGGCCACAGACTGGGATGCTCTGTATGAGCCACATGGTGAGGACATTGATGGCCTGACTGACTGTGTCTCTGAGTACATTGGGTTCTGCATCGATAACACCATCCCCACTAAAGAGGTCCGCTGTTACCCAAATAACAAGCCGTGGGTTACAAGCGACCTGAAGGCCCTTCTCAATGAGAAGAAGAGGGCCTTTAGATCACGGGACAGAGCAGAACTCAAACGGGTTCAAAGGGAGCTCAAGCGCAGCATCAGGGAGAGCAAGGACAACTTCAGAAGAAAACTGGAGCACAAACTGGAGGAAAACAACACCAGGGACGTCTGGAGTGGTATGAAGGAGATCACTGGTTTCAAGAGGAGAGATGGGGGAGCAGCTGGGGATGAACGACGTGCGAATGAGCTGAACACGTTCTTCAATAGGTTCAACTCCAACCCCCCAGCCCCCAGCGGACCATCCACTGCCTCCACTGACTCTACGACTGCCTCTACTGCGTCTCTGAGCAACAACCCCCCACCTCCCCCCATCACCCCCTGCCCCCCACCACCCCAGTCACCATCTCCCCCCACCCCCCCGCTGGCCTTTACCACAGACCTTCTCACACCTCCCACCCCCAGGACATCCTCACATCCCCCACAGCCCCCCACCACCTCCTGCAACACAAACATCTCTGCACCACCCTCAAACCCATCGCTGACATCCCCCACCCCCCAGTCTGGACTCCACATCACAGCCAGCCAGGTGAGGAGAGAGCTGGAGAGGCTCAAACCGAGGAAAGCTGCGGGGCCGGACCGCATCAGCCCTCGTTTGCTGAAGGCCTGTTCCAGCCAGCTCTGTGGAGTTCTCCAGCACCTCTTCAACCTGAGCCTACACCTTCAGAGAGTGCCAGTGCTCTGGAAAACATCCTGCCTGGTCCCAGTGCCCAAAAAAGGACGTCCTGCTGCACTGGAGGACTACAGGCCGGTGGCACTGACCTCTCACATCATGAAGGTCATGGAAAGACTGGTCCTGGCCCACCTCAGACCGCTGGTGTGCCCATCACAAGACCCCCTGCAGTTTGCATATCAGCCCCATGTTGGGGTTGATGATGCAATCATCTACCTGCTGCAGAAGGCTTACTCCTCCCTGGACAGACCCAACACCTCAGTCCGGATCATGTTTTTCGACTTCTCCAGCGCCTTCAATACCATCCAGCCCACTGCTGAAGGCCAAACTGGAGGGCACGCAGGTGAGTGCTCCCCTCATCGCTTGGGTCGATGACTATCTGACGGGCAGACCACAGTTTGTGAGATTACAGAACTGTGTGTCTGATCATCTGATCAGTAACATCGGGGCCCCCCAGGGAACTGTGCTGTCCCCCTTCCTCTTCACCACATACACTGCTGACTTTAAGCACTGCACAGAGACGTGTCATCTGCAGAAGTTCTCTGATGACACGGCCATTGTGGGGTGTGTTGAGGGCGGAGGGGAGGCTGAGTACAGGGACCTGGTTGACCGCTTTGTGAAGTGGTGTGGGGAGAACCGCATGCAGCTCAACGTGGCGAAGACGAGGGAGATGGTGGTGGATTTCAGGAGGACCAAGCCCCTGCCCTCTCCTGTCTGCATCGGTGGGACGGCTGTGGAGGTGGTCCCTGCTTACAAGTACCTGGGTGTCACACTAGACAATAAACTGGACTGGTCCACCAACACAGAGGCCGTCTACAAGAAGGGCCTGAGCCGGCTTTATTTCCTGAGGAGGCTCAGGTCCTTCAATGTCTGCAACAAGATGCTGCAGATGTTTTATAAGTCTGTTGTGGCGAGCACCATCTTCTTTGCTGTGGTGTCCTGGGGTGCGGGCATCAAGGCTAAGGACGCCAACAAACTGAAAAAACTGATTAGGAAGGCAGAGTCTGTGGTTGGCTCTAAGCTTGTCACCCTGGAGGAGGTGGTGGAGGACAGGATGCTGGCAAAACTGCTGGCAATCATGGACAATCCCTCTCACCCCCTCCACAAAACACTAGACAAGCTAAGGAGCAGCTTCAGCCACAGACTCATTCAACCCCGCTGCTCTAAGGAACGATACAGGAAATCGTTCCTCCCAACCGCAATAAGACTATACAACTCATCTACCTCTGTCAGAGCCACCATCACAGAACTGCACTAAATATACCTGTCTCAATTCATCATTTTATACAATAATATTGTCTTTTGCACACTCTGTCTACATATTCTTACACTCACAGTATATTATATTATCTATTGTATCGCCAAATACTTATATTTATACCCGTACTATATATCATATATTATATCATACTCTTTGTATATTCTTTGTATATATAAGTCTATATACACATATTTTATTTATACATGTGTACATGTTATTAATATTATATTTTACTATTATTATTATTATATATACTGTTGCTGCTATTATTACTATATACTGCTATTATATTGGTATAATTACTATCATATATAAATATATATTATATACTATATATACTGTACTATTTTTGATATACTGTCTAACAATAACATTACCATCATATCATCATTACTATTACCATCATCTGCCACTGCACCTTATCTACCTATTTTATCTTGTGTTTCTGTTTTTATTCTTTCTACCGCAATATTTTATATTTTATATTTTATTCTATTGTATTGTATTTTATTGTATTCAAATGTACCGGCTGCTATGACGACTTAATTTCCCCTCGGGATGAATAAAGTAATCTATCTATCTATCTATCTATCTATCTAGATGCATCACTTACTGTTGAGAGGTGCTGGCACAGCTCGGCGAAGACTGCAGCAGAGTGTGGCTTCTGCACGGCCCTCTTGAAAACGAGCTCAACCATTTCCTGCAACTGCTCCGCTATGGAGCCAGAACAGTCTCAAAAGGATTAAATGCACACAGAAATGAATACATGCGCAAAAAAGATCCACAAATACATTTTCAACGCCGCTGGCTCAACACACTTGTCACACTAATCAGCGGCGTTGTCCGGCTGACTGTGGCTGGTTAGAGCACTTCATGTGTGTACGGTCACATACGGTTATAACGAACTTTGATAACGGGGATAGCGGGCTAGCCACCATGCTAACTGCGGTGGGAACAGCGCCAAAACCCGCTGACTTAATCCCAAGGCTCTCATGACACTGTTTCTCAAACACCGTCAGGTTAGAAGCAAACACTTGGTAGTAGTTAGTATCGGGTGTCCGTGCTGACTGTGTGTGGAAGCTGGGGGGGAAGCTAGCTGCCTCCGTGTAGCTTCAAGCTGTTGCAGCTGTTGAATTAGCAACGCAGTTTGGAAACAAGACCGGGGAACCGCTGCGTTAAGACACGATAACAAGCACTTTGACCCGCTGGGTGTCACTTTATTTCAGCAAAACTGTCGCGTCATCAACAGCCCTTTTCTGTTGTCATCGTTCACTGTGTGTGAGGAGCCGGGGATCAGCGTCTACTAATTCTATGTCTATTGGCTGGCGGGCTAAAAACCTCCAGGCTGCCTGCGGGCGTTTTAATGACGTCGTGTAATGGCACTCACGTGATTGGCTGTACAGGAGTGAGACATCTGATTGGCTACAGACGATCCCCTCTTAGAAAAAATGCATTCGTGAAACAGAGTCGCGTCAGGGGAGTCTCAAAAGTCTCACACACAAATGCAGCGAGGTTTACAAATTAAAAGCACTTTGTAAATGCAGGTCCAACAGTTTATATATGAATGTAACAAGCTCCAAATATGTATTTGATGAAGATTGCAAATACTTTTACATGCATATATTTGTGAATTTTTTTTCTATTTGTGTGTGCATCGGAAATATGTTTATGAATCTTATATTTTACATGTGAATTTTTTTTACTTATATATGGAATGAAACATTTGTGTGTGCATTGAAAATGTATTTGTGGATCTTTTTTGTGCATGTATTCATTTCTGTGTGCATTTAATCCTTTTGAGACTGTTCTGGCTCCATACTCCTCACCGTCCAACTCCTCGTGACTCAGATCCGTCATGAAAGCTTGAAAGTTTTCGGTGAAGCAGCTGACGGACTTCTTCCTCATCTCTCCCAGCAGAAGAGGAGCTGGCTTGCAAGTTAATTCCACGCTTTTATTTTGTTTTGGGATCATGTTGATTCCAATAAATCGAAGTTGTCTTCAAGGCAAATCCAAAGAAACAAGTTCCGGTGCAAGAAACAAGTTCAGGAGCAAGAAACAAGTTCAGGAGCAAGAAACAAGTTCAGGAGCAGGAAACAAGTTCCGGTGCAACCAGCCAATAGTGAGAAGACAACTGAGTGAAAAATGAAAACTGACGTTTAAGTAACGACAGACTTCAAAGGTATAAGGCTGTTGCCTTGGTGACCTGCAGTGACATACGTCAAAGGAACAAAGCCTGATAACGTAAAAAATAATAATACAGAAAATGCTTCTTTTTTTTTAAATGTAAAAGAAGTTTCATTAAATTCAAACTTAATAACGGTTTGAGTGAAAAATCCTAGAAGACGTTTCTGAAACTTAAAAAATAAATTATATTCAGAAGTGTTACAAAAAGGCTATCATACGCTAATAAGGAATGATAATGAGCTCTTTAAGGTATGAAAAAAACTGCGCGCGCACATCCTGCGGCGCACATAAATAAAAAATAAATACAATTAAATCAAATTAATAAAAAAACTGTGCGCGCACATCCTGCGGCGCACATAAATAAAAAATATATTTAAAAATAAAACATAAAAAATAAAAACAATTGTATCAAATTAATAAAAAAAGTGTGCACATTCTAAATAAAAAAGCATGAAATGGCGTACGCCAAAGCTAATTCCGATTTACAAAACCATGCGCACGCAAAACCTCAACTCCAAATCCGCCCTCCACAGCCCCAATTTCTACTATAAATGGTCAATGCAAAGCACGTCACGAATATTAAATTATGAATCCGACCAATGGGTTTCCACCGTGAGTCCTGACCGAGGCACGGCATCAAGCTATGTGAAGAGGAAGTGAAACTTTCTGACACTGACATCGAGTTGTTTGTTAGTGAGGTGGAGGTGAAGAGCGACTTTATGGGACAGCAGTGATGTCACTAATAAAGAAAATACACTGATACTCTGCCGCTGCTGCTGTGTATAACACAATGTGGGAGATCAGAAATCGCTGAACCCTCGCTTCCTCCTCCTCATCCTTCCATTCGCATGCACAAATCGTGCAGAACCCCGCATCGGTGTCACGGCAGTATTTATCCATTTAGAGCATCTGACCGATTCCCTCACATCAGTGGATCCAGTCTCTCAGCACGTGTCACCAAGTACGACATGAAGTGTTGTGAACTCAGTCTGTTGATATCAATCCTCTTCCGCTCCTCTCCTCTGAAGCAGAAGGAGCAGACACCAACACGCGCGGCTAGACCCGCTACGTCTTCCTCTGTATCTGACGCGTTGATGATGAAATGAAACAACTAACCTAAAACGACTTCTATAACAAATGTTATAACTTAGTCACACTTTAAAAGTATGACTAAGATATACGTGAGGAAGTGTCTGCTTAACCTCTGATATTAAAATGTTGAAGCCACAGTTTATGTGATTGAAGCGTTTATTTGTTTAACACAAGTCTGAGTAGATTTTCTCCCATGTATTTTCAACCCTAACTTCATAAACACTTGTATAGACATCATATATCAGAGACTTTATTTCTTCTCAACCTCTAATCTCAGATTCCTGTGTTCTGCAGCTTCTTCTGAATCAAGAGGAACGAGAGCTGTTTGTGGGACTCGTCTCCAAGAGGACAGGAAGAGACATTCACAAGAAATCTGTCTCAATCAACCTTGTAGACTTTGAGTGGAGTTTCATATAGGTCAGTGAGAGCTCTCTCCCTAGGTCATTTGTCAATTTGTCTCTTTAATTTTGTACATGTAATCATATTGTTCTTCTCCTGTCCACTAAATATTAATCAATTCATTTCCAAATATGGGTATGCTTCCTTTCCATGTACACAAAAGGGAACATGCTCCCTTGTCCAAGGGCACGTAATCCAATGTAGGATTTGATCTCTTTATTTCTCTCTGTTAGAAATTAGGATCAGTTATTGGATGTATTTACTTCATGAATGTCACTTGTTGATCTTCCATGTAATCAAGTTGCAGAGCTTGTGTTGTTGAATTAATAGTTTTAAAGAGATTCGTCTGATAGAGGCAGTCTTATTTGACCAGGACCATTCAAAATGAATAAAGAAAGGAATATTTCATGTTGTTTTTAATTATCACGTGTTATACATTCTCTTTGTGGGATTAATGTTTTGTCCTGATACTTGCATCATTTCTCCAAGTGTTTTACAAGGTTCATTTGTTTTATCAAATGTAATGAACAGACTGATAACTGTCATGTTCTGAAATCTACATCAGTAATGGACAACTTTGTTTCTAACAACAAAAAAACAGCAAGTATTTCAGTAGCTGCATTTCATACCGTAATCATTCAGTATACGTTGTTCAGAATATCACATCAACACATGGAACCAAGGTTTTGGTAAAGATGAGTTTAATTTATAGGAACTGACAGTCATCATGCTGCTATTACATTAAATTAATAAGACCGTGTCCTCGCCGCCGGTCTACGGGGAGTATAAAGTGAGCGGACGGACGGAAGTTGCATCCGCGCAGGAGTCAGGACATCAGCTTCATGCAGCTCGTCCAGGGCCTGATGTCGGCATGTGGCGGAATGTGCACCGCTGTTATAACGACCGATGTAAACTCCCTCGGGATGTAATAAGGTCGGCATCTGATCACGAGCTGCTCCAGGTCCGGAGAACAGCCCGAAGAAATAATCTCCACATCTGAGCACCACACATTGTTCTCCATGCAGCAGACACCTCCTCCCTTGCTCTTCCCAGAGTGTGTTGTCCGGTCCTGACGCTGAATGGAGACCCCCTCGGGAACCATGGCGGAGTCCGGGATCCAGGGGTCGAGCCAAGTCTCCGTGAAAACCATCACGTTACAAAAAGTCAGACTGCGGTTCAGAACTGTTCCTTGTAAAGTGTCTTAAGATCTTCTTGTTGATGTTCCAGCCCGATTTGGGGGGTGGGTATCAACTGAGTTGAACCCATGTTTTCTCCTGGATTACAGAAGAGGGCCTATAGTTTTTCGTATGACTGAAGATTACAGCGCTCATTTATACGCTGGCTCGCAACAAACAATTTGCGTCCTCACCTGCTGCGGCCACGCTGCACTTACTCACACACACAGAAACGGCAGTGGAGAGAGAGAGAGAGGGCGAGAGGGAGCGCTACGGTGTCCCTAAATAGATGTCGCCAAAGCCCTGCAGCCTATAAAAATCACTGTCCTGTCAGGTAAATTAAAATATCAGCAGAACGGGAAACGCGCCCGCACATCCTACGGGCGCGTCCTGCGGCGCATATCCTGGGGCGCACATAAATAAAAACAAATATATAACAATTTAATTAAATCAAATGAATAAAAAAACTGTGCGCGCACATCCTGCGGCTGCCGCAAATCCTAAATAAAAAATAAAAAAATTAAATTAAATCAAATTTATATAAAAACTGCGCGCGCACATCCTACGGACGCGTGCTGCGGCGCATGTCCTGGGGCGCACATAAAAAAAAAAAATATATATAATAATTTAATTAAATCAAAGTAATAAAAAAAACTGTGCGCGCAAATCCTGCGGCGCACATAAATAAAGAATATATTTAAAAATAAAAACCATAAAAATGTAATTTATCAAATTAATAAACAAACTGTGCGCGCACATCCTGCGGGCGGTGCACATTCTAAATAAAAAAGCATGAAATTGAGTACGCCAAAGCTAATTCCGATTTATAAAACCATGCACACGCAAAACCTCAACTCCAAATCCGCCCTCCACCCCCCCAATTTCTACTATAAACGGTCAATGCAAAGCACATCACGAATATTAAATTATGAATCCGACCAATGGGTTTCCACCGTGAGTCCTGACCGAGGCACGGCATCAAGCGATGTGAAGAGGAAGTGAAACTTTCTGACACTGACATCGAGTTGTTTGTTAGTGAGGTGGAGGTGAAGAGCGACTTTATAGGACAGCAGTGATGTCACTAATAAAGAAAATACACTGATACTCTGCCGCTGCTGCTGTGGATAACACAATGTGTGAGATCAGAAATCGCTGAACCCTCGCTTCCTCCTCATCCTTCCATTCGCATGCACAAATCGTGCAGAACCCCGCATCGGTGTCACGGCAGTATTTATCCATTTAGAGCATCGGACCGATTCCCTCACATCAGTGGATCCTTGCCTCCACTCTGGGATATTATTTGGAAAGTTTCTACATTTCTTGTTAGTGATCTCCTGTGCGCTCTATGCGCTCTGCGCTGGGTGGCTCTGCGCGCTGGGTCGCTATTACATGTGTAGCGGGTCAGTTCTTAATAAAGTTTTATACTTTTAGCAGTGTCATTTTCCCCGCTCTGGATGTGTTAATTCACCCGACAGGACGGCAACTCCTATAGGCTGCAAGGAGGCCGAGGAGTTTATTTAGGGACACCTTAGCACTCTCCCTTGTCCTCTCTCTCTCTCTCCCCACTGCCGGTCCTGTGGGTGTGTGCGGAAGTTTAGCGTGAGCGCAGCACGTGTGGTCGCAATTGTTTGTCGCAGTAAGTTGCTGGAAGTTATATAATGTTAACGGCGATCACAGAGAAAGTGTCCGCAAATTGTAACTGAAGTTTGTCCTTAGAGCCCAGCGTGAAGCTGTGTCTGTGTGCGACTGTGACGGCGTCACCGTGGATGCACGCTGTCCCTGCTTTATTTTAATGAATTAAAAGTATGAGATAAGGATGTGTTTTTATGTTTGTAAATGTTTTTAAATATTATAAATGTGTTTAAATTGTGTGACCTAACTATAACATGTTTGTTTTATAGGGCTGCCTCCAGCTAAATAGTTACGGTCACGGTTTTTTCCCACTTTAGATTTTATTTAGATTATTTGGTTTGATTATTTGTTTCTTTGTGTTTTGTTTTGTTCTATTGCAAGGTGCAATATATATGGTTGACTGGGACTGTGCAATTCAGCGGTAGTGACTTTAATGGTGGTGAATTATTGGCTCCATAAAGTAGAGGCCCTCTTTTGTCATTTTGTTGTTGTATATCGTTTGCAGTGATTTTCTTAAAGTGTGTTGTGTTTGGTTTTTAATGCATGATATTTCAGCATTGTACAATTGGGTCTGGAGCCTCTAATTTCTCTCTATTTTAAACTGTCATTTATATCAAGTCCAGGCCAGCCTTTCCAACCTTTGCACATGTCACTTTACTGTTTGAGCAGTCTGTTTTAAATCATTTGCATTTATTAAATAAATTGTATTTTGTATTGATATCTCAGCCTCCCGTCCCGTCTTATTCTGGATACTTGTTGAACCGAATTGACATTAACTGTCATCTCTGAACCATTTTTAATCACTACACATGCTTGCATTGTTACGATTCTTAAAGTGTGCTATGGTTGTTTAATGTATGATATATTAATGTAATGAACCGACTGATAACTGTCATGCTCTGAAATCTACATCAGTAATGGACAACAAAACCAGTATTAGTATTTCAGTAGCTGCATTTCATTTACCGTAATCATTCAGTATACGTTGTTCAGAATATCACATCAACACAGGGAACCAAGGTTTTGGTAAAGAGGAGTTTAATTTATAGGAACTGACTGTCATCATGCTGCTATTACCTTAAATTACATTGTACAGTATTTGGGATTATGTTGAATTTTATTTAAAACAATAATAAACAGACAAGTTAATTTACATGACAATTGTTTACAGTGCGGAAGTTACACTGTAACAGACTGCGTCACACTCGCGCTGTGGGTTTTATGCGGTGTCCTCGCCGCCGGTCTACGGGGAGTATAAAGCGAGCGCACGGACGGAAGTTGCATCCGCGCAGGACATCAGCTCCTGTGGGAACACACGAGCAAAGCGGAAGCGCATTGCTCCGCGCCCGTCAGCCCGTGATTCTGCTTTCTCCGCTGGTTGTGTATGCTCCGTTCAATGAAGGGGTTCGGGGTAAATGATGATCTTCATAGCATTTAATCATGTTCGGGGAAACACTCGGGGATATTGAAACTCCAGGAGAACCGCAGGGAACTCTAAAGTACGGGACACATATTTTAACATTTAAATATAATATGTCATTAATATCGTTTAAAATCATTTCCCAGTGTGTTTCCCCGAACTATGCCCCGAAACCATCGGTGCCGAACGCGATCGCAGCCGAAGTGAACAGCGCCACTGAGTTACATGGGGGCGGGCGTGAATGTTACGGGGTCAATTCTGAATAAAGTTTTATAGTTTTGGCAGTATTATTTTCCCCGTTCTGCTGATGTTTTAATTTACCTGACAGGACGGTGATTCCTATAGGCTGCGGGAAGTCGGCGCAGTCTATTTAGGGACACCGTAGCTCTTCCCTTCTCCCCCTCTCTTATTGTGTCCGTGACATTAAGTTAAGTTGTCTTTTCCTGTTTTAGTAATTGTTCTCAAGACAATAAGGACGGGGTGGGTCCCTGCTTTATTTGAATGAATTAAAGGTATGACATAATGATGTGTTTAATGTTTGTAAATGTTTTTGAAACATTTTGATAAACTGGTTCAAATTGTATGACCTAAATACAACATGTTTGTTTCTGTTGAGTTGTGTTGCACTATTGCTGCAGCTACCGTTGCATTCGGAGGAAAGAATAAATGATGGCGTTATCTTTAGCCGTTGTTGGCGTATTTATTAACAGGCTGCTGACACATCAGTCTCACGGTCAGAGCTACTTTAACTGACACACTAACATATAGCAGGTTGGCTCTTATAGCCTGTACCTTGGCGCCATCCTGTGGCGTAACCATATATACATATTACAATACAGCATTACATATACATCTGAGTACATAATGAATATATCTCAACACCCCCACTTGTACTCAGGTTGCTATACTTCAAGCAAAAGAAACACAGGAAAACAGAATGAATGTGAACCTCTGTCATACACATATCAATCTCCAAAAAGAGCATTTGCAAACTTCTTCAGTTTCAACTTATTTACAGGTTTGGTCATTACATCAGCAACCATGTCATCAGTAGAACAATACATCAAAATCACCCTTCCCTCAATCACAGTTGACCTGATAAAGTGGTACTTTATGTCAAAGTGTTTACACCTCTGTCTGTGTACAGGGTTTTTGGCAAGAGCTATTGTCCCCTGATTGTCCTCATGTACAATAGTTTGTGTGTAATTGTAGTTATCTATACCCCCTAGTAACTGCTCCAGGTATAGACACTCCTGTATGGTTGAAGCCAGTGCCATATATTCTGCCTCGCAGGTTGATAGCGCAACTGTGGGTTGTTTTCTAGTCTTCCACGAGACTAGAGAGCTGTTCTGACTAAGACTGACAGAGTATCCTGTGGTACTGCGTCTGTCACTTGTATCAGCCGCCCAGTCAGCATCACTGTAGGCTTGTATACCTAGCTCCTCACTGTCGTTTCTCTTAAAGCTTAACCCTTTCTCTGCAGTGCCTTTGAGATACAGTGCCTTGCATAAGTATTCACCCCCTTTGGACTTTTCTACATTTTGTCATGGTATAACCACAGATTAAAATGTATTTTATCGCGAGTTTATGTAATGGACCAACACAAAATAGTGCATCATTTGGAAGTGGGGGGAAATATTACATGGATTTCACAATTATTTACAAATAAAAATCTGAAAAGTGTTGAGTGCATATGTATTCACCCCCTTTACTGTGAAACCCCTAACAAAGATCTGGTGCGACCAATTGCATTCACAAGTCACATTTGCAAGTCACATAATTAGTAAATAGGGTCCACCTGTCTGCAATTTAATCTCAGTATAAATACACCTGTTCTGTGACGGACTCAGAGTTTGTTGGAGATCATTACTGAACAAACAGCATCATGAAGACCAAGGAGCTCACCAAACAGGTCAGGGATAAAGTTGTGGAGAAATATGAAGCAGGGTTAGGTTATACAAAAATATCCAGAGCTTTGAACATCTCTCTGAGCACCATAAAATCCATCATAAGAAAATGGAAAGAATATGGCACAACCGCAAACCTACCAAGAGGAGGCCGTCCACCCAAACTGAAGAGTCGGACAAGGAGAAAATTAATCAGAGAAGCAACCAGGAGGCCCATGGTTACTCTGGAGGAGTTGCAGAGATCCACAGCTGAGGTGGGAGAATCTGTCCACAGGACAACTATTAGTCGTCTACTCCACAAATCTGGCCTTTATGGAAGAGTGGCAAGAAGAAAGCCATTGTTGAAAGGGATCCATAAAAAATCCCGTTTGGAGTTTGCCAGAAGCCATGTGGGAGACACAGCAAACATGTGGAAGAAGGTGCTCTGGTCAGATGAGACCAAAATTGAACTTTTTGGCCTCAATGCAAAACGCTATGTGTGGCGAAAACCCAACACTGCCCATCACCCTGAGCACACCATCCCAACAGTGAAACATGGTGGTGGTAGCATCATGCTGTGGGGATGCTTCTCTTCAGCAGGTACAGGGAAACTGGTCAGAATAGAGGGAAAGATGGATGGAGCCAAATACAGGGAAATCCTTGAAGAAAATCTGATGCAGTCTGCAAAAGACTTGAGACTGGGGCGGAGGTTCATCTTCCAGCAGGACAATGACCCTAAACATACAGCCAGAGCTACAAAGGAATGGTTTGGATTAAAGAATGTTAATGTCTTTAAATGGCCCAGTCAAAGCCCAGACCTCAATCCAATAGAGAATCTATGGCAAGACTTGAAGATTGCGTTTCACAGACGGTCTCCATCCAATCTGACTGAGCTTCATCTTTTTTGCCAAGAAGAATGGACAAACCTTTCCATCTCTAGATGTGCAAAGCTGGTAGAGACATACCCCAAAAGACTTGCAGCTGTAATTGCAGCGAAAGGGGGTTCTACCAAGTATTGACACAGGGGGGTGAATACTTATGCACCCAACAGATGTCAACTTTTTTGTTCTCATTATTGTTTGTGTCACAATAAAATTTATTTTGCACCTCCAAAGTACTATGCATGTTTTGTTGGTCAAACGGGAAAAAGTTTATTTAAGTCTATTTGAATTCCAGTTAGTAACAGTACATAATGGGAAAAAGTCCAAGGGGGGTGAATACTTATGCAAGGCACTGTACCTTAAAACATGCTTCACAGTGACCCACTGCTCCTCTGTAGGCTCAGCAAAATACTGTGATAATCTGCTCACCACAAAACTTAAATCCGGTCTGGTACAAGTAGTCAAGTATATAAGACTACCAACAGCCTCCCTGTACATCCTGACATCTTCCATCTTTACTGCATCTTCAGTATACTCTAGCTTCTGCTCACAGGGTGTTTCTCTGGTCCTACAATCTTGCATATTAAAACGCTGTAGTATCTTGTTAGTGTATCTTTCCTGTGACATCTTTACACATCCATCTGATTGACTGAAATCAATACCCAGAAAATGTTTGAGTTTGCCTAAATCTTTCATCTTAAACTTTTCTGCGAGCATCTCTTTCACCTTTTTCAGTCTTTCTTCATTGCTTGCTGCAATGATCAAGTCATCGACCCATGTGATTATGATCACCTTCCCTTCATTTGACTCTTTGGCATAAACACAGTGGTCGGCTGGGTTTTGTAATATTATGTTTTTTTTAAACCATTTCATTTATATTGCTGCCTCAACGTGATGCTGACACGGACACGTTAACTCGGGATGGGTTTTTGTAGGATTTTTATTTCAGCGAGACCTTCAGTAGATCACCACACTTCACTCACAAGCGCTTTGTGAAAATGACGAATCTGCCACCGGCTCTGCAAATGACCCTCAACATCTGGAGAAGGTAAAGAAATCGCCAATGTCAGGCCATGTGTGTTCTGTTATTGTCCGGAGACTCCGCCCTCTGTTGCTTCCTCTTTTTGTCCCTCACCTGTTCCCGGTCATCAACCTGATTGTTTGCCTGATTTGTTCACCTGTTTCTTGTCTTTGTTCCCCCTTCTATTTAAGCCCAGTCTTCCTGTTGTCCCCTGTCGGATTGTATCGTTTGTTTGTGAGAATCTATGTAAAGATTCTGCCGTGTTTGAACCTTGTTTTACCTGGTATGGTACTAGACTCAGATTTCTGATCCTCTCTGTTTTTCCCTTTTGGAATTCTGTTTTTGAATTGGACTCTCTGTTTTTTGCACTTGTGTTTTTTGCCTTTTTGGATCCTTGTTTTTTCTATTTTTGGAAATAAATAAGTATTTTTTTGCATCTTGGTCTGCGATTTAGTCCTTACTCTGAGAAAGGAGAGGCACTGTCTAACGCCGAGTTTACCCCGGGGCGTGGAAGCGCAGTGCAGCGCCAAGGAAATCAAGCGCCTCCTATCCACCCCCTGTTAAACCTTTGTGCGGTGCACATCGGATGCGCTGCGCCGCGCTGCTTCACTCGCGCCCTGAACCAATGGTTTCGGCGTAGAGTCTATTTTTTTCACTCGCCGCGAGCGTAATGCGCCAAGAAACAAACTGAAAATGATTTTAAACGATCTGTTGTCCTAGAGTTTTAATTTCCCCAATTTTCCCAATCACATAATTAAATTCCCCCCTGCCCATCCACTACAGCTACACAAGCAGTCATATGGATACAAATAGAGGGGGGGGCTATGAGACCATCATCATATACCCCCAAACGAGTACATTGAACGGGTTACATTCAACAGCAAGCGGAGAAAGCAGAATCGCGGGCTGACCGTTGCTGAGAAATGCAAATCCGGTGTGAACAGCCGGCGCCGCACTTTCCACCTAAAAACGATGAAATGAACTGAACTATGAAGTAGTTCAGATTTTGAATGGTGAACTATGAACGTGAACTATTCATGTTTACTTGTATGAACTGAACTTTGAACTAGTTCATGAGAGGTGTGAACGTGCACAACACTGTTCAAATCGTAATTCACGTCGTCACTAAAGTTAATGTTGAGTCGGTGTGTGCTTTTGCAAAAACGATGTCGGACACAGTAATTTTCTCTGGCCCTCTACCTAACACAACAGGTGATGACATGTTGTCTTTTAACCTCTGGCTGTCGAGGTGTCCTGTAAACGGTGTGGGCTTTGTAGATGACTGGCAAACTTTTTGGAGGAAACCTGGACTTGTTAGGAGAGACGGCGTTCATCCCACTTGGGATGGAGCAGCTCTCTTATCTAGGAATATTACTCAGTCTATTACATGACAACCCAGAGTTGGGACCAGGAAGCAGAGCTGCAGTGCTAAAAACTTCTCTGCGCTCCCTCTGGGACAGTCACACAACCCCATAGAGATTGTGTCTGTCCACCGTCCGAATCCACACAATAATCTAATACAAATTAACACAACCTCTGAAACAACACAGGAAACCAAGACTTTGAAATGTGGTCTTTTAAACATTAGATCACTGTCATCAAAGGCTATTTTAGTTAATGAACTAGTCTCAGACTACAACATAGATGTATTATCCCTCACTGAGACGTGGCTGCATCCTGATGAATATGTCAGTCTAAATGAATCTACTCCCTCCAGTCATATAAATTCACAGGTTCCCAGAGAATTCGGACGAGGAGGTGGAGTTGCTGCTATTTTTAACCCCAGTCTATCAATTAATCCTAAACTAAACTATAACTCATTTGAATGTCTTGTTCTTCCACGCCAATCCAGGAAACACCAACAGCCAATCATATTTGCTGTAGTTTACCGTGCTCCGGGGGCTTAAACTGAATTATTTACGGAATTCCCCGAGTTTTTTTCAAACCTAGTCCGAAAGACCTATAACATAATTATTGTTGGTGACTTTAATATTCATGTTGACAATAATAAAGATAGCCTTAGTGTAGCATTAATTTCGATACTAGATTCAATTGGTTTCAGTCAGTGTGTACACCAACCTACTCATTGTTGTAACCACACACTTGACCTTGTATTATCATACGGTGTCGGAATTGAACATTTAACAGTACTCTGATCACCCAGGATCAGTTTACCAAAATAATCTCAGGTTCTAAACCAACAACCTGTATCTTAGACGACATTGCCCTTGCTTTCAATGAAACAGTCAGGAACTGGTGAGTGATCTTCGATCCTGATTTGTCCTTTAATTCTCACCTACAACTAATTTCTAGGACCGCCTTTTTCCACTTGCGTAATATCTAAAAAATCAGACATGTACTTCGCAAAAAGATGCAGAAAAACTAGTCCACGCCTTTGTTACATCCAGACTGGACTATTGTAATTCATAACTATCATGCTCCAGCAGTAAGTCGTTAAAAAATCTGCAGCTTGTCCAAAATGTTCTTCAATGATACTGAAACAACCCTTAAGTTATTTATCTTTGAATACATGTAAATGTATATTTGTGTCCCCTTTAGGAGTAAGAGGAGGTATCCACCCCTTTAACATATCAATATTTAATGGAATCATATTTAGTGGCTTGTGTTTATATACACGGTATATGCATATAGATCTATATATCTATATATATATCCCCTGATGCTGTCAGAACACATGAACCTGCTGAATGTTGCATCAGTAAAGATACAGACACTGATGCACATGTTTTTATCTCATTACACCAGGATCACTGGTCTTATTATAAAATCTGTACAACAGAGAACTTCTGTCTCACGTTTCTTCTTTATTCTATTCTACTTGTTTTCATGTTCATATACAGTTCTTCCGCCATCTGCAGGCAGACGTCACCACTGACTCTGATTCTTTCAGTTCATGAGGAGTTTGTTTTCAATGTGTTTCTCTATAATTTGTTTAAGTCTTGACATTTTAAGTAAAAAGCCTTGATATTATGTATATTAGGATTTGGCTCTATTTGTAACCGGTCTATCCTTTGTGGTCTACCTGCGTTGTGTGTCAGTTTGTGAAGTAGAAGACCGGGACAGGACTTGTATCACTACTGAATTTGTCTGTTATGTTGAAGCCACAGTTCATGTGATTGAACCGTTTTTTTATTTAACACAAGTACTGAGTACATTGTACAAAGACCTTTTCCTTATAAATCAAACACGACACTTTGGTGAATTAAGGTTTTCAGTCATCAAATGTTGTCTTAGACACATAATGAGATTATTGACTCATATCTTAACAATCAATGATTGATTGGATTCAAACCAAAATGTAAAAGCCCTGTGATTAATTTCAAATTACAACAAAACATTCATCAAAGTGTTCATGTGTGATTACAATACTGTGCGTGTTGCTGCTGGGACTTTCTATATCATATCTGCCAGTCGTGCACATTACAACAGAATTTACTGATGCAACATTCAGCAGGTTCTTGTGTTCTGACAGCATCAGGGAATATATATGCATATAGATATATAGATCTATATGCATATACTGTGTGTATATACACACAAGCCACTAAATATGATTTTATTAAATATTGAAATTGAAAATCGTTATTTGTATATCCCATATTCACAAATCACAATTTGTCTCATAGGGCTTCAACATGGTCTGACATCCTCTGTCCTTAACCATCAGCAAGAGTAAGGAAAAACTACTAAAACCCTTTTACAGGGTAAAAATACGTAGAAACCTCAGAGAGAGCCACATGTGAGGGATCCCTCTCCCAGGACTGACAGAAGGGCAATAGATGTCAAGTGTACGAAAACATCATCAAGATTAAAGTTTTTAGCAGCATTAGTGAGGGTAAACATTTTGAAGGATAACTTCAAAACTATATGTCAAGCAGTCCTGCTGCAACTAAATGCTTCCTAGTTTAGAACATAGGACAAGTAACGTTCTGCCGCACTAATTAGCTCTAACTATAAGCTTTATCAAATAGGAAGGTTTTAAGCCTACTTTTAAACATACAGATGGTGTCTGCTTCCCGAACTGAAAGTGGTAGATTATTCCACAGCAGAGGGGCTTGATGGCTGAAAGCTCTGGCTCCTACTCTACTCTTTAAAACATAGTCAAATGAAGCAGCAGTTTACAGGGTGAAGGAGTGGGGAATATTAAATTAAATAATATGAATATATGTGAAGTAAGTGTATTTGTATGAGTGGGGGAGCAGAATGTATATGGTGACTGTTCAGAGGGTCAGTGTTGATTGTTCAGAAGCCTAATGGCCTGGAGGAAGAAGCTGTTTGTGTGTCTGGTAGTCCGTGCTCGGATGCTCCGGTAACGTCTGCCAGACAGCAGCAGTGTGAGAAGTCCACAGCCTGTGTGGCTCTGGTCCTTGATGATCTTCAGTGCTCTTCTCAGGCATCTTGTGCTGTAGATGCCTTGCACGGAAGGGAGATGGCAGCCGATGATACCAGGTCAGGTCATCTGTGATGAACACACCGAGGAGCTCACCACCTGGGGTCTGCTCGTCAGGAAGTCCAAGATCCAGTTACACAGGGGGGTTTTAAGACCCAGGCTCCTGAGCTTGGGGACGAGCTTGGCAGGCACAATTGTGTTGAATGCGGAGCTGTAGTCCACGAACATGATCCTCACATATGTGTTGGCCTTCTTCAGGTGGGAGAGGGTGGTGTGTGTTGTCGGGGCGATGGCATCGTCCGTGGATCGGTTTGGGCGGTGAGCAGATGTGGCTTTTGACCAGCCGCTCGAAGCACTTCATGATGGTGGAGGTCAGTGCGACAGGGCGGTAGTCGTTTAAGCAGGTGATGGATGATTTCTTAGGTATGGGGATGATGGTGGCCTGCTTGAAGCAGGAGGGGACTGTCGAGAGATTTAGGGAGAGGTTGAATATGGAGGTGAAGACCTCCGTTAGCTGGTAATAGAGCAGTAATGCTGGTTATGATTTATGACTTTTAATCATAATACTTAATTAGGTGGATTTTATGCTCGCCACAATAGAGCCACCTCCTCGTGTCATAACTAAACTGCAAATTATATTATTTCTATGGTCAGAATCTTGGTCATGTCATTTATTTGTATCAATATATACATTTATTTAGTCAATAAAGTAACATTTTAGTTTTGAGAGCTCAAGATGATCTCTAAACTTATTTTGAGACTGACCAGTGATCCAAAACTCAAAGACGAATCATTTAGAAAATAAACAGACATTAAGAGGAGATCAGGAATTCTTCACTTTTCAATATTCTAACGAAATGCTTGATTGATAATTTAATCAACAAGCTTTTGCTTCTGGATTTTCTAAATGATTATTTTGTCTCCCAAGCCAGCAGTTCAGAGCAAGCTGGAAAGAAAACAAAAGATCACAGACAATTCATCTACACATGTAAAAGATAAGACTGGCAAATTAAAAAATATTAATATCTGACATGGGAAAAATTGTATTTCACATTAGTGAGTCATGAAATTGGATTTTATTCTGAAAGCATCATCAGTCAGAAACTTCAACAGTGGTCAAAATCAGTTTTGGATTTTCCTTCTTTTGGCCACTAGGGGGTAGGCATGTTCCATCATAATCTGGTAATTTTGTGAAAAGGAGTTTCCAACAGAACCCTCTATTCCTCTCTTTTCTTTTTCTGTTCAGTGCTTTTTGAACATGAGAAAACTTTCACAGGTGGGTGTTGGATTACAGAAACTGTATTTTAGAAATGTTTAACACTTTACTCTCTCCTTTTGGTCATTTGACCTATCTATCAGATTCTAAATCTTAGAATAAGATATATTAAAAAATAAAGTTTCCTTCACAGTGTTTTTCTTCTATACATTGTAATTATTCTGTCTAACTTCAGTACATTTGACCTCCAGTCGCTGCAGCAGTCACATGTATTGATCTGGACCTCAGATATATCTTATCTCCACAGAGCTGCAGCTGTGATCAGTCCCTTCAAACAAACACACTTTAAACAGCCTGATTGGCCTCTGCTCAATAAAACCCTGTGTGTGAAACCTGTGGAGCAAGTGGACTTTCCCTTTCAAACACGAGTCTGAATTTTGATGGGTTGACAGGGACAATTTATATAATTTACGAGACTTAGCCTGGAATAACTGAAATATCACCTGTTTAAATAAAGCAGAGACAAAATGCAGACATTAATGTAAATCATCTCTGAAATGCCAAAAGAGACAAGTGGTGATCCGACAGAGGGATAGAGAATTGAAAAATAAGATGACAACTGCAACAAGCATGTAAACTAGATTCAAACTGGCAAAATAAGATGAAAGCACAGCTTCTATGAGAGAGCCACTGCTTTCCCCCTCACTGTAGAGACTGAATCAAAGCAGCCTTAGACAAATCCTCCTTCTGTCTGTAGGCCCAAGTGCTTTGTGTTCTATTAAAGCCCATGGAAATCTACACTCTGTACGTTGTTTGATGTTGCCAACTTGTCATCTCTGTATCTCCGCAGACTTCACACATGGGCTGTTTTCTATATATAAAACTCTGTCCGAGTTGTTTCCTCTTTACCTGTGTACATACATGTATATGTAAGGGGGGGGGGGTGTACCACCACTCGAGGGCTGGTGATAAGATAACTGGAAAGTTTTCACATTACAACGTGATCATATTTCACGTTATGATGATCCGTAACACGTTAATTATGCTCAGAAGATTGCATGTGTGTTGTGTATGTTTTGTATGACCGCTGTATGTGTGTGTTCGTATTCTGTCTGTTGTAACAATGTGTTACTGCCTTCTTGGCCACATCTGTCTTGTGAGAGATTTAACTCAATGAGATCTTTACCTGGTTACAGAATGTCCATGGAGTTAACTATTCTAATGTTCAAAGTTTTTTTCATAAACCAAACTAATGATGCTCTGCCATGGCAGCACATTCAAGTTACTTTAGTTCATCGTAACACTTACAAGCCTTCTTTTGTAAAAGCTTCTCATTAATTAAGTCTAATTGGCTCCTGTATATCAAACATGTTTTTTTTTTTTTGTTTTTTTTTTTTACTGAATTCTCATTTAGATTTGATGTTCAGTTCAGGAAGTACTTTTGTCAAATGTTGTCCCAGAAATTCTCCAGTCATCTGTGCTTATCATTGATTATTGGGAAAAGGGGAAATGTATAAGTTGTATTTCCCACATGTGTTTTAATTGAAATGTGAGGGCAGCTGCATGCAAGACATTAAAACACCCAAATAAAATTTAAAACATTTTATTCATTAGTCGACAACATATTATAAACCCCTAACAGAGTAAAGACTTGTTCAGGGCATGATGTCACCCAGTGTACATTATACAGAGTAGGAGCAGGGGTTGCAGTAGGGGATTTCTGTCCATTTACAAATATCTCTGTATAAGTTTTATAAGTGTATGAGTTGTATTTCCCACATGAGTTTTCATTAAAAACTTAGTGGGGGTGGAGCCTGCCCTCTTCCGTGCATCCACTGTGTCCTTCAACAAAAGGGAGAGCCTTGGTGCCCTCTTCCCTTCCTCTGCGATGAACCTCAGCTGGTTATAGTAGGAGTCCAGAGACGTGACCACCTCCAGGTCCTGCTAGATGAGCTGGAGGAGCTCACAGAGGCTCTCCAGAGATGGCCCGTCTCCGTTCTGCAGCAGCCTCCTGATGCAGCAGTACATGGCTTTCTCCTCCAGAACCTTTGAGAGGAACAGCTCCCCAATAAACTTGATGCTATTGAGGAGGCGTCCGGAAGGTTTTGCGTTGAGTTGCTCTTCCCTCAGCCGGTCGATGACCCTCACGTCCCTGACTGGCTCCAGGCAGGACCCACTCTTCCGATAAATGCCCTCCCTTTCAAAGTTCTTCCTGAACTCTGCCTGGCAGTGTTTGACCAGCAGAGACCTGAAGGAGACGCTGGCTGACCAGTCGGACAAGGATTGGACCTCCACCTGAAGAGGAGAAAACCATAAGGAAATATTAACATTAATGCTACTCACATACATACATAGTGATCAGTGTGTTCTGATTTGAGGATTAAATCAGCACACAAATGAATGAAAATAAGTGAACTCATTATTTGAATAAGACAACATGGGTCAAAAGTGACCCCACTCAGTATTTATTATTTATATCTTTGCAGTAAATTATTTCCGTCATTTAGTATTTCAGGTATTTTTCAAATAACTGTTTTTTTCACTTCCCTTCTAATTCACAACATGGGTCAAAAATGTTGTATTGTAAAATACATTCTTATTAAGTCTTATTTACAATCTATTACTAGTGAGAAAGATAATTTATAATTTACCCAAGGGGTTTGCATAGCTTGTTTATCAAAAGGCTAAATTAAGGTTACAACCTGCATACAAAAGATAAGCTGTCCAACTAATTAAGAAACAGGATAAAGTAGCTTCCAACGCAACATGGCGCCGTACTAACGGGTGCCTGTCGTAGCAGCTCCTGGTACTACTGTCGGTTTTTTTGTGTTTTTATAACGTTTGCGATTTGTTTTTTATATTTATTTTTGCACTGCTCTGTGCATCTCCGTCCCGCACAATGACGAGATGCTTTTGAAATTTATTGGACACTTTTTATAACTTTTAACCGCACTTCGGTCTCTTCGGATCACTGGGAGAATGCCTGCAACACACGCCGGCATTGTTTACACCCGCGACCAGCTGATCGCCCTGAGGCACACTACCCTCTTGGCCGGAGAGAGACCCACCATCCCGGAGGAACTAAAGAGGAGACGGCGGGGCTGCAGAGCGGGGCTTAAACGGAGGAAGGAGAAGAGGAAGTTTAAGCCCTTCATCCCTGCAGTAATCACTGGAAACGTGAGGTCGCTGGCAAATAAAGTGGACGAACTGGAAGCGCTCATCAAGACACAGAGGGAGTACAGGGAGTCCAGTATTGTGTGTCTCACGGAAACGTGGTTGCACGAGCAGATACCGGACTCCAACGTCACCATTCCTGGCTTCCAGACGGTTCGAGCCGACAGAGACACCATCGCGACCGGCAAGAAGAAAGGAGGGGGACTCGCCGTGCTCGTGAACAACAGGTGGTGTCACCCCGGGCACGTCACCGTTAAACATCGTGTCTGCAGCCCGGACATCGAGCTCGTCGCCGTCGGACTTCGTCCATATTATTTGCCGAGGGAGTTTACCAGTGTTTTCGCCATCAATGTTTACATTCCTCCATCTGGGAACGCAGAAGCAGCGTGTGACGTCATCCACACTGTGACTGCAGGATTACAGACACAACACCCCGGGGCCTTCATCATCATCACAGGTGACTTTAAACATGCTTCCCTCTCATCCACACTCCCAACCTTCTTCCAGTTTGTAAAATGTGCCACCCGGGAAAATAAGACTTTGGACCTATATGCAAATGTTAAGGATGCATACAGCTCCACTGCCCTGCCACCACTGGGCAGGTCAGACCACAACCTAGTCCTGCTCTCACCATCTTACAAGCCTGTGATTCAGCAGCACCCAGTCACAGTGAGGACAGTGAGGAAATGGTCTCATGAGGCCATGGAAACACTGCGTGGGGCCCTGGAGGCCACAGACTGGGATGCTCTGTATGAGCCACATGGTGAGGACATTGATGGCCTGACTGACTGTGTCTCTGAGTACATTGGGTTCTGCATCGATAACACCATCCCCACTAAAGAGGTCCGCTGTTACCCAAATAACAAGCCGTGGGTTACAAGCGACCTGAAGGCCCTTCTCAATGAGAAGAAGAGGGCCTTTAGATCACGGGACAGAGCAGAACTCAAACGGGTTCAAAGGGAGCTCAAGCGCAGCATCAGGGAGAGCAAGGACAACTTCAGAAGAAAACTGGAGCACAAACTGGAGGAAAACAACACCAGGGACGTCTGGAGTGGTATGAAGGAGATCACTGGTTTCAAGAGGAGGGATGGGGGAGCAGCTGGGGATGAACGACGTGCGAATGAGCTGAACACGTTCTTCAATAGGTTCAACTCCAACCCCCCAGCCCCCAGCGGACCATCCACTGCCTCCACTGACTCTACGACTGCCTCTACTGCGTCTCTGAGCAACAACCCCCCACCTCCCCCCATCACCCCCTGCCCCCCACCACCCCAGTCACCATCTCCCCCCACCCCCCCGCTGGCCTTTACCACAGACCTTCTCACACCTCCCACCCCCAGGACATCCTCACATCCCCCACAGCCCCCCACCACCTCCTGCAACACAAACATCTCTGCACCACCCTCAAACCCATCGCTGACATCCCCCACCCCCCAGTCTGGACTCCACATCACAGCCAGCCAGGTGAGGAGAGAGCTGGAGAGGCTCAAACCGAGGAAAGCTGCGGGGCCGGACCGCATCAGCCCTCGTTTGCTGAAGGCCTGTTCCAGCCAGCTCTGTGGAGTTCTCCAGCACCTCTTCAACCTGAGCCTACACCTTCAGAGAGTGCCAGTGCTCTGGAAAACATCCTGCCTGGTCCCAGTGCCCAAAAAAGGACGTCCTGCTGCACTGGAGGACTACAGGCCGGTGGCACTGACCTCTCACATCATGAAGGTCATGGAAAGACTGGTCCTGGCCCACCTCAGACCGCTGGTGTGCCCATCACAAGACCCCCTGCAGTTTGCATATCAGCCCCATGTTGGGGTTGATGATGCAATCATCTACCTGCTGCAGAAGGCTTACTCCTCCCTGGACAGACCCAACACCTCAGTCCGGATCATGTTTTTCGACTTCTCCAGCGCCTTCAATACCATCCAGCCCACTGCTGAAGGCCAAACTGGAGGGCACGCAGGTGAGTGCTCCCCTCATCGCTTGGGTCGATGACTATCTGACGGGCAGACCACAGTTTGTGAGATTACAGAACTGTGTGTCTGATCATCTGATCAGTAACATCGGGGCCCCCCAGGGAACTGTGCTGTCCCCCTTCCTCTTCACCACATACACTGCTGACTTTAAGCACTGCACAGAGACGTGTCATCTGCAGAAGTTCTCTGATGACACGGCCATTGTGGGGTGTGTTGAGGGCGGAGGGGAGGCTGAGTACAGGGACCTGGTTGACCGCTTTGTGAAGTGGTGTGGGGAGAACCGCATGCAGCTCAACGTGGCGAAGACGAGGGAGATGGTGGTGGATTTCAGGAGGACCAAGCCCCTGCCCTCTCCTGTCTGCATCGGTGGGACGGCTGTGGAGGTGGTCCCTGCTTACAAGTACCTGGGTGTCACACTAGACAATAAACTGGACTGGTCCACCAACACAGAGGCCGTCTACAAGAAGGGCCTGAGCCGGCTTTATTTCCTGAGGAGGCTCAGGTCCTTCAACGTCTGCAACAAGATGCTGCAGATGTTTTATAAGTCTGTTGTGGCGAGCACCATCTTCTTTGCTGTGGTGTCCTGGGGTGCGGGCATCAAGGCTAAGGACGCCAACAAACTGAAAAAACTGATTAGGAAGGCAGAGTCTGTGGTTGGCTCTAAGCTTGTCACCCTGGAGGAGGTGGTGGAGGACAGGATGCTGGCAAAACTGCTGGCAATCATGGACAATCCCTCTCACCCCCTCCACAAAACACTAGACAAGCTAAGGAGCAGCTTCAGCCACAGACTCATTCAACCCCGCTGCTCTAAGGAACGATACAGGAAATCGTTCCTCCCAACCGCAATAAGACTATACAACTCATCTACCTCTGTCAGAGCCACCATCACAGAACTGCACTAAATATACCTGTCTCAATTCATCATTTTATACAATAATATTGTCTTTTGCACACTCTGTCTACATATTCTTACACTCACAGTATATTATATTATCTATTGTATCGCCAAATACTTATATTTATACCCGTACTATATATCATATATTATATCATACTCTTTGTATATTCTTTGTATATATAAGTCTATATACACATATTTTATTTATACATGTGTACATGTTATTAATATTATATTTTACTATTATTATTATTATATATACTGTTGCTGCTATTATTACTATATACTGCTATTATATTGGTATAATTACTATCATATATAAATATATATTATATACTATATATACTGTACTATTTTTGATATACTGTCTAACAATAACATTACCATCATATCATCAGTACTATTACCATCATCTGCCACTGCACCTTATCTACCTATTTTATCTTGTGTTTCTGTTTTTATTCTTTCTACCGCAATATTTTATATTTTATATTTTATTCTATTGTATTGTATTTTATTGTATTCAAATGTACCGGCTGCTATGACGACTTAATTTCCCCTCGGGATGAATAAAGTAATCTATCTATCTATCTATCTATCTATCTAGATGCATCACTTACTGTTGAGAGGTGCTGGCACAGCTCGGCGAAGACTGCAGCAGAGTGTGGCTTCTGCACGGCCCTCTTGAAAACGAGCTCAACCATTTCCTGCAACTGCTCCGCTATGGAGCCAGAACAGTCTCAAAAGGATTAAATGCACGCAGAAATGAATACATGCGCAAAAAAGATCCACAAATACATTTTCAACGCCGCTGGCTCAACACACTTGTCACACTAATCAGCGGCGTTGTCCGGCTGACTGTGGCTGGTTAGAGCACTTCATGTGTGTACGGTCACATACGGTTATAACGAACTTTGATAACGGGGATAGCGGGCTAGCCACCATGCTAACTGCGGTGGGAACAGCGCCAAAACCCGCTGACTTAATCCCAAGGCTCTCATGACACTGTTTCTCAAACACCGTCAGGTTAGAAGCAAACACTTGGTAGTAGTTAGTATCGGGTGTCCGTGCTGACTGTGTGTGGAAGCTGGGGGGGAAGCTAGCTGCCTCCGTGTAGCTTCAAGCTGTTGCAGCTGTTGAATTAGCAACGCAGTTTGGAAACAAGACCGGGGAACCGCTGCGTTAAGACACGATAACATAAGCACTTTGACCCGCTGGGTGTCACTTTATTTCAGCAAAACTGTCGCGTCATCAACAGCCCTTTTCTGTTGTCATCGTTCACTGTGTGTGAGGAGCCGGGGATCAGCGTCTACTAATTCTATGTCTATTGGCTGGCGGGCTAAAAACCTCCAGGCTGCCTGCGGGCGTTTTAATGACGTCGTGTAATGGCACTCACGTGATTGGCTGTACAGGAGTGAGACATCTGATTGGCTACAGACGATCCCCTCTTAGAAAAAATGCATTCGTGAAACAGAGTCGCGTCAGGGGAGTCTCAAAAGTCTCAAAAGTCTCACACACAAATGCAGCGAGGTTTACAAATTAAAAGCACTTTGTAAATGCAGGTCCAACAGTTTATATATGAATGTAACAAGCTCCAATATGTATTTGATGAAGATTGCAAATACTTTTACATGCATATATTTGTGAATTTTTTTCTATTTGTGTGTGCATCGGAAATATGTTTATGAATCTTATATTTTACATGTGAATTTTTTTTACTTATATATGGAATGAAACATTTGTGTGTGCATTGAAAATGTATTTGTGGATCTTTTTTGTGCATGTATTCATTTCTGTGTGCATTTAATCCTTTTGAGACTGTTCTGGCTCCATACTCCTCACCGTCCAACTCCTCGTGACTCAGATCTGTCATGAAAGCTTGAAAGTTTTCGGTGAAGCAGCTGACGGACTTCTTCCTCATCTCTCCCAGCAGAAGAGGAGCTGGCTTGCAAGTTAATTCCACGCTTTTATTTTGTTTTGGGATCATGTTGATTCCAATAAATCGAAGTTGTCTTCAAGGCAAATCCAAAGAAACAAGTTCCGGTGCAAGAAACAAGTTCAGGAGCAAGAAACAAGTTCAGGAGCAAGAAACAAGTTCAGGAGCAGGAAACAAGTTCCGGTGCAACCAGCCAATAGTGAGAAGACAACTGAGTGAAAAATGAAAACTGACGTTTAAGTAACGACAGACTTCAAAGGTATAAGGCTGTTGCCTTGGTGACCTGCAGTGACATACGTCAAAGGAACAAAGCCTGATAACGTAAAAAATAATAATACAGAAAGCTTCTTTTTTTTAAATGTAAAAGAAGTTTCATTAAATTCAAACTTAATAACGGTTTGAGTGAAAAATCCTAGAAGACGTTTCTGAAACTTAAAAAATAAATTATATTCAGATGTGTTACAAAAAGGCTATCATACGCTAATAAGGAATGATAATGAGCTCTTTAAGGTATGAAAAAAACTGCGCGCGCACATCCTGCGGCGCACATAAATAAAAAATAAATACAATTAAATCAAATTAATAAAAAAACTGTGCGCGCACATCCTGCGGCGCACATAAATAAAAAATATATTTAAAAATAAAACATAAAAAATAAAAACAATTGTATCAAATTAATAAAAAAAGTGTGCACATTCTAAATAAAAAAGCATGAAATGGCGTACGCCAAAGCTAATTCCGATTTACAAAACCATGCGCACGCAAAACCTCAACTCCAAATCCGCCCTCCACAGCCCCAATTTCTACTATAAATGGTCAATGCAAAGCACGTCACGAATATTAAATTATGAATCCGACCAATGGGTTTCCACCGTGAGTCCTGACCGAGGCACGGCATCAAGCTATGTGAAGAGGAAGTGAAACTTTCTGACACTGACATCGAGTTGTTTGTTAGTGAGGTGGAGGTGAAGAGCGACTTTATGGGACAGCAGTGATGTCACTAATAAAGAAAATACACTGATACTCTGCCGCTGCTGCTGTGTATAACACAATGTGGGAGATCAGAAATCGCTGAACCCTCGCTTCCTCCTCATCCTTCCATTCGCATTCACAAATCGTGCAGAACCCCGCATCGGTGTCACGGCAGTATTTATCCATTTAGAGCATCTGACCGATTCCCTCACATCAGTGGATCCAGTCTCTCAGCACGTGTCACCAAGTACGACATGAAGTGTTGTGAACTCAGTCTGTTGATATCAATCCTCTTCCGCTCCTCTCCTCTGAAGCAGAAGGAGCAGACACCAACACGCGCGGCTAGACCCGCTACGTCTTCCTCTGTATCTGACGCGTTGATGATGAAATGAAACAACTAACCTAAAACGACTTCTATAACAAATGTTATAACTTAGTCACACTTTAAAAGTATGACTAAGATATACGTGAGGAAGTGTCTGCTTAACCTCTGATATTAAAATGTTGAAGCCACAGTTTATGTGATTGAAGCGTTTATTTGTTTAACACAAGTCTGAGTAGATTTTCTCCCATGTATTTTCAACCCTAACTTCATAAACACTTGTATAGACATCATATATCAGAGACTTTATTTCTTCTCAACCTCTAATCTCAGATTCCTGTGTTCTGCAGCTTCTTCTGAATCAAGAGGAACGAGAGCTGTTTGTGGGACTCGTCTCCAAGAGGACAGGAAGAGACATTCAGAAGAAATCTGTCTCAATCAACCTTGTAGACTTTGAGTGGAGTTTCATATAGGTCAGTGAGAGCTCTCTCCCTAGGTCATTTGTCAATTTGTCTCTTTAATTTTGTACATGTAATCATATTGTTCTTCTCCTGTCCACTAAATATTAATCAATTCATTTCCAAATATGGGTATGCTTCCTTTCCATGTACACAAAAGGGAACATGCTCCCTTGTCCAAGGGCACGTAATCCAATGTAGGATTTGATCTCTTTATTTCTCTCTGTTAGAAATTAGGATCAGTTATTGGATGTATTTACTTCATGAATGTCACTTGTTGATCTTCCATGTAATCAAGTTGCAGAGCTTGTGTTGTTGAATTAATAGTTTTAAAGAGATTCGTCTGATAGAGGCAGTCTTATTTGACCAGGACCATTCAAAATGAATAAAGAAAGGAATATTTCATGTTGTTTTTAATTATCACGTGTTATACATTCTCTTTGTGGGATTAATGTTTTGTCCTGATACTTGCATCATTTCTCCAAGTGTTTTACAAGGTTCATTTGTTTTATCAAATGTAATGAACAGACTGATAACTGTCATGTTCTGAAATCTACATCAGTAATGGACAACTTTGTTTCTAACAACAAAAAAACAGCAAGTATTTCAGTAGCTGCATTTCATACCGTAATCATTCAGTATACGTTGTTCAGAATATCACATCAACACATGGAACCAAGGTTTTGGTAAAGATGAGTTTAATTTATAGGAACTGACAGTCATCATGCTGCTATTACATTAAATTAATAAGACCGTGTCCTCGCCGCCGGTCTACGGGGAGTATAAAGTGAGCGGACGGACGGAAGTTGCATCCGCGCAGGAGTCAGGACATCAGCTTCATGCAGCTCGTCCAGGGCCTGATGTCGGCATGTGGCGGAATGTGCACCGCTGTTATAACGACCGATGTAAACTCCCTCGGGATGTAATAAGGTCGGCATCTGATCACGAGCTGCTCCAGGTCCGGAGAACAGCCCGAAGAAATAATCTCCACATCTGAGCACCACACATTGTTCTCCATGCAGCAGACACCTCCTCCCTTGCTCTTCCCAGAGTGTGTTGTCCGGTCCTGACGCTGAATGGAGACCCCCTCGGGAACCATGGCGGAGTCCGGGATCGAGGGGTCGAGCCAAGTCTCCGTGAAAACCATCACGTTACAAAAAGTCAGACTGCGGTTCAGAACTGTTCCTTGTAAAGTGTCTTAAGATCTTCTTGTTCATGTTCCAGCCCGATTTGGGGGGTGGGTATCCACTGAGTTGAACCCATGTTTTCTCCTGGATTACAGAAGAGGGCCTATAGTTTTTCGTATGACTGAAGATTACAGCGCTCATTTATACGCTGGCTCGCAACAAACAATTTGCGTCCTCACCTGCTGCGGCCACGCTGCACTTACTCACACACACAGAAACGGCAGTGGAGAGAGAGAGAGAGGCCGAGAGGGAGCGCTACGGTGTCCCTAAATAGATGTCGCCAAAGCCCTGCAGCCTATAAGAATCACTGTCCTGTCAGGTAAATTAAAATATCAGCAGAACGGGAAACGCGCCCGCACATCCTACGGGCGCGTCCTGCGGCGCATATCCTGGGGCGCACATAAAAAAAAAAATATATATATAATAATTTAATTAAATCAAAGTAATAAAAAAAACTGTGCGCGCAAATCCTGCGGCGCACATAAATAAAGAATATATTTAAAAATAAAAACCATAAAAATGTAATTTATCAAATTAATAAACAAACTGTGCGCGCACATCCTGCGGGCGGTGCACATTCTAAATAAAAAAGCATGAAATTGAGTACGCCAAAGCTAATTCCGATTTATAAAACCATGCACACGCAAAACCTCAACTCCAAATCCGCCCTCCACCCCCCCAATTTCTACTATAAACGGTCAATGCAAAGCACGTCACGAATATTAAATTATGAATCCGACCAATGGGTTTCCACCGTGAGTCCTGACCGAGGCACGGCATCAAGCGATGTGAAGAGGAAGTGAAACTTTCTGACACTGACATCGAGTTGTTTGTTAGTGAGGTGGAGGTGAAGAGCGACTTTATAGGCCAGCAGTGATGTCACTAATAAAGAAAATACACTGATACTCTGCCGCTGCTGCTGTGGATAACACAATGTGTGAGATCAGAAATCGCTGAACCCTCGCTTCCTCCTCATCCTTCCATTCGCATGCACAAATCGTGCAGAACCCCGCATCGGTGTCACGGCAGTATTTATCCATTTAGAGCATCGGACCGATTCCCTCACATCAGTGGATCCTTGCCTCCACTCTGGGATATTATTTGGAAAGTTTCTACATTTCTTGTTAGTGATCTCCTGTGCGCTCTATGCGCTCTGCGCTGGGTGGCTCTGCGCGCTGGGTCGCTATTACATGTGTAGCGGGTCAGTTCTTAATAAAGTTTTATACTTTTAGCAGTGTCATTTTCCCCGCTCTGGATGTGTTAATTAACCTGACAGGACGGCAACTCCTATAGGCTGCAAGGAGGCGGAGGAGTTTATTTAGGGACACCTTAGCACTCTCCCTTGTCCTCTCTCTCTCTCTCCCCACTGCCGGTCCTGTGGGTGTGTGCGGAAGTTTAGCGTGAGCGCAGCACGTGTGGTCGCAATTGTTTGTCGCAGTAAGTTGCTGGAAGTTATATAATGTTAACGGCGATCACAGAGAAAGTGTCCGCAAATTGTAACTGAAGTTTGTCCTTAGAGCCCAGCGTGAAGCTGTGTCTGTGTGCGACTGTGACGGCGTCACCGTGGATGCACGCTGTCCCTGCTTTATTTTAATGAATTAAAAGTATGAGATAAGGATGTGTTTTTATGTTTGTAAATGTTTTTAAATATTATAAATGTGTTTAAATTGTGTGACCTAACTATAACATGTTTGTTTTATAGGGCTGCCTCCAGCTAAATAGTTACGGTCACGGTTTTTTCCCACTTTAGATTTTATTTAGATTATTTGGTTTGATTATTTGTTTCTTTGTGTTTTGTTTTGTTCTATTGCAAGGTGCAATATATATGGTTGACTGGGACTGTGCAATTCAGCGGTAGTGACTTTAATGGTGGTGAATTATTGGCTCCATAAAGTAGAGGCCCTCTTTTGTCATTTTGTTGTTGTATATCGTTTGCAGTTATTTTCTTAAAGTGTGTTGTGTTTGGTTTTTAATGCATGATATTTCAGCATTGTACAATTGGGTCTGGAGCCTCTAATTTCTCTCTATTTTAAACTGTCATTTATATCAAGTCCAGGCCAGCCTTTCCAACCTTTGCACATGTCACTTTACTGTTTGAGCAGTCTGTTTTAAATCATTTGCATTTATTAAATAAATTGTATTTTGTATTGATATCTCAGCCTCCCGTCCCGTCTTATTCTGGATACTTGTTGAACCGAATTGACATTAACTGTCATCTCTGAACCATTTTGAATCACTACACATGCTTGCATTGTTACTATTCTTAAAGTGTGCTATGGTTGTTTAATGTATGATATATTAATGTAATGAACCGACTGATAACTGTCATGCTCTGAAATCTACATCAGTAATGGACAACAAAACCAGTATTAGTATTTCAGTAGCTGCATTTCATTTACCGTAATCATTCAGTATACGTTGTTCAGAATATCACATCAACACAGGGAACCAAGGTTTTGGTAAAGAGGAGTTTAATTTATAGGAACTGACTGTCATCATGCTGCTATTACCTTAAATTACATTGTACAGTATTTGGGATTATGTTGAATTTTATTTAAAACAATAATAAACAGACAAGTTAATTTACATGACAATTGTTTACAGTGCGGAAGTTACACTGTAACAGACTGCGTCACACTCGCGCTGTGGGTTTTATGCGGTGTCCTCGCCGCCGGTCTACGGGGAGTATAAAGCGAGCGCACGGACGGAAGTTGCATCCGCGCAGGACATCAGCTCCTGTGGGAACACACGAGCAAAGCGGAAGCGCATCGCTCCGCGCCCGTCAGCCCGTGATTCTGCTTTCTCCGCTGGTTGTGTATGCTCCGTTCAATGAAGGGGTTCGGGGTAAATGATGATCTTCATAGCATTTAATCATGTTAGGGGAAACACTCGGGGATATTGAAACTCCAGGAGAACCGCAGGGAACTCTAAAGTACGGGACACATATTTTAACATTTAAATATAATATGTCATTAATATCGTTTAAAATCATTTCCCAGTGTGTTTCCCCGAACTATGCCCCGAAACCATCGGTGCCGAACGCGATCGCAGCCGAAGTGAACAGCGCCACTGAGTTACATGGGGGCGGGCGTGAATGTTACGGGGTCAATTCTGAATAAAGTTTTATAGTTTTGGCAGTATTATTTTCCCCGTTCTGCTGATGTTTTAATTTACCTGACAGGACGGTGATTC
This sequence comes from Pleuronectes platessa, assembly GCF_947347685.1. Lineage (NCBI taxonomy): Eukaryota > Metazoa > Chordata > Actinopteri > Pleuronectiformes > Pleuronectidae > Pleuronectes > Pleuronectes platessa. The sequence goes on along the minus strand of NW_026519049.1, from coordinate 229,190 downwards.
CTATAGGCTGCGGGAAGTCGGCGCAGTCTATTTAGGGACACCGTAGCTCTTCCCTTCTCCCCCTCTCTTATTGTGTCCGTGACATTAAGTTAAGTTGTCTTTTCCTGTTTTAGTAATTGTTCTCAAGACAATAAGGACGGGGTGGGTCCCTGCTTTATTTGAATGAATTAAAGGTATGACATAATGATGTGTTTAATGTTTGTAAATGTTTTTGAAACATTTTGATAAACTGGTTCAAATTGTATGACCTAAATACAACATGTTTGTTTCTGTTGAGTTGTGTTGCACTATTGCTGCAGCTACCGTTGCATTCGGAGGAAAGAATAAATGATGGCGTTATCTTTAGCCGTTGTTGGCGTATTTATTAACAGGCTGCTGACACATCAGTCTCACGGTCAGAGCTACTTTAACTGACACACTAACATATAGCAGGTTGGCTCTTATAGCCTGTACCTTGGCGCCATCCTGTGGCGTAACCATATATACATATTACAATACAGCATTACATATACATCTGAGTACATAATGAATATATCTCAACACCCCCACTTGTACTCAGGTTGCTATACTTCAAGCAAAAGAAACACAGGAAAACAGAATGAATGTGAACCTCTGTCATACACATATCAATCTCCAAAAAGAGCATTTGCAAACTTCTTCAGTTTCAACTTATTTACAGGTTTGGTCATTACATCAGCAACCATGTCATCAGTAGAACAATACATCAAAATCACCCTTCCCTCAATCACAGTTGACCTGATAAAGTGGTACTTTATGTCAAAGTGTTTACACCTCTGTCTGTGTACAGGGTTTTTGGCAAGAGCTATTGTCCCCTGATTGTCCTCATGTACAATAGTTTGTGTGTAATTGTAGTTATCTATACCCCCTAGTAACTGCTCCAGGTATAGACACTCCTGTATGGTTGAAGCCAGTGCCATATATTCTGCCTCGCAGGTTGATAGCGCAACTGTGGGTTGTTTTCTAGTCTTCAACGAGACTAGAGAGCTGTTCTGACTAAGACTGACAGAGTATCCTGTGGTACTGCGTCTGTCACTTGTATCAGCCGCCCAGTCAGCATCACTGTAGGCTTGTATACCTAGCTCCTCACTGTCGTTTCTCTTAAAGCTTAACCCTTTCTCTGCAGTGCCTTTGAGATACCTTAAAACATGCTTCACAGTGACCCACTGCTCCTCTGTAGGCTCAGCAAAATACTGTGATAATCTGCTCACAACAAAACTTAAATCCGGTCTGGTACAAGTAGTCAAGTATATAAGACTACCAACAGCCTCCCTGTACATCCTGACATCTTCCATCTTTACTGCATCTTCAGTATACTCTAGCTTCTGCTCACAGGGTGTTTCTCTGGTCCTACAATCTTGCATATTAAAACGCTGTAGTATCTTGTTAGTGTATCTTTCCTGTGACATCTTTACACATCCATCTGATTGACTGAAATCAATACCCAGAAAATGTTTGAGTTTGCCTAAATCTTTCATCTTAAACTTTTCTGCGAGCATCTCTTTCACCTTTTTCAGTCTTTCTTCATTGCTTGCTGCAATGATCAAGTCATCGACCCATGTGATTATGATCACCTTCCCTTCATTTGACTCTTTGGCATAAACACAGTGGTCGGCTGGGTTTTGTAATATTATGTTTTTTTTAAACCATTTCATTTATATTGCTGCCTCAACGTGATGCTGACACGGACACGTTAACTCGGGATGGGTTTTTGTAGGATTTTTATTTCAGCGAGACCTTCAGTAGATCACCACACTTCACTCACAAGCGCTTTGTGAAAATGACGAATCTGCCACCGGCTCTGCAAATGACCCTCAACATCTGGAAAAAGGTAAAGAAATCGCCAATGTCAGGCCATGTGTGTTCTGTTATTGTCCGGAGACTCCGCCCTCTGTTGCTTCCCGCTCTTTTTGTCCCTCACCTGTTCCCGGTCATCAACCTGATTGTTTGCCTGATTTGTTCACCTGTGTCTTGTCTTTGTTCCCCCTTCTATTTAAGCCCAGTCTTCCTGTTGTCCCCTGTCGGATTGTATCGTTTGTTTGTGAGAATCTATGTAAAGATTCTGCCGTGTTTGAACCTTGTTTTACCTGGTCTGGTACTAGACTCAGATTTTTGATCCTCTCTGTTTTTCCCTTTTGGAATTCTGTTTTTGAATTGGACTCTCTGTTTTTTGCACTTGTGTTTTTTGCCTTTTTGGATCCTTGTTTTTTCTATTTTTGGAAATAAATAAGTATTTTTTTGCATCTTGGTCTGCGATTTAGTCCTTACTCTGAGAAAGGAGAGGCACTGTCTAACGCCGAGTTTACCCCGGGGCGTGGAAGCGCAGTGCAGCGCCAAGGAAATCAAGCGCCTCCTATCCACTCCCTGTTAAACCTTTGTGCGGTGCACATCGGATGCGCTGCGCCGCGCTGCTTCACTCGCGCCCTGAACCAATGGTTTCGGCGTAGAGTCTATTTTTTTCACTCGCCGCGAGCGTAACGCGCCAAGAAACAAACTGAAAATGATTTTAAAGGATCTGTTGTCCTAGAGTTTTAATTTCCCCAATTTTCCCAATCACATAATTAAATTCCCCCCTGCCCATCCACTACAGCTACACAAGCAGTCATATGGATACAAATAGAGGGGGGGGCTATGAGACCATCATCATATACCCCCAAACGAGTACATTGAACGGGTTACATTCAACAGCAAGCGGAGAAAGCAGAATCGCGGGCTGACCGTCGCTGAGAAATGCACATCCGGTGTGAACAGCCGGCGCCGCACTTTCCACCTAAAAACGATGAAATGAACTGAACTATGAAGTAGTTCAGATTTTGAATGGTGAACTATGAACGTGAACTATTCATGTTTACTTGTATGAACTGAACTTTGAACTAGTTCATGAGAGGTGTGAACGTGAACAACACTGTTCAAATCGTAATTCACGTCGTCACTAAAGTTAATGTTGAGTCGGTGTGTGCTTTTGCAAAAACGATGTCGGACACAGTAATTTTCTCTGGCCCTCTACCTAACACAACAGGTGATGACATGTTGTCTTTTAACCTCTGGCTGTCGAGGTGTCCTGTAAACGGTGTGGGCTTTGTAGATGACTGGCAAACTTTTTGGAGGAAACCTGGACTTGTTAGGAGAGACGGCGTTCATCCCACTTGGGATGGAGCAGCTCTCTTATCTAGGAATATTACTCAGTCTATTACATGACAACCCAGAGTTGGGACCAGGAAGCAGAGCTGCAGTGCTAAAAACTTCTCTGCGCTCCCTCTGGGACAGTCACACAACCCCATAGAGATTGTGTCTGTCCACCGTCCGAATCCACACAATAATCTAATACAAATTAACACAACCTCTGAAACAACACAGGAAACCAAGACTTTGAAATGTGGTCTTTTAAACATTAGATCACTGTCATCAAAGGCTATTTTAGTTAATGAACTAGTCTCAGACTACAACATAGATGTATTATCCCTCACTGAGACGTGGCTGCATCCTGATGAATATGTCAGTCTAAATGAATCTACTCCCTCCAGTCATATAATTTCACAGGTTCCCAGAGAATTCGGACGAGGAGGTGGAGTTGCTGCTATTTTTAACCCCAGTCTATCAATTAATCCTAAACTAAACTATAACTCATTTGAATGTCTTGTTCTTCCACGCCAATCCAGGAAACACCAACAGCCAATCATATTTGCTGTAGTTTACCGTGCTCCGGGGGCTTAAACTGAATTATTTACGGAATTCCCCGAGTTTTTTTCAAACCTAGTCCGAAAGACCTATAACATAATTATTGTTGGTGACTTTAATATTCATGTTGACAATAATAAAGATAGCCTTAGTGTAGCATTAATTTCGATACTAGATTCAATTGGTTTCAGTCAGTGTGTACACCAACCTACTCATTGTTGTAACCACACACTTGACCTTGTATTATCATACGGTGTCGGAATTGAACATTTAACAGTACTCTGATCACCCAGGATCAGTTTACCAAAATAATCTCAGGTTCTAAACCAACAACCTGTATCTTAGACGACATTGCCCTTGCTTTCAATGAAACAGTCAGGAACTGGTGAGTGATCTTCGATCCTGATTTGTCCTTTAATTCTCACCTACAACTAATTTCTAGGACCGCCTTTTTCCACTTGCGTAATATCTAAAAAATCAGACATGTACTTCGCAAAAAGATGCAGAAAAACTAGTCCACGCCTTTGTTACATCCAGACTGGACTATTGTAATTCATAACTATCATGCTCCAGCAGTAAGTCGTTAAAAAATCTGCAGCTTGTCCAAAATGTTCTTCAATGATACTGAAACAACCCTTAAGTTATTTATCTTTGAATACATGTAAATGTATATTTGTGTCCCCTTTAGGAGTAAGAGGAGGTATCCACCCCTTTAACATATCAATATTTAATGGAATCATATTTAGTGGCTTGTGTTTATATACACGGTATATGCATATAGATCTATATATCTATATATATATCCCCTGATGCTGTCAGAACACATGAACCTGCTGAATGTTGCATCAGTAAAGATACAGACACTGATGCACATGTTTTTATCTCATTACACCAGGATCACTGGTCTTATTATAAAATCTGTACAACAGAGAACTTCTGTCTCACGTTTCTTCTTTATTCTATTCTACTTGTTTTCATGTTCATATACAGTTCTTCCGCCATCTGCAGGCAGACGTCACCACTGACTCTGATTCTTTCAGTTCATGAGGAGTTTGTTTTCAATGTGTTTCTCTATAATTTGTTTAAGTCTTGACATTTTAAGTAAAAAGCCTTGATATTATGTATATTAGGATTTGGCTCTATTTGTAACCGGTCTATCCTTTGTGGTCTACCTGCGTTGTGTGTCAGTTTGTGAAGTAGAAGACCGGGACAGGACTTGTATCACTACTGAATTTGTCTGTTATGTTGAAGCCACAGTTCATGTGATTGAACCGTTTTTTTATTTAACACAAGTACTGAGTACATTGTACAAAGACCTTTTCCTTATAAATCAAACACGACACTTTGGTGAATTAAGGTTTTCAGTCATCAAATGTTGTCTTAGACACATAATGAGATTATTGACTCATATCTTAACAATCAATGATTGATTGGATTCAAACCAAAATGTAAAAGCCCTGTGATTAATTTCAAATTACAACAAAACATTCATCAAAGTGTTCTTGTGTGATTACAATACTGTGCGTGTTGCTGCTGGGACTTTCTATATCATATCTGCCAGTCGTGCACATTACAACAGAATTTACTGATGCAACATTCAGCAGGTTCTTGTGTTCTGACAGCATCAGGGAATATATATACATATAGATATATAGATCTATATGCATATACTGTGTGTATATACACACAAGCCACTAAATATGATTTTATTAAATACTGAAATTGAAAATCGTTATTTGTATATCCCATATTCACAAATCACAATTTGTCTCATAGGGCTTCAACATGGTCTGACATCCTCTGTCCTTAACCATCAGCAAGAGTAAGGAAAAACTACTAAAACCCTTTTGCAGGGTAAAAATATGTAGAAACCTCAGAGAGAGCCACATGTGAGGGATCCCTCTCCCAGGACTGACAGAAGGGCAATAGATGTCAAGTGTACGAAAACATCATCAAGATTAAAGTTTTTAGCAGCATTAGTGAGGGTAAACATTTTGAAGGATAACTTCAAAACTATATGTCAAGCAGTCCTGCTGCAACTAAATGCTTCCTAGTTTAGAACATAGGACAAGTAACGTTCTGCCGCACTAATTAGCTCTAACTATAAGCTTTATCAAATAGGAAGGTTTTAAGCCTACTTTTAAACATACAGATGGTGTCTGCTTCCCGAACTGAAAGTGGTAGATTATTCCACAGCAGAGGGGCTTGATGGCTGAAAGCTCTGGCTCCTACTCTACTCTTTAAAACATAGTCAAATGAAGCAGCAGTTTACAGGGTGAAGGAGTGGGGAATATTAAATTAAATAATATGAATATATGTGAAGTAAGTGTATTTGTATGAGTGGGGGAGCAGAATGTATATGGTGACTGTTCAGAGGGTCAGTGTTGATTGTTCAGAAGCCTAATGGCCTGGAGGAAGAAGCTGTTTGTGTGTCTGGTAGTCCGTGCTCGGATGCTCCGGTAACGTCTGCCAGACAGCAGCAGTGTGAGAAGTCCACAGCCTGTGTGGCTCTGGTCCTTGATGATCTTCAGTGCTCTTCTCAGGCATCTTGTGCTGTAGATGCCTTGCACGGAAGGGAGATGGCAGCCGATGATACCAGGTCAGGTCATCTGTGATGAACACACCGAGGAGCTCACCACCTGGGGTCTGCTCGTCAGGAAGTCCAAGATCCAGTTACACAGGGGGGTTTTAAGACCCAGGCTCCTGAGCTTGGGGACGAGCTTGGCAGGCACAATTGTGTTGAATGCGGAGCTGTAGTCCACGAACATGATCCTCACATATGTGTTGGCCTTCTTCAGGTGGGAGAGGGTGGTGTGTGTTGTCGGGGCGATGGCATCGTCCGTGGATCGGTTTGGGCGGTGAGCAGATGTGGCTTTTGACCAGCCGCTCGAAGCACTTCATGATGGTGGAGGTCAGTGCTACAGGGCGGTAGTCGTTTAAGCAGGTGATGGATGATTTCTTAGGTATGGGGATGATGGTGGCCTGCTTGAAGCAGGAGGGGACTGTCGAGAGATTTAGGGAGAGGTTGAATATGGAGGTGAAGACCTCCGTTAGCTGGTAATAGAGCAGTAATGCTGGTTATGATTTATGACTTTTAATCATAATACTTAATTAGGTGGATTTTATGCTCGCCACAATAGAGCCACCTCCTCGTGTCATAACTAAACTGCAAATTATATTATTTCTATGGTCAGAATCTTGGTCATGTCATTTATTTGTATCAATATATACATTTATTTAGTCAATAAAGTAACATTTTAGTTTTGAGAGCTCAAGATGATCTCTAAACTTATTTTGAGACTGACCAGTGATCCAAAACTCAAAGACGAATCATTTAGAAAATAAACAGACATTAAGAGGAGATCAGGAATTCTTCACTTTTCAATATTCTAACGAAATGCTTGATTGATAATTTAATCAACAAGCTTTTGCTTCTGGATTTTCTAAATGATTATTTTGTCTCCCAAGCCAGCAGTTCAGAGCAAGCTGGAAAGAAAACAAAAGATCACAGACAATTCATCTACACATGTAAAAGATAAGACTGGCAAATTAAAAAATATTAATATCTGACATGGGAAAAATTGTATTTCACATTAGTGAGTCATGAAATTGGATTTTATTCTGAAAGCATCATCAGTCAGAAACTTCAACAGTGGTCAAAATCAGTTTTGGATTTTCCTTCTTTTGGCCACTAGGGGGTAGGCATGTTCCATCATAATCTGGTAATTTTGTGAAAAGGAGTTTCCAACAGAACCCTCTATTCCTCTCTTTTCTTTTTCTGTTCAGTGCTTTTTGAACATGAGAAAACTTTCACAGGTGGGTGTTGGATTACAGAAACTGTATTTTAGAAATGTTTAACACTTTACTCTCTCCTTTTGGTCATTTGACCTATCTATCAGATTCTAAATCTTAGAATAAGATATATTAAAAAATAAAGTTTCCTTCACAGTGTTTTTCTTCTATACATTGTAATTATTCTGTCTAACTTCAGTACATTTGACCTCCAGTCGCTGCAGCAGTCACATGTATTGATCTGGACCTCAGATATATCTTATCTCCACAGAGCTGCAGCTGTGATCAGTCCCTTCAAACAAACACACTTTAAACAGCCTGATTGGCCTCTGCTCAATAAAACCCTGTGTGTGAAACCTGTGGAGCAAGTGGACTTTCCCTTTCAAACACGAGTCTGAATTTTGATGGGTTGACAGGGACAATTTATATAATTTACGAGACTTAGCCTGGAATAACTGAAATATCACCTGTTTAAATAAAGCAGAGACAAAATGCAGACATTAATGTAAATCATCTCTGAAATGCCAAAAGAGACAAGTGGTGATCCGACAGAGGGATAGAGAATTGAAAAATAAGATGACAACTGCAACAAGCATGTAAACTAGATTCAAACTGGCAAAATAAGATGAAAGCACAGCTTCTATGAGAGAGCCACTGCTTTCCCCCTCACTGTAGAGACTGAATCAAAGCAGCCTTAGACAAATCCTCCTTCTGTCTGTAGGCCCAAGTGCTTTGTGTTCTATTAAAGCCCATGGAAATCTACACTCTGTACGTTGTTTGATGTTGCCAACTTGTCATCTCTGTATCTCCGCAGACTTCACACATGGGCTGTTTTCTATATATAAAACTCTGTCCGAGTTGTTTCCTCTTTACCTGTGTACATACATGTATATGTAAGGGGGGGGGGGGGGGTGTACCACCACTCGAGGGCTGGTGATAAGATAACTGGAAAGTTTTCACATTACAACGTGATCATATTTCACGTTATGATGATCCGTAACACGTTAATTATGCTCAGAAGATTGCATGTGTGTTGTGTATGTTTTGTATGACCGCTGTATGTGTGTGTTCGTATTCTGTCTGTTGTAACAATGTGTTACTGCCTTCTTGGCCACATCTGTCTTGTGAGAGATTTAACTCAATGAGATCTTTACCTGGTTACAGAATGTCCATGGAGTTAACTATTCTAATGTTCAAAGTTTTTTTCATAAACCAAACTAATGATGCTCTGCCATGGCAGCACATTCAAGTTACTTTAGTTCATCGTAACACTTACAAGCCTTCTTTTGTAAAAGCTTCTCATTAATTAAGTCTAATTGGCTCCTGTATATCAAACATGTTTTTTTTTTTTTGTTTTTTTTTTACTGAATTCTCATTTAGATTTGATGTTCAGTTCAGGAAGTACTTTTGTCAAATGTTGTCCCAGAAATTCTCCAGTCATCTGTGCTTATCATTGATTATTGGGAAAAGGGGAAATGTATAAGTTGTATTTCCCACATGTGTTTTAATTGAAATGTGAGGGCAGCTGCATGCAAGACATTAAAACACCCAAATAAAATTTAAAACATTTTATTCATTAGTCGACAACATATTATAAACCCCTAACAGAGTAAAGACTTGTTCAGGGCATGATGTCACCCAGTGTACATTATACAGAGTAGGAGCAGGGGTTGCAGTAGGGGGTTTCTGTCCATTTACAAATATCTCTGTATAAGTTTTATAAGTGTATGAGTTGTATTTCCCACATGAGTTTTCATTAAAAACTTAGTGGGGGTGGAGCCTGCCCTCTTCCGTGCATCCACTGTGTCCTTCAACAAAAGGGAGAGCCTTGGTGCCCTCTTCCCTTCCTCTGCGATGAACCTCAGCTGGTTATAGTAGGAGTCCAGAGACGTGACCACCTCCAGGTCCTGCTAGATGAGCTGGAGGAGCTCACAGAGGCTCTCCAGAGATGGCCCGTCTCCGTTCTGCAGCAGCCTCCTGATGCAGCAGTACATGGCTTTCTCCTCCAGAACCTTTGAGAGGAACAGCTCCCCAATAAACTTGATGCTATTGAGGAGGCGTCCGGAAGGTTTTGCGTTGAGTTGCTCTTCCCTCAGCCGGTCGATGACCCTCACGTCCCTGACTGGCTCCAGGCAGGACCCACTCTTCCGATAAATGCCCTCCCTTTCAAAGTTCTTCCTGAACTCTGCCTGGCAGTGTTTGACCAGCAGAGACCTGAAGGAGACGCTGGCTGACCAGTCGGACAAGGATTGGACCTCCACCTGAAGAGGAGAAAACCATAAGGAAATATTAACATTAATGCTACTCACATACATACATAGTGATCAGTGTGTTCTGATTTGAGGATTAAATCAGCACACAAATGAATGAAAATAAGTGAACTCATTATTTGAATAAGACAACATGGGTCAAAAGTGACCCCACTCAGTATTTATTATTTATATCTTTGCAGTAAATTATTTCCGTCATTTAGTATTTCAGGTATTTTTCAAATAACTGTTTTTTTCACTTCCCTTCTAATTCACAACATGGGTCAAAAATGTTGTATTGTAAAATACATTCTTATTAAGTCTTATTTACAATCTATTACTAGTGAGAAAGATAATTTATAATTTACCCAAGGGGTTTGCATAGCTTGTTTATCAAAAGGCTAAATTAAGGTTACAACCTGCATACAAAAGATAAGCTGTCCAACTAATTAAGAAACAGGATAAAGTAGCTTCCAACGCAACATGGCGCCGTACTAACGGGTGCCTGTCGTAGCAGCTCCTGGTACTACTGTCGGTTTTTTTGTGTTTTTATAACGTTTGCGATTTGTTTTTTATATTTATTTTTGCACTGCTCTGTGCATCTCCGTCCCGCACAATGACGAGATGCTTTTGAAATTTATTGGACACTTTTTATAACTTTTAACCGCACTTCGGTCTCTTCGGATCACTGGGAGAATGCCTGCACACACGCCGGCATTGTTTACACCCGCGACCAGCTGATCGCCCTGAGGCACACTACCCTCTTGGCCGGAGAGAGACCCACCATCCCGGAGGAACTAAAGAGGAGACGGCGGGGCTGCAGAGCGGGGCTTAAACGGAGGAAGGAGAAGAGGAAGTTTAAGCCCTTCATCCCTGCGGTAATCACTGGAAACGTGAGGTCGCTGGCAAATAAAGTGGACGAACTGGAAGCGCTCATCAGGACACAGAGGGAGTACAGGGAGTCCAGTATTGTGTGTCTCACGGAAACGTGGTTGCACGAGCAGATACCGGACTCCAACGTCACCATTCCTGGCTTCCAGACGGTTCGAGCCGACAGAGACACCATCGCGACCGGCAAGAAGAAAGGAGGGGGACTCGCCGTGCTCGTGAACAACAGGTGGTGTCACCCCGGGCACGTCACCGTTAAACATCGTGTCTGCAGCCCGGACATCGAGCTCGTCGCCGTCGGACTTCGTCCATATTATTTGCCGAGGGAGTTTACCAGTGTTTTCGCCATCAATGTTTACATTCCTCCATCTGGGAACGCAGAAGCAGCGTGTGACGTCATCCACACTGTGACTGCAGGATTACAGACACAACACCCCGGGGCCTTCATCATCATCACAGGTGACTTTAAACATGCTTCCCTCTCATCCACACTCCCAACCTTCTTCCAGTTTGTAAAATGTGCCACCCGGGAAAATAAGACTTTGGACCTATATGCAAATGTTAAGGATGCATACAGCTCCACTGCCCTGCCACCACTGGGCAGGTCAGACCACAACCTAGTCCTGCTCTCACCATCTTACAAGCCTGTGATTCAGCAGCACCCAGTCACAGTGAGGACAGTGAGGAAATGGTCTCATGAGGCCATGGAAACACTGCGTGGGGCCCTGGAGGCCACAGACTGGGATGCTCTGTATGAGCCACATGGTGAGGACATTGATGGCCTGACTGACTGTGTCTCTGAGTACATTGGGTTCTGCATCGATAACACCATCCCCACTAAAGAGGTCCGCTGTTACCCAAATAACAAGCCGTGGGTTACAAGCGACCTGAAGGCCCTTCTCAATGAGAAGAAGAGGGCCTTTAGATCACGGGACAGAGCAGAACTCAAACGGGTTCAAAGGGAGCTCAAGCGCAGCATCAGGGAGAGCAAGGACAACTTCAGAAGAAAACTGGAGCACAAACTGGAGGAAAACAACACCAGGGACGTCTGGAGTGGTATGAAGGAGATCACTGGTTTCAAGAGGAGAGATGGGGGAGCAGCTGGGGATGAACGACGTGCGAATGAGCTGAACACGTTCTTCAATAGGTTCAACTCCAACCCCCCAGCCCCCAGCGGACCATCCACTGCCTCCACTGACTCTACGACTGCCTCTACTGCGTCTCTGAGCAACAACCCCCCACCTCCCCCCACCAACCCAGTCACCATCTCCCCCCACCCCCCCGCTGGCCTTTACCACAGACCTTCTCACACCTCCCACCCCCAGGACATCCTCACATCCCCCACAGCCCCCCACCACCTCCTGCAACACAAACATCTCTGCACCACCCTCAAACCCATCGCTGACATCCCCCACCCCCCAGTCTGGACTCCACATCACAGCCAGCCAGGTGAGGAGAGAGCTGGAGAGGCTCAAACCGAGGAAAGCTGCGGGGCCGGACCGCATCAGCCCTCGTTTGCTGAAGGCCTGTTCCAGCCAGCTCTGTGGAGTTCTCCAGCACCTCTTCAACCTGAGCCTACACCTTCAGAGAGTGCCAGTGCTCTGGAAAACATCCTGCCTGGTCCCAGTGCCCAAAAAAGGACGTCCTGCTGCACTGGAGGACTACAGGCCGGTGGCACTGACCTCTCACATCATGAAGGTCATGGAAAGACTGGTCCTGGCTCACCTCAGACCGCTGGTGTGCCCATCACAAGACCCCCTGCAGTTTGCATATCAGCCCCATGTTGGGGTTGATGATGCAATCATCTACCTGCTGCAGAAGGCTTACTCCTCCCTGGACAGACCCAACACCTCAGTCCGGATCATGTTTTTCGACTTCTCCAGCGCCTTCAATACCATCCAGCCCACTGCTGAAGGCCAAACTGGAGGGCACGCAGGTGAGTGCTCCCCTCATCGCTTGGGTCGATGACTATCTGACGGGCAGACCACAGTTTGTGAGATTACAGAACTGTGTGTCTGATCATCTGATCAGTAACATCGGGGCCCCCCAGGGAACTGTGCTGTCCCCCTTCCTCTTCACCACATACACTGCTGACTTTAAGCACTGCACAGAGACGTGTCATCTGCAGAAGTTCTCTGATGACACGGCCATTGTGGGGTGTGTTGAGGGCGGAGGGGAGGCTGAGTACAGGGACCTGGTTGACCGCTTTGTGAAGTGGTGTGGGGAGAACCGCATGCAGCTCAACGTGGCGAAGACGAGGGAGATGGTGGTGGATTTCAGGAGGACCAAGCCCCTGCCCTCTCCTGTCTGCATCGGTGGGACGGCTGTGGAGGTGGTCCCTGCTTACAAGTACCTGGGTGTCACACTAGACAATAAACTGGACTGGTCCACCAACACAGAGGCCGTCTACAAGAAGGGCCTGAGCCGGCTTTATTTCCTGAGGAGGCTCAGGTCCTTCAACGTCTGCAACAAGATGCTGCAGATGTTTTATAAGTCTGTTGTGGCGAGCACCATCTTCTTTGCTGTGGTGTCCTGGGGTGCGGGCATCAAGGCTAAGGACGCCAACAAACTGAAAAAACTGATTAGGAAGGCAGAGTCTGTGGTTGGCTCTAAGCTTGTCACCCTGGAGGAGGTGGTGGAGGACAGGATGCTGGCAAAACTGCTGGCAATCATGGACAATCCCTCTCACCCCCTCCACAAAACACTAGACAAGCTAAGGAGCAGCTTCAGCCACAGACTCATTCAACCCCGCTGCTCTAAGGAACGATACAGGAAATCGTTCCTCCCAACCGCAATAAGACTATACAACTCATCTACCTCTGTCAGAGCCACCATCACAGAACTGCACTAAATATACCTGTCTCAATTCATCATTTTATACAATAATATTGTCTTTTGCACACTCTGTCTACATATTCTTACACTCACAGTATATTATATTATCTATTGTATCGCCAAATACTTATATTTATACCCGTACTATATATCATATATTATATCATACTCTTTGTATATTCTTTGTATATATAAGTCTATATACACATATTTTATTTATACATGTGTACATGTTATTAATATTATATTTTACTATTATTATTATTATATATACTGTTGCTGCTATTATTACTATATACTGCTATTATATTGGTATAATTACTATCATATATAAATATATATTATATACTATATATACTGTACTATTTTTGATATACTGTCTAACAATAACATTACCATCATATCATCAGTACTATTACCATCATCTGCCACTGCACCTTATCTACCTATTTTATCTTGTGTTTCTGTTTTTATTCTTTCTACCGCAATATTTTATATTTTATATTTTATTCTATTGTATTGTATTTTATTGTATTCAAATGTACCGGCTGCTATGACGACTTAATTTCCCCTCGGGATGAATAAAGTAATCTATCTATCTATCTATCTATCTATCTAGATGCATCACTTACTGTTGAGAGGTGCTGGCACAGCTCGGCGAAGACTGCAGCAGAGTGTGGCTTCTGCACGGCCCTCTTGAAAACGAGCTCAACCATTTCCTGCAACTGCTCCGCTATGGAGCCAGAACAGTCTCAAAAGGATTAAATGCACGCAGAAATGAATACATGCGCAAAAAAGATCCACAAATACATTTTCAACGCCGCTGGCTCAACACACTTGTCACACTAATCAGCGGCGTTGTCCGGCTGACTGTGGCTGGTTAGAGCACTTCATGTGTGTACGGTCACATACGGTTATAACGAACTTTGATAACGGGGATAGCGGGCTAGCCACCATGCTAACTGCGGTGGGAACAGCGCCAAAACCCGCTGACTTAATCCCAAGGCTCTCATGACACTGTTTCTCAAACACCGTCAGGTTAGAAGCAAACACTTGGTAGTAGTTAGTATCGGGTGTCCGTGCTGACTGTGTGTGGAAGCTGGGGGGAAGCTAGCTGCCTCCGTGTAGCTTCAAGCTGTTGCAGCTGTTGAATTAGCAACGCAGTTTGGAAACAAGACCGGGGAACCGCTGCGTTAAGACACGATAACATAAGCACTTTGACCCGCTGGGTGTCACTTTATTTCAGCAAAACTGTCGCGTCATCAACAGCCCTTTTCTGTTGTCATCGTTCACTGTGTGTGAGGAGCCGGGGATCAGCGTCTACTAATTCTATGTCTATTGGCTGGCGGGCTAAAAACCTCCAGGCTGCCTGCGGGCGTTTTAATGACGTCGTGTAATGGCACTCACGTGATTGGCTGTACAGGAGTGAGACATCTGATTGGCTACAGACGATCCCCTCTTAGAAAAAATGCATTCGTGAAACAGAGTCGCGTCAGGGGAGTCTCAAAAGTCTCAAAAGTCTCACACACAAATGCAGCGAGGTTTACAAATTAAAAGCACTTTGTAAATGCAGGTCCAACAGTTTATATATGAATGTAACAAGCTCCAATATGTATTTGATGAAGATTGCAAATACTTTTACATGCATATATTTGTGAATTTTTTTCTATTTGTGTGTGCATCGGAAATATGTTTATGAATCTTATATTTTACATGTGAATTTTTTTTACTTATATATGGAATGAAACATTTGTGTGTGCATTGAAAATGTATTTGTGGATCTTTTTTGTGCATGTATTCATTTCTGTGTGCATTTAATCCTTTTGAGACTGTTCTGGCTCCATACTCCTCACCGTCCAACTCCTCGTGACTCAGATCTGTCATGAAAGCTTGAAAGTTTTCGGTGAAGCAGCTGACGGACTTCTTCCTCATCTCTCCCAGCAGAAGAGGAGCTGGCTTGCAAGTTAATTCCACGCTTTTATTTTGTTTTGGGATCATGTTGATTCCAATAAATCGAAGTTGTCTTCAAGGCAAATCCAAAGAAACAAGTTCCGGTGCAAGAAACAAGTTCAGGAGCAAGAAACAAGTTCAGGAGCAAGAAACAAGTTCAGGAGCAGGAAACAAGTTCCGGTGCAACCAGCCAATAGTGAGAAGACAACTGAGTGAAAAATGAAAACTGACGTTTAAGTAACGACAGACTTCAAAGGTATAAGGCTGTTGCCTTGGTGACCTGCAGTGACATACGTCAAAGGAACAAAGCCTGATAACGTAAAAAATAATAATACAGAAAGCTTCTTTTTTTTAAATGTAAAAGAAGTTTCATTAAATTCAAACTTAATAACGGTTTGAGTGAAAAATCCTAGAAGACGTTTCTGAAACTTAAAAAATAAATTATATTCAGATGTGTTACAAAAAGGCTATCATACGCTAATAAGGAATGATAATGAGCTCTTTAAGGTATGAAAAAAACTGCGCGCGCACATCCTGCGGCGCACATAAATAAAAAATAAATACAATTAAATCAAATTAATAAAAAAACTGTGCGCGCACATCCTGCGGCGCACATAAATAAAAAATATATTTAAAAATAAAACATAAAAAATAAAAACAATTGTATCAAATTAATAAAAAAAGTGTGCACATTCTAAATAAAAAAGCATGAAATGGCGTACGCCAAAGCTAATTCCGATTTACAAAACCATGCGCACGCAAAACCTCAACTCCAAATCCGCCCTCCACAGCCCCAATTTCTACTATAAATGGTCAATGCAAAGCACGTCACGAATATTAAATTATGAATCCGACCAATGGGTTTCCACCGTGAGTCCTGACCGAGGCACGGCATCAAGCTATGTGAAGAGGAAGTGAAACTTTCTGACACTGACATCGAGTTGTTTGTTAGTGAGGTGGAGGTGAAGAGCGACTTTATGGGACAGCAGTGATGTCACTAATAAAGAAAATACACTGATACTCTGCCGCTGCTGCTGTGTATAACACAATGTGGGAGATCAGAAATCGCTGAACCCTCGCTTCCTCCTCATCCTTCCATTCGC
This sequence comes from Pleuronectes platessa, assembly GCF_947347685.1. Classification (NCBI taxonomy): domain Eukaryota; kingdom Metazoa; phylum Chordata; class Actinopteri; order Pleuronectiformes; family Pleuronectidae; genus Pleuronectes; species Pleuronectes platessa. Next base: position 212,677 of record NW_026519049.1, on the reverse strand, counting down.
ATTCACAAATCGTGCAGAACCCCGCATCGGTGTCACGGCAGTATTTATCCATTTAGAGCATCTGACCGATTCCCTCACATCAGTGGATCCAGTCTCTCAGCACGTGTCACCAAGTACGACATGAAGTGTTGTGAATTCAGTCTGTTGATATCAATCCTCTTCCGCTCCTCTCCTCTGAAGCAGAAGGAGCAGACACCAACACGCGCGGCTAGACCCGCTACGTCTTCCTCTGTATCTGACGCGTTGATGATGAAATGAAACAACTAACCTAAAACGACTTCTATAACAAATGTTATAACTTAGTCACACTTTAAAAGTATGACTAAGATATACGTGAGGAAGTGTCTGCTTAACCTCTGATATTAAAATGTTGAAGCCACAGTTTATGTGATTGAAGCGTTTATTTGTTTAACACAAGTCTGAGTAGATTTTCTCCCATGTATTTTCAACCCTAACTTCATAAACACTTGTATAGACATCATATATCAGAGACTTTATTTCTTCTCAACCTCTAATCTCAGATTCCTGTGTTCTGCAGCTTCTTCTGAATCAAGAGGAACGAGAGCTGTTTGTGGGACTCGTCTCCAAGAGGACAGGAAGAGACATTCAGAAGAAATCTGTCTCAATCAACCTTGTAGACTTTGAGTGGAGTTTCATATAGGTCAGTGAGAGCTCTCTCCCTAGGTCATTTGTCAATTTGTCTCTTTAATTTTGTACATGTAATCATATTGTTCTTCTCCTGTCCACTAAATATTAATCAATTCATTTCCAAATATGGGTATGCTTCCTTTCCATGTACACAAAAGGGAACATGCTCCCTTGTCCAAGGGCACGTAATCCAATGTAGGATTTGATCTCTTTATTTCTCTCTGTTAGAAATTAGGATCAGTTATTGGATGTATTTACTTCATGAATGTCACTTGTTGATCTTCCATGTAATCAAGTTGCAGAGCTTGTGTTGTTGAATTAATAGTTTTAAAGAGATTCGTCTGATAGAGGCAGTCTTATTTGACCAGGACCATTCAAAATGAATAAAGAAAGGAATATTTCATGTTGTTTTTAATTATCACGTGTTATACATTCTCTTTGTGGGATTAATGTTTTGTCCTGATACTTGCATCATTTCTCCAAGTGTTTTACAAGGTTCATTTGTTTTATCAAATGTAATGAACAGACTGATAACTGTCATGTTCTGAAATCTACATCAGTAATGGACAACTTTGTTTCTAACAACAAAAAAACAGCAAGTATTTCAGTAGCTGCATTTCATACCGTAATCATTCAGTATACGTTGTTCAGAATATCACATCAACACATGGAACCAAGGTTTTGGTAAAGATGAGTTTAATTTATAGGAACTGACAGTCATCATGCTGCTATTACATTAAATTAATAAGACCGTGTCCTCGCCGCCGGTCTACGGGGAGTATAAAGTGAGCGGACGGACGGAAGTTGCATCCGCGCAGGAGTCAGGACATCAGCTTCATGCAGCTCGTCCAGGGCCTGATGTCGGCATGTGGCGGAATGTGCACCGCTGTTATAACGACCGATGTAAACTCCCTCGGGATGTAATAAGGTCGGCATCTGATCACGAGCTGCTCCAGGTCCGGAGAACAGCCCGAAGAAATAATCTCCACATCTGAGCACCACACATTGTTCTCCATGCAGCAGACACCTCCTCCCTTGCTCTTCCCAGAGTGTGTTGTCCGGTCCTGACGCTGAATGGAGACCCCCTCGGGAACCATGGCGGAGTCCGGGATCGAGGGGTCGAGCCAAGTCTCCGTGAAAACCATCACGTTACAAAAAGTCAGACTGCGGTTCAGAACTGTTCCTTGTAAAGTGTCTTAAGATCTTCTTGTTGATGTTCCAGCCCGATTTGGGGGGTGGGTATCAACTGAGTTGAACCCATGTTTTCTCCTGGATTACAGAAGAGGGCCTATAGTTTTTCGTATGACTGAAGATTACAGCGCTCATTTATACGCTGGCTCGCAACAAACAATTTGCGTCCTCACCTGCTGCGGCCACGCTGCACTTACTCACACACACAGAAACGGCAGTGGAGAGAGAGAGAGAGGCCGAGAGGGAGCGCTACGGTGTCCCTAAATAGATGTCGCCAAAGCCCTGCAGCCTATAAGAATCACTGTCCTGTCAGGTAAATTAAAATATCAGCAGAACGGGAAACGCGCCCGCACATCCTACGGGCGCGTCCTGCGGCGCATATCCTGGGGCGCACATAAAAAAAAAATATATATATAATAATTTAATTAAATCAAAGTAATAAAAAAAACTGTGCGCGCAAATCCTGCGGCGCACATAAATAAAGAATATATTTAAAAATAAAAACCATAAAAATGTAATTTATCAAATTAATAAACAAACTGTGCGCGCACATCCTGCGGGCGGTGCACATTCTAAATAAAAAAGCATGAAATTGAGTACGCCAAAGCTAATTCCGATTTATAAAACCATGCACACGCAAAACCTCAACTCCAAATCCGCCCTCCACCCCCCCAATTTCTACTATAAACGGTCAATGCAAAGCACGTCACGAATATTAAATTATGAATCCGACCAATGGGTTTCCACCGTGAGTCCTGACCGAGGCACGGCATCAAGCGATGTGAAGAGGAAGTGAAACTTTCTGACACTGACATCGAGTTGTTTGTTAGTGAGGTGGAGGTGAAGAGCGACTTTATAGGACAGCAGTGATGTCACTAATAAAGAAAATACACTGATACTCTGCCGCTGCTGCTGTGGATAACACAATGTGTGAGATCAGAAATCGCTGAACCCTCGCTTCCTCCTCATCCTTCCATTCGCATGCACAAATCGTGCAGAACCCCGCATCGGTGTCACGGCAGTATTTATCCATTTAGAGCATCGGACCGATTCCCTCACATCAGTGGATCCTTGCCTCCACTCTGGGATATTATTTGGAAAGTTTCTACATTTCTTGTTAGTGATCTCCTGTGCGCTCTATGCGCTCTGCGCTGGGTGGCTCTGCGCGCTGGGTCGCTATTACATGTGTAGCGGGTCAGTTCTTAATAAAGTTTTATACTTTTAGCAGTGTCATTTTCCCCGCTCTGGATGTGTTAATTAACCTGACAGGACGGCAACTCCTATAGGCTGCAAGGAGGCGGAGGAGTTTATTTAGGGACACCTTAGCACTCTCTCTTGTCCTCTCTCTCTCTCTCCCCACTGCCGGTCCTGTGGGTGTGTGCGGAAGTTTAGCGTGAGCGCAGCACGTGTGGTCGCAATTGTTTGTCGCAGTAAGTTGCTGGAAGTTATATAATGTTAACGGCGATCACAGAGAAAGTGTCCGCAAATTGTAACTGAAGTTTGTCCTTAGAGCCCAGCGTGAAGCTGTGTCTGTGTGCGACTGTGACGGCGTCACCGTGGATGCACGCTGTCCCTGCTTTATTTTAATGAATTAAAAGTATGAGATAAGGATGTGTTTTTATGTTTGTAAATGTTTTTAAATATTATAAATGTGTTTAAATTGTGTGACCTAACTATAACATGTTTGTTTTATAGGGCTGCCTCCAGCTAAATAGTTACGGTCACGGTTTTTTCCCACTTTAGATTTTATTTAGATTATTTGGTTTGATTATTTGTTTCTTTGTGTTTTGTTTTGTTCTATTGCAAGGTGCAATATATATGGTTGACTGGGACTGTGCAATTCAGCGGTAGTGACTTTAATGGTGGTGAATTATTGGCTCCATAAAGTAGAGGCCCTCTTTTGTCATTTTGTTGTTGTATATCGTTTGCAGTTATTTTCTTAAAGTGTGTTGTGTTTGGTTTTTAATGCATGATATTTCAGCATTGTACAATTGGGTCTGGAGCCTCTAATTTCTCTCTATTTTAAACTGTCATTTATATCAAGTCCAGGCCAGCCTTTCCAACCTTTGCACATGTCACTTTACTGTTTGAGCAGTCTGTTTTAAATCATTTGCATTTATTAAATAAATTGTATTTTGTATTGATATCTCAGCCTCCCGTCCCGTCTTATTCTGGATACTTGTTGAACCGAATTGACATTAACTGTCATCTCTGAACCATTTTGAATCACTACACATGCTTGCATTGTTACTATTCTTAAAGTGTGCTATGGTTGTTTAATGTATGATATATTAATGTAATGAACCGACTGATAACTGTCATGCTCTGAAATCTACATCAGTAATGGACAACAAAACCAGTATTAGTATTTCAGTAGCTGCATTTCATTTACCGTAATCATTCAGTATACGTTGTTCAGAATATCACATCAACACAGGGAACCAAGGTTTTGGTAAAGAGGAGTTTAATTTATAGGAACTGACTGTCATCATGCTGCTATTACCTTAAATTACATTGTACAGTATTTGGGATTATGTTGAATTTTATTTAAAACAATAATAAACAGACAAGTTAATTTACATGACAATTGTTTACAGTGCGGAAGTTACACTGTAACAGACTGCGTCACACTCGCGCTGTGGGTTTTATGCGGTGTCCTCGCCGCCGGTCTACGGGGAGTATAAAGCGAGCGCACGGACGGAAGTTGCATCCGCGCAGGACATCAGCTCCTGTGGGAACACACGAGCAAAGCGGAAGCGCATCGCTCCGCGCCCGTCAGCCCGTGATTCTGCTTTCTCCGCTGGTTGTGTATGCTCCGTTCAATGAAGGGGTTCGGGGTAAATGATGATCTTCATAGCATTTAATCATGTTAGGGGAAACACTCGGGGATATTGAAACTCCAGGAGAACCGCAGGGAACTCTAAAGTACGGGACACATATTTTAACATTTAAATATAATATGTCATTAATATCGTTTAAAATCATTTCCCAGTGTGTTTCCCCGAACTATGCCCCGAAACCATCGGTGCCGAACGCGATCGCAGCCGAAGTGAACAGCGCCACTGAGTTACATGGGGGCGGGCGTGAATGTTACGGGGTCAATTCTGAATAAAGTTTTATAGTTTTGGCAGTATTATTTTCCCCGTTCTGCTGATGTTTTAATTTACCTGACAGGACGGTGATTCCTATAGGCTGCGGGAAGTCGGCGCAGTCTATTTAGGGACACCGTAGCTCTTCCCTTCTCCCCCTCTCTTATTGTGTCCGTGACATTAAGTTAAGTTGTCTTTTCCTGTTTTAGTAATTGTTCTCAAGACAATAAGGACGGGGTGGGTCCCTGCTTTATTTGAATGAATTAAAGGTATGACATAATGATGTGTTTAATGTTTGTAAATGTTTTTGAAACATTTTGATAAACTGGTTCAAATTGTATGACCTAAATACAACATGTTTGTTTCTGTTGAGTTGTGTTGCACTATTGCTGCAGCTACCGTTGCATTCGGAGGAAAGAATAAATGATGGCGTTATCTTTAGCCGTTGTTGGCGTATTTATTAACAGGCTGCTGACACATCAGTCTCACGGTCAGAGCTACTTTAACTGACACACTAACATATAGCAGGTTGGCTCTTATAGCCTGTACCTTGGCGCCATCCTGTGGCGTAACCATATATACATATTACAATACAGCATTACATATACATCTGAGTACATAATGAATATATCTCAACACCCCCACTTGTACTCAGGTTGCTATACTTCAAGCAAAAGAAACACAGGAAAACAGAATGAATGTGAACCTCTGTCATACACATATCAATCTCCAAAAAGAGCATTTGCAAACTTCTTCAGTTTCAACTTATTTACAGGTTTGGTCATTACATCAGCAACCATGTCATCAGTAGAACAATACATCAAAATCACCCTTCCCTCAATCACAGTTGACCTGATAAAGTGGTACTTTATGTCAAAGTGTTTACACCTCTGTCTGTGTACAGGGTTTTTGGCAAGAGCTATTGTCCCCTGATTGTCCTCATGTACAATAGTTTGTGTGTAATTGTAGTTATCTATACCCCCTAGTAACTGCTCCAGGTATAGACACTCCTGTATGGTTGAAGCCAGTGCCATATATTCTGCCTCGCAGGTTGATAGCGCAACTGTGGGTTGTTTTCTAGTCTTCAACGAGACTAGAGAGCTGTTCTGACTAAGACTGACAGAGTATCCTGTGGTACTGCGTCTGTCACTTGTATCAGCCGCCCAGTCAGCATCACTGTAGGCTTGTATACCTAGCTCCTCACTGTCGTTTCTCTTAAAGCTTAACCCTTTCTCTGCAGTGCCTTTGAGATACCTTAAAACATGCTTCACAGTGACCCACTGCTCCTCTGTAGGCTCAGCAAAATACTGTGATAATCTGCTCACAACAAAACTTAAATCCGGTCTGGTACAAGTAGTCAAGTATATAAGACTACCAACAGCCTCCCTGTACATCCTGACATCTTCCATCTTTACTGCATCTTCAGTATACTCTAGCTTCTGCTCACAGGGTGTTTCTCTGGTCCTACAATCTTGCATATTAAAACGCTGTAGTATCTTGTTAGTGTATCTTTCCTGTGACATCTTTACACATCCATCTGATTGACTGAAATCAATACCCAGAAAATGTTTGAGTTTGCCTAAATCTTTCATCTTAAACTTTTCTGCGAGCATCTCTTTCACCTTTTTCAGTCTTTCTTCATTGCTTGCTGCAATGATCAAGTCATCGACCCATGTGATTATGATCACCTTCCCTTCATTTGACTCTTTGGCATAAACACAGTGGTCGGCTGGGTTTTGTAATATTATGTTTTTTTTAAACCATTTCATTTATATTGCTGCCTCAACGTGATGCTGACACGGACACGTTAACTCGGGATGGGTTTTTGTAGGATTTTTATTTCAGCGAGACCTTCAGTAGATCACCACACTTCACTCACAAGCGCTTTGTGAAAATGACGAATCTGCCACCGGCTCTGCAAATGACCCTCAACATCTGGAAAAAGGTAAAGAAATCGCCAATGTCAGGCCATGTGTGTTCTGTTATTGTCCGGAGACTCCGCCCTCTGTTGCTTCCCGCTCTTTTTGTCCCTCACCTGTTCCCGGTCATCAACCTGATTGTTTGCCTGATTTGTTCACCTGTGTCTTGTCTTTGTTCCCCCTTCTATTTAAGCCCAGTCTTCCTGTTGTCCCCTGTCGGATTGTATCGTTTGTTTGTGAGAATCTATGTAAAGATTCTGCCGTGTTTGAACCTTGTTTTACCTGGTATGGTACTAGACTCAGATTTCTGATCCTCTCTGTTTTTCCCTTTTGGAATTCTGTTTTTGAATTGGACTCTCTGTTTTTTGCACTTGTGTTTTTTGCCTTTTTGGATCCTTGTTTTTTCTATTTTTGGAAATAAATAAGTATTTTTTTGCATCTTGGTCTGCGATTTAGTCCTTACTCTGAGAAAGGAGAGGCACTGTCTAACGCCGAGTTTACCCCGGGGCGTGGAAGCGCAGTGCAGCGCCAAGGAAATCAAGCGCCTCCTATCCACTCCCTGTTAAACCTTTGTGCGGTGCACATCGGATGCGCTGCGCCGCGCTGCTTCACTCGCGCCCTGAACCAATGGTTTCGGCGTAGAGTCTATTTTTTTCACTCGCCGCGAGCGTAACGCGACAAGAAACAAACTGAAAATGATTTTAAACGATCTGTTGTCCTAGAGTTTTAATTTCCCCAATTTTCCCAATCACATAATTAAATTCCCCCCTGCCCATCCACTACAGCTACACAAGCAGTCATATGGATACAAATAGAGGGGGGGGCTATGAGACCATCATCATATACCCCCAAACGAGTACATTGAACGGGTTACATTCAACAGCAAGCGGAGAAAGCAGAATCGCGGGCTGACCGTCGCTGAGAAATGCACATCCGGTGTGAACAGCCGGCGCCGCACTTTCCACCTAAAAACGATGAAATGAACTGAACTATGAAGTAGTTCAGATTTTGAATGGTGAACTATGAACGTGAACTATTCATGTTTACTTGTATGAACTGAACTTTGAACTAGTTCATGAGAGGTGTGAACGTGCACAACACTGTTCAAATCGTAATTCACGTCGGCAGCAACGACTCCCGGCTTCGCATGTCGGAGGTCACTAAAGTTAATGTTGAGTCGGTGTGTGCTTTTGCAAAAACGATGTCGGACACAGTAATTTTCTCTGGCCCTCTACCTAACACAACAGGTGATGACATGTTGTCTTTTAACCTCTGGCTGTCGAGGTGTCCTGTAAACGGTGTGGGCTTTGTAGATGACTGGCAAACTTTTTGGAGGAAACCTGGACTTGTTAGGAGAGACGGCGTTCATCCCACTTGGGATGGAGCAGCTCTCTTATCTAGGAATATTACTCAGTCTATTACATGACAACCCAGAGTTGGGACCAGGAAGCAGAGCTGCAGTGCTAAAAACTTCTCTGCGCTCCCTCTGGGACAGTCACACAACCCCATAGAGATTGTGTCTGTCCACCGTCCGAATCCAGACAATAATCTAATACAAATTAACACAACCTCTGAAACAACACAGGTAACCAAGACTTTGAAATGTGGTCTTTTAAACATTAGATCACTGTCATCAAAGGCTATTTTAGTTAATGAACTAGTCTCAGACTACAACATAGATGTATTATCCCTCACTGAGACGTGGCTGCATCCTGATGAATATGTCAGTCTAAATGAATCTACTCCCTCCAGTCATATAAATTCACAGGTTCCCAGAGAATTCGGACGAGGAGGTGGAGTTGCTGCTATTTTTAACCCCAGTCTATCAATTAATCCTAAACTAAACTATAACTCATTTGAATGTCTTGTTCTTCCACGCCAATCCAGGAAACACCAACAGCCAATCATATTTGCTGTAGTTTACCGTGCTCCGGGGGCTTAAACTGAATTATTTACGGAATTCCCCGAGTTTTTTTCAAACCTAGTCCGAAAGACCTATAACATAATTATTGTTGGTGACTTTAATATTCATGTTGACAATAATAAAGATAGCCTTAGTGTAGCATTAATTTCGATACTAGATTCAATTGGTTTCAGTCAGTGTGTACACCAACCTACTCATTGTTGTAACCACACACTTGACCTTGTATTATCATACGGTGTCGGAATTGAACATTTAACAGTACTCTGATCACCCAGGATCAGTTTACCAAAATAATCTCAGGTTCTAAACCAACAACCTGTATCTTAGACGACATTGCCCTTGCTTTCAATGAAACAGTCAGGAACTGGTGAGTGATCTTCGATCCTGATTTGTCCTTTAATTCTCACCTACAACTAATTTCTAGGACCGCCTTTTTCCACTTGCGTAATATCTAAAAAATCAGACATGTACTTCGCAAAAAGATGCAGAAAAACTAGTCCACGCCTTTGTTACATCCAGACTGGACTATTGTAATTCATAACTATCATGCTCCAGCAGTAAGTCGTTAAAAAATCTGCAGCTTGTCCAAAATGTTCTTCAATGATACTGAAACAACCCTTAAGTTATTTATCTTTGAATACATGTAAATGTATATTTGTGTCCCCTTTAGGAGTAAGAGGAGGTATCCACCCCTTTAACATATCAATATTTAATGGAATCATATTTAGTGGCTTGTGTTTATATACACGGTATATGCATATAGATCTATATATCTATATATATATCCCCTGATGCTGTCAGAACACATGAACCTGCTGAATGTTGCATCAGTAAAGATACAGACACTGATGCACATGTTTTTATCTCATTACACCAGGATCACTGGTCTTATTATAAAATCTGTACAACAGAGAACTTCTGTCTCACGTTTCTTCTTTATTCTATTCTACTTGTTTTCATGTTCATATACAGTTCTTCCGCCATCTGCAGGCAGACGTCACCACTGACTCTGATTCTTTCAGTTCATGAGGAGTTTGTTTTCAATGTGTTTCTCTATAATTTGTTTAAGTCTTGACATTTTAAGTAAAAAGCCTTGATATTATGTATATTAGGATTTGGCTCTATTTGTAACCGGTCTATCCTTTGTGGTCTACCTGCGTTGTGTGTCAGTTTGTGAAGTAGAAGACCGGGACAGGACTTGTATCACTACTGAATTTGTCTGTTATGTTGAAGCCACAGTTCATGTGATTGAACCGTTTTTTTATTTAACACAAGTACTGAGTACATTGTACAAAGACCTTTTCCTTATAAATCAAACACGACACTTTGGTGAATTAAGGTTTTCAGTCATCAAATGTTGTCTTAGACACATAATGAGATTATTGACTCATATCTTAACAATCAATGATTGATTGGATTCAAACCAAAATGTAAAAGCCCTGTGATTAATTTCAAATTACAACAAAACATTCATCAAAGTGTTCTTGTGTGATTACAATACTGTGCGTGTTGCTGCTGGGACTTTCTATATCATATCTGCCAGTCGTGCACATTACAACAGAATTTACTGATGCAACATTCAGCAGGTTCTTGTGTTCTGACAGCATCAGGGAATATATATACATATAGATATATAGATCTATATGCATATACTGTGTGTATATACACACAAGCCACTAAATATGATTTTATTAAATATTGAAATTGAAAATCGTTATTTGTATATCCCATATTCACAAATCACAATTTGTCTCATAGGGCTTCAACATGGTCTGACTTCCTCTGTCCTTAACCATCAGCAAGAGTAAGGAAAAACTACTAAAACCCTTTTACAGGGTAAAAATACGTAGAAACCTCAGAGAGAGCCACATGTGAGGGATCCCTCTCCCAGGACTGACAGAAGGGCAATAGATGTCAAGTGTACGAAAACGTCATCAAGATTAAAGTTTTTAGCAGCATTAGTGAGGGTAAACATTTTGAAGGATAACTTCAAAACTATATGTCAAGCAGTCCTGCTGCAACTAAATGCTTCCTAGTTTAGAACATAGGACAAGTAACGTTCTGCCGCACTAATTAGCTCTAACTATAAGCTTTATCAAATAGGAAGGTTTTAAGCCTACTTTTAAACATACAGATGGTGTCTGCTTCCCGAACTGAAAGTGGTAGATTATTCCACAGCAGAGGGGCTTGATGGCTGAAAGCTCTGGCTCCTACTCTACTCTTTAAAACATAGTCAAATGAAGCAGCAGTTTACAGGGTGAAGGAGTGGGGAATATTAAATTAAATAATATGAATATATGTGAAGTAAGTGTATTTGTATGAGTGGGGGAGCAGAATGTATATGGTGACTGTTCAGAGGGTCAGTGTTGATTGTTCAGAAGCCTAATGGCCTGGAGGAAGAAGCTGTTTGTGTGTCTGGTAGTCCGTGCTCGGATGCTCCGGTAACGTCTGCCAGACAGCAGCAGTGTGAGAAGTCCACAGCCTGTGTGGCTCTGGTCCTTGATGATCTTCAGTGCTCTTCTCAGGCATCTTGTGCTGTAGATGCCTTGCACGGAAGGGAGATGGCAGCCGATGATACCAGGTCAGGTCATCTGTGATGAACACACCGAGGAGCTCACCACCTGGGGTCTGCTCGTCAGGAAGTCCAAGATCCAGTTACACAGGGGGGTTTTAAGACCCAGGCTCCTGAGCTTGGGGACGAGCTTGGCAGGCACAATTGTGTTGAATGCGGAGCTGTAGTCCACGAACATGATCCTCACATATGTGTTGGCCTTCTTCAGGTGGGAGAGGGTGGTGTGTGTTGTCGGGGCGATGGCATCGTCCGTGGATCGGTTTGGGCGGTGAGCAGATGTGGCTTTTGACCAGCCGCTCGAAGCACTTCATGATGGTGGAGGTCAGTGCTACAGGGCGGTAGTCGTTTAAGCAGGTGATGGATGATTTCTTAGGTATGGGGATGATGGTGGCCTGCTTGAAGCAGGAGGGGACTGTCGAGAGATTTAGGGAGAGGTTGAATATGGAGGTGAAGACCTCCGTTAGCTGGTAATAGAGCAGTAATGCTGGTTATGATTTATGACTTTTAATCATAATACTTAATTAGGTGGATTTTATGCTCGCCACAATAGAGCCACCTCCTCGTGTCATAACTAAACTGCAAATTATATTATTTCTATGGTCAGAATCTTGGTCATGTCATTTATTTGTATCAATATATACATTTATTTAGTCAATAAAGTAACATTTTAGTTTTGAGAGCTCAAGATGATCTCTAAACTTATTTTGAGACTGACCAGTGATCCAAAACTCAAAGACGAATCATTTAGAAAATAAACAGACATTAAGAGGAGATCAGGAATTCTTCACTTTTCAATATTCTAACGAAATGCTTGATTGATAATTTAATCAACAAGCTTTTGCTTCTGGATTTTCTAAATGATTATTTTGTCTCCCAAGCCAGCAGTTCAGAGCAAGCTGGAAAGAAAACAAAAGATCACAGACAATTCATCTACACATGTAAAAGATAAGACTGGCAAATTAAAAAATATTAATATCTGACATGGGAAAAATTGTATTTCACATTAGTGAGTCATGAAATTGGATTTTATTCTGAAAGCATCATCAGTCAGAAACTTCAACAGTGGTCAAAATCAGTTTTGGATTTTCCTTCTTTTGGCCACTAGGGGGTAGGCATGTTCCATCATAATCTGGTAATTTTGTGAAAAGGAGTTTCCAACAGAACCCTCTATTCCTCTCTTTTCTTTTTCTGTTCAGTGCTTTTTGAACATGAGAAAACTTTCACAGGTGGGTGTTGGATTACAGAAACTGTATTTTAGAAATGTTTAACACTTTACTCTCTCCTTTTGGTCATTTGACCTATCTATCAGATTCTAAATCTTAGAATAAGATATATTAAAAAATAAAGTTTCCTTCACAGTGTTTTTCTTCTATACATTGTAATTATTCTGTCTAACTTCAGTACATTTGACCTCCAGTCGCTGCAGCAGTCACATGTATTGATCTGGACCTCAGATATATCTTATCTCCACAGAGCTGCAGCTGTGATCAGTCCCTTCAAACAAACACACTTTAAACAGCCTGATTGGCCTCTGCTCAATAAAACCCTGTGTGTGAAACCTGTGGAGCAAGTGGACTTTCCCTTTCAAACACGAGTCTGAATTTTGATGGGTTGACAGGGACAATTTATATAATTTACGAGACTTAGCCTGGAATAACTGAAATATCACCTGTTTAAATAAAGCAGAGACAAAATGCAGACATTAATGTAAATCATCTCTGAAATGCCAAAAGAGACAAGTGGTGATCCGACAGAGGGATAGAGAATTGAAAAATAAGATGACAACTGCAACAAGCATGTAAACTAGATTCAAACTGGCAAAATAAGATGAAAGCACAGCTTCTATGAGAGAGCCACTGCTTTCCCCCTCACTGTAGAGACTGAATCAAAGCAGCCTTAGACAAATCCTCCTTCTGTCTGTAGGCCCAAGTGCTTTGTGTTCTATTAAAGCCCATGGAAATCTACACTCTGTACGTTGTTTGATGTTGCCAACTTGTCATCTCTGTATCTCCGCAGACTTCACACATGGGCTGTTTTCTATATATAAAACTCTGTCCGAGTTGTTTCCTCTTTACCTGTGTACATACATGTATATGTAAGGGGGGGGGGGGGGTGTACCACCACTCGAGGGCTGGTGATAAGATAACTGGAAAGTTTTCACATTACAACGTGATCATATTTCACGTTATGATGATCCGTAACACGTTAATTATGCTCAGAAGATTGCATGTGTGTTGTGTATGTTTTGTATGACCGCTGTATGTGTGTGTTCGTATTCTGTCTGTTGTAACAATGTGTTACTGCCTTCTTGGCCACATCTGTCTTGTGAGAGATTTAACTCAATGAGATCTTTACCTGGTTACAGAATGTCCATGGAGTTAACTATTCTAATGTTCAAAGTTTTTTTCATAAACCAAACTAATGATGCTCTGCCATGGCAGCACATTCAAGTTACTTTAGTTCATCGTAACACTTACAAGCCTTCTTTTGTAAAAGCTTCTCATTAATTAAGTCTAATTGGCTCCTGTATATCAAACATGTTTTTTTTTTTTTTTTTTTTTTTTACTGAATTCTCATTTAGATTTGATGTTCAGTTCAGGAAGTACTTTTGTCAAATGTTGTCCCAGAAATTCTCCAGTCATCTGTGCTTATCATTGATTATTGGGAAAAGGGGAAATGTATAAGTTGTATTTCCCACATGTGTTTTAATTGAAATGTGAGGGCAGCTGCATGCAAGACCTTAAAACACCCAAATCAAATTTAAAACATTTTATTCATTAGTCGACAACATATTATAAACCCCTAACAGAGTAAAGACTTGTTCAGGGCATGATGTCACCCAGTGTACATTATACAGAGTAGGAGCAGGGGTTGCAGTAGGGGGTTTCTGTCCATTTACAAATATCTCTGTATAAGTTTTATAAGTGTATGAGTTGTATTTCCCACATGAGTTTTCATTAAAAACTTAGTGGGGGTGGAGCCTGCCCTCTTCCGTGCATCCACTGTGTCCTTCAACAAAAGGGAGAGCCTTGGTGCCCTCTTCCCTTCCTCTGCGATGAACCTCAGCTGGTTATAGTAGGAGTCCAGAGACGTGACCACCTCCAGGTCCTGCTAGATGAGCTGGAGGAGCTCACAGAGGCTCTCCAGAGATGGCCCGTCTCCGTTCTGCAGCAGCCTCCTGATGCAGCAGTACATGGCTTTCTCCTCCAGAACCTTTGAGAGGAACAGCTCCCCAATAAACTTGATGCTATTGAGGAGGCGTCCGGAAGGTTTTGCGTTGAGTTGCTCTTCCCTCAGCCGGTCGATGACCCTCACGTCCCTGACTGGCTCCAGGCAGGACCCACTCTTCCGATAAATGCCCTCCCTTTCAAAGTTCTTCCTGAACTCTGCCTGGCAGTGTTTGACCAGCAGAGACCTGAAGGAGACGCTGGCTGACCAGTCGGACAAGGATTGGACCTCCACCTGAAGAGGAGAAAACCATAAGGAAATATTAACATTAATGCTACTCACATACATACATAGTGATCAGTGTGTTCTGATTTGAGGATTAAATCAGCACACAAATGAATGAAAATAAGTGAACTCATTATTTGAATAAGACAACATGGGTCAAAAGTGACCCCACTCAGTATTTATTATTTATATCTTTGCAGTAAATTATTTCCGTCATTTAGTATTTCAGGTATTTTTCAAATAACTGTTTTTTTCACTTCCCTTCTAATTCACAACATGGGTCAAAAATGTTGTATTGTAAAATACATTCTTATTAAGTCTTATTTACAATCTATTACTAGTGAGAAAGATAATTTATAATTTACCCAAGGGGTTTGCATAGCTTGTTTATCAAAAGGCTAAATTAAGGTTACAACCTGCATACAAAAGATAAGCTGTCCAACTAATTAAGAAACAGGATAAAGTAGCTTCCAACGCAACATGGCGCCGTACTAACGGGTGCCTGTCGTAGCAGCTCCTGGTACTACTGTCGGTTTTTTTGTGTTTTTATAACGTTTGCGATTTGTTTTTTATATTTATTTTTGCACTGCTCTGTGCATCTCCGTCCCGCACAATGACGAGATGCTTTTGAAATTTATTGGACACTTTTTATAACTTTTAACCGCACTTCGGTCTCTTCGGATCACTGGGAGAATGCCTGCAACACACGCCGGCATTGTTTACACCCGCGACCAGCTGATCGCCCTGAGGCACACTACCCTCTTGGCCGGAGAGAGACCCACCATCCCGGAGGAACTAAAGAGGAGACGGCGGGCCTGCAGAGCGGGGCTTAAACGGAGGAAGGAGAAGAGGAAGTTTAAGCCCTTCATCCCTGCAGTAATCACTGGAAACGTGAGGTCGCTGGCAAATAAAGTGGACGAACTGGAAGCGCTCATCAGGACACAGAGGGAGTACAGGGAGTCCAGTATTGTGTGTCTCACGGAAACGTGGTTGCACGAGCAGATACCGGACTCCAACGTCACCATTCCTGGCTTCCAGACGGTTCGAGCCGACAGAGACACCATCGCGACCGGCAAGAAGAAAGGAGGGGGACTCGCCGTGCTCGTGAACAACAGGTGGTGTCACCCCGGGCACGTCACCGTTAAACATCGTGTCTGCAGCCCGGACATCGAGCTCGTCGCCGTCGGACTTCGTCCATATTATTTGCCGAGGGAGTTTACCAGTGTTTTCGCCATCAATGTTTACATTCCTCCATCTGGGAACGCAGAAGCAGCGTGTGACGTCATCCACACTGTGACTGCAGGATTACAGACACAACACCCCGGGGCCTTCATCATCATCACAGGTGACTTTAAACATGCTTCCCTCTCATCCACACTCCCAACCTTCTTCCAGTTTGTAAAATGTGCCACCCGGGAAAATAAGACTTTGGACCTATATGCAAATGTTAAGGATGCATACAGCTCCACTGCCCTGCCACCACTGGGCAGGTCAGACCACAACCTAGTCCTGCTCTCACCATCTTACAAGCCTGTGATTCAGCAGCACCCAGTCACAGTGAGGACAGTGAGGAAATGGTCTCATGAGGCCATGGAAACACTGCGTGGGGCCCTGGAGGCCACAGACTGGGATGCTCTGTATGAGCCACATGGTGAGGACATTGATGGCCTGACTGACTGTGTCTCTGAGTACATTGGGTTCTGCATCGATAACACCATCCCCACTAAAGAGGTCCGCTGTTACCCAAATAACAAGCCGTGGGTTACAAGCGACCTGAAGGCCCTTCTCAATGAGAAGAAGAGGGCCTTTAGATCACGGGACAGAGCAGAACTCAAACGGGTTCAAAGGGAGCTCAAGCGCAGCATCAGGGAGAGCAAGGACAACTTCAGAAGAAAACTGGAGCACAAACTGGAGGAAAACAACACCAGGGACGTCTGGAGTGGTATGAAGGAGATCACCGGTTTCAAGAGGAGAGATGGGGGAGCAGCTGGGGATGAACGACGTGCGAATGAGCTGAACACGTTCTTCAATAGGTTCAACTCCAACCCCCCAGCCCCCAGCGGACCATCCACTGCCTCCACTGACTCTACGACTGCCTCTACTGCGTCTCTGAGCAACAACCCCCCACCTCCCCCCACCAACCCAGTCACCATCTCCCCCCACCCCCCCGCTGGCCTTTACCACAGACCTTCTCACACCTCCCACCCCCAGGACATCCTCACATCCCCCACAGCCCCCCACCACCTCCTGCAACACAAACATCTCTGCACCACCCTCAAACCCATCGCTGACATCCCCCACCCCCCAGTCTGGACTCCACATCACAGCCAGCCAGGTGAGGAGAGAGCTGGAGAGGCTCAAACCGAGGAAAGCTGCGGGGCCGGACCGCATCAGCCCTCGTTTGCTGAAGGCCTGTTCCAGCCAGCTCTGTGGAGTTCTCCAGCACCTCTTCAACCTGAGCCTACACCTTCAGAGAGTGCCAGTGCTCTGGAAAACATCCTGCCTGGTCCCAGTGCCCAAAAAAGGACGTCCTGCTGCACTGGAGGACTACAGGCCGGTGGCACTGACCTCTCACATCATGAAGGTCATGGAAAGACTGGTCCTGGCCCACCTCAGACCGCTGGTGTGCCCATCACAAGACCCCCTGCAGTTTGCATATCAGCCCCATGTTGGGGTTGATGATGCAATCATCTACCTGCTGCAGAAGGCTTACTCCTCCCTGGACAGACCCAACACCTCAGTCCGGATCATGTTTTTCGACTTCTCCAGCGCCTTCAATACCATCCAGCCCACTGCTGAAGGCCAAACTGGAGGGCACGCAGGTGAGTGCTCCCCTCATCGCTTGGGTCGATGACTATCTGACGGGCAGACCACAGTTTGTGAGATTACAGAACTGTGTGTCTGATCATCTGATCAGTAACATCGGGGCCCCCCAGGGAACTATGCTGTCCCCCTTCCTCTTCACCACATACACTGCTGACTTTAAGCACTGCACAGAGACGTGTCATCTGCAGAAGTTCTCTGATGACACGGCCATTGTGGGGTGTGTTGAGGGCGGAGGGGAGGCTGAGTACAGGGACCTGGTTGACCGCTTTGTGAAGTGGTGTGGGGAGAACCGCATGCAGCTCAACGTGGCGAAGACGAGGGAGATGGTGGTGGATTTCAGGAGGACCAAGCCCCTGCCCTCTCCTGTCTGCATCGGTGGGACGGCTGTGGAGGTGGTCCCTGCTTACAAGTACCTGGGTGTCACACTAGACAATAAACTGGACTGGTCCACCAACACAGAGGCCGTCTACAAGAAGGGCCTGAGCCGGCTTTATTTCCTGAGGAGGCTCAGGTCCTTCAACGTCTGCAACAAGATGCTGCAGATGTTTTATAAGTCTGTTGTGGCGAGCACCATCTTCTTTGCTGTGGTGTCCTGGGGTGCGGGCATCAAGGCTAAGGACGCCAACAAACTGAAAAAACTGATTAGGAAGGCAGAGTCTGTGGTTGGCTCTAAGCTTGTCACCCTGGAGGAGGTGGTGGAGGACAGGATGCTGGCAAAACTGCTGGCAATCATGGACAATCCCTCTCACCCCCTCCACAAAACACTAGACAAGCTAAGGAGCAGCTTCAGCCACAGACTCATTCAACCCCGCTGCTCTAAGGAACGATACAGGAAATCGTTCCTCCCAACCGCAATAAGACTATACAACTCATCTACCTCTGTCAGAGCCACCATCACAGAACTGCACTAAATATACCTGTCTCAATTCATCATTTTATACAATAATATTGTCTTTTGCACACTCTGTCTACATATTCTTACACTCACAGTATATTATATTATCTATTGTATCGCCAAATACTTATATTTATACCCGTACTATATATCATATATTATATCATACTCTTTGTATATTCTTTGTATATATAAGTCTATATACACATATTTTATTTATACATGTGTACATGTTATTAATATTATATTTTACTATTATTATTATTATATATACTGTTGCTGCTATTATTACTATATACTGCTATTATATTGGTATAATTACTATCATATATAAATATATATTATATACTATATATACTGTACTATTTTTGATATACTGTCTAACAATAACATTACCATCATATCATCAGTACTATTACCATCATCTGCCACTGCACCTTATCTACCTATTTTATCTTGTGTTTCTGTTTTTATTCTTTCTACCGCAATATTTTATATTTTATATTTTATTCTATTGTATTGTATTTTATTGTATTCAAATGTACCGGCTGCTATGACGACTTAATTTCCCCTCGGGATGAATAAAGTAATCTATCTATCTATCTATCTATCTATCTAGATGCATCACTTACTGTTGAGAGGTGCTGGCACAGCTCGGCGAAGACTGCAGCAGAGTGTGGCTTCTGCACGGCCCTCTTGAAAACGAGCTCAACCATTTCCTGCAACTGCTCCGCTATGGAGCCAGAACAGTCTCAAAAGGATTAAATGCACACAGAAATGAATACATGCGCAAAAAAGATCCACAAATACATTTTCAACGCCGCTGGCTCAACACACTTGTCACACTAATCAGCGGCGTTGTCCGGCTGACTGTGGCTGGTTAGAGCACTTCATGTGTGTACGGTCACATACGGTTATAACGAACTTTGATAACGGGGATAGCGGGCTAGCCACCATGCTAACTGCGGTGGGAACAGCGCCAAAACCCGCTGACTTAATCCCAAGGCTCTCATGACACTGTTTCTCAAACACCGTCAGGTTAGAAGCAAACACTTGGTAGTAGTTAGTATCGGGTGTCCGTGCTGACTGTGTGTGGAAGCTGGGGGGGAAGCTAGCTGCCTCCGTGTAGCTTCAAGCTGTTGCAGCTGTTGAATTAGCAACGCAGTTTGGAAACAAGACCGGGGAACCGCTGCGTTAAGACACGATAACATAAGCACTTTGACCCGCTGGGTGTCACTTTATTTCAGCAAAACTGTCGCGTCATCAACAGCCCTTTTCTGTTGTCATCGTTCACTGTGTGTGAGGAGCCGGGGATCAGCGTCTACTAATTCTATGTCTATTGGCTGGCGGGCTAAAAACCTCCAGGCTGCCTGCGGGCGTTTTAATGACGTCGTGTAATGGCACTCACGTGATTGGCTGTACAGGAGTGAGACATCTGATTGGCTACAGACGATCCCCTCTTAGAAAAAATGCATTCGTGAAACAGAGTCGCGTCAGGGGAGTCTCAAAAGTCTCAAAAGTCTCACACACAAATGCAGCGAGGTTTACAAATTAAAAGCACTTTGTAAATGCAGGTCCAACAGTTTATATATGAATGTAACAAGCTCCAAATATGTATTTGATGAAGATTGCAAATACTTTTACATGCATATATTTGTGAATTTTTTTTACTTATATATGGAATGAAACATTTGTGTGTGCATTGAAAATGTATTTGTGGATCTTTTTTGTGCATGTATTCATTTCTGTGTGCATTTAATCCTTTTGAGACTGTTCTGGCTCCATACTCCTCACCGTCCAACTCCTCGTGACTCAGACCCGTCATGAAAGCTTGAAAGTTTTCGGTGAAGCAGCTGACGGACTTCTTCCTCATCTCTCCCAGCAGAAGAGGAGCTGGCTTGCAAGTTAATTCCACGCTTTTATTTTGTTTTGGGATCATGTTGATTCCAATAAATCGAAGTTGTCTTCAAGGCAAATCCAAAGAAACAAGTTCCGGTGCAAGAAACAAGTTCAGGAGCAAGAAACAAGTTCAGGAGCAAGAAACAAGTTCAGGAGCAGGAAACAAGTTCCGGTGCAACCAGCCAATAGTGAGAAGACAACTGAGTGAAAAATGAAAACTGACGTTTAAGTAACGACAGACTTCAAAGGTATAAGGCTGTTGCCTTGGTGACCTGCAGTGACATACGTCAAAGGAACAAAGCCTGATAACGTAAAAAATAATAATACAGAAAATGCTTCTTTTTTTTTAAATGTAAAAGAAGTTTCATTAAATTCAAACTTAATAACGGTTTGAGTGAAAAATCCTAGAAGACGTTTCTGAAACTTAAAAAATAAATTATATTCAGAAGTGTTACAAAAAGGCTATCATACGCTAATAAGGAATGATAATGAGCTCTTTAAGGTATGAAAAAAACTGCGCGCGCACATCCTGCGGCGCACATAAATAAAAAATAAATACAATTAAATCAAATTAATAAAAAAACTGTGCGCGCACATCCTGCGGCGCACATAAATAAAAAATATATTTAAAAATAAAACATAAAAAATAAAAACAATTGTATCAAATTAATAAAAAAAGTGTGCACATTCTAAATAAAAAAGCATGAAATGGCGTACGCCAAAGCTAATTCCGATTTACAAAACCATGCGCACGCAAAACCTCAACTCCAAATCCGCCCTCCACAGCCCCAATTTCTACTATAAATGGTCAATGCAAAGCACGTCACGAATATTAAATTATGAATCCGACCAATGGGTTTCCACCGTGAGTCCTGACCGAGGCACGGCATCAAGCTATGTGAAGAGGAAGTGAAACTTTCTGACACTGACATCGAGTTGTTTGTTAGTGAGGTGGAGGTGAAGAGCGACTTTATGGGACAGCAGTGATGTCACTAATAAAGAAAATACACTGATACTCTGCCGCTGCTGCTGTGTATAACACAATGTGGGAGATCAGAAATCGCTGAACCCTCGCTTCCTCCTCATCCTTCCATTCGCATTCACAAATCGTGCAGAACCCCGCATCGGTGTCACGGCAGTATTTATCCATTTAGAGCATCTGACCGATTCCCTCACATCAGTGGATCCAGTCTCTCAGCACGTGTCACCAAGTACGACATGAAGTGTTGTGAACTCAGTCTGTTGATATCAATCCTCTTCCGCTCCTCTCCTCTGAAGCAGAAGGAGCAGACACCAACACGCGCGGCTAGACCCGCTACGTCTTCCTCTGTATCTGACGCGTTGATGATGAAATGAAACAACTAACCTAAAACGACTTCTATAACAAATGTTATAACTTAGTCACACTTTAAAAGTATGACTAAGATATACGTGAGGAAGTGTCTGCTTAACCTCTGATATTAAAATGTTGAAGCCACAGTTTATGTGATTGAAGCGTTTATTTGTTTAACACAAGTCTGAGTAGATTTTCTCCCATGTATTTTCAACCCTAACTTCATAAACACTTGTATAGACATCATATATCAGAGACTTTATTTCTTCTCAACCTCTAATCTCAGATTCCTGTGTTCTGCAGCTTCTTCTGAATCAAGAGGAACGAGAGCTGTTTGTGGGACTCGTCTCCAAGAGGACAGGAAGAGACATTCAGAAGAAATCTGTCTCAATCAACCTTGTAGACTTTGAGTGGAGTTTCATATAGGTCAGTGAGAGCTCTCTCCCTAGGTCATTTGTCAATTTGTCTCTTTAATTTTGTACATGTAATCATATTGTTCTTCTCCTGTCCACTAAATATTAATCAATTCATTTCCAAATATGGGTATGCTTCCTTTCCATGTACACAAAAGGGAACATGCTCCCTTGTCCAAGGGCACGTAATCCAATGTAGGATTTGATCTCTTTATTTCTCTCTGTTAGAAATTAGGATCAGTTATTGGATGTATTTACTTCATGAATGTCACTTGTTGATCTTCCATGTAATCAAGTTGCAGAGCTTGTGTTGTTGAATTAATAGTTTTAAAGAGATTCGTCTGATAGAGGCAGTCTTATTTGACCAGGACCATTCAAAATGAATAAAGAAAGGAATATTTCATGTTGTTTTTAATTATCACGTGTTATACATTCTCTTTGTGGGATTAATGTTTTGTCCTGATACTTGCATCATTTCTCCAAGTGTTTTACAAGGTTCATTTGTTTTATCAAATGTAATGAACAGACTGATAACTGTCATGTTCTGAAATCTACATCAGTAATGGACAACTTTGTTTCTAACAACAAAAAAACAGCAAGTATTTCAGTAGCTGCATTTCATACCGTAATCATTCAGTATACGTTGTTCAGAATATCACATCAACACATGGAACCAAGGTTTTGGTAAAGATGAGTTTAATTTATAGGAACTGACAGTCATCATGCTGCTATTACATTAAATTAATAAGACCGTGTCCTCGCCGCCGGTCTACGGGGAGTATAAAGTGAGCGGACGGACGGAAGTTGCATCCGCGCAGGAGTCAGGACATCAGCTTCATGCAGCTCGTCCAGGGCCTGATGTCGGCATGTGGCGGAATGTGCACCGCTGTTATAACGACCGATGTAAACTCCCTCGGGATGTAATAAGGTCGGCATCTGATCACGAGCTGCTCCAGGTCCGGAGAACAGCCCGAAGAAATAATCTCCACATCTGAGCACCACACATTGTTCTCCATGCAGCAGACACCTCCTCCCTTGCTCTTCCAAGAGTGTGTTGTCCGGTCCTGACGCTGAATGGAGACCCCCTCGGGAACCATGGCGGAGTCCGGGATCGAGGGGTCGAGCCAAGTCTCCGTGAAAACCATCACGTTACAAAAAGTCAGACTGCGGTTCAGAACTGTTCCTTGTAAAGTGTCTTAAGATCTTCTTGTTGATGTTCCAGCCCGATTTGGGGGGTGGGTATCAACTGAGTTGAACCCATGTTTTCTCCTGGATTACAGAAGAGGGCCTATAGTTTTTCGTATGACTGAAGATTACAGCGCTCATTTATACGCTG
This sequence comes from Pleuronectes platessa, assembly GCF_947347685.1. Taxonomy (NCBI): domain Eukaryota; kingdom Metazoa; phylum Chordata; class Actinopteri; order Pleuronectiformes; family Pleuronectidae; genus Pleuronectes; species Pleuronectes platessa. The sequence goes on along the minus strand of NW_026519049.1, from coordinate 189,179 downwards.
GCTCGCAACAAACAATTTGCGTCCTCACCTGCTGCGGCCACGCTGCACTTACTCACACACACAGAAACGGCAGTGGAGAGAGAGAGAGAGGGCGAGAGGGAGCGCTACGGTGTCCCTAAATAGATGTCGCCAAAGCCCTGCAGCCTATAAGAATCACTGTCCTGTCAGGTAAATTAAAATATCAGCAGAACGGGAAACGCGCCCGCACATCCTACGGGCGCGTCCTGCGGCGCATATCCTGGGGCGCACATAAAAAAAATATATATATATAATAATTTAATTAAATCAAAGTAATAAAAAAAAACTGTGCGCGCAAATCCTGCGGCGCACATAAATAAAGAATATATTTAAAAATAAAAACCATAAAAATGTAATTTATCAAATTAATAAACAAACTGTGCGCGCACATCCTGCGGGCGGTGCACATTCTAAATAAAAAAGCATGAAATTGAGTACGCCAAAGCTAATTCCGATTTATAAAACCATGCACACGCAAAACCTCAACTCCAAATCCGCCCTCCACCCCCCCAATTTCTACTATAAACGGTCAATGCAAAGCACGTCACGAATATTAAATTATGAATCCGACCAATGGGTTTCCACCGTGAGTCCTGACCGAGGCACGGCATCAAGCGATGTGAAGAGGAAGTGAAACTTTCTGACACTGACATCGAGTTGTTTGTTAGTGAGGTGGAGGTGAAGAGCGACTTTATAGGACAGCAGTGATGTCACTAATAAAGAAAATACACTGATACTCTGCCGCTGCTGCTGTGGATAACACAATGTGTGAGATCAGAAATCGCTGAACCCTCGCTTCCTCCTCATCCTTCCATTCGCATGCACAAATCGTGCAGAACCCCGCATCGGTGTCACGGCAGTATTTATCCATTTAGAGCATCGGACCGATTCCCTCACATCAGTGGATCCTTGCCTCCACTCTGGGATATTATTTGGAAAGTTTCTACATTTCTTGTTAGTGATCTCCTGTGCGCTCTATGCGCTCTGCGCTGGGTGGCTCTGCGCGCTGGGTCGCTATTACATGTGTAGCGGGTCAGTTCTTAATAAAGTTTTATACTTTTAGCAGTGTCATTTTCCCCGCTCTGGATGTGTTAATTCACCTGACAGGACGGCAACTCCTATAGGCTGCAAGGAGGCGGAGGAGTTTATTTAGGGACACCTTAGCACTCTCCCTTGTCCTCTCTCTCTCTCTCCCCACTGCCGGTCCTGTGGGTGTGTGCGGAAGTTTAGCGTGAGCGCAGCACGTGTGGTCGCAATTGTTTGTCGCAGTAAGTTGCTGGAAGTTATATAATGTTAACGGCGATCACAGAGAAAGTGTCCGCAAATTGTAACTGAAGTTTGTCCTTAGAGCCCAGCGTGAAGCTGTGTCTGTGTGCGACTGTGACGGCGTCACCGTGGATGCACGCTGTCCCTGCTTTATTTTAATGAATTAAAAGTATGAGATAAGGATGTGTTTTTATGTTTGTAAATGTTTTTAAATATTATAAATGTGTTTAAATTGTGTGACCTAACTATAACATGTTTGTTTTATAGGGCTGCCTCCAGCTAAATAGTTACGGTCACGGTTTTTTCCCACTTTAGATTTTATTTAGATTATTTGGTTTGATTATTTGTTTCTTTGTGTTTTGTTTTGTTCTATTGCAAGGTGCAATATATATGGTTGACTGGGACTGTGCAATTCAGCGGTAGTGACTTTAATGGTGGTGAATTATTGGCTCCATAAAGTAGAGGCCCTCTTTTGTCATTTTGTTGTTGTATATCGTTTGCAGTGATTTTCTTAAAGTGTGTTGTGTTTGGTTTTTAATGCATGATATTTCAGCATTGTACAATTGGGTCTGGAGCCTCTAATTTCTCTCTATTTTAAACTGTCATTTATATCAAGTCCAGGCCAGCCTTTCCAACCTTTGCACATGTCACTTTACTGTTTGAGCAGTCTGTTTTAAATCATTTGCATTTATTAAATAAATTGTATTTTGTATTGATATCTCAGCCTCCCGTCCCGTCTTATTCTGGATACTTGTTGAACCGAATTGACATTAACTGTCATCTCTGAACCATTTTTAATCACTACACATGCTTGCATTGTTACTATTCTTAAAGTGTGCTATGGTTGTTTAATGTATGATATATTAATGTAATGAACCGACTGATAACTGTCATGCTCTGAAATCTACATCAGTAATGGACAACAAAACCAGTATTAGTATTTCAGTAGCTGCATTTCATTTACCGTAATCATTCAGTATACGTTGTTCAGAATATCACATCAACACAGGGAACCAAGGTTTTGGTAAAGAGGAGTTTAATTTATAGGAACTGACTGTCATCATGCTGCTATTACCTTAAATTACATTGTACAGTATTTGGGATTATGTTGAATTTCATTTAAAACAATAATAAACAGACAAGTTAATTTACATGACAATTGTTTACAGTGCGGAAGTTACACTGTAACAGACTGCGTCACACTCGCGCTGTGGGTTTTACGCGGTGTCCTCGCCGCCGGTCTACGGGGAGTATAAAGCGAGCGCACGGACGGAAGTTGCATCCGCGCAGGACATCAGCTCCTGTGGGAACACACGAGCAAAGCGGAAGCGCATTGCTCCGCGCCCGTCAGCCCGTGATTCTGCTTTCTCCGCTGGTTGTGTATGCTCCGTTCAATGAAGGGGTTCGGGGTAAATGATGATGATCTTCATAGCATTTAATCATGTTCGGGGAAACACTCGGGGATATTGAAACTCCAGGAGAACCGCAGGGAACTCTAAAGTACGGGACACATATTTTAACATTTAAATATAATATGTCATTAATATCGTTTAAAATCATTTCCCAGTGTGTTTCCCCGAACTATGCCCCGAAACCATCGGTGCCGAACGCGATCGCAGCCGAAGTGAACAGCGCCACTGAGTTACATGGGGGCGGGCGTGATTACGTTGTTACGGGGTCAATTCTGAATAAAGTTTTATAGTTTTGGCAGTATTATTTTCCCCGTTCTGCTGATGTTTTAATTTACCTGACAGGACGGTGATTCCTATAGGCTGCGGGAAGTCGGCGCAGTCTATTTAGGGACACCGTAGCTCTTCCCTTCTCCCCCTCTCTTATTGTGTCCGTGACATTAAGTTAAGTTGTCTTTTCCTGTTTTAGTAATTGTTCTCAAGACAATAAGGACGGGGTGGGTCCCTGCTTTATTTGAATGAATTAAAGGTATGACATAATGATGTGTTTAATGTTTGTAAATGTTTTTGAAACATTTTGATAAACTGGTTCAAATTGTATGACCTAAATACAACATGTTTGTTTCTGTTGAGTTGTGTTGCACTATTGCTGCAGCTACCGTTGCATTCGGAGGAAAGAATAAATGATGGCGTTATCTTTAGCCGTTGTTGGCGTATTTATTAACAGGCTGCTGACACATCAGTCTCACGGTCAGAGCTACTTTAACTGACACACTAACATATAGCAGGTTGGCTCTTATAGCCTGTACCTTGGCGCCATCCTGTGGCGTAACCATATATACATATTACAATACAGCATTACATATACATCTGAGTACATAATGAATATATCTCAACACCCCCACTTGTACTCAGGTTGCTATACTTCAAGCAAAAGAAACACAGGAAAACAGAATGAATGTGAACCTCTGTCATACACATATCAATCTCCAAAAAGAGCATTTGCAAACTTCTTCAGTTTCAACTTATTTACAGGTTTGGTCATTACATCAGCAACCATGTCATCAGTAGAACAATACATCAAAATCACCCTTCCCTCAATCACAGTTGACCTGATAAAGTGGTACTTTATGTCAAAGTGTTTACACCTCTGTCTGTGTACAGGGTTTTTGGCAAGAGCTATTGTCCCCTGATTGTCCTCATGTACAATAGTTTGTGTGTAATTGTAGTTATCTATACCCCCTAGTAACTGCTCCAGGTATAGACACTCCTGTATGGTTGAAGCCAGTGCCATATATTCTGCCTCGCAGGTTGATAGCGCAACTGTGGGTTGTTTTCTAGTCTTCCACGAGACTAGAGAGCTGTTCTGACTAAGACTGACAGAGTATCCTGTGGTACTGCGTCTGTCACTTGTATCAGCCGCCCAGTCAGCATCACTGTAGGCTTGTATACCTAGCTCCTCACTGTCGTTTCTCTTAAAGCTTAACCCTTTCTCTGCAGTGCCTTTGAGATACCTTAAAACATGCTTCACAGTGACCCACTGCTCCTCTGTAGGCTCAGCAAAATACTGTGATAATCTGCTCACCACAAAACTTAAATCCGGTCTGGTACAAGTAGTCAAGTATATAAGACTACCAACAGCCTCCCTGTACATCCTGACATCTTCCATCTTTACTGCATCTTCAGTATACTCTAGCTTCTGCTCACAGGGTGTTTCTCTGGTCCTACAATCTTGCATATTAAAACGCTGTAGTATCTTGTTAGTGTATCTTTCCTGTGACATCTTTACACATCCATCTGATTGACTGAAATCAATACCCAGAAAATGTTTGAGTTTGCCTAAATCTTTCATCTTAAACTTTTCTGCGAGCATCTCTTTCACCTTTTTCAGTCTTTCTTCATTGCTTGCTGCAATGATCAAGTCATCGACCCATGTGATTATGATCACCTTCCCTTCATTTGACTCTTTGGCATAAACACAGTGGTCGGCTGGGTTTTGTAATATTATGTTTTTTTTAAACCATTTCATTTATATTGCTGCCTCAACGTGATGCTGACACGGACACGTTAACTCGGGATGGGTTTTTGTAGGATTTTTATTTCAGCGAGACCTTCAGTAGATCACCACACTTCACTCACAAGCGCTTTGTGAAAATGACGAATCTGCCACCGGCTCTGCAAATGACCCTCAACATCTGGAAAAAGGTAAAGAAATCGCCAATGTCAGGCCATGTGTGTTCTGTTATTGTCCGGAGACTCCGCCCTCTGTTGCTTCCCGCTCTTTTTGTCCCTCACCTGTTCCCGGTCATCAACCTGATTGTTTGCCTGATTTGTTCACCTGTGTCTTGTCTTTGTTCCCCCTTCTATTTAAGCCCAGTCTTCCTGTTGTCCCCTGTCGGATTGTATCGTTTGTTTGTGAGAATCTATGTAAAGATTCTGCCGTGTTTGAACCTTGTTTTACCTGGTATGGTACTAGACTCAGATTTTTGATCCTCTCTGTTTTTCCCTTTTGGAATTCTGTTTTTGAATTGGACTCTCTGTTTTTTGCACTTGTGTTTTTTGCCTTTTTGGATCCTTGTTTTTTCTATTTTTGGTAATAAATAAGTATTTTTTTGCATCTTGGTCTGCGATTTAGTCCTTACTCTGAGAAAGGAGAGGCACTGTCTAACGCCGAGTTTACCCCGGGGCGTGGAAGCGCAGTGCAGCGCCAAGGAAATCAAGCGCCTCCTATCCACCCCCTGTTAAACCTTTGTGCGGTGCACATCGGATGCGCTGCGCCGCGCTGATTCACTCGCGCCCTGAACCAATGGTTTCGGCGTAGAGTCTATTTTTTTCACTCGCCGCGAGCGTACCGCGCCAAGAAACAAACTGAAAATGATTTTAAACGATCTGTTGTCCTAGAGTTTTAATTTCCCCAATTTTCCCAATCACATAATTAAATTCCCCCCTGCCCATCCACTACAGCTACACAAGCAGTCATATGGATACAAATAGAGGGGGGGGCTATGAGACCATCATCATATACCCCCAAACGAGTACATTGAACGGGTTACATTCAACAGCAAGCGGAGAAAGCAGAATCGCGGGCTGACCGTCGCTGAGAAATGCACATCCGGTGTGAACAGCCGGCGCCGCACTTTCCACCTAAAAACGATGAAATGAACTGAACTATGAAGTAGTTCAGATTTTGAATGGTGAACTATGAACGTGAACTATTCATGTTTACTTGTATGAACTGAACTTTGAACTAGTTCATGAGAGGTGTGAACGTGCACAACACTGTTCAAATTGTAATTCACGTCGGCAGCAACGACTCCCGGCTTCGCATGTCGGAGGTCACTAAAGTTAATGTTGAGTCGGTGTGTGCTTTTGCAAAAACGATGTCGGACACATTAATTTTCTCTGGCCCTCTACCTAACACAACAGGTGATGACATGTTGTCTTTTAACCTCTGGCTGTCGAGGTGTCCTGTAAACGGTGTGGGCTTTGTAGATGACTGGCAAACTTTTTGGAGGAAACCTGGACTTGTTAGGAGAGACGGCGTTCATCCCACTTGGGATGGAGCAGCTCTCTTATCTAGGAATATTACTCAGTCTATTACATGACAACCCAGAGTTGGGACCAGGAAGCAGAGCTGCAGTGCTAAAAACTTCTCTGCGCTCCCTCTGGGACAGTCACACAACCCCATAGAGATTGTGTCTGTCCACCGTCCGAATCCACACAATAATCTAATACAAATTAACACAACCTCTGAAACAACACAGGTAACCAAGACTTTGAAATGTGGTCTTTTAAACATTAGATCACTGTCATCAAAGGCTATTTTAGTTAATGAACTAGTCTCAGACTACAACATAGATGTATTATCCCTCACTGAGACGTGGCTGCATCCTGATGAATATGTCAGTCTAAATGAATCTACTCCCTCCAGTCATATAAATTCACAGGTTCCCAGAGAATTCGGACGAGGAGGTGGAGTTGCTGCTATTTTTAACCCCAGTCTATCAATTAATCCTAAACTAAACTATAACTCATTTGAATGTCTTGTTCTTCCACGCCAATCCAGGAAACACCAACAGCCAATCATATTTGCTGTAGTTTACCGTGCTCCGGGGGCTTAAACTGAATTATTTACGGAATTCCCCGAGTTTTTTTCAAACCTAGTCCGAAAGACCTATAACATAATTATTGTTGGTGACTTTAATATTCATGTTGACAATAATAAAGATAGCCTTAGTGTAGCATTAATTTCGATACTAGATTCAATTGGTTTCAGTCAGTGTGTACACCAACCTACTCATTGTTGTAACCACACACTTGACCTTGTATTATCATACGGTGTCGGAATTGAACATTTAACAGTACTCTGATCACCCAGGATCAGTTTACCAAAATAATCTCAGGTTCTAAACCAACAACCTGTATCTTAGACGACATTGCCCTTGCTTTCAATGAAACAGTCAGGAACTGGTGAGTGATCTTCGATCCTGATTTGTCCTTTAATTCTCACCTACAACTAATTTCTAGGACCGCCTTTTTCCACTTGCGTAATATCTAAAAAATCAGACATGTACTTCGCAAAAAGATGCAGAAAAACTAGTCCACGCCTTTGTTACATCCAGACTGGACTATTGTAATTCATAACTATCATGCTCCAGCAGTAAGTCGTTAAAAAATCTGCAGCTTGTCCAAAATGTTCTTCAATGATACTGAAACAACCCTTAAGTTATTTATCTTTGAATACATGTAAATGTTTATTTGTGTCCCCTTTAGGAGTAAGAGGAGGTATCCACCCTTTAACATATCAATATTTAATGGAATCATATTTAGTGGCTTGTGTTTATATACACGGTATATGCATATAGATCTATATATCTATATATATATCCCCTGATGCTGTCAGAACACATGAACCTGCTGAATGTTGCATCAGTAAAGATACAGACACTGATGCACATGTTTTTATCTCATTACACCAGGATCACTGGTCTTATTATAAAATCTGTACAACAGAGAACTTCTGTCTCACGTTTCTTCTTTATTCTATTCTACTTGTTTTCATGTTCATATACAGTTCTTCCGCCATCTGCAGGCAGACGTCACCACTGACTCTGATTCTTTCAGTTCATGAGGAGTTTGTTTTCAATGTGTTTCTCTATAATTTGTTTAAGTCTTGACATTTTAAGTAAAAAGCCTTGATATTATGTATATTAGGATTTGGCTCTATTTGTAACCGGTCTATCCTTTGTGGTCTACCTGCGTTGTGTGTCAGTTTGTGAAGTAGAAGACCGGGACAGGACTTGTATCACTACTGAATTTGTCTGTTATGTTGAAGCCACAGTTCATGTGATTGAACCGTTTTTTTATTTAACACAAGTACTGAGTACATTGTACAAAGACCTTTTCCTTATAAATCAAACACGACACTTTGGTGAATTAAGGTTTTCAGTCATCAAATGTTGTCTTAGACACATAATGAGATTATTGACTCATATCTTAACAATCAATGATTGATTGGATTCAAACCAAAATGTAAAAGCCCTGTGATTAATTTCAAATTACAACAAAACATTCATCAAAGTGTTCTTGTGTGATTACAATACTGTGCGTGTTGCTGCTGGGACTTTCTATATCATATCTGCCAGTCGTGCACATTACAACAGAATTTACTGATGCAACATTCAGCAGGTTCTTGTGTTCTGACAGCATCAGGGAATATATATACATATAGATATATAGATCTATATGCATATACTGTGTGTATATACACACAAGCCACTAAATATGATTTTATTAAATATTGAAATTGAAAATCGTTATTTGTATATCCCATATTCACAAATCACAATTTGTCTCATAGGGCTTCAACATGGTCTGACATCCTCTGTCCTTAACCATCAGCAAGAGTAAGGAAAAACTACTAAAACCCTTTTACAGGGTAAAAATATGTAGAAACCTCAGAGAGAGCCACATGTGAGGGATCCCTCTCCCAGGACTGACAGAAGGGCAATAGATGTCAAGTGTACGAAAACATCATCAAGATTAAAGTTTTTAGCAGCATTAGTGAGGGTAAACATTTTGAAGGATAACTTCAAAACTATATGTCAAGCAGTCCTGCTGCAACTAAATGCTTCCTAGTTTAGAACATAGGACAAGTAACGTTCTGCCGCACTAATTAGCTCTAACTATAAGCTTTATCAAATAGGAAGGTTTTAAGCCTACTTTTAAACATACAGATGGTGTCTGCTTCCCGAACTGAAAGTGGTAGATTATTCCACAGCAGAGGGGCTTGATGGCTGAAAGCTCTGGCTCCTACTCTACTCTTTAAAACATAGTCAAATGAAGCAGCAGTTTACAGGGTGAAGGAGTGGGGAATATTAAATTAAATAATATGAATATATGTGAAGTAAGTGTATTTGTATGAGTGGGGGAGCAGAATGTATATGGTGACTGTTCAGAGGGTCAGTGTTGATTGTTCAGAAGCCTAATGGCCTGGAGGAAGAAGCTGTTTGTGTGTCTGGTAGTCCGTGCTCGGATGCTCCGGTAACGTCTGCCAGACAGCAGCAGTGTGAGAAGTCCACAGCCTGTGTGGCTCTGGTCCTTGATGATCTTCAGTGCTCTTCTCAGGCATCTTGTGCTGTAGATGCCTTGCACGGAAGGGAGATGGCAGCCGATGATACCAGGTCAGGTCATCTGTGATGAACACACCGAGGAGCTCACCACCTGGGGTCTGCTCGTCAGGAAGTCCAAGATCCAGTTACACAGGGGGGTTTTAAGACCCAGGCTCCTGAGCTTGGGGACGAGCTTGGCAGGCACAATTGTGTTGAATGCGGAGCTGTAGTCCACGAACAGCATCCTCACATATGTGTTGGCCTTCTTCAGGTGGGAGAGGGTGGTGTGTGTTGTCGGGGCGATGGCATCGTCCGTGGATCGGTTTGGGCGGTGAGCAGATGTGGCTTTTGACCAGCCGCTCGAAGCACTTCATGATGGTGGAGGTCAGTGCTACAGGGCGGTAGTCGTTTAAGCAGGTGATGGATGATTTCTTAGGTATGGGGATGATGGTGGCCTGCTTGAAGCAGGAGGGGACTGTCGAGAGATTTAGGGAGAGGTTGAATATGGAGGTGAAGACCTCCGTTAGCTGGTAATAGAGCAGTAATGCTGGTTATGATTTATGACTTTTAATCATAATACTTAATTAGGTGGATTTTATGCTCGCCACAATAGAGCCACCTCCTCGTGTCATAACTAAACTGCAAATTATATTATTTCTATGGTCAGAATCTTGGTCATGTCATTTATTTGTATCAATATATACATTTATTTAGTCAATAAAGTAACATTTTAGTTTTGAGAGCTCAAGATGATCTCTAAACTTATTTTGAGACTGACCAGTGATCCAAAACTCAAAGACGAATCATTTAGAAAATAAACAGACATTAAGAGGAGATCAGGAATTCTTCACTTTTCAATATTCTAACGAAATGCTTGATTGATAATTTAATCAACAAGCTTTTGCTTCTGGATTTTCTAAATGATTATTTTGTCTCCCAAGCCAGCAGTTCAGAGCAAGCTGGAAAGAAAACAAAAGATCACAGACAATTCATCTACACATGTAAAAGATAAGACTGGCAAATTAAAAAATATTAATATCTGACATGGGAAAAATTGTATTTCACATTAGTGAGTCATGAAATTGGATTTTATTCTGAAAGCATCATCAGTCAGAAACTTCAACAGTGGTCAAAATCAGTTTTGGATTTTCCTTCTTTTGGCCACTAGGGGGTAGGCATGTTCCATCATAATCTGGTAATTTTGTGAAAAGGAGTTTCCAACAGAACCCTCTATTCCTCTCTTTTCTTTTTCTGTTCAGTGCTTTTTGAACATGAGAAAACTTTCACAGGTGGGTGTTGGATTACAGAAACTGTATTTTAGAAATGTTTAACACTTTACTCTCTCCTTTTGGTCATTTGACCTATCTATCAGATTCTAAATCTTAGAATAAGATATATTAAAAAATAAAGTTTCCTTCACAGTGTTTTTCTTCTATACATTGTAATTATTCTGTCTAACTTCAGTACATTTGACCTCCAGTCGCTGCAGCAGTCACATGTATTGATCTGGACCTCAGATATATCTTATCTCCACAGAGCTGCAGCTGTGATCAGTCCCTTCAAACAAACACACTTTAAACAGCCTGATTGGCCTCTGCTCAATAAAACCCTGTGTGTGAAACCTGTGGAGCAAGTGGACTTTCCCTTTCAAACACGAGTCTGAATTTTGATGGGTTGACAGGGACAATTTATATAATTTACGAGACTTAGCCTGGAATAACTGAAATATCACCTGTTTAAATAAAGCAGAGACAAAATGCAGACATTAATGTAAATCATCTCTGAAATGCCAAAAGAGACAAGTGGTGATCCGACAGAGGGATAGAGAATTGAAAAATAAGATGACAACTGCAATAAGCATGTAAACTAGATTCAAACTGGCAAAATAAGATGAAAGCACAGCTTCTATGAGAGAGCCACTGCTTTCCCCCTCACTGTAGAGACTGAATCAAAGCAGCCTTAGACAAATCCTCCTTCTGTCTGTAGGCCCAAGTGCTTTGTGTTCTATTAAAGCCCATGGAAATCTACACTCTGTACGTTGTTTGATGTTGCCAACTTGTCATCTCTGTATCTCCGCAGACTTCACACATGGGCTGTTTTCTATATATAAAACTCTGTCCGAGTTGTTTCCTCTTTACCTGTGTACATAAATGTATATGTAAGGGGGGGGGGGGGGGGTGTACCACCACTCGAGGGCTGGTGATAAGATAACTGGAAAGTTTTCACATTACAACGTGATCATATTTCACGTTATGATGATCCGTAACACGTTAATTATGCTCAGAAGATTGCATGTGTGTTGTGTATGTTTTGTATGACCGCTGTATGTGTGTGTTCGTATTCTGTCTGTTGTAACAATGTGTTACTGCCTTCTTGGCCACATCTGTCTTGTGAGAGATTTAACTCAATGAGATCTTTACCTGGTTACAGAATGTCCATGGAGTTAACTATTCTAATGTTCAAAGTTTTTTAGATAAACCAAACTAATGATGCTCTGCCATGGCAGCACATTCAAGTTACTTTAGTTCATCGCAACACTTACAAGCCTTCTTTTGTAAAAGCTTCTCATTAATTAAGTCTAATTGGCTCCTGTATATCAAACATGTTTTTTTGTTTTTGTTTTTGTTTTTTTACTGAATTCTCATTTAGATTTGATGTTCAGTTCAGGAAGTACTTTTGTCAAATGTTGTCCCAGAAATTCTCCAGTCATCTGTGCTTATCATTGATTATTGGGAAAAGGGGAAATGTATAAGTTGTATTTCCCACATGTGTTTTAATTGAAATGTGAGGGCAGCTGCATGCAAGACATTAAAACACCCAAATAAAATTTAAAACATTTTATTCATTAGTCGACAACATATTATAAACCCCTAACAGAGTAAAGACTTTTTCAGGGCATGATGTCACCCAGTGTACATTATACAGAGTAGGAGCAGGGGTTGCAGTAGGGGGTTTCTGTCCATTTACAAATATCTCTGTATAAGTTTTATAAGTGTATGAGTTGTATTTCCCACATGAGTTTTCATTAAAAACTTAGTGGGGGTGGAGCCTGCCCTCTTCCGTGCATCCACTGTGTCCTTCAACAAAAGGGAGAGCCTTGGTGCCCTCTTCCCTTCCTCTGCGATGAACCTCAGCTGGTTATAGTAGGAGTCCAGAGACGTGACCACCTCCAGGTCCTGCTAGATGAGCTGGAGGAGCTCACAGAGGCTCTCCAGAGATGGCCCGTCTCCGTTCTGCAGCAGCCTCCTGATGCAGCAGTACATGGCTTTCTCCTCCAGAACCTTTGAGAGGAACAGCTCCCCAATAAACTTGATGCTATTGAGGAGGCGTCCGGAAGGTTTTGCGTTGAGTTGCTCTTCCCTCAGCCGGTCGATGACCCTCACGTCCCTGACTGGCTCCAGGCAGGACCCACTCTTCCGATAAATGCCCTCCCTTTCAAAGTTCTTCCTGAACTCTGCCTGGCAGTGTTTGACCAGCAGAGACCTGAAGGAGACGCTGGCTGACCAGTCGGACAAGGATTGGACCTCCACCTGAAGAGGAGAAAACCATAAGGAAATATTAACATTAATGCTACTCACATACATACATAGTGATCAGTGTGTTCTGATTTGAGGATTAAATCAGCACACAAATGAATGAAAATAAGTGAACTCATTATTTGAATAAGACAACATGGGTCAAAAGTGACCCCACTCAGTATTTATTATTTATATCTTTGCAGTAAATTATTTCCGTCATTTAGTATTTCAGGTATTTTTCAAATAACTGTTTTTTTCACTTCCCTTCTAATTCACAACATGGGTCAAAAATGTTGTATTGTAAAATACATTCTTATTAAGTCTTATTTACAATCTATTACTAGTGAGAAAGATAATTTATAATTTACCCAAGGGGTTTGCATAGCTTGTTTATCAAAAGGCTAAATTAAGGTTACAACCTGCATACAAAAGATAAGCTGTCCAACTAATTAAGAAACAGGATAAAGTAGCTTCCAACGCAACATGGCGCCGTACTAACGGGTGCCTGTCGTAGCAGCTCCTGGTACTACTGTCGGTTTTTTTGTGTTTTTATAACGTTTGCGATTTGTTTTTTATATTTATTTTTGCACTGCTCTGTGCATCTCCGTCCCGCACAATGACGAGATGCTTTTGAAATTTATTGGACACTTTTTATAACTTTTAACCGCACTTCGGTCTCTTCGGATCACTGGGAGAATGCCTGCAACACACGCCGGCATTGTTTACACCCGCGACCAGCTGATCGCCCTGAGGCACACTACCCTCTTGGCCGGAGAGAGACCCACCATCCCGGAGGAACTAAAGAGGAGACGGCGGGCCTGCAGAGCGGGGCTTAAACGGAGGAAGGAGAAGAGGAAGTTTAAGCCCTTCATCCCTGCAGTAATCACTGGAAACGTGAGGTCGCTGGCAAATAAAGTGGACGAACTGGAAGCGCTCATCAGGACACAGAGGGAGTACAGGGAGTCCAGTATTGTGTGTCTCACGGAAACGTGGTTGCACGAGCAGATACCGGACTCCAACGTCACCATTCCTGGCTTCCAGACGGTTCGAGCCGACAGAGACACCATCGCGACCGGCAAGAAGAAAGGAGGGGGACTCGCCGTGCTCGTGAACAACAGGTGGTGTCACCCCGGGCACGTCACCGTTAAACATCGTGTCTGCAGCCCGGACATCGAGCTCGTCGCCGTCGGACTTCGTCCATATTATTTGCCGAGGGAGTTTACCAGTGTTTTCGCCATCAATGTTTACATTCCTCCATCTGGGAACGCAGAAGCAGCGTGTGACGTCATCCACACTGTGACTGCAGGATTACAGACACAACACCCCGGGGCCTTCATCATCATCACAGGTGACTTTAAACATGCTTCCCTCTCATCCACACTCCCAACCTTCTTCCAGTTTGTAAAATGTGCCACCCGGGAAAATAAGACTTTGGACCTATATGCAAATGTTAAGGATGCATACAGCTCCACTGCCCTGCCACCACTGAGCAGGTCAGACCACAACCTAGTCCTGCTCTCACCATCTTACAAGCCTGTGATTCAGCAGCACCCAGTCACAGTGAGGACAGTGAGGAAATGGTCTCATGAGGCCATGGAAACACTGCGTGGGGCCCTGGAGGCCACAGACTGGGATGCTCTGTATGAGCCACATGGTGAGGACATTGATGGCCTGACTGACTGTGTCTCTGAGTACATTGGGTTCTGCATCGATAACACCATCCCCACTAAAGAGGTCCGCTGTTACCCAAATAACAAGCCGTGGGTTACAAGCGACCTGAAGGCCCTTCTCAATGAGAAGAAGAGGGCCTTTAGATCACGGGACAGAGCAGAACTCAAACGGGTTCAAAGGGAGCTCAAGCGCAGCATCAGGGAGAGCAAGGACAACTTCAGAAGAAAACTGGAGCACAAACTGGAGGAAAACAACACCAGGGACGTCTGGAGTGGTATGAAGGAGATCACTGGTTTCAAGAGGAGAGATGGGGGAGCAGCTGGGGATGAACGACGTGCGAATGAGCTGAACACGTTCTTCAATAGGTTCAACTCCAACCCCCCAGCCCCCAGCGGACCATCCACTGCCTCCACTGACTCTACGACTGCCTCTACTGCGTCTCTGAGCAACAACCCCCCACCTCCCCCCACCAACCCAGTCACCATCTCCCCCCACCCCCCCGCTGGCCTTTACCACAGACCTTCTCACACCTCCCACCCCCAGGACATCCTCACATCCCCCACAGCCCCCCACCACCTCCTGCAACACAAACATCTCTGCACCACCCTCAAACCCATCGCTGACATCCCCCACCCCCCAGTCTGGACTCCACATCACAGCCAGCCAGGTGAGGAGAGAGCTGGAGAGGCTCAAACCGAGGAAAGCTGCGGGGCCGGACCGCATCAGCCCTCGTTTGCTGAAGGCCTGTTCCAGCCAGCTCTGTGGAGTTCTCCAGCACCTCTTCAACCTGAGCCTACACCTTCAGAGAGTGCCAGTGCTCTGGAAAACATCCTGCCTGGTCCCAGTGCCCAAAAAAGGACGTCCTGCTGCACTGGAGGACTACAGGCCGGTGGCACTGACCTCTCACATCATGAAGGTCATGGAAAGACTGGTCCTGGCTCACCTCAGACCGCTGGTGTGCCCATCACAAGACCCCCTGCAGTTTGCATATCAGCCCCATGTTGGGGTTGATGATGCAATCATCTACCTGCTGCAGAAGGCTTACTCCTCCCTGGACAGACCCAACACCTCAGTCCGGATCATGTTTTTCGACTTCTCCAGCGCCTTCAATACCATCCAGCCCACTGCTGAAGGCCAAACTGGAGGGCACGCAGGTGAGTGCTCCCCTCATCGCTTGGGTCGATGACTATCTGACGGGCAGACCACAGTTTGTGAGATTACAGAACTGTGTGTCTGATCATCTGATCAGTAACATCGGGGCCCCCCAGGGAACTGTGCTGTCCCCCTTCCTCTTCACCACATACACTGCTGACTTTAAGCACTGCACAGAGACGTGTCATCTGCAGAAGTTCTCTGATGACACGGCCATTGTGGGGTGTGTTGAGGGCGGAGGGGAGGCTGAGTACAGGGACCTGGTTGACCGCTTTGTGAAGTGGTGTGGGGAGAACCGCATGCAGCTCAACGTGGCGAAGACGAGGGAGATGGTGGTGGATTTCAGGAGGACCAAGCCCCTGCCCTCTCCTGTCTGCATCGGTGGGACGGCTGTGGAGGTGGTCCCTGCTTACAAGTACCTGGGTGTCACACTAGACAATAAACTGGACTGGTCCACCAACACAGAGGCCGTCTACAAGAAGGGCCTGAGCCGGCTTTATTTCCTGAGGAGGCTCAGGTCCTTCAACGTCTGCAACAAGATGCTGCAGATGTTTTATAAGTCTGTTGTGGCGAGCACCATCTTCTTTGCTGTGGTGTCCTGGGGTGCGGGCATCAAGGCTAAGGACGCCAACAAACTGAAAAAACTGATTAGGAAGGCAGAGTCTGTGGTTGGCTCTAAGCTTGTCACCCTGGAGGAGGTGGTGGAGGACAGGATGCTGGCAAAACTGCTGGCAATCATGGACAATCCCTCTCACCCCCTCCACAAAACACTAGACAAGCTAAGGAGCAGCTTCAGCCACAGACTCATTCAACCCCGCTGCTCTAAGGAACGATACAGGAAATCGTTCCTCCCAACCGCAATAAGACTATACAACTCATCTACCTCTGTCAGAGCCACCATCACAGAACTGCACTAAATATACCTGTCTCAATTCATCATTTTATACAATAATATTGTCTTTTGCACACTCTGTCTACATATTCTTACACTCACAGTATATTATATTATCTATTGTATCGCCAAATACTTATATTTATACCCGTACTATATATCATATATTATATCATACTCTTTGTATATTCTTTGTATATATAAGTCTATATACACATATTTTATTTATACATGTGTACATGTTATTAATATTATATTTTACTATTATTATTATTATATATACTGTTGCTGCTATTATTACTATATACTGCTATTATATTGGTATAATTACTATCATATATAAATATATATTATATACTATATATACTGTACTATTTTTGATATACTGTCTAACAATAACATTACCATCATATCATCAGTACTATTACCATCATCTGCCACTGCACCTTATCTACCTATTTTATCTTGTGTTTCTGTTTTTATTCTTTCTACCGCAATATTTTATATTTTATATTTTATTCTATTGTATTGTATTTTATTGTATTCAAATGTACCGGCTGCTATGACGACTTAATTTCCCCTCGGGATGAATAAAGTAATCTATCTATCTATCTATCTAGATGCATCACTTACTGTTGAGAGGTGCTGGCACAGCTCGGCGAAGACTGCAGCAGAGTGTGGCTTCTGCACGGCCCTCTTGAAAACGAGCTCAACCATTTCCTGCAACTGCTCCGCTATGGAGCCAGAACAGTCTCAAAAGGATTAAATGCACGCAGAAATGAATACATGCGCAAAAAAGATCCACAAATACATTTTCAACGCCGCTGGCTCAACACACTTGTCACACTAATCAGCGGCGTTGTCCGGCTGACTGTGGCTGGTTAGAGCACTTCATGTGTGTACGGTCACATACGGTTATAACGAACTTTGATAACGGGGATAGCGGGCTAGCCACCATGCTAACTGCGGTGGGAACAGCGCCAAAACCCGCTGACTTAATCCCAAGGCTCTCATGACACTGTTTCTCAAACACCGTCAGGTTAGAAGCAAACACTTGGTAGTAGTTAGTATCGGGTGTCCGTGCTGACTGTGTGTGGAAGCTGGGGGGGAAGCTAGCTGCCTCCGTGTAGCTTCAAGCTGTTGCAGCTGTTGAATTAGCAACGCAGTTTGGAAACAAGACCGGGGAACCGCTGCGTTAAGACACGATAACATAAGCACTTTGACCCGCTGGGTGTCACTTTATTTCAGCAAAACTGTCGCGTCATCAACAGCCCTTTTCTGTTGTCATCGTTCACTGTGTGTGAGGAGCCGGGGATCAGCGTCTACTAATTCTATGTCTATTGGCTGGCGGGCTAAAAACCTCCAGGCTGCCTGCGGGCGTTTTAATGACGTCGTGTAATGGCACTCACGTGATTGGCTGTACAGGAGTGAGACATCTGATTGGCTACAGACGATCCCCTCTTAGAAAAAATGCATTCGTGAAACAGAGTCGCGTCAGGGGAGTCTCAAAAGTCTCAAAAGTCTCACACACAAATGCAGCGAGGTTTACAAATTAAAAGCACTTTGTAAATGCAGGTCCAACAGTTTATATATGAATGTAACAAGCTCCAATATGTATTTGATGAAGATTGCAAATACTTTTACATGCATATATTTGTGAATTTTTTTCTATTTGTGTGTGCATCGGAAATATGTTTATGAATCTTATATTTTACATGTGAATTTTTTTTACTTATATATGGAATGAAACATTTGTGTGTGCATTGAAAATGTATTTGTGGATCTTTTTTGTGCATGTATTCATTTCTGTGTGCATTTAATCCTTTTGAGACTGTTCTGGCTCCATACTCCTCACCGTCCAACTCCTCGTGACTCAGATCTGTCATGAAAGCTTGAAAGTTTTCGGTGAAGCAGCTGACGGACTTCTTCCTCATCTCTCCCAGCAGAAGAGGAGCTGGCTTGCAAGTTAATTCCACGCTTTTATTTTGTTTTGGGATCATGTTGATTCCAATAAATCGAAGTTGTCTTCAAGGCAAATCCAAAGAAACAAGTTCCGGTGCAAGAAACAAGTTCAGGAGCAAGAAACAAGTTCAGGAGCAAGAAACAAGTTCAGGAGCAGGAAACAAGTTCCGGTGCAACCAGCCAATAGTGAGAAGACAACTGAGTGAAAAATGAAAACTGACGTTTAAGTAACGACAGACTTCAAAGGTATAAGGCTGTTGCCTTGGTGACCTGCAGTGACATACGTCAAAGGAACAAAGCCTGATAACGTAAAAAATAATAATACAGAAAGCTTCTTTTTTTTAAATGTAAAAGAAGTTTCATTAAATTCAAACTTAATAACGGTTTGAGTGAAAAATCCTAGAAGACGTTTCTGAAACTTAAAAAATAAATTATATTCAGATGTGTTACAAAAAGGCTATCATACGCTAATAAGGAATGATAATGAGCTCTTTAAGGTATGAAAAAAACTGCGCGCGCACATCCTGCGGCGCACATAAATAAAAAATAAATACAATTAAATCAAATTAATAAAAAAACTGTGCGCGCACATCCTGCGGCGCACATAAATAAAAAATATATTTAAAAATAAAACATAAAAAATAAAAACAATTGTATCAAATTAATAAAAAAAGTGTGCACATTCTAAATAAAAAAGCATGAAATGGCGTACGCCAAAGCTAATTCCGATTTACAAAACCATGCGCACGCAAAACCTCAACTCCAAATCCGCCCTCCACAGCCCCAATTTCTACTATAAATGGTCAATGCAAAGCACGTCACGAATATTAAATTATGAATCCGACCAATGGGTTTCCACCGTGAGTCCTGACCGAGGCACGGCATCAAGCTATGTGAAGAGGAAGTGAAACTTTCTGACACTGACATCGAGTTGTTTGTTAGTGAGGTGGAGGTGAAGAGCGACTTTATGGGACAGCAGTGATGTCACTAATAAAGAAAATACACTGATACTCTGCCGCTGCTGCTGTGTATAACACAATGTGGGAGATCAGAAATCGCTGAACCCTCGCTTCCTCCTCATCCTTCCATTCGCATTCACAAATCGTGCAGAACCCCGCATCGGTGTCACGGCAGTATTTATCCATTTAGAGCATCTGACCGATTCCCTCACATCAGTGGATCCAGTCTCTCAGCACGTGTCACCAAGTACGACATGAAGTGTTGTGAACTCAGTCTGTTGATATCAATCCTCTTCCGCTCCTCTCCTCTGAAGCAGAAGGAGCAGACACCAACACGCGCGGCTAGACCCGCTACGTCTTCCTCTGTATCTGACGCGTTGATGATGAAATGAAACAACTAACCTAAAACGACTTCTATAACAAATGTTATAACTTAGTCACACTTTAAAAGTATGACTAAGATATACGTGAGGAAGTGTCTGCTTAACCTCTGATATTAAAATGTTGAAGCCACAGTTTATGTGATTGAAGCGTTTATTTGTTTAACACAAGTCTGAGTAGATTTTCTCCCATGTATTTTCAACCCTAACTTCATAAACACTTGTATAGACATCATATATCAGAGACTTTATTTCTTCTCAACCTCTAATCTCAGATTCCTGTGTTCTGCAGCTTCTTCTGAATCAAGAGGAACGAGAGCTGTTTGTGGGACTCGTCTCCAAGAGGACAGGAAGAGACATTCAGAAGAAATCTGTCTCAATCAACCTTGTAGACTTTGAGTGGAGTTTCATATAGGTCAGTGAGAGCTCTCTCCCTAGGTCATTTGTCAATTTGTCTCTTTAATTTTGTACATGTAATCATATTGTTCTTCTCCTGTCCACTAAATATTAATCAATTCATTTCCAAATATGGGTATGCTTCCTTTCCATGTACACAAAAGGGAACATGCTCCCTTGTCCAAGGGCACGTAATCCAATGTAGGATTTGATCTCTTTATTTCTCTCTGTTAGAAATTAGGATCAGTTATTGGATGTATTTACTTCATGAATGTCACTTGTTGATCTTCCATGTAATCAAGTTGCAGAGCTTGTGTTGTTGAATTAATAGTTTTAAAGAGATTCGTCTGATAGAGGCAGTCTTATTTGACCAGGACCATTCAAAATGAATAAAGAAAGGAATATTTCATGTTGTTTTTAATTATCACGTGTTATACATTCTCTTTGTGGGATTAATGTTTTGTCCTGATACTTGCATCATTTCTCCAAGTGTTTTACAAGGTTCATTTGTTTTATCAAATGTAATGAACAGACTGATAACTGTCATGTTCTGAAATCTACATCAGTAATGGACAACTTTGTTTCTAACAACAAAAAAACAGCAAGTATTTCAGTAGCTGCATTTCATACCGTAATCATTCAGTATACGTTGTTCAGAATATCACATCAACACATGGAACCAAGGTTTTGGTAAAGATGAGTTTAATTTATAGGAACTGACAGTCATCATGCTGCTATTACATTAAATTAATAAGACCGTGTCCTCGCCGCCGGTCTACGGGGAGTATAAAGTGAGCGGACGGACGGAAGTTGCATCCGCGCAGGAGTCAGGACATCAGCTTCATGCAGCTCGTCCAGGGCCTGATGTCGGCATGTGGCGGAATGTGCACCGCTGTTATAACGACCGATGTAAACTCCCTCGGGATGTAATAAGGTCGGCATCTGATCACGAGCTGCTCCAGGTCCGGAGAACAGCCCGAAGAAATAATCTCCACATCTGAGCACCACACATTGTTCTCCATGCAGCAGACACCTCCTCCCTTGCTCTTCCCAGAGTGTGTTGTCCGGTCCTGACGCTGAATGGAGACCCCCTCGGGAACCATGGCGGAGTCCGGGATCGAGGGGTCGAGCCAAGTCTCCGTGAAAACCATCACGTTACAAAAAGTCAGACTGCGGTTCAGAACTGTTCCTTGTAAAGTGTCTTAAGATCTTCTTGTTGATGTTCCAGCCCGATTTGGGGGGTGGGTATCAACTGAGTTGAACCCATGTTTTCTCCTGGATTACAGAAGAGGGCCTATAGTTTTTCGTATGACTGAAGATTACAGCGCTCATTTATACGCTGGCTCGCAACAAACAATTTGCGTCCTCACCTGCTGCGGCCACGCTGCACTTACTCACACACACAGAAACGGCAGTGGAGAGAGAGAGAGAGGCCGAGAGGGAGCGCTACGGTGTCCCTAAATAGATGTCGCCAAAGCCCTGCAGCCTATAAGAATCACTGTCCTGTCAGGTAAATTAAAATATCAGCAGAACGGGAAACGCGCCCGCACATCCTACGGGCGCGTCCTGCGGCGCATATCCTGGGGCGCACATAAAAAAAAAATATATATATAATAATTTAATTAAATCAAAGTAATAAAAAAAACTGTGCGCGCAAATCCTGCGGCGCACATAAATAAAGAATATATTTAAAAATAAAAACCATAAAAATGTAATTTATCAAATTAATAAACAAACTGTGCGCGCACATCCTGCGGGCGGTGCACATTCTAAATAAAAAAGCATGAAATTGAGTACGCCAAAGCTAATTCCGATTTATAAAACCATGCACACGCAAAACCTCAACTCCAAATCCGCCCTCCACCCCCCCAATTTCTACTATAAACGGTCAATGCAAAGCACGTCACGAATATTAAATTATGAATCCGACCAATGGGTTTCCACCGTGAGTCCTGACCGAGGCACGGCATCAAGCGATGTGAAGAGGAAGTGAAACTTTCTGACACTGACATCGAGTTGTTTGTTAGTGAGGTGGAGGTGAAGAGCGACTTTATAGGACAGCAGTGATGTCACTAATAAAGAAAATACACTGATACTCTGCCGCTGCTGCTGTGGATAACACAATGTGTGAGATCAGAAATCGCTGAACCCTCGCTTCCTCCTCATCCTTCCATTCGCATGCACAAATCGTGCAGAACCCCGCATCGGTGTCACGGCAGTATTTATCCATTTAGAGCATCGGACCGATTCCCTCACATCAGTGGATCCTTGCCTCCACTCTGGGATATTATTTGGAAAGTTTCTACATTTCTTGTTAGTGATCTCCTGTGCGCTCTATGCGCTCTGCGCTGGGTGGCTCTGCGCGCTGGGTCGCTATTACATGTGTAGCGGGTCAGTTCTTAATAAAGTTTTATACTTTTAGCAGTGTCATTTTCCCCGCTCTGGATGTGTTAATTAACCTGACAGGACGGCAACTCCTATAGGCTGCAAGGAGGCGGAGGAGTTTATTTAGGGACACCTTAGCACTCTCCCTTGTCCTCTCTCTCTCTCTCCCCACTGCCGGTCCTGTGGGTGTGTGCGGAAGTTTAGCGTGAGCGCAGCACGTGTGGTCGCAATTGTTTGTCGCAGTAAGTTGCTGGAAGTTATATAATGTTAACGGCGATCACAGAGAAAGTGTCCGCAAATTGTAACTGAAGTTTGTCCTTAGAGCCCAGCGTGAAGCTGTGTCTGTGTGCGACTGTGACGGCGTCACCGTGGATGCACGCTGTCCCTGCTTTATTTTAATGAATTAAAAGTATGAGATAAGGATGTGTTTTTATGTTTGTAAATGTTTTTAAATATTATAAATGTGTTTAAATTGTGTGACCTAACTATAACATGTTTGTTTTATAGGGCTGCCTCCAGCTAAATAGTTACGGTCACGGTTTTTTCCCACTTTAGATTTTATTTAGATTATTTGGTTTGATTATTTGTTTCTTTGTGTTTTGTTTTGTTCTATTGCAAGGTGCAATATATATGGTTGACTGGGACTGTGCAATTCAGCGGTAGTGACTTTAATGGTGGTGAATTATTGGCTCCATAAAGTAGAGGCCCTCTTTTGTCATTTTGTTGTTGTATATCGTTTGCAGTTATTTTCTTAAAGTGTGTTGTGTTTGGTTTTTAATGCATGATATTTCAGCATTGTACAATTGGGTCTGGAGCCTCTAATTTCTCTCTATTTTAAACTGTCATTTATATCAAGTCCAGGCCAGCCTTTCCAACCTTTGCACATGTCACTTTACTGTTTGAGCAGTCTGTTTTAAATCATTTGCATTTATTAAATAAATTGTATTTTGTATTGATATCTCAGCCTCCCGTCCCGTCTTATTCTGGATACTTGTTGAACCGAATTGACATTAACTGTCATCTCTGAACCATTTTGAATCACTACACATGCTTGCATTGTTACTATTCTTAAAGTGTGCTATGGTTGTTTAATGTATGATATATTAATGTAATGAACCGACTGATAACTGTCATGCTCTGAAATCTACATCAGTAATGGACAACAAAACCAGTATTAGTATTTCAGTAGCTGCATTTCATTTACCGTAATCATTCAGTATACGTTGTTCAGAATATCACATCAACACAGGGAACCAAGGTTTTGGTAAAGAGGAGTTTAATTTATAGGAACTGACTGTCATCATGCTGCTATTACCTTAAATTACATTGTACAGTATTTGGGATTATGTTGAATTTTATTTAAAACAATAATAAACAGACAAGTTAATTTACATGACAATTGTTTACAGTGCGGAAGTTACACTGTAACAGACTGCGTCACACTCGCGCTGTGGGTTTTATGCGGTGTCCTCGCCGCCGGTCTACGGGGAGTATAAAGCGAGCGCACGGACGGAAGTTGCATCCGCGCAGGACATCAGCTCCTGTGGGAACACACGAGCAAAGCGGAAGCGCATCGCTCCGCGCCCGTCAGCCCGTGATTCTGCTTTCTCCGCTGGTTGTGTATGCTCCGTTCAATGAAGGGGTTCGGGGTAAATGATGATCTTCATAGCATTTAATCATGTTAGGGGAAACACTCGGGGATATTGAAACTCCAGGAGAACCGCAGGGAACTCTAAAGTACGGGACACATATTTTAACATTTAAATATAATATGTCATTAATATCGTTTAAAATCATTTCCCAGTGTGTTTCCCCGAACTATGCCCCGAAACCATCGGTGCCGAACGCGATCGCAGCCGAAGTGAACAGCGCCACTGAGTTACATGGGGGCGGGCGTGAATGTTACGGGGTCAATTCTGAATAAAGTTTTATAGTTTTGGCAGTATTATTTTCCCCGTTCTGCTGATGTTTTAATTTACCTGACAGGACGGTGATTCCTATAGGCTGCGGGAAGTCGGCGCAGTCTATTTAGGGACACCGTAGCTCTTCCCTTCTCCCCCTCTCTTATTGTGTCCGTGACATTAAGTTAAGTTGTCTTTTCCTGTTTTAGTAATTGTTCTCAAGACAATAAGGACGGGGTGGGTCCCTGCTTTATTTGAATGAATTAAAGGTATGACATAATGATGTGTTTAATGTTTGTAAATGTTTTTGAAACATTTTGATAAACTGGTTCAAATTGTATGACCTAAATACAACATGTTTGTTTCTGTTGAGTTGTGTTGCACTATTGCTGCAGCTACCGTTGCATTCGGAGGAAAGAATAAATGATGGCGTTATCTTTAGCCGTTGTTGGCGTATTTATTAACAGGCTGCTGACACATCAGTCTCACGGTCAGAGCTACTTTAACTGACACACTAACATATAGCAGGTTGGCTCTTATAGCCTGTACCTTGGCGCCATCCTGTGGCGTAACCATATATACATATTACAATACAGCATTACATATACATCTGAGTACATAATGAATATATCTCAACACCCCCACTTGTACTCAGGTTGCTATACTTCAAGCAAAAGAAACACAGGAAAACAGAATGAATGTGAACCTCTGTCATACACATATCAATCTCCAAAAAGAGCATTTGCAAACTTCTTCAGTTTCAACTTATTTACAGGTTTGGTCATTACATCAGCAACCATGTCATCAGTAGAACAATACATCAAAATCACCCTTCCCTCAATCACAGTTGACCTGATAAAGTGGTACTTTATGTCAAAGTGTTTACACCTCTGTCTGTGTACAGGGTTTTTGGCAAGAGCTATTGTCCCCTGATTGTCCTCATGTACAATAGTTTGTGTGTAATTGTAGTTATCTATACCCCCTAGTAACTGCTCCAGGTATAGACACTCCTGTATGGTTGAAGCCAGTGCCATATATTCTGCCTCGCAGGTTGATAGCGCAACTGTGGGTTGTTTTCTAGTCTTCAACGAGACTAGAGAGCTGTTCTGACTAAGACTGACAGAGTATCCTGTGGTACTGCGTCTGTCACTTGTATCAGCCGCCCAGTCAGCATCACTGTAGGCTTGTATACCTAGCTCCTCACTGTCGTTTCTCTTAAAGCTTAACCCTTTCTCTGCAGTGCCTTTGAGATACCTTAAAACATGCTTCACAGTGACCCACTGCTCCTCTGTAGGCTCAGCAAAATACTGTGATAATCTGCTCACAACAAAACTTAAATCCGGTCTGGTACAAGTAGTCAAGTATATAAGACTACCAACAGCCTCCCTGTACATCCTGACATCTTCCATCTTTACTGCATCTTCAGTATACTCTAGCTTCTGCTCACAGGGTGTTTCTCTGGTCCTACAATCTTGCATATTAAAACGCTGTAGTATCTTGTTAGTGTATCTTTCCTGTGACATCTTTACACATCCATCTGATTGACTGAAATCAATACCCAGAAAATGTTTGAGTTTGCCTAAATCTTTCATCTTAAACTTTTCTGCGAGCATCTCTTTCACCTTTTTCAGTCTTTCTTCATTGCTTGCTGCAATGATCAAGTCATCGACCCATGTGATTATGATCACCTTCCCTTCATTTGACTCTTTGGCATAAACACAGTGGTCGGCTGGGTTTTGTAATATTATGTTTTTTTTAAACCATTTCATTTATATTGCTGCCTCAATGTGATGCTGACACGGACACGTTAACTCGGGATGGGTTTTTGTAGGATTTTTATTTCAGCGAGACCTTCAGTAGATCACCACACTTCACTCACAAGCGCTTTGTGAAAATGACGAATCTGCCACCGGCTCTGCAAATGACCCTCAACATCTGGAAAAAGGTAAAGAAATCGCCAATGTCAGGCCATGTGTGTTCTGTTATTGTCCGGAGACTCCGCCCTCTGTTGCTTCCCGCTCTTTTTGTCCCTCACCTGTTCCCGGTCATCAACCTGATTGTTTGCCTGATTTGTTCACCTGTGTCTTGTCTTTGTTCCCCCTTCTATTTAAGCCCAGTCTTCCTGTTGTCCCCTGTCGGATTGTATCGTTTGTTTGTGAGAATCTATGTAAAGATTCTGCCGTGTTTGAACCTTGTTTTACCTGGTCTGGTACTAGACTCAGATTTTTGATCCTCTCTGTTTTTCCCTTTTGGAATTCTGTTTTTGAATTGGACTCTCTGTTTTTTGCACTTGTGTTTTTTGCCTTTTTGGATCCTTGTTTTTTCTATTTTTGGAAATAAATAAGTATTTTTTTGCATCTTGGTCTGCGATTTAGTCCTTACTCTGAGAAAGGAGAGGCACTGTCTAACGCCGAGTTTACCCCGGGGCGTGGAAGCGCAGTGCAGCGCCAAGGAAATCAAGCGCCTCCTATCCACTCCCTGTTAAACCTTTGTGCGGTGCACATCGGATGCGCTGCGCCGCGCTGCTTCACTCGCGCCCTGAACCAATGGTTTCGGCGTAGAGTCTATTTTTTTCACTCGCCGCGAGCGTAACGCGACAAGAAACAAACTGAAAATGATTTTAAACGATCTGTTGTCCTAGAGTTTTAATTTCCCCAATTTTCCCAATCACATAATTAAATTCCCCCCTGCCCATCCACTACAGCTACACAAGCAGTCATATGGATACAAATAGAGGGGGGGGCTATGAGACCATCATCATATACCCCCAAACGAGTACATTGAACGGGTTACATTCAACAGCAAGCGGAGAAAGCAGAATCGCGGGCTGACCGTCGCTGAGAAATGCACATCCGGTGTGAACAGCCGGCGCCGCACTTTCCACCTAAAAACGATGAAATGAACTGAACTATGAAGTAGTTCAGATTTTGAATGGTGAACTATGAACGTGAACTATTCATGTTTACTTGTATGAACTGAACTTTGAACTAGTTCATGAGAGGTGTGAACGTGCACAACACTGTTCAAATCGTAATTCACGTCGGCAGCAACGACTCCCGGCTTCGCATGTCGGAGGTCACTAAAGTTAATGTTGAGTCGGTGTGTGCTTTTGCAAAAACGATGTCGGACACAGTAATTTTCTCTGGCCCTCTACCTAACACAACAGGTGATGACATGTTGTCTTTTAACCTCTGGCTGTCGAGGTGTCCTGTAAACGGTGTGGGCTTTGTAGATGACTGGCAAACTTTTTGGAGGAAACCTGGACTTGTTAGGAGAGACGGCGTTCATCCCACTTGGGATGGAGCAGCTCTCTTATCTAGGAATATTACTCAGTCTATTACATGACAACCCAGAGTTGGGACCAGGAAGCAGAGCTGCAGTGCTAAAAACTTCTCTGCGCTCCCT
The DNA here is from genome assembly GCF_947347685.1 of Pleuronectes platessa. Lineage (NCBI taxonomy): Eukaryota > Metazoa > Chordata > Actinopteri > Pleuronectiformes > Pleuronectidae > Pleuronectes > Pleuronectes platessa. The sequence goes on along the minus strand of NW_026519049.1, from coordinate 161,254 downwards.
CTGGGACAGTCACACAACCCCATAGAGATTGTGTCTGTCCACCGTCCGAATCCACACAATAATCTAATACAAATTAACACAACCTCTGAAACAACACAGGTAACCAAGACTTTGAAATGTGGTCTTTTAAACATTAGATCACTGTCATCAAAGGCTATTTTAGTTAATGAACTAGTCTCAGACTACAACATAGATGTATTATCCCTCACTGAGACGTGGCTGCATCCTGATGAATATGTCAGTCTAAATGAATCTACTCCCTCCAGTCATATAAATTCACAGGTTCCCAGAGAATTCGGACGAGGAGGTGGAGTTGCTGCTATTTTTAACCCCAGTCTATCAATTAATCCTAAACTAAACTATAACTCATTTGAATGTCTTGTTCTTCCACGCCAATCCAGGAAACACCAACAGCCAATCATATTTGCTGTAGTTTACCGTGCTCCGGGGGCTTAAACTGAATTATTTACGGAATTCCCCGAGTTTTTTTCAAACCTAGTCCGAAAGACCTATAACATAATTATTGTTGGTGACTTTAATATTCATGTTGACAATAATAAAGATAGCCTTAGTGTAGCATTAATTTCGATACTAGATTCAATTGGTTTCAGTCAGTGTGTACACCAACCTACTCATTGTTGTAACCACACACTTGACCTTGTATTATCATACGGTGTCGGAATTGAACATTTAACAGTACTCTGATCACCCAGGATCAGTTTACCAAAATAATCTCAGGTTCTAAACCAACAACCTGTATCTTAGACGACATTGCCCTTGCTTTCAATGAAACAGTCAGGAACTGGTGAGTGATCTTCGATCCTGATTTGTCCTTTAATTCTCACCTACAACTAATTTCTAGGACCGCCTTTTTCCACTTGCGTAATATCTAAAAAATCAGACATGTACTTCGCAAAAAGATGCAGAAAAACTAGTCCACGCCTTTGTTACATCCAGACTGGACTATTGTAATTCATAACTATCATGCTCCAGCAGTAAGTCGTTAAAAAATCTGCAGCTTGTCCAAAATGTTCTTCAATGATACTGAAACAACCCTTAAGTTATTTATCTTTGAATACATGTAAATGTATATTTGTGTCCCCTTTAGGAGTAAGAGGAGGTATCCACCCCTTTAACATATCAATATTTAATGGAATCATATTTAGTGGCTTGTGTTTATATACACGGTATATGCATATAGATCTATATATCTATATATATATCCCCTGATGCTGTCAGAACACATGAACCTGCTGAATGTTGCATCAGTAAAGATACAGACACTGATGCACATGTTTTTATCTCATTACACCAGGATCACTGGTCTTATTATAAAATCTGTACAACAGAGAACTTCTGTCTCACGTTTCTTCTTTATTCTATTCTACTTGTTTTCATGTTCATATACAGTTCTTCCGCCATCTGCAGGCAGACGTCACCACTGACTCTGATTCTTTCAGTTCATGAGGAGTTTGTTTTCAATGTGTTTCTCTATAATTTGTTTAAGTCTTGACATTTTAAGTAAAAAGCCTTGATATTATGTATATTAGGATTTGGCTCTATTTGTAACCGGTCTATCCTTTGTGGTCTACCTGCGTTGTGTGTCAGTTTGTGAAGTAGAAGACCGGGACAGGACTTGTATCACTACTGAATTTGTCTGTTATGTTGAAGCCACAGTTCATGTGATTGAACCGTTTTTTTATTTAACACAAGTACTGAGTACATTGTACAAAGACCTTTTCCTTATAAATCAAACACGACACTTTGGTGAATTAAGGTTTTCAGTCATCAAATGTTGTCTTAGACACATAATGAGATTATTGACTCATATCTTAACAATCAATGATTGATTGGATTCAAACCAAAATGTAAAAGCCCTGTGATTAATTTCAAATTACAACAAAACATTCATCAAAGTGTTCTTGTGTGATTACAATACTGTGCGTGTTGCTGCTGGGACTTTCTATATCATATCTGCCAGTCGTGCACATTACAACAGAATTTACTGATGCAACATTCAGCAGGTTCTTGTGTTCTGACAGCATCAGGGAATATATATACATATAGATATATAGATCTATATGCATATACTGTGTGTATATACACACAAGCCACTAAATATGATTTTATTAAATATTGAAATTGAAAATCGTTATTTGTATATCCCATATTCACAAATCACAATTTGTCTCATAGGGCTTCAACATGGTCTGACTTCCTCTGTCCTTAACCATCAGCAAGAGTAAGGAAAAACTACTAAAACCCTTTTACAGGGTAAAAATACGTAGAAACCTCAGAGAGAGCCACATGTGAGGGATCCCTCTCCCAGGACTGACAGAAGGGCAATAGATGTCAAGTGTACGAAAACGTCATCAAGATTAAAGTTTTTAGCAGCATTAGTGAGGGTAAACATTTTGAAGGATAACTTCAAAACTATATGTCAAGCAGTCCTGCTGCAACTAAATGCTTCCTAGTTTAGAACATAGGACAAGTAACGTTCTGCCGCACTAATTAGCTCTAACTATAAGCTTTATCAAATAGGAAGGTTTTAAGCCTACTTTTAAACATACAGATGGTGTCTGCTTCCCGAACTGAAAGTGGTAGATTATTCCACAGCAGAGGGGCTTGATGGCTGAAAGCTCTGGCTCCTACTCTACTCTTTAAAACATAGTCAAATGAAGCAGCAGTTTACAGGGTGAAGGAGTGGGGAATATTAAATTAAATAATATGAATATATGTGAAGTAAGTGTATTTGTATGAGTGGGGGAGCAGAATGTATATGGTGACTGTTCAGAGGGTCAGTGTTGATTGTTCAGAAGCCTAATGGCCTGGAGGAAGAAGCTGTTTGTGTGTCTGGTAGTCCGTGCTCGGATGCTCCGGTAACGTCTGCCAGACAGCAGCAGTGTGAGAAGTCCACAGCCTGTGTGGCTCTGGTCCTTGATGATCTTCAGTGCTCTTCTCAGGCATCTTGTGCTGTAGATGCCTTGCACGGAAGGGAGATGGCAGCCGATGATACCAGGTCAGGTCATCTGTGATGAACACACCGAGGAGCTCACCACCTGGGGTCTGCTCGTCAGGAAGTCCAAGATCCAGTTACACAGGGGGGTTTTAAGACCCAGGCTCCTGAGCTTGGGGACGAGCTTGGCAGGCACAATTGTGTTGAATGCGGAGCTGTAGTCCACGAACATGATCCTCACATATGTGTTGGCCTTCTTCAGGTGGGAGAGGGTGGTGTGTGTTGTCGGGGCGATGGCATCGTCCGTGGATCGGTTTGGGCGGTGAGCAGATGTGGCTTTTGACCAGCCGCTCGAAGCACTTCATGATGGTGGAGGTCAGTGCTACAGGGCGGTAGTCGTTTAAGCAGGTGATGGATGATTTCTTAGGTATGGGGATGATGGTGGCCTGCTTGAAGCAGGAGGGGACTGTCGAGAGATTTAGGGAGAGGTTGAATATGGAGGTGAAGACCTCCGTTAGCTGGTAATAGAGCAGTAATGCTGGTTATGATTTATGACTTTTAATCATAATACTTAATTAGGTGGATTTTATGCTCGCCACAATAGAGCCACCTCCTCGTGTCATAACTAAACTGCAAATTATATTATTTCTATGGTCAGAATCTTGGTCATGTCATTTATTTGTATCAATATATACATTTATTTAGTCAATAAAGTAACATTTTAGTTTTGAGAGCTCAAGATGATCTCTAAACTTATTTTGAGACTGACCAGTGATCCAAAACTCAAAGACGAATCATTTAGAAAATAAACAGACATTAAGAGGAGATCAGGAATTCTTCACTTTTCAATATTCTAACGAAATGCTTGATTGATAATTTAATCAACAAGCTTTTGCTTCTGGATTTTCTAAATGATTATTTTGTCTCCCAAGCCAGCAGTTCAGAGCAAGCTGGAAAGAAAACAAAAGATCACAGACAATTCATCTACACATGTAAAAGATAAGACTGGCAAATTAAAAAATATTAATATCTGACATGGGAAAAATTGTATTTCACATTAGTGAGTCATGAAATTGGATTTTATTCTGAAAGCATCATCAGTCAGAAACTTCAACGGTGGTCAAAATCAGTTTTGGATTTTCCTTCTTTTGGCCACTAGGGGGTAGGCATGTTCCATCATAATCTGGTAATTTTGTGAAAAGGAGTTTCCAACAGAACCCTCTATTCCTCTCTTTTCTTTTTCTGTTCAGTGCTTTTTGAACATGAGAAAACTTTCACAGGTGGGTGTTGGATTACAGAAACTGTATTTTAGAAATGTTTAACACTTTACTCTCTCCTTTTGGTCATTTGACCTATCTATCAGATTCTAAATCTTAGAATAAGATATATTAAAAAATAAAGTTTCCTTCACAGTGTTTTTCTTCTATACATTGTAATTATTCTGTCTAACTTCAGTACATTTGACCTCCAGTCGCTGCAGCAGTCACATGTATTGATCTGGACCTCAGATATATCTTATCTCCACAGAGCTGCAGCTGTGATCAGTCCCTTCAAACAAACACACTTTAAACAGCCTGATTGGCCTCTGCTCAATAAAACCCTGTGTGTGAAACCTGTGGAGCAAGTGGACTTTCCCTTTCAAACACGAGTCTGAATTTTGATGGGTTGACAGGGACAATTTATATAATTTACGAGACTTAGCCTGGAATAACTGAAATATCACCTGTTTAAATAAAGCAGAGACAAAATGCAGACATTAATGTAAATCATCTCTGAAATGCCAAAAGAGACAAGTGGTGATCCGACAGAGGGATAGAGAATTGAAAAATAAGATGACAACTGCAACAAGCATGTAAACTAGATTCAAACTGGCAAAATAAGATGAAAGCACAGCTTCTATGAGAGAGCCACTGCTTTCCCCCTCACTGTAGAGACTGAATCAAAGCAGCCTTAGACAAATCCTCCTTCTGTCTGTAGGCCCAAGTGCTTTGTGTTCTATTAAAGCCCATGGAAATCTACACTCTGTACGTTGTTTGATGTTGCCAACTTGTCATCTCTGTATCTCCGCAGACTTCACACATGGGCTGTTTTCTATATATAAAACTCTGTCCGAGTTGTTTCCTCTTTACCTGTGTACATACATGTATATGTAAGGGGGGGGGGGGGGTGTACCACCACTCGAGGGCTGGTGATAAGATAACTGGAAAGTTTTCACATTACAACGTGATCATATTTCACGTTATGATGATCCGTAACACGTTAATTATGCTCAGAAGATTGCATGTGTGTTGTGTATGTTTTGTATGACCGCTGTATGTGTGTGTTCGTATTCTGTCTGTTGTAACAATGTGTTACTGCCTTCTTGGCCACATCTGTCTTGTGAGAGATTTAACTCAATGAGATCTTTACCTGGTTACAGAATGTCCATGGAGTTAACTATTCTAATGTTCAAAGTTTTTTTCATAAACCAAACTAATGATGCTCTGCCATGGCAGCACATTCAAGTTACTTTAGTTCATCGTAACACTTACAAGCCTTCTTTTGTAAAAGCTTCTCATTAATTAAGTCTAATTGGCTCCTGTATATCAAACATGTTTTTTTTTTTTTGTTTTTTTTTTACTGAATTCTCATTTAGATTTGATGTTCAGTTCAGGAAGTACTTTTGTCAAATGTTGTCCCAGAAATTCTCCAGTCATCTGTGCTTATCATTGATTATTGGGAAAAGGGGAAATGTATAAGTTGTATTTCCCACATGTGTTTTAATTGAAATGTGAGGGCAGCTGCATGCAAGACATTAAAACACCCAAATCAAATTTAAAACATTTTATTCATTAGTCGACAACATATTATAAACCCCTAACAGAGTAAAGACTTGTTCAGGGCATGATGTCACCCAGTGTACATTATACAGAGTAGGAGCAGGGGTTGCAGTAGGGGGTTTCTGTCCATTTACAAATATCTCTGTATAAGTTTTATAAGTGTATGAGTTGTATTTCCCACATGAGTTTTCATTAAAAACTTAGTGGGGGTGGAGCCTGCCCTCTTCCGTGCATCCACTGTGTCCTTCAACAAAAGGGAGAGCCTTGGTGCCCTCTTCCCTTCCTCTGCGATGAACCTCAGCTGGTTATAGTAGGAGTCCAGAGACGTGACCACCTCCAGGTCCTGCTAGATGAGCTGGAGGAGCTCACAGAGGCTCTCCAGAGATGGCCCGTCTCCGTTCTGCAGCAGCCTCCTGATGCAGCAGTACATGGCTTTCTCCTCCAGAACCTTTGAGAGGAACAGCTCCCCAATAAACTTGATGCTATTGAGGAGGCGTCCGGAAGGTTTTGCGTTGAGTTGCTCTTCCCTCAGCCGGTCGATGACCCTCACGTCCCTGACTGGCTCCAGGCAGGACCCACTCTTCCGATAAATGCCCTCCCTTTCAAAGTTCTTCCTGAACTCTGCCTGGCAGTGTTTGACCAGCAGAGACCTGAAGGAGACGCTGGCTGACCAGTCGGACAAGGATTGGACCTCCACCTGAAGAGGAGAAAACCATAAGGAAATATTAACATTAATGCTACTCACATACATACATAGTGATCAGTGTGTTCTGATTTGAGGATTAAATCAGCACACAAATGAATGAAAATAAGTGAACTCATTATTTGAATAAGACAACATGGGTCAAAAGTGACCCCACTCAGTATTTATTATTTATATCTTTGCAGTAAATTATTTCCGTCATTTAGTATTTCAGGTATTTTTCAAATAACTGTTTTTTTCACTTCCCTTCTAATTCACAACATGGGTCAAAAATGTTGTATTGTAAAATACATTCTTATTAAGTCTTATTTACAATCTATTACTAGTGAGAAAGATAATTTATAATTTACCCAAGGGGTTTGCATAGCTTGTTTATCAAAAGGCTAAATTAAGGTTACAACCTGCATACAAAAGATAAGCTGTCCAACTAATTAAGAAACAGGATAAAGTAGCTTCCAACGCAACATGGCGCCGTACTAACGGGTGCCTGTCGTAGCAGCTCCTGGTACTACTGTCGGTTTTTTTGTGTTTTTATAACGTTTGCGATTTGTTTTTTATATTTATTTTTGCACTGCTCTGTGCATCTCCGTCCCGCACAATGACGAGATGCTTTTGAAATTTATTGGACACTTTTTATAACTTTTAACCGCACTTCGGTCTCTTCGGATCACTGGGAGAATGCCTGCAACACACGCCGGCATTGTTTACACCCGCGACCAGCTGATCGCCCTGAGGCACACTACCCTCTTGGCCGGAGAGAGACCCACCATCCCGGAGGAACTAAAGAGGAGACGGCGGGCCTGCAGAGCGGGGCTTAAACGGAGGAAGGAGAAGAGGAAGTTTAAGCCCTTCATCCCTGCAGTAATCACTGGAAACGTGAGGTCGCTGGCAAATAAAGTGGACGAACTGGAAGCGCTCATCAGGACACAGAGGGAGTACAGGGAGTCCAGTATTGTGTGTCTCACGGAAACGTGGTTGCACGAGCAGATACCGGACTCCAACGTCACCATTCCTGGCTTCCAGACGGTTCGAGCCGACAGAGACACCATCGCGACCGGCAAGAAGAAAGGAGGGGGACTCGCCGTGCTCGTGAACAACAGGTGGTGTCACCCCGGGCACGTCACCGTTAAACATCGTGTCTGCAGCCCGGACATCGAGCTCGTCGCCGTCGGACTTCGTCCATATTATTTGCCGAGGGAGTTTACCAGTGTTTTCGCCATCAATGTTTACATTCCTCCATCTGGGAACGCAGAAGCAGCGTGTGACGTCATCCACACTGTGACTGCAGGATTACAGACACAACACCCCGGGGCCTTCATCATCATCACAGGTGACTTTAAACATGCTTCCCTCTCATCCACACTCCCAACCTTCTTCCAGTTTGTAAAATGTGCCACCCGGGAAAATAAGACTTTGGACCTATATGCAAATGTTAAGGATGCATACAGCTCCACTGCCCTGCCACCACTGAGCAGGTCAGACCACAACCTAGTCCTGCTCTCACCATCTTACAAGCCTGTGATTCAGCAGCACCCAGTCACAGTGAGGACAGTGAGGAAATGGTCTCATGAGGCCATGGAAACACTGCGTGGGGCCCTGGAGGCCACAGACTGGGATGCTCTGTATGAGCCACATGGTGAGGACATTGATGGCCTGACTGACTGTGTCTCTGAGTACATTGGGTTCTGCATCGATAACACCATCCCCACTAAAGAGGTCCGCTGTTACCCAAATAACAAGCCGTGGGTTACAAGCGACCTGAAGGCCCTTCTCAATGAGAAGAAGAGGGCCTTTAGATCACGGGACAGAGCAGAACTCAAACGGGTTCAAAGGGAGCTCAAGCGCAGCATCAGGGAGAGCAAGGACAACTTCAGAAGAAAACTGGAGCACAAACTGGAGGAAAACAACACCAGGGACGTCTGGAGTGGTATGAAGGAGATCACTGGTTTCAAGAGGAGAGATGGGGGAGCAGCTGGGGATGAACGACGTGCGAATGAGCTGAACACGTTCTTCAATAGGTTCAACTCCAACCCCCCAGCCCCCAGCGGACCATCCACTGCCTCCACTGACTCTACGACTGCCTCTACTGCGTCTCTGAGCAACAACCCCCCACCTCCCCCCACCAACCCAGTCACCATCTCCCCCCACCCCCCCGCTGGCCTTTACCACAGACCTTCTCACACCTCCCACCCCCAGGACATCCTCACATCCCCCACAGCCCCCCACCACCTCCTGCAACACAAACATCTCTGCACCACCCTCAAACCCATCGCTGACATCCCCCACCCCCCAGTCTGGACTCCACATCACAGCCAGCCAGGTGAGGAGAGAGCTGGAGAGGCTCAAACCGAGGAAAGCTGCGGGGCCGGACCGCATCAGCCCTCGTTTGCTGAAGGCCTGTTCCAGCCAGCTCTGTGGAGTTCTCCAGCACCTCTTCAACCTGAGCCTACACCTTCAGAGAGTGCCAGTGCTCTGGAAAACATCCTGCCTGGTCCCAGTGCCCAAAAAAGGACGTCCTGCTGCACTGGAGGACTACAGGCCGGTGGCACTGACCTCTCACATCATGAAGGTCATGGAAAGACTGGTCCTGGCCCACCTCAGACCGCTGGTGTGCCCATCACAAGACCCCCTGCAGTTTGCATATCAGCCCCATGTTGGGGTTGATGATGCAATCATCTACCTGCTGCAGAAGGCTTACTCCTCCCTGGACAGACCCAACACCTCAGTCCGGATCATGTTTTTCGACTTCTCCAGCGCCTTCAATACCATCCAGCCCACTGCTGAAGGCCAAACTGGAGGGCACGCAGGTGAGTGCTCCCCTCATCGCTTGGGTCGATGACTATCTGACGGGCAGACCACAGTTTGTGAGATTACAGAACTGTGTGTCTGATCATCTGATCAGTAACATCGGGGCCCCCCAGGGAACTGTGCTGTCCCCCTTCCTCTTCACCACATACACTGCTGACTTTAAGCACTGCACAGAGACGTGTCATCTGCAGAAGTTCTCTGATGACACGGCCATTGTGGGGTGTGTTGAGGGCGGAGGGGAGGCTGAGTACAGGGACCTGGTTGACCGCTTTGTGAAGTGGTGTGGGGAGAACCGCATGCAGCTCAACGTGGCGAAGACGAGGGAGATGGTGGTGGATTTCAGGAGGACCAAGCCCCTGCCCTCTCCTGTCTGCATCGGTGGGACGGCTGTGGAGGTGGTCCCTGCTTACAAGTACCTGGGTGTCACACTAGACAATAAACTGGACTGGTCCACCAACACAGAGGCCGTCTACAAGAAGGGCCTGAGCCGGCTTTATTTCCTGAGGAGGCTCAGGTCCTTCAATGTCTGCAACAAGATGCTGCAGATGTTTTATAAGTCTGTTGTGGCGAGCACCATCTTCTTTGCTGTGGTGTCCTGGGGTGCGGGCATCAAGGCTAAGGACGCCAACAAACTGAAAAAACTGATTAGGAAGGCAGAGTCTGTGGTTGGCTCTAAGCTTGTCACCCTGGAGGAGGTGGTGGAGGACAGGATGCTGGCAAAACTGCTGGCAATCATGGACAATCCCTCTCACCCCCTCCACAAAACACTAGACAAGCTAAGGAGCAGCTTCAGCCACAGACTCATTCAACCCCGCTGCTCTAAGGAACGATACAGGAAATCGTTCCTCCCAACCGCAATAAGACTATACAACTCATCTACCTCTGTCAGAGCCACCATCACAGAACTGCACTAAATATACCTGTCTCAATTCATCATTTTATACAATAATATTGTCTTTTGCACACTCTGTCTACATATTCTTACACTCACAGTATATTATATTATCTATTGTATCGCCAAATACTTATATTTATACCCGTACTATATATCATATATTATATCATACTCTTTGTATATTCTTTGTATATATAAGTCTATATACACATATTTTATTTATACATGTGTACATGTTATTAATATTATATTTTACTATTATTATTATTATATATACTGTTGCTGCTATTATTACTATATACTGCTATTATATTGGTATAATTACTATCATATATAAATATATATTATATACTATATATACTGTACTATTTTTGATATACTGTCTAACAATAACATTACCATCATATCATCAGTACTATTACCATCATCTGCCACTGCACCTTATCTACCTATTTTATCTTGTGTTTCTGTTTTTATTCTTTCTACCGCAATATTTTATATTTTATATTTTATTCTATTGTATTGTATTTTATTGTATTCAAATGTACCGGCTGCTATGACGACTTAATTTCCCCTCGGGATGAATAAAGTAATCTATCTATCTATCTATCTATCTATCTAGATGCATCACTTACTGTTGAGAGGTGCTGGCACAGCTCGGCGAAGACTGCAGCAGAGTGTGGCTTCTGCACGGCCCTCTTGAAAACGAGCTCAACCATTTCCTGCAACTGCTCCGCTATGGAGCCAGAACAGTCTCAAAAGGATTAAATGCACACAGAAATGAATACATGCGCAAAAAAGATCCACAAATACATTTTCAACGCCGCTGGCTCAACACACTTGTCACACTAATCAGCGGCGTTGTCCGGCTGACTGTGGCTGGTTAGAGCACTTCATGTGTGTACGGTCACATACGGTTATAACGAACTTTGATAACGGGGATAGCGGGCTAGCCACCATGCTAACTGCGGTGGGAACAGCGCCAAAACCCGCTGACTTAATCCCAAGGCTCTCATGACACTGTTTCTCAAACACCGTCAGGTTAGAAGCAAACACTTGGTAGTAGTTAGTATCGGGTGTCCGTGCTGACTGTGTGTGGAAGCTGGGGGGGAAGCTAGCTGCCTCCGTGTAGCTTCAAGCTGTTGCAGCTGTTGAATTAGCAACGCAGTTTGGAAACAAGACCGGGGAACCGCTGCGTTAAGACACGATAACATAAGCACTTTGACCCGCTGGGTGTCACTTTATTTCAGCAAAACTGTCGCGTCATCAACAGCCCTTTTCTGTTGTCATCGTTCACTGTGTGTGAGGAGCCGGGGATCAGCGTCTACTAATTCTATGTCTATTGGCTGGCGGGCTAAAAACCTCCAGGCTGCCTGCGGGCGTTTTAATGACGTCGTGTAATGGCACTCACGTGATTGGCTGTACAGGAGTGAGACATCTGATTGGCTACAGACGATCCCCTCTTAGAAAAAATGCATTCGTGAAACAGAGTCGCGTCAGGGGAGTCTCAAAAGTCTCAAAAGTCTCACACACAAATGCAGCGAGGTTTACAAATTAAAAGCACTTTGTAAATGCAGGTCCAACAGTTTATATATGAATGTAACAAGCTCCAAATATGTATTTGATGAAGATTGCAAATACTTTTACATGCATATATTTGTGAATTTTTTTTCTATTTGTGTGTGCATCGGAAATATGTTTATGAATCTTATATTTTACATGTGAATTTTTTTTACTTATATATGGAATGAAACATTTGTGTGTGCATTGAAAATGTATTTGTGGATCTTTTTTGTGCATGTATTCATTTCTGTGTGCATTTAATCCTTTTGAGACTGTTCTGGCTCCATACTCCTCACCGTCCAACTCCTCGTGACTCAGATCCGTCATGAAAGCTTGAAAGTTTTCGGTGAAGCAGCTGACGGACTTCTTCCTCATCTCTCCCAGCAGAAGAGGAGCTGGCTTGCAAGTTAATTCCACGCTTTTATTTTGTTTTGGGATCATGTTGATTCCAATAAATCGAAGTTGTCTTCAAGGCAAATCCAAAGAAACAAGTTCCGGTGCAAGAAACAAGTTCAGGAGCAAGAAACAAGTTCAGGAGCAAGAAACAAGTTCAGGAGCAGGAAACAAGTTCCGGTGCAACCAGCCAATAGTGAGAAGACAACTGAGTGAAAAATGAAAACTGACGTTTAAGTAACGACAGACTTCAAAGGTATAAGGCTGTTGCCTTGGTGACCTGCAGTGACATACGTCAAAGGAACAAAGCCTGATAACGTAAAAAATAATAATACAGAAAATGCTTCTTTTTTTTTAAATGTAAAAGAAGTTTCATTAAATTCAAACTTAATAACGGTTTGAGTGAAAAATCCTAGAAGACGTTTCTGAAACTTAAAAAATAAATTATATTCAGAAGTGTTACAAAAAGGCTATCATACGCTAATAAGGAATGATAATGAGCTCTTTAAGGTATGAAAAAAACTGCGCGCGCACATCCTGCGGCGCACATAAATAAAAAATAAATACAATTAAATCAAATTAATAAAAAAACTGTGCGCGCACATCCTGCGGCGCACATAAATAAAAAATATATTTAAAAATAAAACATAAAAAATAAAAACAATTGTATCAAATTAATAAAAAAAGTGTGCACATTCTAAATAAAAAAGCATGAAATGGCGTACGCCAAAGCTAATTCCGATTTACAAAACCATGCGCACGCAAAACCTCAACTCCAAATCCGCCCTCCACAGCCCCAATTTCTACTATAAATGGTCAATGCAAAGCACGTCACGAATATTAAATTATGAATCCGACCAATGGGTTTCCACCGTGAGTCCTGACCGAGGCACGGCATCAAGCTATGTGAAGAGGAAGTGAAACTTTCTGACACTGACATCGAGTTGTTTGTTAGTGAGGTGGAGGTGAAGAGCGACTTTATGGGACAGCAGTGATGTCACTAATAAAGAAAATACACTGATACTCTGCCGCTGCTGCTGTGTATAACACAATGTGGGAGATCAGAAATCGCTGAACCCTCGCTTCCTCCTCATCCTTCCATTCGCATTCACAAATCGTGCAGAACCCCGCATCGGTGTCACGGCAGTATTTATCCATTTAGAGCATCTGACCGATTCCCTCACATCAGTGGATCCAGTCTCTCAGCACGTGTCACCAAGTACGACATGAAGTGTTGTGAACTCAGTCTGTTGATATCAATCCTCTTCCGCTCCTCTCCTCTGAAGCAGAAGGAGCAGACACCAACACGCGCGGCTAGACCCGCTACGTCTTCCTCTGTATCTGACGCGTTGATGATGAAATGAAACAACTAACCTAAAACGACTTCTATAACAAATGTTATAACTTAGTCACACTTTAAAAGTATGACTAAGATATACGTGAGGAAGTGTCTGCTTAACCTCTGATATTAAAATGTTGAAGCCACAGTTTATGTGATTGAAGCGTTTATTTGTTTAACACAAGTCTGAGTAGATTTTCTCCCATGTATTTTCAACCCTAACTTCATAAACACTTGTATAGACATCATATATCAGAGACTTTATTTCTTCTCAACCTCTAATCTCAGATTCCTGTGTTCTGCAGCTTCTTCTGAATCAAGAGGAACGAGAGCTGTTTGTGGGACTCGTCTCCAAGAGGACAGGAAGAGACATTCAGAAGAAATCTGTCTCAATCAACCTTGTAGACTTTGAGTGGAGTTTCATATAGGTCAGTGAGAGCTCTCTCCCTAGGTCATTTGTCAATTTGTCTCTTTAATTTTGTACATGTAATCATATTGTTCTTCTCCTGTCCACTAAATATTAATCAATTCATTTCCAAATATGGGTATGCTTCCTTTCCATGTACACAAAAGGGAACATGCTCCCTTGTCCAAGGGCACGTAATCCAATGTAGGATTTGATCTCTTTATTTCTCTCTGTTAGAAATTAGGATCAGTTATTGGATGTATTTACTTCATGAATGTCACTTGTTGATCTTCCATGTAATCAAGTTGCAGAGCTTGTGTTGTTGAATTAATAGTTTTAAAGAGATTCGTCTGATAGAGGCAGTCTTATTTGACCAGGACCATTCAAAATGAATAAAGAAAGGAATATTTCATGTTGTTTTTAATTATCACGTGTTATACATTCTCTTTGTGGGATTAATGTTTTGTCCTGATACTTGCATCATTTCTCCAAGTGTTTTACAAGGTTCATTTGTTTTATCAAATGTAATGAACAGACTGATAACTGTCATGTTCTGAAATCTACATCAGTAATGGACAACTTTGTTTCTAACAACAAAAAAACAGCAAGTATTTCAGTAGCTGCATTTCATACCGTAATCATTCAGTATACGTTGTTCAGAATATCACATCAACACATGGAACCAAGGTTTTGGTAAAGATGAGTTTAATTTATAGGAACTGACAGTCATCATGCTGCTATTACATTAAATTAATAAGACCGTGTCCTCGCCGCCGGTCTACGGGGAGTATAAAGTGAGCGGACGGACGGAAGTTGCATCCGCGCAGGAGTCAGGACATCAGCTTCATGCAGCTCGTCCAGGGCCTGATGTCGGCATGTGGCGGAATGTGCACCGCTGTTATAACGACCGATGTAAACTCCCTCGGGATGTAATAAGGTCGGCATCTGATCACGAGCTGCTCCAGGTCCGGAGAACAGCCCGAAGAAATAATCTCCACATCTGAGCACCACACATTGTTCTCCATGCAGCAGACACCTCCTCCCTTGCTCTTCCAAGAGTGTGTTGTCCGGTCCTGACGCTGAATGGAGACCCCCTCGGGAACCATGGCGGAGTCCGGGATCGAGGGGTCGAGCCAAGTCTCCGTGAAAACCATCACGTTACAAAAAGTCAGACTGCGGTTCAGAACTGTTCCTTGTAAAGTGTCTTAAGATCTTCTTGTTGATGTTCCAGCCCGATTTGGGGGGTGGGTATCAACTGAGTTGAACCCATGTTTTCTCCTGGATTACAGAAGAGGGCCTATAGTTTTTCGTATGACTGAAGATTACAGCGCTCATTTATACGCTGGCTCGCAACAAACAATTTGCGTCCTCACCTGCTGCGGCCACGCTGCACTTACTCACACACACAGAAACGGCAGTGGAGAGAGAGAGAGAGGGCGAGAGGGAGCGCTACGGTGTCCCTAAATAGATGTCGCCAAAGCCCTGCAGCCTATAAGAATCACTGTCCTGTCAGGTAAATTAAAATATCAGCAGAACGGGAAACGCGCCCGCACATCCTACGGGCGCGTCCTGCGGCGCATATCCTGGGGCGCACATAAAAAAAATATATATATATAATAATTTAATTAAATCAAAGTAATAAAAAAAAACTGTGCGCGCAAATCCTGCGGCGCACATAAATAAAGAATATATTTAAAAATAAAAACCATAAAAATGTAATTTATCAAATTAATAAACAAACTGTGCGCGCACATCCTGCGGGCGGTGCACATTCTAAATAAAAAAGCATGAAATTGAGTACGCCAAAGCTAATTCCGATTTATAAAACCATGCACACGCAAAACCTCAACTCCAAATCCGCCCTCCACCCCCCCAATTTCTACTATAAACGGTCAATGCAAAGCACGTCACGAATATTAAATTATGAATCCGACCAATGGGTTTCCACCGTGAGTCCTGACCGAGGCACGGCATCAAGCGATGTGAAGAGGAAGTGAAACTTTCTGACACTGACATCGAGTTGTTTGTTAGTGAGGTGGAGGTGAAGAGCGACTTTATAGGACAGCAGTGATGTCACTAATAAAGAAAATACACTGATACTCTGCCGCTGCTGCTGTGGATAACACAATGTGTGAGATCAGAAATCGCTGAACCCTCGCTTCCTCCTCATCCTTCCATTCGCATGCACAAATCGTGCAGAACCCCGCATCGGTGTCACGGCAGTATTTATCCATTTAGAGCATCGGACCGATTCCCTCACATCAGTGGATCCTTGCCTCCACTCTGGGATATTATTTGGAAAGTTTCTACATTTCTTGTTAGTGATCTCCTGTGCGCTCTATGCGCTCTGCGCTGGGTGGCTCTGCGCGCTGGGTCGCTATTACATGTGTAGCGGGTCAGTTCTTAATAAAGTTTTATACTTTTAGCAGTGTCATTTTCCCCGCTCTGGATGTGTTAATTAACCTGACAGGACGGCAACTCCTATAGGCTGCAAGGAGGCGGAGGAGTTTATTTAGGGACACCTTAGCACTCTCCCTTGTCCTCTCTCTCTCTCTCCCCACTGCCGGTCCTGTGGGTGTGTGCGGAAGTTTAGCGTGAGCGCAGCACGTGTGGTCGCAATTGTTTGTCGCAGTAAGTTGCTGGAAGTTATATAATGTTAACGGCGATCACAGAGAAAGTGTCCGCAAATTGTAACTGAAGTTTGTCCTTAGAGCCCAGCGTGAAGCTGTGTCTGTGTGCGACTGTGACGGCGTCACCGTGGATGCACGCTGTCCCTGCTTTATTTTAATGAATTAAAAGTATGAGATAAGGATGTGTTTTTATGTTTGTAAATGTTTTTAAATATTATAAATGTGTTTAAATTGTGTGACCTAACTATAACATGTTTGTTTTATAGGGCTGCCTCCAGCTAAATAGTTACGGTCACGGTTTTTTCCCACTTTAGATTTTATTTAGATTATTTGGTTTGATTATTTGTTTCTTTGTGTTTTGTTTTGTTCTATTGCAAGGTGCAATATATATGGTTGACTGGGACTGTGCAATTCAGCGGTAGTGACTTTAATGGTGGTGAATTATTGGCTCCATAAAGTAGAGGCCCTCTTTTGTCATTTTGTTGTTGTATATCGTTTGCAGTGATTTTCTTAAAGTGTGTTGTGTTTGGTTTTTAATGCATGATATTTCAGCATTGTACAATTGGGTCTGGAGCCTCTAATTTCTCTCTATTTTAAACTGTCATTTATATCAAGTCCAGGCCAGCCTTTCCAACCTTTGCACATGTCACTTTACTGTTTGAGCAGTCTGTTTTAAATCATTTGCATTTATTAAATAAATTGTATTTTGTATTGATATCTCAGCCTCCCGTCCCGTCTTATTCTGGATACTTGTTGAACCGAATTGACATTAACTGTCATCTCTGAACCATTTTTAATCACTACACATGCTTGCATTGTTACTATTCTTAAAGTGTGCTATGGTTGTTTAATGTATGATATATTAATGTAATGAACCGACTGATAACTGTCATGCTCTGAAATCTACATCAGTAATGGACAACAAAACCAGTATTAGTATTTCAGTAGCTGCATTTCATTTACCGTAATCATTCAGTATACGTTGTTCAGAATATCACATCAACACAGGGAACCAAGGTTTTGGTAAAGAGGAGTTTAATTTATAGGAACTGACTGTCATCATGCTGCTATTACCTTAAATTACATTGTACAGTATTTGGGATTATGTTGAATTTCATTTAAAACAATAATAAACAGACAAGTTAATTTACATGACAATTGTTTACAGTGCGGAAGTTACACTGTAACAGACTGCGTCACACTCGCGCTGTGGGTTTTACGCGGTGTCCTCGCCGCCGGTCTACGGGGAGTATAAAGCGAGCGCACGGACGGAAGTTGCATCCGCGCAGGACATCAGCTCCTGTGGGAACACACGAGCAAAGCGGAAGCGCATTGCTCCGCGCCCGTCAGCCCGTGATTCTGCTTTCTCCGCTGGTTGTGTATGCTCCGTTCAATGAAGGGGTTCGGGGTAAATGATGATGATCTTCATAGCATTTAATCATGTTCGGGGAAACACTCGGGGATATTGAAACTCCAGGAGAACCGCAGGGAACTCTAAAGTACGGGACACATATTTTAACATTTAAATATAATATGTCATTAATATCGTTTAAAATCATTTCCCAGTGTGTTTCCCCGAACTATGCCCCGAAACCATCGGTGCCGAACGCGATCGCAGCCGAAGTGAACAGCGCCACTGAGTTACATGGGGGCGGGCGTGAATGTTACGGGGTCAATTCTGAATAAAGTTTTATAGTTTTGGCAGTATTATTTTCCCCGTTCTGCTGATGTTTTAATTTACCTGACAGGACGGTGATTCCTATAGGCTGCGGGAAGTCGGCGCAGTCTATTTAGGGACACCGTAGCTCTTCCCTTCTCCCCCTCTCTTATTGTGTCCGTGACATTAAGTTAAGTTGTCTTTTCCTGTTTTAGTAATTGTTCTCAAGACAATAAGGACGGGGTGGGTCCCTGCTTTATTTGAATGAATTAAAGGTATGACATAATGATGTGTTTAATGTTTGTAAATGTTTTTGAAACATTTTGATAAACTGGTTCAAATTGTATGACCTAAATACAACATGTTTGTTTCTGTTGAGTTGTGTTGCACTATTGCTGCAGCTACCGTTGCATTCGGAGGAAAGAATAAATGATGGCGTTATCTTTAGCCGTTGTTGGCGTATTTATTAACAGGCTGCTGACACATCAGTCTCACGGTCAGAGCTACTTTAACTGACACACTAACATATAGCAGGTTGGCTCTTATAGCCTGTACCTTGGCGCCATCCTGTGGCGTAACCATATATACATATTACAATACAGCATTACATATACATCTGAGTACATAATGAATATATCTCAACACCCCCACTTGTACTCAGGTTGCTATACTTCAAGCAAAAGAAACACAGGAAAACAGAATGAATGTGAACCTCTGTCATACACATATCAATCTCCAAAAAGAGCATTTGCAAACTTCTTCAGTTTCAACTTATTTACAGGTTTGGTCATTACATCAGCAACCATGTCATCAGTAGAACAATACATCAAAATCACCCTTCCCTCAATCACAGTTGACCTGATAAAGTGGTACTTTATGTCAAAGTGTTTACACCTCTGTCTGTGTACAGGGTTTTTGGCAAGAGCTATTGTCCCCTGATTGTCCTCATGTACAATAGTTTGTGTGTAATTGTAGTTATCTATACCCCCTAGTAACTGCTCCAGGTATAGACACTCCTGTATGGTTGAAGCCAGTGCCATATATTCTGCCTCGCAGGTTGATAGCGCAACTGTGGGTTGTTTTCTAGTCTTCCACGAGACTAGAGAGCTGTTCTGACTAAGACTGACAGAGTATCCTGTGGTACTGCGTCTGTCACTTGTATCAGCCGCCCAGTCAGCATCACTGTAGGCTTGTATACCTAGCTCCTCACTGTCGTTTTTCTTAAAGCTTAACCCTTTCTCTGCAGTGCCTTTGAGATACCTTAAAACATGCTTCACAGTGACCCACTGCTCCTCTGTAGGCTCAGCAAAATACTGTGATAATCTGCTCACCACAAAACTTAAATCCGGTCTGGTACAAGTAGTCAAGTATATAAGACTACCAACAGCCTCCCTGTACATCCTGACATCTTCCATCTTTACTGCATCTTCAGTATACTCTAGCTTCTGCTCACAGGGTGTTTCTCTGGTCCTACAATCTTGCATATTAAAACGCTGTAGTATCTTGTTAGTGTATCTTTCCTGTGACATCTTTACACATCCATCTGATTGACTGAAATCAATACCCAGAAAATGTTTGAGTTTGCCTAAATCTTTCATCTTAAACTTTTCTGCGAGCATCTCTTTCACCTTTTTCAGTCTTTCTTCATTGCTTGCTGCAATGATCAAGTCATCGACCCATGTGATTATGATCACCTTCCCTTCATTTGACTCTTTGGCATAAACACAGTGGTCGGCTGGGTTTTGTAATATTATGTTTTTTTTAAACCATTTCATTTATATTGCTGCCTCAACGTGATGCTGACACGGACACGTTAACTCGGGATGGGTTTTTGTAGGATTTTTATTTCAGCGAGACCTTCAGTAGATCACCACACTTCACTCACAAGCGCTTTGTGAAAATGAAGAATCTGCCACCGGCTCTGCAAATGACCCTCAACATCTGGAAAAAGGTAAAGAAATCGCCAATGTCAGGCCATGTGTGTTCTGTTATTGTCCGGAGACTCCGCCCTCTGTTGCTTCCCGCTCTTTTTGTCCCTCACCTGTTCCCGGTCATCAACCTGATTGTTTGCCTGATTTGTTCACCTGTGTCTTGTCTTTGTTCCCCCTTCTATTTAAGCCCAGTCTTCCTGTTGTCCCCTGTCGGATTGTATCGTTTGTTTGTGAGAATCTATGTAAAGATTCTGCCGTGTTTGAACCTTGTTTTACCTGGTATGGTACTAGACTCAGATTTTTGATCCTCTCTGTTTTTCCCTTTTGGAATTCTGTTTTTGAATTGGACTCTCTGTTTTTTGCACTTGTGTTTTTTGCCTTTTTGGATCCTTGTTTTTTCTATTTTTGGTAATAAATAAGTATTTTTTTGCATCTTGGTCTGCGATTTAGTCCTTACTCTGAGAAAGGAGAGGCACTGTCTAACGCCGAGTTTACCCCGGGGCGTGGAAGCGCAGTGCAGCGCCAAGGAAATCAAGCGCCTCCTATCCACCCCCTGTTAAACCTTTGTGCGGTGCACATCGGATGCGCTGCGCCGCGCTGCTTCACTCGCGCCCTGAACCAATGGTTTCGGCGTAGAGTCTATTTTTTTCACTCGCCGCGAGCGTACCGCGCCAAGAAACAAACTGAAAATGATTTTAAACGATCTGTTGTCCTAGAGTTTTAATTTCCCCAATTTTCCCAATCACATAATTAAATTCCCCCCTGCCCATCCACTACAGCTACACAAGCAGTCATATGGATACAAATAGAGGGGGGGGCTATGAGACCATCATCATATACCCCCAAACGAGTACATTGAACGGGTTACATTCAACAGCAAGCGGAGAAAGCAGAATCGCGGGCTGACCGTCGCTGAGAAATGCACATCCGGTGTGAACAGCCGGCGCCGCACTTTCCACCTAAAAACGATGAAATGAACTGAACTATGAAGTAGTTCAGATTTTGAATGGTGAACTATGAACGTGAACTATTCATGTTTACTTGTATGAACTGAACTTTGAACTAGTTCATGAGAGGTGTGAACGTGCACAACACTGTTCAAATTGTAATTCACGTCGGCAGCAACGACTCCCGGCTTCGCATGTCGGAGGTCACTAAAGTTAATGTTGAGTCGGTGTGTGCTTTTGCAAAAACGATGTCGGACACATTAATTTTCTCTGGCCCTCTACCTAACACAACAGGTGATGACATGTTGTCTTTTAACCTCTGGCTGTCGAGGTGTCCTGTAAACGGTGTGGGCTTTGTAGATGACTGGCAAACTTTTTGGAGGAAACCTGGACTTGTTAGGAGAGACGGCGTTCATCCCACTTGGGATGGAGCAGCTCTCTTATCTAGGAATATTACTCAGTCTATTACATGACAACCCAGAGTTGGGACCAGGAAGCAGAGCTGCAGTGCTAAAAACTTCTCTGCGCTCCCTCTGGGACAGTCACACAACCCCATAGAGATTGTGTCTGTCCACCGTCCGAATCCACACAATAATCTAATACAAATTAACACAACCTCTGAAACAACACAGGTAACCAAGACTTTGAAATGTGGTCTTTTAAACATTAGATCACTGTCATCAAAGGCTATTTTAGTTAATGAACTAGTCTCAGACTACAACATAGATGTATTATCCCTCACTGAGACGTGGCTGCATCCTGATGAATATGTCAGTCTAAATGAATCTACTCCCTCCAGTCATATAAATTCACAGGTTCCCAGAGAATTCGGACGAGGAGGTGGAGTTGCTGCTATTTTTAACCCCAGTCTATCAATTAATCCTAAACTAAACTATAACTCATTTGAATGTCTTGTTCTTCCACGCCAATCCAGGAAACACCAACAGCCAATCATATTTGCTGTAGTTTACCGTGCTCCGGGGGCTTAAACTGAATTATTTACGGAATTCCCCGAGTTTTTTTCAAACCTAGTCCGAAAGACCTATAACATAATTATTGTTGGTGACTTTAATATTCATGTTGACAATAATAAAGATAGCCTTAGTGTAGCATTAATTTCGATACTAGATTCAATTGGTTTCAGTCAGTGTGTACACCAACCTACTCATTGTTGTAACCACACACTTGACCTTGTATTATCATACGGTGTCGGAATTGAACATTTAACAGTACTCTGATCACCCAGGATCAGTTTACCAAAATAATCTCAGGTTCTAAACCAACAACCTGTATCTTAGACGACATTGCCCTTGCTTTCAATGAAACAGTCAGGAACTGGTGAGTGATCTTCGATCCTGATTTGTCCTTTAATTCTCACCTACAACTAATTTCTAGGACCGCCTTTTTCCACTTGCGTAATATCTAAAAAATCAGACATGTACTTCGCAAAAAGATGCAGAAAAACTAGTCCACGCCTTTGTTACATCCAGACTGGACTATTGTAATTCATAACTATCATGCTCCAGCAGTAAGTCGTTAAAAAATCTGCAGCTTGTCCAAAATGTTCTTCAATGATACTGAAACAACCCTTAAGTTATTTATCTTTGAATACATGTAAATGTTTATTTGTGTCCCCTTTAGGAGTAAGAGGAGGTATCCACCCTTTAACATATCAATATTTAATGGAATCATATTTAGTGGCTTGTGTTTATATACACGGTATATGCATATAGATCTATATATCTATATATATATCCCCTGATGCTGTCAGAACACATGAACCTGCTGAATGTTGCATCAGTAAAGATACAGACACTGATGCACATGTTTTTATCTCATTACACCAGGATCACTGGTCTTATTATAAAATCTGTACAACAGAGAACTTCTGTCTCACGTTTCTTCTTTATTCTATTCTACTTGTTTTCATGTTCATATACAGTTCTTCCGCCATCTGCAGGCAGACGTCACCACTGACTCTGATTCTTTCAGTTCATGAGGAGTTTGTTTTCAATGTGTTTCTCTATAATTTGTTTAAGTCTTGACATTTTAAGTAAAAAGCCTTGATATTATGTATATTAGGATTTGGCTCTATTTGTAACCGGTCTATCCTTTGTGGTCTACCTGCGTTGTGTGTCAGTTTGTGAAGTAGAAGACCGGGACAGGACTTGTATCACTACTGAATTTGTCTGTTATGTTGAAGCCACAGTTCATGTGATTGAACCGTTTTTTTATTTAACACAAGTACTGAGTACATTGTACAAAGACCTTTTCCTTATAAATCAAACACGACACTTTGGTGAATTAAGGTTTTCAGTCATCAAATGTTGTCTTAGACACATAATGAGATTATTGACTCATATCTTAACAATCAATGATTGATTGGATTCAAACCAAAATGTAAAAGCCCTGTGATTAATTTCAAATTACAACAAAACATTCATCAAAGTGTTCTTGTGTGATTACAATACTGTGCGTGTTGCTGCTGGGACTTTCTATATCATATCTGCCAGTCGTGCACATTACAACAGAATTTACTGATGCAACATTCAGCAGGTTCTTGTGTTCTGACAGCATCAGGGAATATATATACATATAGATATATAGATCTATATGCATATACTGTGTGTATATACACACAAGCCACTAAATATGATTTTATTAAATATTGAAATTGAAAATCGTTATTTGTATATCCCATATTCACAAATCACAATTTGTCTCATAGGGCTTCAACATGGTCTGACATCCTCTGTCCTTAACCATCAGCAAGAGTAAGGAAAAACTACTAAAACCCTTTTACAGGGTAAAAATATGTAGAAACCTCAGAGAGAGCCACATGTGAGGGATCCCTCTCCCAGGACTGACAGAAGGGCAATAGATGTCAAGTGTACGAAAACATCATCAAGATTAAAGTTTTTAGCAGCATTAGTGAGGGTAAACATTTTGAAGGATAACTTCAAAACTATATGTCAAGCAGTCCTGCTGCAACTAAATGCTTCCTAGTTTAGAACATAGGACAAGTAACGTTCTGCCGCACTAATTAGCTCTAACTATAAGCTTTATCAAATAGGAAGGTTTTAAGCCTACTTTTAAACATACAGATGGTGTCTGCTTCCCGAACTGAAAGTGGTAGATTATTCCACAGCAGAGGGGCTTGATGGCTGAAAGCTCTGGCTCCTACTCTACTCTTTAAAACATAGTCAAATGAAGCAGCAGTTTACAGGGTGAAGGAGTGGGGAATATTAAATTAAATAATATGAATATATGTGAAGTAAGTGTATTTGTATGAGTGGGGGAGCAGAATGTATATGGTGACTGTTCAGAGGGTCAGTGTTGATTGTTCAGAAGCCTAATGGCCTGGAGGAAGAAGCTGTTTGTGTGTCTGGTAGTCCGTGCTCGGATGCTCCGGTAACGTCTGCCAGACAGCAGCAGTGTGAGAAGTCCACAGCCTGTGTGGCTCTGGTCCTTGATGATCTTCAGTGCTCTTCTCAGGCATCTTGTGCTGTAGATGCCTTGCACGGAAGGGAGATGGCAGCCGATGATACCAGGTCAGGTCATCTGTGATGAACACACCGAGGAGCTCACCACCTGGGGTCTGCTCGTCAGGAAGTCCAAGATCCAGTTACACAGGGGGGTTTTAAGACCCAGGCTCCTGAGCTTGGGGACGAGCTTGGCAGGCACAATTGTGTTGAATGTGGAGCTGTAGTCCACGAACATGATCCTCACATATGTGTTGGCCTTCTTCAGGTGGGAGAGGGTGGTGTGTGTTGTCGGGGCGATGGCATCGTCCGTGGATCGGTTTGGGCGGTGAGCAGATGTGGCTTTTGACCAGCCGCTCGAAGCACTTCATGATGGTGGAGGTCAGTGCTACAGGGCGGTAGTCGTTTAAGCAGGTGATGGATGATTTCTTAGGTATGGGGATGATGGTGGCCTGCTTGAAGCAGGAGGGGACTGTCGAGAGATTTAGGGAGAGGTTGAATATGGAGGTGAAGACCTCCGTTAGCTGGTAATAGAGCAGTAATGCTGGTTATGATTTATGACTTTTAATCATAATACTTAATTAGGTGGATTTTATGCTCGCCACAATAGAGCCACCTCCTCGTGTCATAACTAAACTGCAAATTATATTATTTCTATGGTCAGAATCTTGGTCATGTCATTTATTTGTATCAATATATACATTTATTTAGTCAATAAAGTAACATTTTAGTTTTGAGAGCTCAAGATGATCTCTAAACTTATTTTGAGACTGACCAGTGATCCAAAACTCAAAGACGAATCATTTAGAAAATAAACAGACATTAAGAGGAGATCAGGAATTCTTCACTTTTCAATATTCTAACGAAATGCTTGATTGATAATTTAATCAACAAGCTTTTGCTTCTGGATTTTCTAAATGATTATTTTGTCTCCCAAGCCAGCAGTTCAGAGCAAGCTGGAAAGAAAACAAAAGATCACAGACAATTCATCTACACATGTAAAAGATAAGACTGGCAAATTAAAAAATATTAATATCTGACATGGGAAAAATTGTATTTCACATTAGTGAGTCATGAAATTGGATTTTATTCTGAAAGCATCATCAGTCAGAAACTTCAACAGTGGTCAAAATCAGTTTTGGATTTTCCTTCTTTTGGCCACTAGGGGGTAGGCATGTTCCATCATAATCTGGTAATTTTGTGAAAAGGAGTTTCCAACAGAACCCTCTATTCCTCTCTTTTCTTTTTCTGTTCAGTGCTTTTTGAACATGAGAAAACTTTCACAGGTGGGTGTTGGATTACAGAAACTGTATTTTAGAAATGTTTAACACTTTACTCTCTCCTTTTGGTCATTTGACCTATCTATCAGATTCTAAATCTTAGAATAAGATATATTAAAAAATAAAGTTTCCTTCACAGTGTTTTTCTTCTATACATTGTAATTATTCTGTCTAACTTCAGTACATTTGACCTCCAGTCGCTGCAGCAGTCACATGTATTGATCTGGACCTCAGATATATCTTATCTCCACAGAGCTGCAGCTGTGATCAGTCCCTTCAAACAAACACACTTTAAACAGCCTGATTGGCCTCTGCTCAATAAAACCCTGTGTGTGAAACCTGTGGAGCAAGTGGACTTTCCCTTTCAAACACGAGTCTGAATTTTGATGGGTTGACAGGGACAATTTATATAATTTACGAGACTTAGCCTGGAATAACTGAAATATCACCTGTTTAAATAAAGCAGAGACAAAATGCAGACATTAATGTAAATCATCTCTGAAATGCCAAAAGAGACAAGTGGTGATCCGACAGAGGGATAGAGAATTGAAAAATAAGATGACAACTGCAATAAGCATGTAAACTAGATTCAAACTGGCAAAATAAGATGAAAGCACAGCTTCTATGAGAGAGCCACTGCTTTCCCCCTCACTGTAGAGACTGAATCAAAGCAGCCTTAGACAAATCCTCCTTCTGTCTGTAGGCCCAAGTGCTTTGTGTTCTATTAAAGCCCATGGAAATCTACACTCTGTACGTTGTTTGATGTTGCCAACTTGTCATCTCTGTATCTCCGCAGACTTCACACATGGGCTGTTTTCTATATATAAAACTCTGTCCGAGTTGTTTCCTCTTTACCTGTGTACATAAATGTATATGTAAGGGGGGGGGGGGGGGGGTGTACCACCACTCGAGGGCTGGTGATAAGATAACTGGAAAGTTTTCACATTACAACGTGATCATATTTCACGTTATGATGATCCGTAACACGTTAATTATGCTCAGAAGATTGCATGTGTGTTGTGTATGTTTTGTATGACCGCTGTATGTGTGTGTTCGTATTCTGTCTGTTGTAACAATGTGTTACTGCCTTCTTGGCCACATCTGTCTTGTGAGAGATTTAACTCAATGAGATCTTTACCTGGTTACAGAATGTCCATGGAGTTAACTATTCTAATGTTCAAAGTTTTTTAGATAAACCAAACTAATGATGCTCTGCCATGGCAGCACATTCAAGTTACTTTAGTTCATCGCAACACTTACAAGCCTTCTTTTGTAAAAGCTTCTCATTAATTAAGTCTAATTGGCTCCTGTATATCAAACATGTTTTTTTTTTTTTTTTTTTTTTTTTTTACTGAATTCTCATTTAGATTTGATGTTCAGTTCAGGAAGTACTTTTGTCAAATGTTGTCCCAGAAATTCTCCAGTCATCTGTGCTTATCATTGATTATTGGGAAAAGGGGAAATGTATAAGTTGTATTTCCCACATGTGTTTTAATTGAAATGTGAGGGCAGCTGCATGCAAGACATTAAAACACCCAAATAAAATTTAAAACATTTTATTCATTAGTCGACAACATATTATAAACCCCTAACAGAGTAAAGACTTTTTCAGGGCATGATGTCACCCAGTGTACATTATACAGAGTAGGAGCAGGGGTTGCAGTAGGGGGTTTCTGTCCATTTACAAATATCTCTGTATAAGTTTTATAAGTGTATGAGTTGTATTTCCCACATGAGTTTTCATTAAAAACTTAGTGGGGGTGGAGCCTGCCCTCTTCCGTGCATCCACTGTGTCCTTCAACAAAAGGGAGAGCCTTGGTGCCCTCTTCCCTTCCTCTGCGATGAACCTCAGCTGGTTATAGTAGGAGTCCAGAGACGTGACCACCTCCAGGTCCTGCTAGATGAGCTGGAGGAGCTCACAGAGGCTCTCCAGAGATGGCCCGTCTCCGTTCTGCAGCAGCCTCCTGATGCAGCAGTACATGGCTTTCTCCTCCAGAACCTTTGAGAGGAACAGCTCCCCAATAAACTTGATGCTATTGAGGAGGCGTCCGGAAGGTTTTGCGTTGAGTTGCTCTTCCCTCAGCCGGTCGATGACCCTCACGTCCCTGACTGGCTCCAGGCAGGACCCACTCTTCCGATAAATGCCCTCCCTTTCAAAGTTCTTCCTGAACTCTGCCTGGCAGTGTTTGACCAGCAGAGACCTGAAGGAGACGCTGGCTGACCAGTCGGACAAGGATTGGACCTCCACCTGAAGAGGAGAAAACCATAAGGAAATATTAACATTAATGCTACTCACATACATACATAGTGATCAGTGTGTTCTGATTTGAGGATTAAATCAGCACACAAATGAATGAAAATAAGTGAACTCATTATTTGAATAAGACAACATGGGTCAAAAGTGACCCCACTCAGTATTTATTATTTATATCTTTGCAGTAAATTATTTCCGTCATTTAGTATTTCAGGTATTTTTCAAATAACTGTTTTTTTCACTTCCCTTCTAATTCACAACATGGGTCAAAAATGTTGTATTGTAAAATACATTCTTATTAAGTCTTATTTACAATCTATTACTAGTGAGAAAGATAATTTATAATTTACCCAAGGGGTTTGCATAGCTTGTTTATCAAAAGGCTAAATTAAGGTTACAACCTGCATACAAAAGATAAGCTGTCCAACTAATTAAGAAACAGGATAAAGTAGCTTCCAACGCAACATGGCGCCGTACTAACGGGTGCCTGTCGTAGCAGCTCCTGGTACTACTGTCGGTTTTTTTGTGTTTTTATAACGTTTGCGATTTGTTTTTTATATTTATTTTTGCACTGCTCTGTGCATCTCCGTCCCGCACAATGACGAGATGCTTTTGAAATTTATTGGACACTTTTTATAACTTTTAACCGCACTTCGGTCTCTTCGGATCACTGGGAGAATGCCTGCAACACACGCCGGCATTGTTTACACCCGCGACCAGCTGATCGCCCTGAGGCACACTACCCTCTTGGCCGGAGAGAGACCCACCATCCCGGAGGAACTAAAGAGGAGACGGCGGGCCTGCAGAGCGGGGCTTAAACGGAGGAAGGAGAAGAGGAAGTTTAAGCCCTTCATCCCTGCAGTAATCACTGGAAACGTGAGGTCGCTGGCAAATAAAGTGGACGAACTGGAAGCGCTCATCAGGACACAGAGGGAGTACAGGGAGTCCAGTATTGTGTGTCTCACGGAAACGTGGTTGCACGAGCAGATACCGGACTCCAACGTCACCATTCCTGGCTTCCAGACGGTTCGAGCCGACAGAGACACCATCGCGACCGGCAAGAAGAAAGGAGGGGGACTCGCCGTGCTCGTGAACAACAGGTGGTGTCACCCCGGGCACGTCACCGTTAAACATCGTGTCTGCAGCCCGGACATCGAGCTCGTCGCCGTCGGACTTCGTCCATATTATTTGCCGAGGGAGTTTACCAGTGTTTTCGCCATCAATGTTTACATTCCTCCATCTGGGAACGCAGAAGCAGCGTGTGACGTCATCCACACTGTGACTGCAGGATTACAGACACAACACCCCGGGGCCTTCATCATCATCACAGGTGACTTTAAACATGCTTCCCTCTCATCCACACTCCCAACCTTCTTCCAGTTTGTAAAATGTGCCACCCGGGAAAATAAGACTTTGGACCTATATGCAAATGTTAAGGATGCATACAGCTCCACTGCCCTGCCACCACTGAGCAGGTCAGACCACAACCTAGTCCTGCTCTCACCATCTTACAAGCCTGTGATTCAGCAGCACCCAGTCACAGTGAGGACAGTGAGGAAATGGTCTCATGAGGCCATGGAAACACTGCGTGGGGCCCTGGAGGCCACAGACTGGGATGCTCTGTATGAGCCACATGGTGAGGACATTGATGGCCTGACTGACTGTGTCTCTGAGTACATTGGGTTCTGCATCGATAACACCATCCCCACTAAAGAGGTCCGCTGTTACCCAAATAACAAGCCGTGGGTTACAAGCGACCTGAAGGCCCTTCTCAATGAGAAGAAGAGGGCCTTTAGATCACGGGACAGAGCAGAACTCAAACGGGTTCAAAGGGAGCTCAAGCGCAGCATCAGGGAGAGCAAGGACAACTTCAGAAGAAAACTGGAGCACAAACTGGAGGAAAACAACACCAGGGACGTCTGGAGTGGTATGAAGGAGATCACTGGTTTCAAGAGGAGAGATGGGGGAGCAGCTGGGGATGAACGACGTGCGAATGAGCTGAACACGTTCTTCAATAGGTTCAACTCCAACCCCCCAGCCCCCAGCGGACCATCCACTGCCTCCACTGACTCTACGACTGCCTCTACTGCGTCTCTGAGCAACAACCCCCCACCTCCCCCCATCACCCCCTGCCCCCCACCACCCCAGTCACCATCTCCCCCCACCCCCCCGCTGGCCTTTACCACAGACCTTCTCACACCTCCCACCCCCAGGACATCCTCACATCCCCCACAGCCCCCCACCACCTCCTGCAACACAAACATCTCTGCACCACCCTCAAACCCATCGCTGACATCCCCCACCCCCCAGTCTGGACTCCACATCACAGCCAGCCAGGTGAGGAGAGAGCTGGAGAGGCTCAAACCGAGGAAAGCTGCGGGGCCGGACCGCATCAGCCCTCGTTTGCTGAAGGCCTGTTCCAGCCAGCTCTGTGGAGTTCTCCAGCACCTCTTCAACCTGAGCCTACACCTTCAGAGAGTGCCAGTGCTCTGGAAAACATCCTGCCTGGTCCCAGTGCCCAAAAAAGGACGTCCTGCTGCACTGGAGGACTACAGGCCGGTGGCACTGACCTCTCACATCATGAAGGTCGTGGAAAGACTGGTCCTGGCCCACCTCAGACCGCTGGTGTGCCCATCACAAGACCCCCTGCAGTTTGCATATCAGCCCCATGTTGGGGTTGATGATGCAATCATCTACCTGCTGCAGAAGGCTTACTCCTCCCTGGACAGACCCAACACCTCAGTCCGGATCATGTTTTTCGACTTCTCCAGCGCCTTCAATACCATCCAGCCCACTGCTGAAGGCCAAACTGGAGGGCACGCAGGTGAGTGCTCCCCTCATCGCTTGGGTCGATGACTATCTGACGGGCAGACCACAGTTTGTGAGATTACAGAACTGTGTGTCTGATCATCTGATCAGTAACATCGGGGCCCCCCAGGGAACTGTGCTGTCCCCCTTCCTCTTCACCACATACACTGCTGACTTTAAGCACTGCACAGAGACGTGTCATCTGCAGAAGTTCTCTGATGACACGGCCATTGTGGGGTGTGTTGAGGGCGGAGGGGAGGCTGAGTACAGGGACCTGGTTGACCGCTTTGTGAAGTGGTGTGGGGAGAACCGCATGCAGCTCAACGTGGCGAAGACGAGGGAGATGGTGGTGGATTTCAGGAGGACCAAGCCCCTGCCCTCTCCTGTCTGCATCGGTGGGACGGCTGTGGAGGTGGTCCCTGCTTACAAGTACCTGGGTGTCACACTAGACAATAAACTGGACCGGTCCACCAACACAGAGGCCGTCTACAAGAAGGGCCTGAGCCGGCTTTATTTCCTGAGGAGGCTCAGGTCCTTCAACGTCTGCAACAAGATGCTGCAGATGTTTTATAAGTCTGTTGTGGCGAGCACCATCTTCTTTGCTGTGGTGTCCTGGGGTGCGGGCATCAAGGCTAAGGACGCCAACAAACTGAAAAAACTGATTAGGAAGGCAGAGTCTGTGGTTGGCTCTAAGCTTGTCACCCTGGAGGAGGTGGTGGAGGACAGGATGCTGGCAAAACTGCTGGCAATCATGGACAATCCCTCTCACCCCCTCCACAAAACACTAGACAAGCTAAGGAGCAGCTTCAGCCACCGACTCATTCAACCCCGCTGCTCTAAGGAACGATACAGGAAATCGTTCCTCCCAACCGCAATAAGACTATACAACTCATCTACCTCTGTCAGAGCCACCATCACAGAACTGCACTAAATATACCTGTCTCAATTCATCATTTTATACAATAATATTGTCTTTTGCACACTCTGTCTACATATTCTTACACTCACAGTATATTATATTATCTATTGTATCGCCAAATACTTATATTTATACCCGTACTATATATCATATATTATATCATACTCTTTGTATATTCTTTGTATATATAAGTCTATATACACATATTTTATTTATACATGTGTACATGTTATTAATATTATATTTTACTATTATTATTATTATATATACTGTTGCTGCTATTATTACTATATACTGCTATTATATTGGTATAATTACTATCATATATAAATATATATTATATACTATATATACTGTACTATTTTTGATATACTGTCTAACAATAACATTACCATCATATCATCAGTACTATTACCATCATCTGCCACTGCACCTTATCTACCTATTTTATCTTGTGTTTCTGTTTTTATTCTTTCTACCGCAATATTTTATATTTTATATTTTATTCTATTGTATTGTATTTTATTGTATTCAAATGTACCGGCTGCTATGACGACTTAATTTCCCCTCGGGATGAATAAAGTAATCTATCTATCTATCTATCTATCTATCTAGATGCATCACTTACTGTTGAGAGGTGCTGGCACAGCTCGGCGAAGACTGCAGCAGAGTGTGGCTTCTGCACGGCCCTCTTGAAAACGAGCTCAACCATTTCCTGCAACTGCTCCGCTATGGAGCCAGAACAGTCTCAAAAGGATTAAATGCACACAGAAATGAATACATGCGCAAAAAAGATCCACAAATACATTTTCAACGCCGCTGGCTCAACACACTTGTCACACTAATCAGCGGCGTTGTCCGGCTGACTGTGGCTGGTTAGAGCACTTCATGTGTGTACGGTCACATAGGGTTATAACGAACTTTGATAACGGGGATAGCGGGCTAGCCACCATGCTAACTGCGGTGGGAACAGCGCCAAAACCCGCTGACTTAATCCCAAGGCTCTCATGACACTGTTTCTCAAACACCGTCAGGTTAGAAGCGAACACTTGGTAGTAGTTAGTATCGGGTGTCCGTGCTGACTGTGTGTGGAAGCTGGGGGGGAAGCTAGCTGCCTCCGTGTAGCTTCAAGCTGTTGCAGCTGTTGAATTAGCAACGCAGTTTGGAAACAAGACCGGGGAACCGCTGCGTTAAGACACGATAACATAAGCACTTTGACCCGCTGGGTGTCACTTTATTTCAGCAAAACTGTCGCGTCATCAACAGCCCTTTTCTGTTGTCATCGTTCACTGTGTGTGAGGAGCCGGGGATCAGCGTCTACTAATTCTATGTCTATTGGCCGGCGGGCTAAAAACCTCCAGGCTGCCTGCGGGCGTTTTAATGACGTCGTGTAATGGCACTCACGTGATTGGCTGTACAGGAGTGAGACATCTGATTGGCTACAGACGATCCCCTCTTAGAAAAAATGCATTCGTGAAACAGAGTCGCGTCAGGGGAGTCTCAAAAGTCTCAAAAGTCTCACACACAAATGCAGCGAGGTTTACAAATTAAAAGCACTTTGTAAATGCAGGTCCAACAGTTTATATATGAATGTAACAAGCTCCAAATATGTATTTGATGAAGATTGCAAATACTTTTACATGCATATATTTGTGAATTTTTTTTCTATTTGTGTGTGCATCGGAAATATGTTTATGAATCTTATATTTTACATGTGAATTTTTTTTACTTATATATGGAATGAAACATTTGTGTGTGCATTGAAAATGTATTTGTGGATCTTTTTTGTGCATGTATTCATTTCTGTGTGCATTTAATCCTTTTGAGACTGTTCTGGCTCCATACTCCTCACCGTCCAACTCCTCGTGACTCAGATCCGTCATGAAAGCTTGAAAGTTTTCGGTGAAGCAGCTGACGGACTTCTTCCTCATCTCTCCCAGCAGAAGAGGAGCTGGCTTGCAAGTTAATTCCACGCTTTTATTTTGTTTTGGGATCATGTTGATTCCAATAAATCGAAGTTGTCTTCAAGGCAAATCCAAAGAAACAAGTTCCGGTGCAAGAAACAAGTTCAGGAGCAAGAAACAAGTTCAGGAGCAAGAAACAAGTTCAGGAGCAGGAAACAAGTTCCGGTGCAACCAGCCAATAGTGAGAAGACAACTGAGTGAAAAATGAAAACTGACGTTTAAGTAACGACAGACTTCAAAGGTATAAGGCTGTTGCCTTGGTGACCTGCAGTGACATACGTCAAAGGAACAAAGCCTGATAACGTAAAAAATAATAACACAGAAAATGCTTCTTTTTTTTTAAATGTAAAAGAAGTTTCATTAAATTCAAACTTAATAACGGTTTGAGTGAAAAATCCTAGAAGACGTTTCTGAAACTTAAAAAATAAATTATATTCAGAAGTGTTACAAAAAGGCTATCATACGCTAATAAGGAATGATAATGAGCTCTTTAAGGTATGAAAAAAACTGCGCGCGCACATCCTGCGGCGCACATAAATAAAAAATAAATACAATTAAATCAAATTAATAAAAAAACTGTGCGCGCACATCCTGTGGCGCACATAAATAAAAAATATATTTAAAAATAAAACATAAAAAATAAAAACAATTGTATCAAATTAATAAAAAAAGTGTGCACATTCTAAATAAAAAAGCATGAAATGGCGTACGCCAAAGCTAATTCCGATTTACAAAACCATGCGCACGCAAAACCTCAACTCCAAATCCGCCCTCCACAGCCCCAATTTCTACTATAAATGGTCAATGCAAAGCACGTCACGAATATTAAATTATGAATCCGACCAATGGGTTTCCACCGTGAGTCCTGACCGAGGCACGGCATCAAGCTATGTGAAGAGGAAGTGAAACTTTCTGACACTGACATCGAGTTGTTTGTTAGTGAGGTGGAGGTGAAGAGCGACTTTATGGGACAGCAGTGATGTCACTAATAAAGAAAATACACTGATACTCTGCCGCTGCTGCTGTGTATAACACAATGTGGGAGATCAGAAATCGCTGAACCCTCGCTTCCTCCTCATCCTTCCATTCGCATTCACAAATCGTGCAGAACCCCGCATCGGTGTCACGGCAGTATTTATCCATTTAGAGCATCTGACCGATTCCCTCACATCAGTGGATCCAGTCTCTCAGCACGTGTCACCAAGTACGACATGAAGTGTTGTGAACTCAGTCTGTTGATATCAATCCTCTTCCGCTCCTCTCCTCTGAAGCAGAAGGAGCAGACACCAACACGCGCGGCTAGACCCGCTACGTCTTCCTCTGTATCTGACGCGTTGATGATGAAATGAAACAACTAACCTAAAACGACTTCTATAACAAATGTTATAACTTAGTCACACTTTAAAAGTATGACTAAGATATACGTGAGGAAGTGTCTGCTTAACCTCTGATATTAAAATGTTGAAGCCACAGTTTATGTGATTGAAGCGTTTATTTGTTTAACACAAGTCTGAGTAGATTTTCTCCCATGTATTTTCAACCCTAACTTCATAAACACTTGTATAGACATCATATATCAGAGACTTTATTTCTTCTCAACCTCTAATCTCAGATTCCTGTGTTCTGCAGCTTCTTCTGAATCAAGAGGAACGAGAGCTGTTTGTGGGACTCGTCTCCAAGAGGACAGGAAGAGACATTCAGAAGAAATCTGTCTCAATCAACCTTGTAGACTTTGAGTGGAGTTTCATATAGGTCAGTGAGAGCTCTCTCCCTAGGTCATTTGTCAATTTGTCTCTTTAATTTTGTACATGTAATCATATTGTTCTTCTCCTGTCCACTAAATATTAATCAATTCATTTCCAAATATGGGTATGCTTCCTTTCCATGTACACAAAAGGGAACATGCTCCCTTGTCCAAGGGCACGTAATCCAATGTAGGATTTGATCTCTTTATTTCTCTCTGTTAGAAATTAGGATCAGTTATTGGATGTATTTACTTCATGAATGTCACTTGTTGATCTTCCATGTAATCAAGTTGCAGAGCTTGTGTTGTTGAATTAATAGTTTTAAAGAGATTCGTCTGATAGAGGCAGTCTTATTTGACCAGGACCATTCAAAATGAATAAAGAAAGGAATATTTCATGTTGTTTTTAATTATCACGTGTTATACATTCTCTTTGTGGGATTAATGTTTTGTCCTGATACTTGCATCATTTCTCCAAGTGTTTTACAAGGTTCATTTGTTTTATCAAATGTAATGAACAGACTGATAACTGTCATGTTCTGAAATCTACATCAGTAATGGACAACTTTGTTTCTAACAACAAAAAAACAGCAAGTATTTCAGTAGCTGCATTTCATACCGTAATCATTCAGTATACGTTGTTCAGAATATCACATCAACACATGGAACCAAGGTTTTGGTAAAGATGAGTTTAATTTATAGGAACTGACAGTCATCATGCTGCTATTACATTAAATTAATAAGACCGTGTCCTCGCCGCCGGTCTACGGGGAGTATAAAGTGAGCGGACGGACGGAAGTTGCATCCGCGCAGGAGTCAGGACATCAGCTTCATGCAGCTCGTCCAGGGCCTGATGTCGGCATGTGGCGGAATGTGCACCGCTGTTATAACGACCGATGTAAACTCCCTCGGGATGTAATAAGGTCGGCATCTGATCACGAGCTGCTCCAGGTCCGGAGAACAGCCCGAAGAAATAATCTCCACATCTGAGCACCACACATTGTTCTCCATGCAGCAGACACCTCCTCCCTTGCTCTTCCAAGAGTGTGTTGTCCGGTCCTGACGCTGAATGGAGACCCCCTCGGGAACCATGGCGGAGTCCGGGATCGAGGGGTCGAGCCAAGTCTCCGTGAAAACCATCACGTTACAAAAAGTCAGACTGCGGTTCAGAACTGTTCCTTGTAAAGTGTCTTAAGATCTTCTTGTTGATGTTCCAGCCCGATTTGGGGGGTGGGTATCAACTGAGTTGAACCCATGTTTTCTCCTGGATTACAGAAGAGGGCCTATAGTTTTTCGTATGACTGAAGATTACAGCGCTCATTTATACGCTGGCTCGCAACAAACAATTTGCGTCCTCACCTGCTGCGGCCACGCTGCACTTACTCACACACACAGAAACGGCAGTGGAGAGAGAGAGAGAGGGCGAGAGGGAGCGCTACGGTGTCCCTAAATAGATGTCGCCAAAGCCCTGCAGCCTATAAGAATCACTGTCCTGTCAGGTAAATTAAAATATCAGCAGAACGGGAAACGCGCCCGCACATCCTACGGGCGCGTCCTGCGGCGCATATCCTGGGGCGCACATAAAAAAAATATATATATATAATAATTTAATTAAATCAAAGTAATAAAAAAAAACTGTGCGCGCAAATCCTGCGGCGCACATAAATAAAGAATATATTTAAAAATAAAAACCATAAAAATGTAATTTATCAAATTAATAAACAAACTGTGCGCGCACATCCTGCGGGCGGTGCACATTCTAAATAAAAAAGCATGAAATTGAGTACGCCAAAGCTAATTCCGATTTATAAAACCATGCACACGCAAAACCTCAACTCCAAATCCGCCCTCCACCCCCCCAATTTCTACTATAAACGGTCAATGCAAAGCACGTCACGAATATTAAATTATGAATCCGACCAATGGGTTTCCACCGTGAGTCCTGACCGAGGCACGGCATCAAGCGATGTGAAGAGGAAGTGAAACTTTCTGACACTGACATCGAGTTGTTTGTTAGTGAGGTGGAGGTGAAGAGCGACTTTATAGGACAGCAGTGATGTCACTAATAAAGAAAATACACTGATACTCTGCCGCTGCTGCTGTGGATAACACAATGTGTGAGATCAGAAATCGCTGAACCCTCGCTTCCTCCTCATCCTTCCATTCGCATGCACAAATCGTGCAGAACCCCGCATCGGTGTCACGGCAGTATTTATCCATTTAGAGCATCGGACCGATTCCCTCACATCAGTGGATCCTTGCCTCCACTCTGGGATATTATTTGGAAAGTTTCTACATTTCTTGTTAGTGATCTCCTGTGCGCTCTATGCGCTCTGCGCTGGGTGGCTCTGCGCGCTGGGTCGCTATTACATGTGTAGCGGGTCAGTTCTTAATAAAGTTTTATACTTTTAGCAGTGTCATTTTCCCCGCTCTGGATGTGTTAATTAACCTGACAGGACGGCAACTCCTATAGGCTGCAAGGAGGCGGAGGAGTTTATTTAGGGACACCTTAGCACTCTCCCTTGTCCTCTCTCTCTCTCTCCCCACTGCCGGTCCTGTGGGTGTGTGCGGAAGTTTAGCGTGAGCGCAGCACGTGTGGTCGCAATTGTTTGTCGCAGTAAGTTGCTGGAAGTTATATAATGTTAACGGCGATCACAGAGAAAGTGTCCGCAAATTGTAACTGAAGTTTGTCCTTAGAGCCCAGCGTGAAGCTGTGTCTGTGTGCGACTGTGACGGCGTCACCGTGGATGCACGCTGTCCCTGCTTTATTTTAATGAATTAAAAGTATGAGATAAGGATGT
Source organism: Pleuronectes platessa (assembly GCF_947347685.1). Lineage (NCBI taxonomy): Eukaryota > Metazoa > Chordata > Actinopteri > Pleuronectiformes > Pleuronectidae > Pleuronectes > Pleuronectes platessa. Next base: position 122,955 of record NW_026519049.1, on the reverse strand, counting down.
GTTTTTATGTTTGTAAATGCTTTTTAAATATTATAAATGTGTTTAAATTGTGTGACCTAACTATAACATGTTTGTTTTATAGGGCTGCCTCCAGCTAAATAGTTACGGTCACGGTTTTTTCCCACTTTAGATTTTATTTAGATTATTTGGTTTGATTATTTGTTTCTTTGTGTTTTGTTTTGTTCTATTGCAAGGTGCAATATATATGGTTGACTGGGACTGTGCAATTCAGCGGTAGTGACTTTAATGGTGGTGAATTATTGGCTCCATAAAGTAGAGGCCCTCTTTTGTCATTTTGTTGTTGTATATCGTTTGCAGTGATTTTCTTAAAGTGTGTTGTGTTTGGTTTTTAATGCATGATATTTCAGCATTGTACAATTGGGTCTGGAGCCTCTAATTTCTCTCTATTTTAAACTGTCATTTATATCAAGTCCAGGCCAGCCTTTCCAACCTTTGCACATGTCACTTTACTGTTTGAGCAGTCTGTTTTAAATCATTTGCATTTATTAAATAAATTGTATTTTGTATTGATATCTCAGCCTCCCGTCCCGTCTTATTCTGGATACTTGTTGAACCGAATTGACATTAACTGTCATCTCTGAACCATTTTTAATCACTACACATGCTTGCATTGTTACTATTCTTAAAGTGTGCTATGGTTGTTTAATGTATGATATATTAATGTAATGAACCGACTGATAACTGTCATGCTCTGAAATCTACATCAGTAATGGACAACAAAACCAGTATTAGTATTTCAGTAGCTGCATTTCATTTACCGTAATCATTCAGTATACGTTGTTCAGAATATCACATCAACACAGGGAACCAAGGTTTTGGTAAAGAGGAGTTTAATTTATAGGAACTGACTGTCATCATGCTGCTATTACCTTAAATTACATTGTACAGTATTTGGGATTATGTTGAATTTTATTTAAAACAATAATAAACAGACAAGTTAATTTACATGACAATTGTTTACAGTGCGGAAGTTACACTGTAACAGACTGCGTCACACTCGCGCTGTGGGTTTTACGCGGTGTCCTCGCCGCCGGTCTACGGGGAGTATAAAGCGAGCGCACGGACGGAAGTTGCATCCGCGCAGGACATCAGCTCCTGTGGGAACACACGAGCAAAGCGGAAGCGCATTGCTCCGCGCCCGTCAGCCCGTGATTCTGCTTTCTCCGCTGGTTGTGTATGCTCCGTTCAATGAAGGGGTTCGGGGTAAATGATGATGATCTTCATAGCATTTAATCATGTTCGGGGAAACACTCGGGGATATTGAAACTCCAGGAGAACCGCAGGGAACTCTAAAGTACGGGACACATATTTTAACATTTAAATATAATATGTCATTAATATCGTTTAAAATCATTTCCCAGTGTGTTTCCCCGAACTATGCCCCGAAACCATCGGTGCCGAACGCGATCGCAGCCGAAGTGAACAGCGCCACTGAGTTACATGGGGGCGGGCGTGAATGTTACGGGGTCAATTCTGAATAAAGTTTTATAGTTTTGGCAGTATTATTTTCCCCGTTCTGCTGATGTTTTAATTTACCTGACAGGACGGTGATTCCTATAGGCTGCGGGAAGTCGGCGCAGTCTATTTAGGGACACCGTAGCTCTTCCCTTCTCCCCCTCTCTTATTGTGTCCGTGACATTAAGTTAAGTTGTCTTTTCCTGTTTTAGTAATTGTTCTCAAGACAATAAGGACGGGGTGGGTCCCTGCTTTATTTGAATGAATTAAAGGTATGACATAATGATGTGTTTAATGTTTGTAAATGTTTTTGAAACATTTTGATAAACTGGTTCAAATTGTATGACCTAAATACAACACGTTTGTTTCTGTTGAGTTGTGTTGCACTATTGCTGCAGCTACCGTTGCATTCGGAGGAAAGAATAAATGATGGCGTTATCTTTAGCCGTTGTTGGCGTATTTATTAACAGGCTGCTGACACATCAGTCTCACGGTCAGAGCTACTTTAACTGACACACTAACATATAGCAGGTTGGCTCTTATAGCCTGTACCTTGGCGCCATCCTGTGGCGTAACCATATATACATATTACAATACAGCATTACATATACATCTGAGTACATAATGAATATATCTCAACACCCCCACTTGTACTCAGGTTGCTATACTTCAAGCAAAAGAAACACAGGAAAACAGAATGAATGTGAACCTCTGTCATACACATATCAATCTCCAAAAAGAGCATTTGCAAACTTCTTCAGTTTCAACTTATTTACAGGTTTGGTCATTACATCAGCAACCATGTCATCAGTAGAACAATACATCAAAATCACCCTTCCCTCAATCACAGTTGACCTGATAAAGTGGTACTTTATGTCAAAGTGTTTACACCTCTGTCTGTGTACAGGGTTTTTGGCAAGAGCTATTGTCCCCTGATTGTCCTCATGTACAATAGTTTGTGTGTAATTGTAGTTATCTATACCCCCTAGTAACTGCTCCAGGTATAGACACTCCTGTATGGTTGAAGCCAGTGCCATATATTCTGCCTCGCAGGTTGATAGCGCAACTGTGGGTTGTTTTCTAGTCTTCCACGAGACTAGAGAGCTGTTCTGACTAAGACTGACAGAGTATCCTGTGGTACTGCGTCTGTCACTTGTATCAGCCGCCCAGTCAGCATCACTGTAGGCTTGTATACCTAGCTCCTCACTGTCGTTTCTCTTAAAGCTTAACCCTTTCTCTGCAGTGCCTTTGAGATACCTTAAAACATGCTTCACAGTGACCCACTGCTCCTCTGTAGGCTCAGCAAAATACTGTGATAATCTGCTCACCACAAAACTTAAATCCGGTCTGGTACAAGTAGTCAAGTATATAAGACTACCAACAGCCTCCCTGTACATCCTGACATCTTCCATCTTTACTGCATCTTCAGTATACTCTAGCTTCTGCTCACAGGGTGTTTCTCTGGTCCTACAATCTTGCATATTAAAACGCTGTAGTATCTTGTTAGTGTATCTTTCCTGTGACATCTTTACACATCCATCTGATTGACTGAAATCAATACCCAGAAAATGTTTGAGTTTGCCTAAATCTTTCATCTTAAACTTTTCTGCGAGCATCTCTTTCACCTTTTTCAGTCTTTCTTCATTGCTTGCTGCAATGATCAAGTCATCGACCCATGTGATTATGATCACCTTCCCTTCATTTGACTCTTTGGCATAAACACAGTGGTCGGCTGGGTTTTGTAATATTATGTTTTTTTAAAACCATTTCATTTATATTGCTGCCTCAACGTGATGCTGACACGGACACGTTAACTCGGGATGGGTTTTTGTAGGATTTTTATTTCAGCGAGACCTTCAGTAGATCACCACACTTCACTCACAAGCGCTTTGTGAAAATGACGAATCTGCCACCGGCTCTGCAAATGACCCTCAACATCTGGAAAAAGGTAAAGAAATCGCCAATGTCAGGCCATGTGTGTTCTGTTATTGTCCGGAGACTCCGCCCTCTGTTGCTTCCCGCTCTTTTTGTCCCTCACCTGTTCCCGGTCATCAACCTGATTGTTTGCCTGATTTGTTCACCTGTGTCTTGTCTTTGTTCCCCCTTCTATTTAAGCCCAGTCTTCCTGTTGTCCCCTGTCGGATTGTATCGTTTGTTTGTGAGAATCTATGTAAAGATTCTGCCGTGTTTGAACCTTGTTTTACCTGGTATGGTACTAGACTCAGATTTTTGATCCTCTCTGTTTTTCCCTTTTGGAATTCTGTTTTTGAATTGGACTCTCTGTTTTTTGCACTTGTGTTTTTTGCCTTTTTGGATCCTTGTTTTTTCTATTTTTGGTAATAAATAAGTATTTTTTTGCATCTTGGTCTGCGATTTAGTCCTTACTCTGAGAAAGGAGAGGCACTGTCTAACGCCGAGTTTACCCCGGGGCGTGGAAGCGCAGTGCAGCGCCAAGGAAATCAAGCGCCTCCTATCCACCCCCTGTTAAACCTTTGTGCGGTGCACATCGGATGCGCTGCGCCACGCTGCTTCACTCGCGCCCTGAACCAATGGTTTCGGCGTAGAGTCTATTTTTTTCACTCGCCGCGAGCGTAACGCGCCAAGAAACAAACTGAAAATGATTTTAAACGATCTGTTGTCCTAGAGTTTTAATTTCCCCAATTTTCCCAATCACATAATTAAATTCCCCCCTGCCCATCCACTACAGCTACACAAGCAGTCATATGGATACAAATAGAGGGGGGGGGCTATGAGACCATCATCATATACCCCCAAACGAGTACATTGAACGGGTTACATTCAACAGCAAGCGGAGAAAGCAGAATCGCGGGCTGACCGTCGCTGAGAAATGCACATCCGGTGTGAACAGCCGGCGCCGCACTTTCCACCTAAAAACGATGAAATGAACTGAACTATGAAGTAGTTCAGATTTTGAATGGTGAACTATGAACGTGAACTATTCATGTTTACTTGTATGAACTGAACTTTGAACTAGTTCATGAGAGGTGTGAACGTGCACAACACTGTTCAAATCGTAATTCACGTCGGCAGCAACGACTCCCGGCTTCGCATGTCGGAGGTCACTAAAGTTAATGTTGAGTCGGTGTGTGCTTTTGCAAAAACGATGTCGGACGCAGTAATTTTCTCTGACCCTCTACCTAACACAACAGGTGATGACATGTTGTCTTTTAACCTCTGGCTGTCGAGGTGTCCTGTAAACGGTGTGGGCTTTGTAGATGACTGGCAAACTTTTTGGAGGAAACCTGGACTTGTTAGGAGAGACGGCGTTCATCCCACTTGGGATGGAGCAGCTCTCTTATCTAGGAATATTACTCAGTCTATTACATGACAACCCAGAGTTGGGACCAGGAAGCAGAGCTGCAGTGCTAAAAACTTCTCTGCGCTCCCTCTGGGACAGTCACACAACCCCATAGAGATTGTGTCTGTCCACCGTCCGAATCCACACAATAATCTAATACAAATTAACACAACCTCTGAAACAACACAGGTAACCAAGACTTTGAAATGTGGTCTTTTAAACATTAGATCACTGTCATCAAAGGCTATTTTAGTTAATGAACTAGTCTCAGACTACAACATAGATGTATTATCCCTCACTGAGACGTGGCTGCATCCTGATGAATATGTCAGTCTAAATGAATCTACTCCCTCCAGTCATATAAATTCACAGGTTCCCAGAGAATTCGGACGAGGAGGTGGAGTTGCTGCTATTTTTAACCCCAGTCTATCAATTAATCCTAAAACTAAACTATAACTCATTTGAATGTCTTGTTCTTCCACGCCAATCCAGGAAACACCAACAGCCAATCATATTTGCTGTAGTTTACCGTGCTCCGGGGGCTTAAACTGAATTATTTACGGAATTCCCCGAGTTTTTTTCAAACCTAGTCCGAAAGACCTATAACATAATTATTGTTGGTGACTTTAATATTCATGTTGACAATAATAAAGATAGCCTTAGTGTAGCATTAATTTCGATACTAGATTCAATTGGTTTCAGTCAGTGTGTACACCAACCTACTCATTGTTGTAACCACACACTTGACCTTGTATTATCATACGGTGTCGGAATTGAACATTTAACAGTACTCTGATCACCCAGGATCAGTTTACCAAAATAATCTCAGGTTCTAAACCAACAACCTGTATCTTAGACGACATTGCCCTTGCTTTCAATGAAACAGTCAGGAACTGGTGAGTGATCTTCGATCCTGATTTGTCCTTTAATTCTCACCTACAACTAATTTCTAGGACCGCCTTTTTCCACTTGCGTAATATCTAAAAAATCAGACATGTACTTCGCAAAAAGATGCAGAAAAACTAGTCCACGCCTTTGTTACATCCAGACTGGACTATTGTAATTCATAACTATCATGCTCCAGCAGTAAGTCGTTAAAAAATCTGCAGCTTGTCCAAAATGTTCTTCAATGATACTGAAACAACCCTTAAGTTATTTATCTTTGAATACATGTAAATGTTTATTTGTGTCCCCTTTAGGAGTAAGAGGAGGTATCCACCCCTTTAACATATCAATATTTAATGGAATCATATTTAGTGGCTTGTGTTTATATACACGGTATATGCATATAGATCTATATATCTATATATATATCCCCTGATGCTGTCAGAACACATGAACCTGCTGAATGTTGCATCAGTAAAGATACAGACACTGATGCACATGTTTTTATCTCATTACACCAGGATCACTGGTCTTATTATAAAATCTGTACAACAGAGAACTTCTGTCTCACGTTTCTTCTTTATTCTATTCTACTTGTTTTCATGTTCATATACAGTTCTTCCGCCATCTGCAGGCAGACGTCACCACTGACTCTGATTCTTTCAGTTCATGAGGAGTTTGTTTTCAATGTGTTTCTCTATAATTTGTTTAAGTCTTGACATTTTAAGTAAAAAGCCTTGATATTATGTATATTAGGATTTGGCTCTATTTGTAACCGGTCTATCCTTTGTGGTCTACCTGCGTTGTGTGTCAGTTTGTGAAGTAGAAGACCGGGACAGGACTTGTATCACTACTGAATTTGTCTGTTATGTTGAAGCCACAGTTCATGTGATTGAACCGTTTTTTTATTTAACACAAGTACTGAGTACATTGTACAAAGACCTTTTCCTTATAAATCAAACACGACACTTTGGTGAATTAAGGTTTTCAGTCATCAAATGTTGTCTTAGACACATAATGAGATTATTGACTCATATCTTAACAATCAATGATTGATTGGATTCAAACCAAAATGTAAAAGCCCTGTGATTAATTTCAAATTACAACAAAACATTCATCAAAGTGTTCTTGTGTGATTACAATACTGTGCGTGTTGCTGCTGGGACTTTCTATATCATATCTGCCAGTCGTGCACATTACAACAGAATTTACTGATGCAACATTCAGCAGGTTCTTGTGTTCTGACAGCATCAGGGAATATATATACATATAGATATATAGATCTATATGCATATACTGTGTGTATATACACACAAGCCACTAAATATGATTTTATTAAATATTGAAATTGAAAATCGTTATTTGTATATCCCATATTCACAAATCACAATTTGTCTCATAGGGCTTCAACATGGTCTGACATCCTCTGTCCTTAACCATCAGCAAGAGTAAGGAAAAACTACTAAAACCCTTTTACAGGGTAAAAATACGTAGAAACCTCAGAGAGAGCCACATGTGAGGGATCCCTCTCCCAGGACTGACAGAAGGGCAATAGATGTCAAGTGTACGAAAACATCATCAAGATTAAAGTTTTTAGCAGCGTTAGTGAGGGTAAACATTTTGAAGGATAACTTCAAAACTATATGTCAAGCAGTCCTGCTGCAACTAAATGCTTCCTAGTTTAGAACATAGGACAAGTAACGTTCTGCTGCACTAATTAGCTCTAACTATAAGCTTTATCAAATAGGAAGGTTTTAAGCCTACTTTTAAACATACAGATGGTGTCTGCTTCCCGAACTGAAAGTGGTAGATTATTCCACAGCAGAGGGGCTTGATGGCTGAAAGCTCTGGCTCCTACTCTACTCTTTAAAACATAGTCAAATGAAGCAGCAGTTTACAGGGTGAAGGAGTGGGGAATATTAAATTAAATAATATGAATATATGTGAAGTAAGTGTATTTGTATGAGTGGGGGAGCAGAATGTATATGGTGACTGTTCAGAGGGTCAGTGTTGATTGTTCAGAAGCCTAATGGCCTGGAGGAAGAAGCTGTTTGTGTGTCTGGTAGTCCGTGCTCGGATGCTCCGGTAACGTCTGCCAGACAGCAGCAGTGTGAGAAGTCCACAGCCTGTGTGGCTCTGGTCCTTGATGATCTTCAGTGCTCTTCTCAGGCATCTTGTGCTGTAGATGCCTTGCACGGAAGGGAGATGGCAGCCGATGATACCAGGTCAGGTCATCTGTGATGAACACACCGAGGAGCTCACCACCTGGGGTCTGCTCGTCAGGAAGTCCAAGATCCAGTTACACAGGGGGGTTTTAAGACCCAGGCTCCTGAGCTTGGGGACGAGTTTGGCAGGCACAATTGTGTTGAATGCGGAGCTGTAGTCCACGAACATGATCCTCACATATGTGTTGGCCTTCTTCAGGTGGGAGAGGGTGGTGTGTGTTGTCGGGGCGATGGCATCGTCCGTGGATCGGTTTGGGCGGTGAGCAGATGTGGCTTTTGACCAGCCGCTCGAAGCACTTCATGATGGTGGAGGTCAGTGCTACAGGGCGGTAGTCGTTTAAGCAGGTGATGGATGATTTCTTAGGTATGGGGATGATGGTGGCCTGCTTGAAGCAGGAGGGGACTGTCGAGAGATTTAGGGAGAGGTTGAATATGGAGGTGAAGACCTCCGTTAGCTGGTAATAGAGCAGTAATGCTGGTTATGATTTATGACTTTTAATCATAATACTTAATTAGGTGGATTTTATGCTCGCCACAATAGAGCCACCTCCTCGTGTCATAACTAAACTGCAAATTATATTATTTCTATGGTCAGAATCTTGGTCATGTCATTTATTTGTATCAATATATACATTTATTTAGTCAATAAAGTAACATTTTAGTTTTGAGAGCTCAAGATGATCTCTAAACTTATTTTGAGACTGACCAGTGATCCAAAACTCAAAGACGAATCATTTAGAAAATAAACAGACATTAAGAGGAGATCAGGAATTCTTCACTTTTCAATATTCTAACGAAATGCTTGATTGATAATTTAATCAACAAGCTTTTGCTTCTGGATTTTCTAAATGATTATTTTGTCTCCCAAGCCAGCAGTTCAGAGCAAGCTGGAAAGAAAACAAAAGATCACAGACAATTCATCTACACATGTAAAAGATAAGACTGGCAAATTAAAAAATATTAATATCTGACATGGGAAAAATTGTATTTCACATTAGTGAGTCATGAAATTGGATTTTATTCTGAAAGCATCATCAGTCAGAAACTTCAACAGTGGTCAAAATCAGTTTTGGATTTTCCTTCTTTTGGCCACTAGGGGGTAGGCATGTTCCATCATAATCTGGTAATTTTGTGAAAAGGAGTTTCCAACAGAACCCTCTATTCCTCTCTTTTCTTTTTCTATTCAGTGCTTTTTGAACATGAGAAAACTTTCACAGGTGGGTGTTGGATTACAGAAACTGTATTTTAGAAATGTTTAACACTTTACTCTCTCCTTTTGGTCATTTGACCTATCTATCAGATTCTAAATCTTAGAATAAGATATATTAAAAAATAAAGTTTCCTTCACAGTGTTTTTCTTCTATACATTGTAATTATTCTGTCTAACTTCAGTACATTTGACCTCCAGTCGCTGCAGCAGTCACATGTATTGATCTGGACCTCAGATATATCTTATCTCCACAGAGCTGCAGCTGTGATCAGTCCCTTCAAACAAACACACTTTAAACAGCCTGATTGGCCTCTGCTCAATAAAACCCTGTGTGTGAAACCTGTGGAGCAAGTGGACTTTCCCTTTCAAACACGAGTCTGAATTTTGATGGGTTGACAGGGACAATTTATATAATTTACGAGACTTAGCCTGGAATAACTGAAATATCACCTGTTTAAATAAAGCAGAGACAAAATGCAGACATTAATGTAAATCATCTCTGAAATGCCAAAAGAGACAAGTGGTGATCCGACAGAGGGATAGAGAATTGAAAAATAAGATGACAACTGCAACAAGCATGTAAACTAGATTCAAACTGGCAAAATAAGATGAAAGCACAGCTTCTATGAGAGAGCCACTGCTTTCCCCCTCACTGTAGAGACTGAATCAAAGCAGCCTTAGACAAATCCTCCTTCTGTCTGTAGGCCCAAGTGCTTTGTGTTCTATTAAAGCCCATGGAAATCTACACTCTGTACGTTGTTTGATGTTGCCAACTTGTCATCTCTGTATCTCCGCAGACTTCACACATGGGCTGTTTTCTATATATAAAACTCTGTCCGAGTTGTTTCCTCTTTACCTGTGTACATACATGTATATGTAAGGGGGGGGGGGGGGGGTGTACCACCACTCGAGGGCTGGTGATAAGATAACTGGAAAGTTTTCACATTACAACGTGATCATATTTCACGTTATGATGATCCGTAACACGTTAATTATGCTCAGAAGATTGCATGTGTGTTGTGTATGTTTTGTATGACCGCTGTATGTGTGTGTTCGTATTCTGTCTGTTGTAACAATGTGTTACTGCCTTCTTGGCCACATCTGTCTTGTGAGAGATTTAACTCAATGAGATCTTTACCTGGTTACAGAATGTCCATGGAGTTAACTATTCTAATGTTCAAAGTTTTTTTCATAAACCAAACTAATGATGCTCTGCCATGGCAGCACATTCAAGTTACTTTAGTTCATCGTAACACTTACAAGCCTTCTTTTGTAAAAGCTTCTCATTAATTAAGTCTAATTGGCTCCTGTATATCAAACATGTTTTTTTTTTTTTGTTTTTTTTTTACTGAATTCTCATTTAGATTTGATGTTCAGTTCAGGAAGTACTTTTGTCAAATGTTGTCCCAGAAATTCTCCAGTCATCTGTGCTTATCATTGATTATTGGGAAAAGGGGAAATGTATAAGTTGTATTTCCCACATGTGTTTTAATTGAAATGTGAGGGCAGCTGCATGCAAGACATTAAAACACCCAAATCAAATTTAAAACATTTTATTCATTAGTCGACAACATATTATAAACCCCTAACAGAGTAAAGACTTGTTCAGGGCATGATGTCACCCAGTGTACATTATACAGAGTAGGAGCAGGGGTTGCAGTAGGGGGTTTCTGTCCATTTACAAATATCTCTGTATAAGTTTTATAAGTGTATGAGTTGTATTTCCCACATGAGTTTTCATTAAAAACTTAGTGGGGGTGGAGCCTGCCCTCTTCCGTGCATCCACTGTGTCCTTCAACAAAAGGGAGAGCCTTGGTGCCCTCTTCCCTTCCTCTGCGATGAACCTCAGCTGGTTATAGTAGGAGTCCAGAGACGTGACCACCTCCAGGTCCTGCTAGATGAGCTGGAGGAGCTCACAGAGGCTCTCCAGAGATGGCCCGTCTCCGTTCTGCAGCAGCCTCCTGATGCAGCAGTACATGGCTTTCTCCTCCAGAACCTTTGAGAGGAACAGCTCCCCAATAAACTTGATGCTATTGAGGAGGCGTCCGGAAGGTTTTGCGTTGAGTTGCTCTTCCCTCAGCCGGTCGATGACCCTCACGTCCCTGACTGGCTCCAGGCAGGACCCACTCTTCCGATAAATGCCCTCCCTTTCAAAGTTCTTCCTGAACTCTGCCTGGCAGTGTTTGACCAGCAGAGACCTGAAGGAGACGCTGGCTGACCAGTCGGACAAGGATTGGACCTCCACCTGAAGAGGAGAAAACCATAAGGAAATATTAACATTAATGCTACTCACATACATACATAGTGATCAGTGTGTTCTGATTTGAGGATTAAATCAGCACACAAATGAATGAAAATAAGTGAACTCATTATTTGAATAAGACAACATGGGTCAAAAGTGACCCCACTCAGTATTTATTATTTATATCTTTGCAGTAAATTATTTCCGTCATTTAGTATTTCAGGTATTTTTCAAATAACTGTTTTTTTCACTTCCCTTCTAATTCACAACATGGGTCAAAAATGTTGTATTGTAAAATACATTCTTATTAAGTCTTATTTACAATCTATTACTAGTGAGAAAGATAATTTATAATTTACCCAAGGGGTTTGCATAGCTTGTTTATCAAAAGGCTAAATTAAGGTTACAACCTGCATACAAAAGATAAGCTGTCCAACTAATTAAGAAACAGGATAAAGTAGCTTCCAACGCAACATGGCGCCGTACTAACGGGTGCCTGTCGTAGCAGCTCCTGGTACTACTGTCGGTTTTTTTGTGTTTTTATAACGTTTGCGATTTGTTTTTTATATTTATTTTTGCACTGCTCTGTGCATCTCCGTCCCGCACAATGACGAGATGCTTTTGAAATTTATTGGACACTTTTTATAACTTTTAACCGCACTTCGGTCTCTTCGGATCACTGGGAGAATGCCTGCAACACACGCCGGCATTGTTTACACCCGCGACCAGCTGATCGCCCTGAGGCACACTACCCTCTTGGCCGGAGAGAGACCCACCATCCCGGAGGAACTAAAGAGGAGACGGCGGGCCTGCAGAGCGGGGCTTAAACGGAGGAAGGAGAAGAGGAAGTTTAAGCCCTTCATCCCTGCAGTAATCACTGGAAACGTGAGGTCGCTGGCAAATAAAGTGGACGAACTGGAAGCGCTCATCAGGACACAGAGGGAGTACAGGGAGTCCAGTATTGTGTGTCTCACGGAAACGTGGTTGCACGAGCAGATACCGGACTCCAACGTCACCATTCCTGGCTTCCAGACGGTTCGAGCCGACAGAGACACCATCGCGACCGGCAAGAAGAAAGGAGGGGGACTCGCCGTGCTCGTGAACAACAGGTGGTGTCACCCCGGGCACGTCACCGTTAAACATCGTGTCTGCAGCCCGGACATCGAGCTCGTCGCCGTCGGACTTCGTCCATATTATTTGCCGAGGGAGTTTACCAGTGTTTTCGCCATCAATGTTTACATTCCTCCATCTGGGAACGCAGAAGCAGCGTGTGACGTCATCCACACTGTGACTGCAGGATTACAGACACAACACCCCGGGGCCTTCATCATCATCACAGGTGACTTTAAACATGCTTCCCTCTCATCCACACTCCCAACCTTCTTCCAGTTTGTAAAATGTGCCACCCGGGAAAATAAGACTTTGGACCTATATGCAAATGTTAAGGATGCATACAGCTCCACTGCCCTGCCACCACTGGGCAGGTCAGACCACAACCTAGTCCTGCTCTCACCATCTTACAAGCCTGTGATTCAGCAGCACCCAGTCACAGTGAGGACAGTGAGGAAATGGTCTCATGAGGCCATGGAAACACTGCGTGGGGCCCTGGAGGCCACAGACTGGGATGCTCTGTATGAGCCACATGGTGAGGACATTGATGGCCTGACTGACTGTGTCTCTGAGTACATTGGGTTCTGCATCGATAACACCATCCCCACTAAAGAGGTCCGCTGTTACCCAAATAACAAGCCGTGGGTTACAAGCGACCTGAAGGCCCTTCTCAATGAGAAGAAGAGGGCCTTTAGATCACGGGACAGAGCAGAACTCAAACGGGTTCAAAGGGAGCTCAAGCGCAGCATCAGGGAGAGCAAGGACAACTTCAGAAGAAAACTGGAGCACAAACTGGAGGAAAACAACACCAGGGACGTCTGGAGTGGTATGAAGGAGATCACTGGTTTCAAGAGGAGAGATGGGGGAGCAGCTGGGGATGAACGACGTGCGAATGAGCTGAACACGTTCTTCAATAGGTTCAACTCCAACCCCCCAGCCCCCAGCGGACCATCCACTGCCTCCACTGACTCTACGACTGCCTCTACTGCGTCTCTGAGCAACAACCCCCCACCTCCCCCCATCACCCCCTGCCCCCCACCACCCCAGTCACCATCTCCCCCCACCCCCCGCTGGCCTTTACCACAGACCTTCTCACACCTCCCACCCCCAGGACATCCTCACATCCCCCACAGCCCCCCACCACCTCCTGCAACACAAACATCTCTGCACCACCCTCAAACCCATCGCTGACATCCCCCACCCCCCAGTCTGGACTCCACATCACAGCCAGCCAGGTGAGGAGAGAGCTGGAGAGGCTCAAACCGAGGAAAGCTGCGGGGCCGGACCGCATCAGCCCTCGTTTGCTGAAGGCCTGTTCCAGCCAGCTCTGTGGAGTTCTCCAGCACCTCTTCAACCTGAGCCTACACCTTCAGAGAGTGCCAGTGCTCTGGAAAACATCCTGCCTGGTCCCAGTGCCCAAAAAAGGACGTCCTGCTGCACTGGAGGACTACAGGCCGGTGGCACTGACCTCTCACATCATGAAGGTCATGGAAAGACTGGTCCTGGCCCACCTCAGACCGCTGGTGTGCCCATCACAAGACCCCCTGAAGTTTGCATATCAGCCCCATGTTGGGGTTGATGATGCAATCATCTACCTGCTGCAGAAGGCTTACTCCTCCCTGGACAGACCCAACACCTCAGTCCGGATCATGTTTTTCGACTTCTCCAGCGCCTTCAATACCATCCAGCCCACTGCTGAAGGCCAAACTGGAGGGCACGCAGGTGAGTGCTCCCCTCATCGCTTGGGTCGATGACTATCTGACGGGCAGACCACAGTTTGTGAGATTACAGAACTGTGTGTCTGATCATCTGATCAGTAACATCGGGGCCCCCCAGGGAACTGTGCTGTCCCCCTTCCTCTTCACCACATACACTGCTGACTTTAAGCACTGCACAGAGACGTGTCATCTGCAGAAGTTCTCTGATGACACGGCCATTGTGGGGTGTGTTGAGGGCGGAGGGGAGGCTGAGTACAGGGACCTGGTTGACCGCTTTGTGAAGTGGTGTGGGGAGAACCGCATGCAGCTCAACGTGGCGAAGACGAGGGAGATGGTGGTGGATTTCAGGAGGACCAAGCCCCTGCCCTCTCCTGTCTGCATCGGTGGGACGGCTGTGGAGGTGGTCCCTGCTTACAAGTACCTGGGTGTCACACTAGACAATAAACTGGACTGGTCCACCAACACAGAGGCCGTCTACAAGAAGGGCCTGAGCCGGCTTTATTTCCTGAGGAGGCTCAGGTCCTTCAACGTCTGCAACAAGATGCTGCAGATGTTTTATAAGTCTGTTGTGGCGAGCACCATCTTCTTTGCTGTGGTGTCCTGGGGTGCGGGCATCAAGGCTAAGGACGCCAACAAACTGAAAAAACTGATTAGGAAGGCAGAGTCTGTGGTTGGCTCTAAGCTTGTCACCCTGGAGGAGGTGGTGGAGGACAGGATGCTGGCAAAACTGCTGGCAATCATGGACAATCCCTCTCACCCCCTCCACAAAACACTAGACAAGCTAAGGAGCAGCTTCAGCCACAGACTCATTCAACCCCGCTGCTCTAAGGAACGATACAGGAAATCGTTCCTCCCAACCGCAATAAGACTATACAACTCATCTACCTCTGTCAGAGCCACCATCACAGAACTGCACTAAATATACCTGTCTCAATTCATCATTTTATACAATAATATTGTCTTTTGCACACTCTGTCTACATATTCTTACACTCACAGTAAATTATATTATCTATTGTATCGCCAAATACTTATATTTATACCCGTACTATATATCATATATTATATCATACTCTTTGTATATTCTTTGTATATATAAGTCTATATACACATATTTTATTTATACATGTGTACATGTTATTAATATTATATTTTACTATTATTATTATTATATATACTGTTGCTGCTATTATTACTATATACTGCTATTATATTGGTATAATTACTATCATATATAAATATATATTATATACTATATATACTGTACTATTTTTGATATACTGTCTAACAATAACATTACCATCATATCATCAGTACTATTACCATCATCTGCCACTGCACCTTATCTACCTATTTTATCTTGTGTTTCTGTTTTTATTCTTTCTACCGCAATATTTTATATTTTATATTTTATTCTATTGTATTGTATTTTATTGTATTCAAATGTACCGGCTGCTATGACGACTTAATTTCCCCTCGGGATGAATAAAGTAATCTATCTATCTATCTATCTATCTATCTATCTAGATGCATCACTTACTGTTGAGAGGTGCTGGCACAGCTCGGCGAAGACTGCAGCAGAGTGTGGCTTCTGCACGGCCCTCTTGAAAACGAGCTCAACCATTTCCTGCAACTGCTCCGCTATGGAGCCAGAACAGTCTCAAAAGGATTAAATGCACACAGAAATGAATACATGCGCAAAAAAGATCCACAAATACATTTTCAACGCCGCTGGCTCAACACACTTGTCACACTAATCAGCGGCGTTGTCCGGCTGACTGTGGCTGGTTAGAGCACTTCATGTGTGTACGGTCACATACGGTTATAACGAACTTTGATAACGGGGATAGCGGGCTAGCCACCATGCTAACTGCGGTGGGAACAGCGCCAAAACCCGCTGACTTAATCCCAAGGCTCTCATGACACTGTTTCTCAAACACCGTCAGGTTAGAAGCAAACACTTGGTAGTAGTTAGTATCGGGTGTCCGTGCTGACTGTGTGTGGAAGCTGGGGGGGAAGCTAGCTGCCTCCGTGTAGCTTCAAGCTGTTGCAGCTGTTGAATTAGCAACGCAGTTTGGAAACAAGACCGGGGAACCGCTGCGTTAAGACACGATAACATAAGCACTTTGACCCGCTGGGTGTCACTTTATTTCAGCAAAACTGTCGCGTCATTAACAGCCCTTTTCTGTTGTCATCGTTCACTGTGTGTGAGGAGCCGGGGATCAGCGTCTACTAATTCTATGTCTATTGGCTGGCGGGCTAAAAACCTCCAGGCTGCCTGCGGGCGTTTTAATGACGTCGTGTAATGGCACTCACGTGATTGGCTGTACAGGAGTGAGACATCTGATTGGCTACAGACGATCCCCTCTTAGAAAAAATGCATTCGTGAAACAGAGTCGCGTCAGGGGAGTCTCAAAAGTCTCAAAAGTCTCACACACAAATGCAGCGAGGTTTACAAATTAAAAGCACTTTGTAAATGCAGGTCCAACAGTTTATATATGAATGTAACAAGCTCCAATATGTATTTGATGAAGATTGCAAATACTTTTACATGCATATATTTGTGAATTTTTTTTCTATTTGTGTGTGCATCGGAAATATGTTTATGAATCTTATATTTTACATGTGAATTTTTTTTACTTATATATGGAATGAAACATTTGTGTGTGCATTGAAAATGTATTTGTGGATCTTTTTTGTGCATGTATTCATTTCTGTGTGCATTTAATACTTTTGAGACTGTTCTGGCTCCATACTCCTCACCGTCCAACTCCTCGTGACTCAGATCTGTCATGAAAGCTTGAAAGTTTTCGGTGAAGCAGCTGACGGACTTCTTCCTCATCTCTCCCAGCAGAAGAGGAGCTGGCTTGCAAGTTAATTCCACGCTTTTATTTTGTTTTGGGATCATGTTGATTCCAATAAATCGAAGTTGTCTTCAAGGCAAATCCAAAGAAACAAGTTCCGGTGCAAGAAACAAGTTCAGGAGCAAGAAACAAGTTCAGGAGCAAGAAACAAGTTCAGGAGCAGGAAACAAGTTCCGGTGCAACCAGCCAATAGTGAGAAGACAACTGAGTGAAAAATGAAAACTGACGTTTAAGTAACGACAGACTTCAAAGGTATAAGGCTGTTGCCTTGGTGACCTGCAGTGACATACGTCAAAGGAACAAAGCCTGATAACGTAAAAAATAATAATACAGAAAATGCTTCTTTTTTTTTTAAATGTAAAAGAAGTTTCATTAAATTCAAACTTAATAACGGTTTGAGTGAAAAATCCTAGAAGACGTTTCTGAAACTTAAAAAATAAATTATATTCAGAAGTGTTACAAAAAGGCTATCATACGCTAATAAGGAATGATAATGAGCTCTTTAAGGTATGAAAAAAACTGCGCGCGCACATCCTGCGGCGCACATAAATAAAAAATAAATACAATTAAATCAAATTAATAAAAAAACTGTGCGCGCACATCCTGCGGCGCACATAAATAAAAAATATATTTAAAAATAAAACATAAAAAATAAAAACAATTGTATCAAATTAATAAAAAAAGTGTGCACATTCTAAATAAAAAAGCATGAAATGGCGTACGCCAAAGCTAATTCCGATTTACAAAACCATGCGCACGCAAAACCTCAACTCCAAATCCGCCCTCCACAGCCCCAATTTCTACTATAAATGGTCAATGCAAAGCACGTCACGAATATTAAATTATGAATCCGACCAATGGGTTTCCACCGTGAGTCCTGACCGAGGCACGGCATCAAGCTATGTGAAGAGGAAGTGAAACTTTCTGACACTGACATCGAGTTGTTTGTTAGTGAGGTGGAGGTGAAGAGCGACTTTATGGGACAGCAGTGATGTCACTAATAAAGAAAATACACTGATACTCTGCCGCTGCTGCTGTGTATAACACAATGTGGGAGATCAGAAATCGCTGAACCCTCGCTTCCTCCTCATCCTTCCATTCGCATTCACAAATCGTGCAGAACCCCGCATCGGTGTCACGGCAGTATTTATCCATTTAGAGCATATGACCGATTCCCTCACATCAGTGGATCCAGTCTCTCAGCACGTGTCACCAAGTACGACATGAAGTGTTGTGAACTCAGTCTGTTGATATCAATCCTCTTCCGCTCCTCTCCTCTGAAGCAGAAGGAGCAGACACCAACACGCGCGGCTAGACCCGCTACGTCTTCCTCTGTATCTGACGCGTTGATGATGAAATGAAACAACTAACCTAAAACGACTTCTATAACAAATGTTATAACTTAGTCACACTTTAAAAGTATGACTAAGATATACGTGAGGAAGTGTCTGCTTAACCTCTGATATTAAAATGTTGAAGCCACAGTTTATGTGATTGAAGCGTTTATTTGATTAACACAAGTCTGAGTAGATTTTCTCCCATGTATTTTCAACCCTAACTTCATAAACACTTGTATAGACATCATATATCAGAGACTTTATTTCTTCTCAACCTCTAATCTCAGATTTCTGTGTTCTGCAGCTTCTTCTGAATCAAGAGGAACGAGAGCTGTTTGTGGGACTCGTCTCCAAGAGGACAGGAAGAGACATTCAGAAGAAATCTGTCTCAATCAACCTTGTAGACTTTGAGTGGAGTTTCATATAGGTCAGTGAGAGCTCTCTCCCTAGGTCATTTGTCAATTTGTCTCTTTAATTTTGTACATGTAATCATATTGTTCTTCTCCTGTCCACTAAATATTAATCAATTCATTTCCAAATATGGGTATGCTTCCTTTCCATGTACACAAAAGGGAACATGCTCCCTTGTCCAAGGGCACGTAATCCAATGTAGGATTTGATCTCTTTATTTCTCTCTGTTAGAAATTAGGATCAGTTATTGGATGTATTTACTTCATGAATGTCACTTGTTGATCTTCCATGTAATCAAGTTGCAGAGCTTGTGTTGTTGAATTAATAGTTTTAAAGAGATTCGTCTGATAGAGGCAGTCTTATTTGACCAGGACCATTCAAAATGAATAAAGAAAGGAATATTTCATGTTGTTTTTAATTATCACGTGTTATACATTCTCTTTGTGGGATTAATGTTTTGTCCTGATACTTGCATCATTTCTCCAAGTGTTTTACAAGGTTCATTTGTTTTATCAAATGTAATGAACAGACTGATAACTGTCATGTTCTGAAATCTACATCAGTAATGGACAACTTTGTTTCTAACAACAAAAAAACAGCAAGTATTTCAGTAGCTGCATTTCATACCGTAATCATTCAGTATACGTTGTTCAGAATATCACATCAACACATGGAACCAAGGTTTTGGTAAAGATGAGTTTAATTTATAGGAACTGACTGTCATCATGCTGCTATTACATTAAATTAATAAGACCGTGTCCTCGCCGCCGGTCTACGGGGAGTATAAAGTGAGCGGACGGACGGAAGTTGCATCCGCGCAGGAGTCAGGACATCAGCTTCATGCAGCTCGTCCAGGGCCTGATGTCGGCATGTGGCGGAATGTGCACTGCTGTTATAACGACCGATGTAAACTCCCTCGGGATGTAATAAGGTCGGCATCTGATCACGAGCTGCTCCAGGTCCGGAGAACAGCCCGAAGAAATAATCTCCACATCTGAGCACCACACATTGTTCTCCATGCAGCAGACACCTCCTCCCTTGCTCTTCCCAGAGTGTGTTGTCCGGTCCTGACGCTGAATGGAGACCCCCTCGGGAACCATGGCGGAGTCCGGGATCGAGGGGTCGAGCCAAGTCTCCGTGAAAACCATCACGTTACAAAAAGTCAGACTGCGGTTCAGAACTGTTCCTTGTAAAGTGTCTTAAGATCTTCTTGTTGATGTTCCAGCCCGATTTGGGGGGTGGGTATCAACTGAGTTGAACCCATGTTTTCTCCTGGATTACAGAAGAGGGCCTATAGTTTTTCGTATGACTGAAGATTACAGCGCTCATTTATACGCTGGCTCGCAACAAACAATTTGCGTCCTCACCTGCTGCGGCCACGCTGCACTTACTCACACACACAGAAACGGCAGTGGAGAGAGAGAGAGAGGGCGAGAGGGAGCGCTACGGTGTCCCTAAATAGATGTCGCCAAAGCCCTGCAGCCTATAAGAATCACTGTCCTGTCAGGTAAATTAAAATATCAGCAGAACGGGAAACGCGCCCGCACATCCTACGGGCACGTCCTGCGGCGCATATCCTGGGGCGCACATAAAAAAAATATATATATATAATAATTTAATTAAATCAAAGTAATAAAAAAAACTGTGCGCGCAAATCCTGCGGCGCACATAAATAAAGAATATATTTAAAAATAAAAACCATAAAAATGTAATTTATCAAATTAATAAACAAACTGTGCGCGCACATCCTGCGGGCGGTGCACATTCTAAATAAAAAAGCATGAAATTGAGTACGCCAAAGCTAATTCCGATTTATAAAACCATGCACACGCAAAACCTCAACTCCAAATCCGCCCTCCACCCCCCCAATTTCTACTATAAACGGTCAATGCAAAGCACGTCACGAATATTAAATTATGAATCCGACCAATGGGTTTCCACCGTGAGTCCTGACCGAGGCACGGCATCAAGCGATGTGAAGAGGAAGTGAAACTTTCTGACACTGACATCGAGTTGTTTGTTAGTGAGGTGGAGGTGAAGAGCGACTTTATAGGACAGCAGTGATGTCACTAATAAAGAAAATACACTGATACTCTGCCGCTGCTGCTGTGGATAACACAATGTGTGAGATCAGAAATCGCTGAACCCTCGCTTCCTCCTCATCCTTCCATTCGCATGCACAAATCGTGCAGAACCCCGCATCGGTGTCACGGCAGTATTTATCCATTTAGAGCATCGGACCGATTCCCTCACATCAGTGGATCCTTGCCTCCACTCTGGGATATTATTTGGAAAGTTTCTACATTTCTTGTTAGTGATCTCCTGTGCGCTCTATGCGCTCTGCGCTGGGTGGCTCTGCGCGCTGGGTCGCTATTACATGTGTAGCGGGTCAGTTCTTAATAAAGTTTTATACTTTTAGCAGTGTCATTTTCCCCGCTCTGGATGTGTTAATTAACCTGACAGGACGGCAACTCCTATAGGCTGCAAGGAGGCGGAGGAGTTTATTTAGGGACACCTTAGCACTCTCCCTTGTCCTCTCTCTCTCTCTCCCCACTGCCGGTCCTGTGGGTGTGTGCGGAAGTTTAGCGTGAGCGCAGCACGTGTGGTCGCAATTGTTTGTCGCAGTAAGTTGCTGGAAGTTATATAATGTTAACGGCGATCACAGAGAAAGTGTCCGCAAATTGTAACTGAAGTTTGTCCTTAGGGCCCAGCGTGAAGCTGTGTCTGTGTGCGACTGTGACGGCGTCACCGTGGATGCACGCTGTCCCTGCTTTATTTTAATGAATTAAAAGTATGAGATAAGGATGTGTTTTTATGTTTGTAAATGTTTTTAAATATTATAAATGTGTTTAAATTGTGTGACCTAACTATAACATGTTTGTTTTATAGGGCTGCCTCCAGCTAAATAGTTACGGTCACGGTTTTTTCCCACTTTAGATTTTATTTAGATTATTTGGTTTGATTATTTGTTTCTTTGTGTTTTGTTTTGTTCTATTGCAAGGTGCAATATATATGGTTGACTGGGACTGTGCAATTCAGCGGTAGTGACTTTAATGGTGGTGAATTATTGGCTCCATAAAGTAGAGGCCCTCTTTTGTCATTTTGTTGTTGTATATCGTTTGCAGTGATTTTCTTAAAGTGTGTTGTGTTTGGTTTTTAATGCATGATATTTCAGCATTGTACAATTGGGTCTGGAGCCTCTAATTTCTCTCTATTTTAAACTGTCATTTATATCAAGTCCAGGCCAGCCTTTCCAACCTTTGCACATGTCACTTTACTGTTTGAGCAGTCTGTTTTAAATCATTTGCATTTATTAAATAAATTGTATTTTGTATTGATATCTCAGCCTCCCGTCCCGTCTTATTCTGGATACTTGTTGAACCGAATTGACATTAACTGTCATCTCTGAACCATTTTTAATCACTACACATGCTTGCATTGTTACTATTCTTAAAGTGTGCTATGGTTGTTTAATGTATGATATATTAATGTAATGAACCGACTGATAACTGTCATGCTCTGAAATCTACATCAGTAATGGACAACAAAACCAGTATTAGTATTTCAGTAGCTGCATTTCATTTACCGTAATCATTCAGTATACGTTGTTCAGAATATCACATCAACACAGGGAACCAAGGTTTTGGTAAAGAGGAGTTTAATTTATAGGAACTGACTGTCATCATGCTGCTATTACCTTAAATTACATTGTACAGTATTTGGGATTATGTTGAATTTTATTTAAAACAATAATAAACAGACAAGTTAATTTACATGACAATTGTTTACAGTGCGGAAGTTACACTGTAACAGACTGCGTCACACTCGCGCTGTGGGTTTTACGCGGTGTCCTCGCCGCCGGTCTACGGGGAGTATAAAGCGAGCGCACGGACGGAAGTTGCATCCGCGCAGGACATCAGCTCCTGTGGGAACACACGAGCAAAGCGGAAGCGCATTGCTCCGCGCCCGTCAGCCCGTGATTCTGCTTTCTCCGCTGGTTGTTTATGCTCCGTTCAATGAAGGGGTTCGGGGTAAATGATGATGATCTTCATAGCATTTAATCATGTTCGGGGAAACACTCGGGGATATTGAAACTCCAGGAGAACCGCAGGGAACTCTAAAGTACGGGACACATATTTTAACATTTAAATATAATATGTCATTAATATCGTTTAAAATCATTTCCCAGTGTGTTTCCCCGAACTATGCCCCGAAACCATCGGTGCCGAACGCGATCGCAGCCGAAGTGAACAGCGCCACTGAGTTACATGGGGGCGGGCGTGAATGTTACGGGGTCAATTCTGAATAAAGTTTTATAGTTTTGGCAGTATTATTTTCCCCGTTCTGCTGATGTTTTAATTTACCTGACAGGACGGTGATTCCTATAGGCTGCGGGAAGTCGGCGCAGTCTATTTAGGGACACCGTAGCTCTTCCCTTCTCCCCCTCTCTTATTGTGTCCGTGACATTAAGTTAAGTTGTCTTTTCCTGTTTTAGTAATTGTTCTCAAGACAATAAGGACGGGGTGGGTCCCTGCTTTATTTGAATGAATTAAAGGTATGACATAATGATGTGTTTAATGTTTGTAAATGTTTTTGAAACATTTTGATAAACTGGTTCAAATTGTATGACCTAAATACAACATGTTTGTTTCTGTTGAGTTGTGTTGCACTATTGCTGCAGCTACCGTTGCATTCGGAGGAAAGAATAAATGATGGCGTTGTCTTTAGCCGTTGTTGGCGTATTTATTAACAGGCTGCTGACACATCAGTCTCACGGTCAGAGCTACTTTAACTGACACACTAACATATAGCAGGTTGGCTCTTATAGCCTGTACCTTGGCGCCATCCTGTGGCGTAACCATATATACATATTACAATACAGCATTACATATACATCTGAGTACATAATGAATATATCTCAACACCCCCACTTGTACTCAGGTTGCTATACTTAAAGCAAAAGAAACACAGGAAAACAGAATGAATGTGAACCTCTGTCATACACATATCAATCTCCAAAAAGAGCATTTGCAAACTTCTTCAGTTTCAACTTATTTACAGGTTTGGTCATTACATCAGCAACCATGTCATCAGTAGAACAATACATCAAAATCACCCTTCCCTCAATCACAGTTGACCTGATAAAGTGGTTCTTTATGTCAAAGTGTTTACACCTCTGTCTGTGTACAGGGTTTTTGGCAAGAGCTATTGTCCCCTGATTGTCCTCATGTACAATAGTTTGTGTGTAATTGTAGTTATCTATACCCCCTAGTAACTGCTCCAGGTATAGACACTCCTGTATGGTTGAAGCCAGTGCCATATATTCTGCCTCGCAGGTTGATAGCGCAACTGTGGGTTGTTTTCTAGTCTTCCACGAGACTAGAGAGCTGTTCTGACTAAGACTGACAGAGTATCCTGTGGTACTGCGTCTGTCACTCGATCAGCCGCCCAGTCAGCATCACTGTAGGCTTGTATACCTAGCTCCTCACTGTCGTTTCTCTTAAAGCTTAACCCTTTCTCTGCAGTGCCTTTGAGATACCTTAAAACATGCTTCACAGTGACCCACTGCTCCTCTGTAGGCTCAGCAAAATACTGTGATAATCTGCTCACCACAAAACTTAAATCCGGTCTGGTACAAGTAGTCAAGTATATAAGACTACCAACAGCCTCCCTGTACATCCTGACATCTTCCATCTTTACTGTATCTTCAGTATACTCTAGCTTCTGCTCACAGGGTGTTTCTCTGGTCCTACAATCTTGCATATTAAAACGCTGTAGTATCTTGTTAGTGTATCTTTCCTGTGACATCTTTACACATCCATCTGATTGACTGAAATCAATACCCAGAAAATGTTTGAGTTTGCCTAAATCTTTCATCTTAAACTTTTCTGCGAGCATCTCTTTCACCTTTTTCAGTCTTTCTTCATTGCTTGCTGCAATGATCAAGTCATCGACCCATGTGATTATGATCACCTTCCCTTCATTTGACTCTTTGGCATAAACACAGTGGTCGGCTGGGTTTTGTAATATTATGTTTTTTTTAAACCATTTCATTTATATTGCTGCCTCAACGTGATGCTGACACGGACACGTTAACTCGGGATGGGTTTTTGTAGGATTTTTATTTCAGCGAGACCTTCAGTAGATCACCACACTTCACTCACAAGCGCTTTGTGAAAATGACGAATCTGCCACCGGCTCTGCAAATGACCCTCAACATCTGGAAAAAGGTAAAGAAATCGCCAATGTCAGGCCATGTGTGTTCTGTTATTGTCCGGAGACTCCGCCCTCTGTTGCTTCCCGCTCTTTTTGTCCCTCACCTGTTCCCGGTCATCAACCTGATTGTTTGCCTGATTTGTTCACCTGTGTCTTGTCTTTGTTCCCCCTTCTATTTAAGCCCAGTCTTCCTGTTGTCCCCTGTCGGATTGTATCGTTTGTTTGTGAGAATCTATGTAAAGATTCTGCCGTGTTTGAACCTTGTTTTACCTGGTATGGTACTAGACTCAGATTTTTGATCCTCTCTGTTTTTCCCTTTTGGAATTCTGTTTTTGAATTGGACTCTCTGTTTTTTGCACTTGTGTTTTTTGCCTTTTTGGATCCTTGTTTTTTCTATTTTTGGAAATAAATAAGTATTTTTTTGCATCTTGGTCTGCGATTTAGTCCTTACTCTGAGAAAGGAGAGGCACTGTCTAACGCCGTGTTTACCCCGGGGCGTGGAAGCGCAGTGCAGCGCCAAGGAAATCAAGCGCCTCCTATCCACCCCCTGTTAAACCTTTGTGCGGTGCACATCGGATGCGCTGCGCCGCGCTGCTTCACTCGCGCCCTGAACCAATGGTTTCGGCGTAGAGTCTATTTTTTTCACTCGCCGCGAGCGTAACGCGCCAAGAAACAAACTGAAAATGATTTTAAACGATCTGTTGTCCTATAGTTTTAATTTCCCCAATTTTCCCAATCACATAATTAAATTCCCCCCTGCCCATCCACTACAGCTACACAAGCAGTCATATGGATACAAATAGAGGGGGGGGCTATGAGACCATCATCATATACCCCCAAACGAGTACATTGAACGGGTTACATTCAACAGCAAGCGGAGAAAGCAGAATCGCGGGCTGACCGTCGCTGAGAAATGCACATCCGGTGTGAACAGCCGGCGCCGCACTTTCCACCTAAAAACGATGAAATGAACTGAACTATGAAGTAGTTCAGATTTTGAATGGTGAACTATGAACGTGAACTATTCATGTTTACTTGTATGAACTGAACTTTGAACTAGTTCATGAGAGGTGTGAACGTGCACAACACTGTTCAAATCGTAATTCACGTCGGCAGCAACGACTCCCGGCTTCGCATGTCGGAGGTCACTAAAGTTAATGTTGAGTCGGTGTTTGCTTTTGCAAAAACGATGTCGGACGCAGTAATTTTCTCTGGCCCTCTACCTAACACAACAGGTGATGACATGTTGTCTTTTAACCTCTGGCTGTCGAGGTGTCCTGTAAACGGTGTGGGCTTTGTAGATGACTGGCAAACTTTTTGGAGGAAACCTGGACTTGTTAGGAGAGACGGCGTTCATCCCACTTGGGATGGAGCAGCTCTCTTATCTAGGAATATTACTCAGTCTATTACATGACAACCCAGAGTTGGGACCAGGAAGCAGAGCTGCAGTGCTAAAAACTTCTCTGCGCTCCCTCTGGGACAGTCACACAACCCCATAGAGATTGTGTCTGTCCACCGTCCGAATCCACACAATAATCTAATACAAATTAACACAACCTCTGAAACAACACAGGAAACCAAGACTTTGAAATGTGGTCTTTTAAACATTAGATCACTGTCATCAAAGGCTATTTTAGTTAATGAACTAGTCTCAGACTACAACATAGATGTATTATCCCTCACTGAGACGTGGCTGCATCCTGATGAATATGTCAGTCTAAATGAATCTACTCCCTCCAGTCATATAAATTCACAGGTTCCCAGAGAATTCGGACGAGGAGGTGGAGTTGCTGCTATTTTTAACCCCAGTCTATCAATTAATCCTAAACTAAACTATAACTCATTTGAATGTCTTGTTCTTCCACGCCAATCCAGGAAACACCAACAGCCAATCATATTTGCTGTAGTTTACCGTGCTCCGGGGGCTTAAACTGAATTATTTACGGAATTCCCCGAGTTTTTTTCAAACCTAGTCCGAAAGACCTATAACATAATTATTGTTGGTGACTTTAATATTCATGTTGACAATAATAAAGATAGCCTTAGTGTAGCATTAATTTCGATACTAGATTCAATTGGTTTCAGTCAGTGTGTACACCAACCTACTCATTGTTGTAACCACACACTTGACCTTGTATTATCATACGGTGTCGGAATTGAACATTTAACAGTACTCTGATCACCCAGGATCAGTTTACCAAAATAATCTCAGGTTCTAAACCAACAACCTGTATCTTAGACGACATTGCCCTTGCTTTCAATGAAACAGTCAGGAACTGGTGAGTGATCTTCGATCCTGATTTGTCCTTTAATTCTCACCTACAACTAATTTCTAGGACCGCCTTTTTCCACTTGCGTAATATCTAAAAAATCAGACATGTACTTCGCAAAAAGATGCAGAAAAACTAGTCCACGCCTTTGTTA
The DNA here is from genome assembly GCF_947347685.1 of Pleuronectes platessa. Lineage (NCBI taxonomy): Eukaryota > Metazoa > Chordata > Actinopteri > Pleuronectiformes > Pleuronectidae > Pleuronectes > Pleuronectes platessa. Next base: position 95,519 of record NW_026519049.1, on the reverse strand, counting down.
CATCCAGACTGGACTATTGTAATTCATAACTATCATGCTCCAGCAGTAAGTCGTTAAAAAATCTGCAGCTTGTCCAAAATGTTCTTCAATGATACTGAAACAACCCTTAAGTTATTTATCTTTGAATACATGTAAATGTATATTTGTGTCCCCTTTAGGAGTAAGAGGAGGTATCCACCCCTTTAACATATCAATATTTAATGGAATCATATTTAGTGGCTTGTGTTTATATACACGGTATATGCATATAGATCTATATATCTATATATATATCCCCTGATGCTGTCAGAACACATGAACCTGCTGAATGTTGCATCAGTAAAGATACAGACACTGATGCACATGTTTTTATCTCATTACACCAGGATCACTGGTCTTATTATAAAATCTGTACAACAGAGAACTTCTGTCTCACGTTTCTTCTTTATTCTATTCTACTTGTTTTCATGTTCATATACAGTTCTTCCGCCATCTGCAGGCAGACGTCACCACTGACTCTGATTCTTTCAGTTCATGAGGAGTTTGTTTTCAATGTGTTTCTCTATAATTTGTTTAAGTCTTGACATTTTAAGTAAAAAGCCTTGATATTATGTATATTAGGATTTGGCTCTATTTGTAACCGGTCTATCCTTTGTGGTCTACCTGCGTTGTGTGTCAGTTTGTGAAGTAGAAGACCGGGACAGGACTTGTATCACTACTGAATTTGTCTGTTATGTTGAAGCCACAGTTCATGTGATTGAACCGTTTTTTTATTTAACACAAGTACTGAGTACATTGTACAAAGACCTTTTCCTTATAAATCAAACACGACACTTTGGTGAATTAAGGTTTTCAGTCATCAAATGTTGTCTTAGACACATAATGAGATTATTGACTCATATCTTAACAATCAATGATTGATTGGATTCAAACCAAAATGTAAAAGCCCTGTGATTAATTTCAAATTACAACAAAACATTCATCAAAGTGTTCTTGTGTGATTACAATACTGTGCGTGTTGCTGCTGGGACTTTCTATATCATATCTGCCAGTCGTGCACATTACAACAGAATTTACTGATGCAACATTCAGCAGGTTCTTGTGTTCTGACAGCATCAGGGAATATATATACATATAGATATATAGATCTATATGCATATACTGTGTGTATATACACACAAGCCACTAAATATGATTTTATTAAATATTGAAATTGAAAATCGTTATTTGTATATCCCATATTCACAAATCACAATTTGTCTCATAGGGCTTCAACATGGTCTGACATCCTCTGTCCTTAACCATCAGCAAGAGTAAGGAAAAACTACTAAAACCCTTTTACAGGGTAAAAATACGTAGAAACCTCAGAGAGAGCCACATGTGAGGGATCCCTCTCCCAGGACTGACAGAAGGGCAATAGATGTCAAGTGTACGAAAACATCATCAAGATTAAAGTTTTTAGCAGCGTTAGTGAGGGTAAACATTTTGAAGGATAACTTCAAAACTATATGTCAAGCAGTCCTGCTGCAACTAAATGCTTCCTAGTTTAGAACATAGGACAAGTAACGTTCTGCTGCACTAATTAGCTCTAACTATAAGCTTTATCAAATAGGAAGGTTTTAAGCCTACTTTTAAACATACAGATGGTGTCTGCTTCCCGAACTGAAAGTGGTAGATTATTCCACAGCAGAGGGGCTTGATGGCTGAAAGCTCTGGCTCCTACTCTACTCTTTAAAACATAGTCAAATGAAGCAGCAGTTTACAGGGTGAAGGAGTGGGGAATATTAAATTAAATAATATGAATATATGTGAAGTAAGTGTATTTGTATGAGTGGGGGAGCAGAATGTATATGGTGACTGTTCAGAGGGTCAGTGTTGATTGTTCAGAAGCCTAATGGCCTGGAGGAAGAAGCTGTTTGTGTGTCTGGTAGTCCGTGCTCGGATGCTCCGGTAACGTCTGCCAGACAGCAGCAGTGTGAGAAGTCCACAGCCTGTGTGGCTCTGGTCCTTGATGATCTTCAGTGCTCTTCTCAGGCATCTTGTGCTGTAGATGCCTTGCACGGAAGGGAGATGGCAGCCGATGATACCAGGTCAGGTCATCTGTGATGAACACACCGAGGAGCTCACCAACTGGGGTCTGCTCGTCAGGAAGTCCAAGATCCAGTTACACAGGGGGGTTTTAAGACCCAGGCTCCTGAGCTTGGGGACGAGCTTGGCAGGCACAATTGTGTTGAATGCGGAGCTGTAGTCCACGAACATGATCCTCACATATGTGTTGGCCTTCTTCAGGTGGGAGAGGGTGGTGTGTGTTGTCGGGGCGATGGCATCGTCCGTGGATCGGTTTGGGCGGTGAGCAGATGTGGCTTTTGACCAGCCGCTCGAAGCACTTCATGATGGTGGAGGTCAGTGCTACAGGGCGGTAGTCGTTTAAGCAGGTGATGGATGATTTCTTAGGTATGGGGATGATGGTGGCCTGCTTGAAGCAGGAGGGGACTGTCGAGAGATTTAGGGAGAGGTTGAATATGGAGGTGAAGACCTCCGTTAGCTGGTAATAGAGCAGTAATGCTGGTTATGATTTATGACTTTTAATCATAATACTTAATTAGGTGGATTTTATGCTCGCCACAATAGAGCCACCTCCTCGTGTCATAACTAAACTGCAAATTATATTATTTCTATGGTCAGAATCTTGGTCATGTCATTTATTTGTATCAATATATACATTTATTTAGTCAATAAAGTAACATTTTAGTTTTGAGAGCTCAAGATGATGTCTCTAAACTTATTTTGAGACTGACCAGTGATCCAAAACTCAAAGACGAATCATTTAGAAAATAAACAGACATTAAGAGGAGATCAGGAATTCTTCACTTTTCAATATTCTAACGAAATGCTTGATTGATAATTTAATCAACAAGCTTTTGCTTCTGGATTTTCTAAATGATTATTTTGTCTCCCAAGCCAGCAGTTCAGAGCAAGCTGGAAAGAAAACAAAAGATCACAGACAATTCATCTACACATGTAAAAGATAAGACTGGCAAATTAAAAAATATTAATATCTGACATGGGAAAAATGTATTTCACATTAGTGAGTCATGAAATTGGATTTTATTCTGAAAGCATCATCAGTCAGAAACTTCAACAGTGGTCAAAATCAGTTTTGGATTTTCCTTCTTTTGGCCACTAGGGGGTAGGCATGTTCCATGATAATCTGGTAATTTTGTGAAAAGGAGTTTCCAACAGAACCCTCTATTCCTCTCTTTTCTTTTTCTGTTCAGTGCTTTTTGAACATGAGAAAACTTTCACAGGTGGGTGTTGGATTACAGAAACTGTATTTTAGAAATGTTTAACACTTTACTCTCTCCTTTTGGTCATTTGACCTATCTATCAGATTCTAAATCTTAGAATAAGATATATTAAAAAATAAAGTTTCCTTCACAGTGTTTTTCTTCTATACATTGTAATTATTCTGTCTAACTTCAGTACATTTGACCTCCAGTCGCTGCAGCAGTCACATGTATTGATCTGGACCTCAGATATATCTTATCTCCACAGAGCTGCAGCTGTGATCAGTCCCTTCAAACAAACACACTTTAAACAGCCTGATTGGCCTCTGCTCAATAAAACCCTGTGTGTGAAACCTGTGGAGCAAGTGGACTTTCCCTTTCAAACACGAGTCTGAATTTTGATGGGTTGACAGGGACAATTTATATAATTTACGAGACTTAGCCTGGAATAACTGAAATATCACCTGTTTAAATAAAGCAGAGACAAAATGCAGACATTAATGTAAATCATCTCTGAAATGCCAAAAGAGACAAGTGGTGATCCGACAGAGGGATAGAGAATTGAAAAATAAGATGACAACTGCAACAAGCATGTAAACTAGATTCAAACTGGCAAAATAAGATGAAAGCACAGCTTCTATGAGAGAGCCACTGCTTTCCGCCTCACTGTAGAGACTGAATCGAAGCAGCCTTAGACAAATCCTCCTTCTGTCTGTAGGCCCAAGTGCTTTGTGTTCTATTAAAGCCCATGGAAATCTACACTCTGTACGTTGTTTGATGTTGCCAACTTGTCATCTCTGTATCTCCGCAGACTTCACACATGGGCTGTTTTCTATATATAAAACTCTGTCCGAGTTGTTTCCTCTTTACCTGTGTACATACATGTATATGTAAGGGGGGGGGGGGGGGGGGTGTACCACCACTCGAGGGCTGGTGATAAGATAACTGGAAAGTTTTCACATTACAACGTGATCATATTTCACGTTATGATGATCCGTAACACGTTAATTATGCTCAGAAGATTGCATGTGTGTTGTGTATGTTTTGTATGACCGCTGTATGTGTGTGTTCGTATTCTGTCTGTTGTAACAATGTGTTACTGCCTTCTTGGCCACATCTGTCTTGTGAGAGATTTAACTCAATGAGATCTTTACCTGGTTACAGAATGTCCATGGAGTTAACTATTCTAATGTTCAAAGTTTTTTAGATAAACCAAACTAATGATGCTCTGCCATGGCAGCACATTCAAGTTACTTTAGTTCATCGTAACACTTACAAGCCTTCTTTTGTAAAAGCTTCTCATTAATTAAGTCTAATTGGCTCCTGTATATCAAACATGTTTTTTTTTTTTTTTTTTTTTTTTTTTACTGAATTCTCATTTAGATTTGATGTTCAGTTCAGGAAGTACTTTTGTCAAATGTTGTCCCAGAAATTCTCCAGTCATCTGTGCTTATCATTGATTATTGGGAAAAGGGGAAATGTATAAGTTGTATTTCCCACATGTGTTTTAATTGAAATGTGAGGGCAGCTGCATGCAAGACATTAAAACACCCAAATAAAATTTAAAACATTTTATTCATTAGTCGACAACATATTATAAACCCCTAACAGAGTAAAGACTTTTTCAGGGCATGATGTCACCCAGTGTACATTATACAGAGTAGGAGCAGGGGTTGCAGTAGGGGGTTTCTGTCCATTTACAAATATCTCTGTATAAGTTTTATAAGTGTATGAGTTGTATTTCCCACATGAGTTTTCATTAAAAACTTAGTGGGGGTGGAGCCTGCCCTCTTCCGTGCATCCACTGTGTCCTTCAACAAAAGGGAGAGCCTTGGTGCCCTCTTCCCTTCCTCTGCGATGAACCTCAGCTGGTTATAGTAGGAGTCCAGAGACGTGACCACCTCCAGGTCCTGCTAGATGAGCTGGAGGAGCTCACAGAGGCTCTCCAGAGATGGCCCGTCTCCGTTCTGCAGCAGCCTCCTGATGCAGCAGTACATGGCTTTCTCCTCCAGAACCTTTGAGAGGAACAGCTCCCCAATAAACTTGATGCTATTGAGGAGGCGTCCGGAAGGTTTTGCGTTGAGTTGCTCTTCCCTCAGCCGGTCGATGACCCTCACGTCCCTGACTGGCTCCAGGCAGGACCCACTCTTCCCATAAATGCCCTCCCTTTCAAAGTTCTTCCTGAACTCTGCCTGGCAGTGTTTGACCAGCAGAGACCTGAAGGAGACGCTGGCTGACCAGTCGGACAAGGATTGGACCTCCACCTGAAGAGGAGAAAACCATAAGGAAATATTAACATTAATGCTACTCACATACATACATAGTGATCTGTGTTCTGATTTGAGGATTAAATCAGCACACAAATGAATGAAAATAAGTGAACTCATTATTTGAATAAGACAACATGGGTCAAAAGTGACCCCACTCAGTATTTATTATTTATATCTTTGCAGTAAATTATTTCCGTCATTTAGTATTTCAGGTATTTTTCAAATAACTGTTTTTTTCACTTCCCTTCTAATTCACAACATGGGTCAAAAATGTTGTATTGTAAAATACATTCTTATTAAGTCTTATTTACAATCTATTACTAGTGAGAAAGATAATTTATAATTTACCCAAGGGGTTTGCATAGCTTGTTTATCAAAAGGCTAAATTAAGGTTACAACCTGCATACAAAAGATAAGCTGTCCAACTAATTAAGAAACAGGATAAAGTAGCTTCCAGCGCAACATGGCGCCGTACTAACGGGTGCCTGTCGTAGCAGCTCCTGGTACTACTGTCGGTTTTTTTGTGTTTTTATAACGTTTGCGATTTGTTTTTTATATTTATTTTTGCACTGCTCTGTGCATCTCCGTCCCGCACAATGACGAGATGCTTTTGAAATTTATTGGACACTTTTATAACTTTTAACCGCACTTCGGTCTCTTCGGATCACTGGGAGAATGCCTGCAACACACGCCGGCATTGTTTACACCCGCGACCAGCTGATCGCCCTGAGGCACACTACCCTCTTGGCCGGAGAGAGACCCACCATCCCGGAGGAACTAAAGAGGAGACGGCGGGGCTGCAGAGCGGGGCTTAAACGGAGGAAGGAGAAGAGGAAGTTTAAGCCCTTCATCCCTGCAGTAATCACTGGAAACGTGAGGTCGCTGGCAAATAAAGTGGACGAACTGGAAGCGCTCATCAGGACACAGAGGGAGTACAGGGAGTCCAGTATTGTGTGTCTCACGGAAACGTGGTTGCACGAGCAGATACCGGACTCCAACGTCACCATTCCTGGCTTCCAGACGGTTCGAGCCGACAGAGACACCATCGCGACCGGCAAGAAGAAAGGAGGGGGACTCGCCGTGCTCGTGAACAACAGGTGGTGTCACCCCGGGCACGTCACCGTTAAACATCGTGTCTGCAGCCCGGACATCGAGCTCGTCGCCGTCGGACTTCGTCCATATTATTTGCCGAGGGAGTTTACCAGTGTTTTCGCCATCAATGTTTACATTCCTCCATCTGGGAACGCAGAAGCAGCGTGTGACGTCATCCACACTGTGACTGCAGGATTACAGACACAACACCCCGGGGCCTTCATCATCATCACAGGTGACTTTAAACATGCTTCCCTCTCATCCACACTCCCAACCTTCTTCCAGTTTGTAAAATGTGCCACCCGGGAAAATAAGACTTTGGACCTATATGCAAATGTTAAGGATGCATACAGCTCCACTGCCCTGCCACCACTGGGCAGGTCAGACCACAACCTAGTCCTGCTCTCACCATCTTACAAGCCTGTGATTCAGCAGCACCCAGTCACAGTGAGGACAGTGAGGAAATGGTCTCATGAGGCCATGGAAACACTGCGTGGGGCCCTGGAGGCCACAGACTGGGATGCTCTGTATGAGCCACATGGTGAGGACATTGATGGCCTGACTGACTGTGTCTCTGAGTACATTGGGTTCTGCATCGATAACACCATCCCCACTAAAGAGGTCCGCTGTTACCCAAATAACAAGCCGTGGGTTACAAGCGACCTGAAGGCCCTTCTCAATGAGAAGAAGAGGGCCTTTAGATCACGGGACAGAGCAGAACTCAAACGGGTTCAAAGGGAGCTCAAGCGCAGCATCAGGGAGAGCAAGGACAACTTCAGAAGAAAACTGGAGCACAAACTGGAGGAAAACAACACCAGGGACGTCTGGAGTGGTATGAAGGAGATCACTGGTTTCAAGAGGAGAGATGGGGGAGCAGCTGGGGATGAACGACGTGCGAATGAGCTGAACACGTTCTTCAATAGGTTCAACTCCAACCCCCCAGCCCCCAGCGGACCATCCACTGCCTCCACTGACTCTACGACTGCCTCTACTGCGTCTCTGAGCAACAACCCCCCACCTCCCCCCATCACCCCCTGCCCCCCACCACCCCAGTCACCATCTCCCCCCACCCCCCCGCTGGCCTTTACCACAGACCTTCTCACACCTCCCACCCCCAGGACATCCTCACATCCCCCACAGCCCCCCACCACCTCCTGCAACACAAACATCTCTGCACCACCCTCAAACCCATCGCTGACATCCCCCACCCCCCAGTCTGGACTCCACATCACAGCCAGCCAGGTGAGGAGAGAGCTGGAGAGGCTCAAACCGAGGAAAGCTGCGGGGCCGGACCGCATCAGCCCTCGTTTGTTGAAGGCCTGTTCCAGCCAGCTCTGTGGAGTTCTCCAGCACCTCTTCAACCTGAGCCTACACCTTCAGAGAGTGCCAGTGCTCTGGAAAACATCCTGCCTGGTCCCAGTGCCCAAAAAAGGACGTCCTGCTGCACTGGAGGACTACAGGCCGGTGGCACTGACCTCTCACATCATGAAGGTCATGGAAAGACTGGTCCTGGCCCACCTCAGACCGCTGGTGTGCCCATCACAAGACCCCCTGCAGTTTGCATATCAGCCCCATGTTGGGGTTGATGATGCAATCATCTACCTGCTGCAGAAGGCTTACTCCTCCCTGGACAGACCCAACACCTCAGTCCGGATCATGTTTTTCGACTTCTCCAGCGCCTTCAATACCATCCAGCCCACTGCTGAAGGCCAAACTGGAGGGCACGCAGGTGAGTGCTCCCCTCATCGCTTGGGTCGATGACTATCTGACGGGCAGACCACAGTTTGTGAGATTACAGAACTGTGTGTCTGATCATCTGATCAGTAACATCGGGGCCCCCCAGGGAACTGTGCTGTCCCCCTTCCTCTTCACCACATACACTGCTGACTTTAAGCACTGCACAGAGACGTGTCATCTGCAGAAGTTCTCTGATGACACGGCCATTGTGGGGTGTGTTGAGGGCGGAGGGGAGGCTGAGTACAGGGACCTGGTTGACCGCTTTGTGAAGTGGTGTGGGGAGAACCGCATGCAGCTCAACGTGGCGAAGACGAGGGAGATGGTGGTGGATTTCAGGAGGACCAAGCCCCTGCCCTCTCCTGTCTGCATCGGTGGGACGGCTGTGGAGGTGGTCCCTGCTTACAAGTACCTGGGTGTCACACTAGACAATAAACTGGACCGGTCCACCAACACAGAGGCCGTCTACAAGAAGGGCCTGAGCCGGCTTTATTTCCTGAGGAGGCTCAGGTCCTTCAACGTCTGCAACAAGATGCTGCAGATGTTTTATAAGTCTGTTGTGGCGAGCACCATCTTCTTTGCTGTGGTGTCCTGGGGTGCGGGCATCAAGGCTAAGGACGCCAACAAACTGAAAAAACTGATTAGGAAGGCAGAGTCTGTGGTTGGCTCTAAGCTTGTCACCCTGGAGGAGGTGGTGGAGGACAGGATGCTGGCAAAACTGCTGGCAATCATGGACAATCCCTCTCACCCCCTCCACAAAACACTAGACAAGCTAAGGAGCAGCTTCAGCCACAGACTCATTCAACCCCGCTGCTCTAAGGAACGATACAGGAAATCGTTCCTCCCAACCGCAATAAGACTATACAACTCATCTACCTCTGTCAGAGCCACCATCACAGAACTGCACTAAATATACCTGTCTCAATTCATCATTTTATACAATAATATTGTCTTTTGCACACTCTGTCTACATATTCTTACACTCACAGTATATTATATTATCTATTGTATCGCCAAATACTTATATTTATACCCGTGCTATATATCATATATTATATCATACTCTTTGTATATTCTTTGTATATATAAGTCTATATACACATATTTTATTTATACATGTGTACATGTTATTAATATTATATTTTACTATTATTATTATTATATATACTGTTGCTGCTATTATTACTATATACTGCTATTATATTGGTATAATTACTATCATATATAAATATATATTATATACTATATATACTGTACTATTTTTGATATACTGTCTAACAATAACATTACCATCATATCATCAGTACTATTACCATCATCTGCCACTGCACCTTATCTACCTATTTTATCTTGTGTTTCTGTTTTTATTCTTTCTACCGCAATATTTTATATTTTATATTTTATTCTATTGTATTGTATTTTATTGTATTCAAATGTACCGGCTGCTATGACGACTTAATTTCCCCTCGGGATGAATAAAGTAATCTATCTATCTATCTATCTATCTATCTAGATGCATCACTTACTGTTGAGAGGTGCTGGCACAGCTCGGCGAAGACTGCAGCAGAGTGTGGCTTCTGCACGGCCCTCTTGAAAACGAGCTCAACCATTTCCTGCAACTGCTCCGCTATGGAGCCAGAACAGTCTCAAAAGGATTAAATGCACACAGAAATGAATACATGCGCAAAAAAGATCCACAAATACATTTTCAACGCCGCTGGCTCAACACACTTGTCACACTAATCAGCGGCGTTGTCCGGCTGACTGTGGCTGGTTAGAGCACTTCATGTGTGTACGGTCACATACGGTTATAACGAACTTTGATAACGGGGATAGCGGGCTAGCCACCATGCTAACTGCGGTGGGAACAGCGCCAAAACCCGCTGACTTAATCCCAAGGCTCTCATGACACTGTTTCTCAAACACCGTCAGGTTAGAAGCAAACACTTGGTAGTAGTTAGTATCGGGTGTCCGTGCTGACTGTGTGTGGAAGCTGGGGGGGAAGCTAGCTGCCTCCGTGTAGCTTCAAGCTGTTGCAGCTGTTGAATTAGCAACGCAGTTTGGAAACAAGACCGGGGAACCGCTGCGTTAAGACACGATAACATAAGCACTTTGACCCGCTGGGTGTCACTTTATTTCAGCAAAACTGTCGCGTCATCAACAGCCCTTTTCTGTTGTCATCGTTCACTGTGTGTGAGGAGCCGGGGATCAGCGTCTACTAATTCTATGTCTATTGGCTGGCGGGCTAAAAACCTCCAGGCTGCCTGCGGGAGTTTTTATGACGTCGTGTAATGGCACTCACGTGATTGGCTGTACAGGAGTGAGACATCTGATTGGCTACAGACGATCCCCTCTTAGAAAAAATGCATTCGTGAAACAGAGTCGCGTCAGGGGAGTCTCAAAAGTCTCAAAAGTCTCACACACAAATGCAGCGAGGTTTACAAATTAAAAGCACTTTGTAAATGCAGGTCCAACAGTTTATATATGAATGTAACAAGCTCCAAATATGTATTTGATGAAGATTGCAAATACTTTTACATGCATATATTTGTGAATTTTTTTTCTATTTGTGTGTGCATCGGAAATATGTTTATGAATCTTATATTTTACATGTGAATTTTTTTTACTTATATATGGAATGAAACATATTTGTGTGTGCATTGAAAATGTATTTGTGGATCTTTTTTGCGCATGTATTCATTTCTGTGTGCATTTAATACTTTTGAGACTGTTCTGGCTCCATACTCCTCACCGTCCAACTCCTCGTGACTCAGATCCGTCATGAAAGCTTGAAAGTTTTCGGTGAAGCAGCTGACGGACTTCTTCCTCATCTCTCCCAGCAGAAGAGGAGCTGGCTTGGAAGTTAATTCCACGCTTTTATTTTGTTTTGGGATCATGTTGATTCCAATAAATCGAAGTTGTCTTCAAGGCAAATCCAAAGAAACAAGTTCCGGTGCAAGAAACAAGTTCAGGAGCAAGAAACAAGTTCAGGAGCAAGAAACAAGTTCAGGAGCAAGAAACTAGTTCAGGAGCAGGAAACAAGTTCCGGTGCAACCAGCCAATAGTGAGAAGACAACTGAGTGAAAAATGAAAACTGACGTTTAAGTAACGACAGACTTCAAAGGTATAAGGCTGTTGCCTTGGTGACCTGCAGTGACATACGTCAAAGGAACAAAGCCTGATAACGTAAAAAATAATAATACAGAAAATGCTTCTTTTTTTTTAAATGTAAAAGAAGTTTCATTAAATTCAAACTTAATAACGGTTTGAGTGAAAAATCCTAGAAGACGTTTCTGAAACTTAAAAAATAAATTATATTCAGAAGTGTTACAAAAAGGCTATCATACGCTAATAAGGAATGATAATGAGCTCTTTAAGGTATGAAAAAAACTGCGCGCGCACATCCTGCGGCGCACATAAATAAAAAATAAATACAATTAAATCAAATTAATAAAAAAACTGTGCGCGCACATCCTGCGGCGCACATAAATAAAAAATATATTTAAAAATAAAACATAAAAAATAAAAACAATTGTATCAAATTAATAAAAAAAGTGTGCACATTCTAAATAAAAAAGCATGAAATGGCGTACGCCAAAGCTAATTCCGATTTATAAAACCATGCGCACGCAAAACCTCAACTCCAAATCCGCCCTCCACAGCCCCAATTTCTACTATAAATGGTCAATGCAAAGCACGTCACGAATATTAAATTATGAATCCGACCAATGGGTTTCCACCGTGAGTCCTGACCGAGGCACGGCATCAAGCTATGTGAAGAGGAAGTGAAACTTTCTGACACTGACATCGAGTTGTTTGTTAGTGAGGTGGAGGTGAAGAGCGACTTTATGGGACAGCAGTGATGTCACTAATAAAGAAAATACACTGATACTCTGCCGCTGCTGCTGTGTATAACACAATGTGGGAGATCAGAAATCGCTGAACCCTCGCTTCCTCCTCATCCTTCCATTCGCATGCACAAATCGTGCAGAACCCCGCATCGGTGTCACGGCAGTATTTATCCATTTAGAGCATCTGACCGATTCCCTCACATCAGTGGATCCAGTCTCTTAGCACGTGTCACCAAGTACGACATGAAGTGTTGTGAACTCAGTCTGTTGATATCAATCCTCTTCCGCTCCTCTCCTCTGAAGCAGAAGGAGCAGACACCAACACGCGCGGCTAGACCCGCTACGTCTTCCTCTGTATCTGACGCGTTGATGATGAAATGAAACAACTAACCTAAAACGACTTCTATAACAAATGTTATAACTTAGTCACACTTTAAAAGTATGACTAAGATATACGTGAGGAAGTGTCTGCTTAACCTCTGATATTAAAATGTTGAAGCCACAGTTTATGTGATTGAAGCGTTTATTTGTTTAACACAAGTCTGAGTAGATTTTCTCCCATGTATTTTCAACCCTAACTTCATAAACACTTGTATAGACATCATATATCAGAGACTTTATTTCTTCTCAACCTCTAATCTCAGATTCCTGTGTTCTGCAGCTTCTTCTGAATCAAGAGGAACGAGAGCTGTTTGTGGGACTCGTCTCCAAGAGGACAGGAAGAGACATTCAGAAGAAATCTGTCTCAATCAACCTTGTAGACTTTGAGTGGAGTTTCATATAGGTCAGTGAGAGCTCTCTCCCTAGGTCATTTGTCAATTTGTCTCTTTAATTTTGTACATGTAATCATATTGTTCTTCTCCTGTCCACTAAATATTAATCAATTCATTTCCAAATATGGGTATGCTTCCTTTCCATGTACACAAAAGGGAACATGCTCCCTTGTCCAAGGGCACGTAATCCAATGTAGGATTTGATCTCTTTATTTCTCTCTGTTAGAAATTAGGATCAGTTATTGGATGTATTTACTTCATGAATGTCACTTGTTGATCTTCCATGTAATCAAGTTGCAGAGCTTGTGTTGTTGAATTAATAGTTTTAAAGAGATTCGTCTGATAGAGGCAGTCTTATTTGACCAGGACCATTCAAAATGAATAAAGAAAGGAATATTTCATGTTGTTTTTAATTATCACGTGTTATACATTCTCTTTGTGGGATTAATGTTTTGTCCTGATACTTGCATCATTTCTCCAAGTGTTTTACAAGGTTCATTTGTTTTATCAAATGTAATGAACAGACTGATAACTGTCATGTTCTGAAATCTACATCAGTAATGGACAACTTTGTTTCTAACAACAAAAAAACAGCAAGTATTTCAGTAGCTGCATTTCATACCGTAATCATTCAGTATACGTTGTTCAGAATATCACATCAACACATGGAACCAAGGTTTTGGTAAAGATGAGTTTAATTTATAGGAACTGACTGTCATCATGCTGCTATTACATTAAATTAATAAGACCGTGTCCTCGCCGCCGGTCTACGGGGAGTATAAAGTGAGCGGACGGACGGAAGTTGCATCCGCGCAGGACCAGTGTTAATTTCGTTGACGAAAACGATGACGAGAAATATTCGTTAACGATCTTTTTTCCATGACGAAGACGAGACGAAGACGTAACGAAAACGGATGTTTGAAAATAAAAATTATGACTAAATCTGTTTTATCTTTCATTGACGAGACGAGACGAAAATGTTGGTGGTTGACTAAGTCATAATACTTGTTTTAAACATCATCGTATCAGGCCGTCATGAAGTATCAGGAGCGGGCGAGTGAGTGTGTGCGTCTGTGTGTGTGTGTGTGTATGTGTGCGCCGCAGATAGCGCACCGGTCCCGAGGCTCCGCCCCCCGCCCCGCTCACTCGCTCAGAGACACAAGATCTGAGCTCGTACATGTGAAGCTGCTTCTTAACTATTGGAAACAGTGAAAACACAGAGTTTCTCTGGTCTCAGCTGCTCAGAGATCAGCGCAGCAGCTTCTTGATCAGAGCAGAAGCTGCAGGTGGTTTGTACCGAGCTTCAGTTTCTGTGTCCGCCTCCAGTCTAACCTGCTCTCACTCTTTGTTTTCACATTTAAAACTAAATATATATTTTTAAGCTATTAGGCTGCAGCTATATGTTTTGATTTATTTCTAAATAGGGTACTTCTTATTCAAATAGCCCTACAAAGTTCTGTGTTTAATTTATTTCAAAGTAGGTCACACTTGCCTGTGTATTTTCTCCTCATCATAAGTGTTCTGTGTTTTCCTTTGTTGTAACAGGTACAAATAGCAATAAAATGTCAAGAGTTTTCTTTATTGTCGTTCTATAATTTCGTAAATGCAACTAACTATAGTTTAGTATAGTATAACTTTATATTAAACTTTATTAGCTTTGTTATCAAATATGTTTTGCGGCTCCAGAAAATTTTATTTGGGTGAAGCGGGGGCAAAATTACTCTTTTGAAAGTAAAGGTTGCCGACCCCTGCTATAGACCTATGCTGGTAGGCATATCTAATGGACAACCTAAGTACTGCAAGCTAGACTATTTTGCAGTTTTAGACACAACACAGTGTCCCTGGGCCTGAGAAGGGAAGAAAAGGAGTTTAATGTGGCTACTAAATGTGATTAAAACTAGACTAAAATGTAATTAGTTTTCGTCGACTAAAACTAGACTAAAACTAAGAAGGATAAAAATGACTAAATGTGACTATAACTAATATGCATTTTCGTCAAAAGACTAAGACTAAGACTAAATCAAAAATAGCTGCCAAAATTAACACTGCGCAGGACATCAGCTTCATGCAGCTCGTCCAGGGCCTGATGTCGGCATGTGGCGGAATGTGCACCGCTGTTATAACGACCGATGTAAACTCCCTCGGGATGTAATAAGGTCGGCATCTGATCACGAGCTGCTCCAGGTCCGGAGAACAGCCCGAAGAAATAATCTCCACATCTGAGCACCACACATTGTTCTCCATGCAGCAGACACCTCCTCCCTTGCTCTTCCCAGAGTGTGTTGTCCGGTCCTGACGCTGAATGGAGACCCCCTCGGGAACCATGGCGGAGTCCGGGATCGAGGGGTCGAGCCAAGTCTCCGTGAAAACCATCACGTTACAAAAAGTCAGACTGCGGTTCAGAACTGTTCCTTGTAAAGTGTCTTAAGATCTTCTTGTTGATGTTCCAGCCCGATTTGGGGGGTGGGTATCAACTGAGTTGAACCCATGTTTTCTCCTGGATTACAGAAGAGGGCCTATAGTTTTTCGTATGACTGAAGATTACAGCGCTCATTTATACGCTGGCTCGCAACAAACAATTTGCGTCCTCACCTGCTGCGGCCACGCTGCACTTACTCACACACACACACAGAAACAGCAGTGGAGAGAGAGAGAGGGCGAGAGGGAGCGCTACGGTGTCCCTAAAAAGACGTCGCCAAAGCCCTGCAGCCTATAAGAATCACTGTCCTGTCAGGTAAATTAAAATATCAGCAGAACGGGAAACGCGCCCGCACATCCTACGGGCGCGTCCTGCGGCGCATATCCTGGGGCGCACATAAATAAAAAAAAATATATAACAATTTAATTAAATCAAATGAATAAAAAAACTGTGCGCGCACATCCTGCGGCTGCCGCAAATCCTAAATAAAAAATAGAAAAATTAAATTAAATCAAATTTATATAAAAACTGCGCGCGCACATCCTACGGACGCGTGCTGCGGCGCATATCCTGGGGCGCACATAAAAAAAAAAATATATATATAATAATTTAATTAAATCAAATTAATAAAAAAAATGTGCGCGCACATCCTGCGGCGCACATAAATAAAGAATATATTTAAAAATAAAAACCATAAAAATGTAATTTATCAAATTAATAAACAAACTGTGCGCGCACATCCTGCGGGCGGTGCACATTCTAAATAAAAAAGCATGAAATTGAGTACGCCAAAGCTAATTCCGATTTATAAAACCATGCACACGCAAAACCTCAACTCCAAATCCGCCCTCCACCCCCCCAATTTCTACTATAAACGGTCAATGCAAAGCACGTCACGAATATTAAATTATGAATCCGACCAATGGGTTTCCACCGTGAGTCCTGACCGAGGCACGGCATCAAGCGATGTGAAGAGGAAGTGAAACTTTCTGACACTGACATCGAGTTGTTTGTTAGTGAGGTGGAGGTGAAGAGCGACTTTATGGGACAGCAGTGATGTCCTCTATACTCTTCATAGGTTTCCTTATATTGTCCTCATAGCTGGATTAATGATGTGACCAAGTATATAAGGGATCAGGAATGTTAAACTTTTATTTGTAGAAGGTTTTTTACAAGATACTTGAATAAGCTGATCAACGGAGACGCCTCCGAGGGCAGAGGGCGGATCACCTAAGAGAGGTACAGCCAGATGTTGGGCACCTCTTCATCAATGTCAGCAGCTGATCTATGACGTCTTCCGGCACCTGAACTACCTGCTCTGCTGTTCAACATTTCAATCAGCAACAGAGCCATCCTCCTCCAGCTCCGTGTCAGGACCATCTTTAAATTGACAGAAACCTGGTGCACAGTCTGCCACAGTGCTCCTGGTGTCCTCCAAGCTGCCATGGTTGAGAAAACTGTCAAAAATGTTTTAGAATTTTTCACGTTATTTACTACTTGTTTGCATTTCACTTTGTGAATCAAAGATGACAGATTTTATCATGTGTAAAAGTGCTTTTTGCTTTAAATCAGTTAACTGCACATGATGGCAGATGTCTTACGTAGCACAATCAAAGTGCCAACAAAAAAACATCTGGGCATCGGTGATAACTTTGCGGTCATCATAATAACATTGTTATGTTGGATTGAGGGGCCTTCAGACATTTGTCCCCAACGAGTTTGGATTATTCATTTTATGGAACACTTTTGGCAGAAGTCCTTTGGTTGGGGAATTAACTAGTACCATAGCAACATTTTAACAGTGAAATGCACACTTGGTAAAGGTAATCTGTAAAAACGAGGTATAACCAAATCAAAAATAGAAATAAACTAAATAATGACAGTTCAATTTTAGCTGACAATGTTGAACATGCCTTAAAAGTAGACCTTGTCCGAGGGTGATGCACATTATATACTACTATTCCACGATATTTGAAAGTGCAGGATGCCGAGAAACAACATTTTAGTTTATTTAGTCCAACCATTTTATTAAATTTATTACCTCTAATAAAATTGGACACAATCAGTGATTGGTGTTTTGAGCCTATTTGTTTAACAGGTATGGAGCAAGAGCCAGAGGCCCTTAATCTCAATCTCAGAATCCTCAAGTTTTTAAAGGGCATTTTTATTCAACTGCAGATGACTCATAATTACCTATGCTGTATAGAATACAGTCATTTTTAATTCAAAGGATTTCCCCTTGATTTTGAACCCAAAGGATTATCCTTTGATTTTGAACCCAAAGGATTTTCCTTTGATTTTGAACCCAAAGGATTTTCCTTTGATTTTGAACCCAAAGGATTTCCCTTTGAATGAAGCAGCTGTTGGCAATGTGTACACCAAAGGGAGTCAGTGGTACAGGGCAGAGGTTTCAGCATTGGAGTGAGATTGGATGGTCTCCTGTGCAGCCGATTGTGTCAGTGCTTCAGCAACAGAGCCTCATTGGTACATCTCTGTTGCATCTACATCTACCTCTTAACCCAGCAGTGAGTTAATGCATGGAATGTACATGTGGGTGTAACTATCCTGTACATACTGAGGTATGTACAGGATAGTTACACCCACATGTACACATTACCCACATTACATATGCTGTATAGAATACAGTCATTTTTTATTCAAATGATTTTCCATTATAGTTATTGGGTTAAGGGGGAGGGGGGGTTTAAAACGTGTGTTTCAAGTTCTTCTTTTCACAGGCCTGGGCCCCTAAAGCTGATCATCGAAAGAGTGAACGGCTCATATCGGCCAATATCCTCAGCCAACCAATATAACGGCAAGTCAAGTCTACATGTAACCTCCAACATTTTAGTTTATTTAGTCCAAACATTTTCGTCTTCTTTATTACCTCTAATCAAATTGGACACAATCAGTAATTGGTGTTTTGAGCCTATTTGTTTCACAGCTATGGAGCTAGAGCCTGAGGCCCTTAATTTCAATCTCAAAATCCTCAAGTATTTCAAAGGGTATTTTTATTCAACTGCCTCATTATCAGAATGATGTTGTTTTTGCTAACTTTGCATGTTGCAACATTAAGGATTTTAACTAGATTAAATCTGATCCTTTACAAGGCTCATAATTACCTGTGCTGTATAGAATACACTCATTTTTCATTCAAAGGATTCTCCTTTGATTTTGAACCCAAAGGAGTTTCCTCTGAATGAAGCAGCTGTTGGCGATGTGTACATCAGAGGGAGTCAGAGGCACAGGGCAGAGGAGCAGCACAGAGGCCCTTAATCTCAATCTCAGAATCCTCAAGTTTTTAAAGGGCATTTTTATTCAACTGCAGAAGACTCATAATTACCTATGCTGTATAGAATACAGTCATTTTTAATTCAAAGGATTTCCCCCTGATTTTGAACCCAAAGGATTATCCTTTGATTTTGAACCCAAAGGATTTTCCTTTGATTTTTAATCCAAAGGATTTTCCTTTGAATGAAGCAGCTGTTGGCAATGTGTACACCAGAGGGAGTCAGAGGCACAGGGCAGAGGATCAGCACAGAGGGAGCATCACTGTAGCAGCAGATCTAGAACAAGCCAGCCAGTGATGAGAGGGTGGGACAGGGTGCACAAGTCTTCTAGCTTCACACGTTAAAGCAAGGCAGTGGTTCGTATATTGGGTAGAGGTACTCTGTAACACTCTCAGTCATTTAGCTTTACTGACAGCTAACTCGTATGCAATTAAAACTTGAATGAATGTTGCTAAATGTACCTTTTTTCAAATAATATAAAATTAGAACCATAATAATGGATGCTAACATTGTTCAGATTTCTAAAAACTGGCAGTGGCATATATTAGAAAAGAACACAACAGTAATCTCGATTTTGGTTGTCAAACGATCATATAAAGAAATAATTGGGGCTTAATGTTTACCATAAAAATAAATGAAAGATAAGAAAACACAAATTGATTTTTTACATTGTTTATTCTGTGATATAAAGATTTGTATCTAAATTCAGATCAAATTTAGTATAGACATAATACTGGAGTCAACTCACTAAAACAAAGTCTAAATTCATGCAGACTCATCTGAAGGTCAATGATTAACTCAGATAACAAATAAGCTATAGATACCAAGACAATTAGTGTAACTGCGTGTCAATTCAGTCGTCTTTTTTTTTTTTAAACCTACATAAAAGAGAGAAAAGTAAATTATGAGAAATCCCTTAAAAGTGTGAATCTAAATTCAGCAATGATAGAAGACAAATTAATTTCGTTTTGCCAACAAAGGAAGCCACTTTGTCCTTGAAAAACCAAACATACAGTTAAGACAATCAATTTCTGTGTATACATTTATGTTACACTATGGCCTGTTATGGGGGGGCCTTACTCAGTCTCTCCCTAGAATTCGCAGCTCCATGTTGCCGGCACAAAAGGCCTTGAATAGGAAACTTCCAGGTGCACCCAACAAGATGGACACTATCGCAGGATAGCAGCTACAGAACTAGTCTCCAGATGGAGCAAGACGTTCTGTTTTCCCAGGGAGTGTGGTAACAAGTCTCTTTACTAGAATCATTGTAATTCTGTACAGGCTTCAAGTTGCTGTGTTGGGTTGGGAGGGGAACTGTGTATTTGTGACTCTTGCAGATTAAGTTATATTGGCCGCCGCTCCAAAATCTACATTCAAGTCTACACCTATGGTTCATAAAGGAGGACTCCTTCACGTTCAGGTCTGTGGTATTTAAAAGCTTCTTCTGGAAAAAGGTTTCCACTTTGAATTGTAATCAGTCAAACAGTTGTCCCTCTGAATGCAGTTGTAATTAGGATTACTGTAATTCCAGTGATTGTCTTGTAGTGTTGTACTGCTTGTATTTGGGGAAGGTTATTGTGGGGAGACGCTTTTTGCTTTGCATTTTTCAGTGTGCTGTGTCCTGTGCGCTTTCCAATACCCAAGATCACCAGGAACTCCTAACTAATTGTTTGTACAAGTTCCCTTCGCATCAAGCATCAGGTAAGGTCAGTAAATGTATTCACATTTCTAGTCCATCAGGGGAAGATCTGATGGACCTTCATTGATTCTGACATTATCTGCAGTAAAGCTTATGGGCAAGGATATCAATGGTAAGTTCTGGGGCATAGGGGGTGTTTCATGTCTACCTCTGGTTTGATCTTGCAGAACAGTCCGGAGGAAGAATGCAGTCTACCTGAGACAACACAGGAATCATCTCAACCAACATGCAGTTTGAACGATGGGATTCAGGTTGCTTTTTGTTCAATGGATTGAAATGATTAGCCCTCAACTGTGCAGGTGGTAGGTTGCTCATATTAAGTTCTTGAAATCGCGCAACAGCCTTCCTCATTAGCTGAGCTTTAATCTGAATCCTTGCTGGCCTTCGCAGAAGCCCCGCTCTCTGTTTGTGTGTGTGCCTCTTTTCTTTTCCCTTCGGTTTCTCAGGTTTAACTGCCCAAATTGTCTTTGCATGTCATCTGGGATGGCCTAACCTGTGTTGGAACACTGAGAATCCAGTCACATTAAGATCAAGAGCTGCAAGTTTGTCTCGCTAACTCTGCATCTCTTCAGTCTCATGGGTGGTAAGTTAAGTTATTTCGGTTCCCTTGATTTTTCTTGAACACGCCATGGCTTAAATGTGTTACTCAACATGTTGCATGCACATCAGCTCTGCATAACATTTTATTTGTAATGCTCAACATAATGTTTTGCAGTATGTTGTGCATTACATTGTCACTATGTTTGTTTTCATGTGGGCCGCAGCGCATCGATTCCCGTGGTGGGATTTCTTTCACTTTTATATTTAGTCTGAAGATGATCCTGACACAAATGGCAAATTGTTTTTAATGATGTTTTCTGAAGAGTCCACAATTGCCTGTATCACTACACCACATTATTTGTGAAAATAAAAAAATATATAAATAGTTTTATTATTATTATTTATCACTATTATAATTCGCCAGAGTTGTCATAGTTACACAGGGAACTTTATATACTCCTTCGACTGACACAGCTCCAGCAAAGCACGCAGCAATCTGACAGAAGAGAAGAAATACACAACACGTTGTTAGACAATGGAGACGTTAAGTTAGTTTTCCAGATTTCACGCAGATAAACAACACTTGCATTACACAAACTACGACAAACAAACACACCCGTTATCTGATCAGCGTTTGCGTTGTTTTCATTCTCCGATGAATGAACCTGATCATCGAGAACATCTTTTAAAATCCCGCTGACTTTAACCAGCAGCACCAGGAGGACACTTGAAGCTCTACACGTCCATTATAAGCACGTTCACCAACTTTACTCATAAAAACACCGCTCGAGCTTCCGCCTTGTTGATGTGAAGGATGTTTTCATGTGCCACTTGTTTGGTGTGTGCACATTGTAATGATCACCAGCGTCCAACAAAAGCACTTTGAGTGGAGCTGGTCACGCGTGTGTATTCTTCATAACCAGTGATGCCGGTAACGCGTTACTCTAATCCGACCACTTTTTTCAGTAGCGAGTAATCTAACGCGTTACTATTTCCAAACCAGTAATCAGATTAAAGTTACTTGTCCAAGTCACCTTGCGTTACTATTTCGGTATTGGTGGTTAAACCGCTGGGCACGTGCCGCGGCTGGGGGAGCAGTCGCCCCGTCGCCCTCCTCACCACGCCGCCGGAGGCTCGGTGTGCGGCACGCCTTGACGTTTTTTTAGGGGGATAAGGTGCGCAGGGGCTTTCGTTCTAGTGGGCCGCGGGGCGGTGTCCGTCGACGCTGCGGAAGGCAGGGACCGGTTGGAGGGAACCGGGTACGGCGGTCGGCGGCAGCGACTCTGGACGCGTGTCGGGCCCTTCTCGCGGATCACCTCAGCTACGGCCCCGTTGGGGGAACCCTCCGTTCGCGCGGGGGGGTTCTAATAAAGTGAGTGTTGGCAAAACCGGTTGGCATTTTTATGTTGAGGCGGCGGGGGTGTTGTCGGCAGCTGCTGAATGTAACTAATAAAGTAACTTGTAATCTAATTTAGTTACTTTTAAAATCAAGTAACTTGTAATCTAACTTAGTTACTTTTAAAATCAAGTAACTTGTAAAGTAACTAAGTCACTTTTTCAAAGTAACTATGGCAACACTGTTCATAACTCCCTGTGTCTCCTATGAAGAGGAGCATCAGATTGTGAAGCCTGGTATTAAGTATGCATGCGTTTATTCTGTGTTCGGACTATCACCAGATAACATGGGCGTTACCTCAAAGCACATCTGGTGTTATCCAGCTGACAAAGCAAAGAACGAGACATTTATCTGACGCGCGATGCAGATCTCAGCGGCTCGGTGGCGTAATGAGATCGTCGTCAGGCCAGAAGCTAATAGTGCTTCAGATCTTTGTTTCGAATCCCGGTCAAGATTTTATGTAGCTGTAATATTATGTTTTTTTTAAACCATTTTATTTATATTGCTGCCTCAACGTGATGCTGACACGGACACGTTAACTCGGGATGGGTTTTCGTAGGATTTTTATTTCAGCGAGACCTTCAGTAGATCACCACACTTCACTCACAAGCGCTTTGTGAAAATGACGAATCTGCCACCGGCTCTGCAAATGACCCTCAACATCTGGAAAAAGGTAAAGAAATCGCCAATGTCAGGCCATGTGTGTTCTGTTATTGTCCCTCTGTTGCTTCCCGCTCTTTTTGTCCCTCACCTGTTCCCGGTCATCAACCTGATTGTTGATTTGTTCACCTGTGTCTTGTCTTTGTTCCCCCTTCTATTTAAGCCCAGTCTTCCTGTTGTCCCCTGTCGGATTGTATCGTTTGTTTGTGAGAATCTATGTAAAGATTCTGCCGTGTTTGAACCCTGTTTTACCTGGTATGGTATTAGACTCAGATTTTTGATCCTCTCTGTTTTTCCCTTTTGGAATTCTGTTTTTGAATTGGACTCTCTGTTTTTTGCACTTGTGTTTTTTGCCTTTTTGGATCCTTGTTTTTTCTATTTTTGGAAATAAATAAGTATTTTTTGCATCTTGGTCTGCGATTTAGTCCTTACTCTGAGAAAGGAGAGGCACTGTCTAACGCCGAGTTTACCCCGGGGCGTGGAAGCGCAGCGCCAAGGAAATCAAGCGCCTCCTATCCACCCCCTGTTAAACCTTTGTGCGGTGCACATCGGATGCGCTGCGCCGCGCTGCTTCACTCGCGCCCTGAACCAATGGTTTCGGCGTAGAGTCTATTTTTTTCACTCGCCGCGAGCGTAACGCGCCAAGAAACAAACTGAAAATGATTTCAAACGATCTGTTGTCCTAGAGTTTTAATTTCCCCAATTTTCCCAATCACATAATTAAATTCCCCCCTGCCCATCCACTACAGCTACACAAGCAGTCATATGGATACAAATAGAGGGGGGGGCTATGAGACCATCATCATATACCCCCAAACGAGTACATTGAACAGGTTACATTCAACAGCAAGCGGAGAAAGCAGAATCGCGGGCTGACCGTCGCTGAGAAATGCACATCCGGTGTGAACAGCCGGCGCCGCACTTTCCACCTAAAAACGATGAAATGAACTGAACTATGAAGTAGTTCAGATTTTGAATGGTGAACTATGAACGTGAACTATTCATGTTTACTTGTATGAACTGAACTTTGAACTAGTTCATGAGAGGTGTGAACGTGCACAACACTGTTCAAATCGTAATTCACGTCGGCAGCAACGACTCCCGGCTTCGCATGTCGGAGGTCACTAAAGTTAATGTTGAGTCGGTGTGTGCTTTTGCAAAAACGATGTCGGACACAGTAATTTTCTCTGGCCCTCTACCTAACACAACAGGTGATGACATGTTGTCTTTTAACCTCTGGCTGTCGAGGTGTCCTGTAAACGGTGTGGGCTTTGTAGATGACTGGCAAACTTTTTGGAGGAAACCTGGACTTGTTAGGAGAGACGGCGTTCATCCCACTTGGGATGGAGCAGCTCTCTTATCTAGGAATATTACTCAGTCTATTACATGACAACCCAGAGTTGGGACCAGGAAGAAGAGCTGCAGTGCTAAACACTTCTCTGCGCTCCCTCTGGGACAGTCACACAACCCCATAGAGATTGTGTCTGTCCACCGTCCAAATCCACACAATAATCTAATACAAATTAACACAACCTCTGAAACAACACAGGAAACCAAGACTTTGAAATGTGGTCTTTTAAACATTAGATCACTGTCATCAAAGGCTATTTTAGTTAATGAACTAGTCTCAGACTACAACATAGATGTATTATCCCTCACTGAGACGTGGCTGCATCCTGATGAATATGTCAGTCTAAATGAATCTACTCCCTCCAGTCATATAAATTCACAGCTTCCCAGAGAATTCGGACGAGGAGGTGGAGTTGCTGCTATTTTTAACTCCAGTCTATCAATTAATCCTAAACTCAACTTTAACTCATTTGAATGTCTTGTTCTTCCACGCCAATCCAGGAAACACCAACAGCCAATCATATTTGCTGTAGTTTACCGTGCTCCGGGGGCTTAAACTGAATTATTTAGGGAATTCCCCGAGTTTTTTTCAAACCTAGTCCTAAAGACCTATAACATAATTATTGTTGGTGACTTTAATATTCATGTTGACAATAATAAAGATAGCCTTAGCGTAGCATTAATTTCGATACTAGATTCAATTGGTTTCAGTCAGTGTGTACACCAACCTACTCATTGTTGTAACCACACACTTGACCTTGTATTATCATACGGTGTCGGAATTGAACATTTAACAGTACTCTGATCACCCAGGATCAGTTTACCAAAATAATCTCAGGTTCTAAACCAACAACCTGTATCTTAGACGACATTGCCCTTGCTTTCAATGAAACAGTCAGGAACTGGTGAGTGATATTCGATCCTGATTTGTCCTTTAATTCTCACCTAAAACTAATTTCTAGGACCGCCTTTTTCCACTTGCGTAATATCTAAAAAATCAGACATGTACTTCGCAAAAAGATGCAGAAAAACTAGTCCACGCCTTTGTTACATCCAGACTGGACTATTGTAATTCATAACTATCATGCTCCAGCAGTAAGTCGTTAAAAAATCTGCAGCTTGTCCAAAATGTTCTTCAATGATACTGAAACAACCCTTAAGTTATTTATCTTTGAATACATGTAAATGTATATTTGTGTCCCCTTTAGGAGTAAGAGGAGGTATCCACCCCTTTAACATATCAATATTTAATGGAATCATATTTAGTGGCTTGTGTTTATATACACGGTATATGCATATAGATCTATATATCTATATATATATCCCCTGATGCTGTCAGAACACATGAACCTGCTGAATGTTGCATCAGTAAAGATACAGACACTGATGCACATGTTTTTATCTCATTACACCAGGATCACTGGTCTTATTATAAAATCTGTACAACAGAGAACTTCTGTCTCACGTTTCTTCTTTATTCTATTCTCCTTGTTTTCATGTTCATATACAGTTCTTCCGCCATCTGCAGGCAGACGTCACCACTGACTCTGATTCTTTCAGTTCATGAGGAGTTTGTTTTCAATGTGTTTCTCTATAATTTGTTTAAGTCTTGACATTTTAAGTAAAAAGCCTTGATATTATGTATATTAGGATTTGGCTCTATTTGTAACCGGTCTATCCTTTGTGGTCTACCTGCGTTGTGTGTCAGTTTGTGAAGTAGAAGACCGGGACAGGACTTGTATCACTACTGAATTTGTCTGTTATGTTGAAGCCACAGTTCATGTGATTGAACCGTTTTTTTATTTAACACAAGTACTGAGTACATTGTACAAAGACCTTTTCCTTATAAATCAAACACGACACTTTGGTGAATTAAGGTTTTCAGTCATCAAATGTTGTCTTAGACACATAATCAGATTATTGACTCATATCTTAACAATCAATGATTGATTGTTACATAAATTCCCTTCGCACCTTACTGTCATCAGGGTTTTTTGCCTTGTAATCAATGATACAGGCCGAACTTGAGGGTACACTGAGGCTCAAGGTAAATCTGACTGGCTACTGGTTTGTATGGTAGTTCTATGAAAACCATGTGGCCCACTCAGTAGATTAGACATCAATACCTCTATGCCTTTAAACTAAATGCTTCCTAGTTTAGAACATAGGACAAGTAACGTTCTGCCGCACTAATTAGCTCTAACTATAAGCTTTATCAAATAGGAAGGTTTTAAGCCTACTTTTAAACATACAGATGGTGTCTGCTTCCCGAACTGAAAGTGGTAGATTATTCCACAGCAGAGGGGCTTGATGGCTGAAAGCTCTGGCTCCTACTCTACTCTTTATAACATAGTCAAATGAAGCAGCAGTTTACAGGGTGAAGGAGTGGGGAATATTAAATTAAATAATATGAATATATGTGAAGTAAGTGTATTTGTATGAGTGGGGGAGCAGAATGTATATGGTGACTGTTCAGAGGGTCAGTGTTGATTGTTCAGAAGCCTAATGGCCTGGGGGAAGAAGCTGTTTGTGTGTCTGGTAGTCCGTGCTCGGATGCTCCGGTAACGTCTGCCAGACAGCAGCAGTGTGAGAAGTCCACAGCCTGTGTGGCTCTGGTCCTTGATGATCTTCAGTGCTCTTCTCAGGCATCTTGTGCTGTAGATGCCTTGCACGGAAGGGAGATGGCAGCCGATGATACCAGGTCAGGTCATCTGTGATGAACACACCGAGGAGCTCACCACCTGGGGTCTGCTCGTCAGGAAGTCCAAGATCCAGTTACACAGGGGGGTTTTAAGACCCAGGCTACTGAGCTTGGGGACGAGCTTGGCAGGCACAATTGTGTTGAATGCGGAGCTGTAGTCCACGAACAGCATCCTCACATATGTGTTGGCCTTCTTCAGGTGGGAGAGGGTGGTGTGTGTTGTCGGGGCGATGGCATCGTCCGTGGATCGGTTTGGGCGGTATGCAAATTGGAAGGGGTCAAGGGGGTTCGGAAGGGTCGAGCAGATGTGGCTTTTGACCAGCCGCTCGAAGCACTTCATGATGGTGGAGGTCAGTGCTACAGGGCGGTCGTCGTTTAAGCAGGGGATGGATGATTTCTTAGGTATGGGCATGATGGTGGCCTGCTTGAAGCAGGAGGGGACTGTCGAGAGATTTAGGGAGAGGTTGAATATGGAGGTGAAGCCCTCCGTTAGCTGGTAATAGAGCAGTAATGCTGGTTATGATTTATGACTTTTAATCATAATACTTAATTAGGTGGATTTTATGCTCGCCACAATAGAGCCACCTCCTCGTGTCATAACTAAACTGCAAATTATATTATTTCTATGGTCAGAATCTTGGTCATGTCATTTATTTGTATCAATATATACATTTATTTAGTCAATAAAGTAACATTTTAGTTTTGAGAGCTCAAGATGATGTCTCTAAACTTATTTTGAGACTGACCAGTGATCCAAAACTCAAAGACGAATCATTTAGAAAATAAACATATGACATTAAGAGGAGATCAGGAATTCTTCACTTTTCAATATTCTAACGAAATGCTTGATTGATAATTTAATCAACAAGCTTTTGCTTCTGGATTTTCTAAATGATTATTTTGTCTCCCAAGCCAGCAGTTCAGAGCAAGCTGGAAAGAAAACAAAAGATCACAGACAATTCATCTACACATGTAAAAGATAAGACTGGCAAATTAAAAAATATTAATATCTGACATGGGAAAAATTGTATTTCACATTAGTGAGTCTTGAAATTGGATTTTATTCTGAAAGCATCGTCAGTCAGAAACTTCAACAGTGGTCAAAATCAGTTTTGGATTTTCCTTCTTTTGGCCACTAGGGGGTAGGCATGTTCCATCATAATCTGGTAATTTTGTGAAAAGGAGTTTCCAACAGAACCCTCTATTCCTCTCTTTTCTTTTTCTGTTCAGTGCTTTTTGAACATGAGAAAACTTTCACAGGTGGGTGTTGGATTACAGAAACTGTATTTTAGAAATGTTTAACACTTTACTCTCTCCTTTTGGTCATTTGACCTATCTATCAGATTCTAAACCTTAGAATAAGATATATTAAAAAATAAAGTTTCCTTCACAGTGTTTTTCTTCTATACATTGTAATTATTCTGTCTAACTTCAGTACATTTGACCTCCAGTCGCTGCAGCAGTCACATGTATTGATCTGGACCTCAGATATATCTTATCTCCACAGAGCTGCAGCTGTGATCAGTCCCTTCAAACAAACACACTTTAAACAGCCTGATTGGCCTCTGCTCAATAAAACCCTGTGTGTGAAACCTGTGGAGCAAGTGGACTTTCCCTTTCAAACACGAGTCTGAATTTTGATGGGTTGACAGGGACAATTTATATAATTTACGAGACTTAGCCTGGAATAACTGAAATATCACCTGTTTAAATAAAGCAGAGACAAAATGCAGACATTAATGTAAATCATCTCTGAAATGCCAAAAGAGACAAGTGGTGATCCGACAGAGGGATAGAGAATTGAAAAATAAGATGACAACTGCAACAAGCATGTAAACTAGATTCAAACTGGCAAAATAAGATGAAAGCACAGCTTCTATTAGAGAGCCACTGCTTCCCCCCTCACTGTAGAGACTGAATCAAAGCAGCCTTAGACAAATCCTCCTTCTGTCTGGAAGGACAACGTGATCATATTTCACGTTATGATGATCCGTAACACGTTTATTATGCTCAGAAGATTGCATGTGTGTTGTGTATGTTTTGTATGACCGCTGTATGTGTGTGTTCGTATTCTGTCTGTTGTAACAATGTGTTACTGCCTTCTTGGCCACATCTGTCTTGTGAGATATCTAACTCAATGAGATTTTTACCTGGTTACAGAATGTCCATGGAGTTAACTATTCTAATGTTCAAAGTTTTTTTCATAAACCAAACTAATGATGCTCTGCCATGGCAGCACATTCAAGTTACTTTAGTTCATCGTAACACTTACAAGCATTCTTTTGTAAAAGCTTCTCATTAATTAAGTCTAATTGGCTCCTGTATATCAAACATGTTTTTTTTTTTTTTTTTTTTTTACTGAATTCTCATTTAGATTTGATGTTCAGTTCAGGATAAGTACTTTTGTCAAATGTTGTCCCAGAAATTCTCCAGTCATCTGTGCATATCATTGATTATTGGGAAAAGGGGAAATGTATAAGTTGCATTTCCCACATGTGTTTTAATTGAAAGGTGAGGGCAGCTGCATGCAAGACATTAAAACACCCAAATAAAATTTAAAACATTTTATTCATTAGTCGACAACATATTATAAACCCCTAACAGAGTAAAGACTTTTTCAGGGCATGATGTCACCCAGTGTACATTATACAGAGTAGGAGCAGGGGTTGCAGTGGGGGGTTTCTGTCAATTTACAAATATCTCTGTATAAGTTTTATAAGTGTATAAGTTTTATTTCCCACATGAGTTTTCATTAAAAACTTAGTGGGGGTGGAGCCTGCCCTCTTCCGTGCATCCACTGTGTCCTTCAACAAAAGGGAGAGCCTTGGTGCCCTCTTCCCGTCCTCTGCGATGAACCTCAGCTGGTTATAGTAGGAGTCCAGAGACGTGACCACCTCCAGGTCCTGCTGGATGAGCTGGAGGAGCTCACAGAGGCTCTCCAGAGATGGCCCGTCTCCGTTCTGCAGCAGCCTCCTGATGCAGCAGTACATGGCTTTCTCCTCCAGAACCTTTGAGAGGAACAGCTCCCCAATAAACTTGATGCTATTGAGGAGGCGTCCGGAAGGTTTTGCGTTGAGTTGCTCTTCCCTCAGCCGGTCGATGACCCTCACGTCCCTGACTGGCTCCAGGCAGGACCCACTCTTCCGATAAATGCCCTCCCTTTCAAAGTTCTTCCTGAACTCTGCCTGGCAGTGTTTGACCAGCAGAGACCTGAAGGAGACGCTGGCTGACCAGTCGGACAAGGATTGGACCTCCACCTGAAGAGGAGAAAACCATAAGGAAATATTAACATTAATGCTACTCACATACATACATAGTGATCAGTGTGTTCTGATTTGAGGATTAAATCAGCACACAAATGAATGAAAATAAATGAACTCATTATTTGAATAAGACAACATGGGTCAAAAGTGACCCCACTCAGTATTTATTATTTATATCTTTGCAGTAAATTATTTCCGTCATTCAGTATTTCAGGTATTTTTCAAATAACTGTTTTTTTCACTTCCCTTCTAATTCACAACATGGGTCAAAATGTTGTATTGTAAAATACATTCTTATTAAGTCTTATTTACAATCTATTACTAGTGAGAAAGATAATTTATAATTTACCCAAGGGGTTTGCATAGCTTGTTTATCAAAAGGCTAAATTAAGGTTACAATCTGCATACAAAAGATAAGCTGTCCAACTAATTAAGAAACAGGATAAAGTAGCTTCCAGCGCAACATGGCGCCGTACTAACGGGTGCCTGTCGTAGCAGCTCCTGGTACTACTGTCGTTTTTTTTGTGTTTTTATAACGTTTGCGATTTGTTTTTTATATTTATTTTTGCACTGCTCTGTGCATCTTCGTCCCGCACAATGACGAGATGCTTTTGAAATTTATTGGACTTTTTATAACTTTTAACCGCACTTCGGTCTCTTCGGATCACTGGGAGAATGCCTGCAACACACGCCGGCATTGTTTACACCCGCGACCAGCTGATCGCCCTGAGGCACACTACCCTCTTGGCCGGAGAGAGACCCACCATCCCGGAGGAACTAAAGAGGAGACGGCGGGGCTGCAGAGCGGGGCTTAAACGGAGGAAGGAGAAGAGGAAGTTTAAGCCCTTCATCCCTGCAGTAATCACTGGAAACGTGAGGTCGCTGGCAAATAAAGTGGACGAACTGGAAGCGCTCATCAGGACACAGAGGGAGTACAGGGAGTCCAGTATTGTGTGTCTCACGGAAAAGTGGTTGCACGAGCAGATACCGGACTCCAACGTCACCATTCCTGGCTTCCAGACGGTTCGAGCCGACAGAGACACCATCGCGACCGGCAAGAAGAAAGGAGGGGGACTCGCCGTGCTCGTGAACAACAGGTGGTGTCACCCCGGGCACGTCACCGTTAAACATCGTGTCTGCAGCCCGGACATCGAGCTCGTCGCCGTCGGACTTCGTCCATATTATTTGCCGAGGGAGTTTACCAGTGTTTTCACCATCAATGTTTACATTCCTCCATCTGGGAACGCAGAAGCAGCGTGTGACGTCATCCACACTGTGACTGCAGGATTACAGACACAACACCCCGGGGCCTTCATCATCATCACAGGTGACTTTAAACATGCTTCCCTCTCATCCACACTCCCAACCTTCTTCCAGTTTGTAAAATGTGCCACCCGGGAAAATAAGACTTTGGACCTATATGCAAATGTTAAGGATGCATACAGCTCCACTGCCCTGCCACCACTGGGCAGGTCAGACCACAACCTAGTCCTGCTCTCACCATCTTACAAGCCTGTGATTCAGCAGCACCCAGTCACAGTGAGGACAGTGAGGAAATGGTCTCATGAGGCCATGGAAACACTGCGTGGGGCCCTGGAGGCCACAGACTGGGATGCTCTGTATGAGCCACATGGTGAGGACATTGATGGCCTGACTGACTGTGTCTCTGAGTACATTGGGTTCTGCATCGATAACACCATCCCCACTAAAGAGGTCCGCTGTTACCCAAATAACAAGCCGTGGGTTACAAGCGACCTGAAGGCCCTTCTCAATGAGAAGAAGAGGGCCTTTAGATCACGGGACAGAGCAGAACTCAAACGGGTTCAAAGGGAGCTCAAGCGCAGCATCAGGGAGAGCAAGGACAACTTCAGAAGAAAACTGGAGCACAAACTGGAGGAAAACAACACCAGGGACGTCTGGAGTGGTATGAAGGAGATCACTGGTTTCAAGAGGAGAGATGGGGGAGCAGCTGGGGATGAACGACGTGCGAATGAGCTGAACACGTTCTTCAATAGGTTCAACTCCAACCCCCCAGCCCCCAGCGGACCATCCACTGCCTCCACTGACTCTACGACTGCCTCTACTGCGTCTCTGAGCAACAACCCCCCACCTCCCCCCACCACCCCAGTCACCATCTCCCCCCACCCCCCCGCTGGCCTTTACCACAGACCTTCTCACACCTCCCACCCCCAGGACATCCTCACATCCCCCACAGCCCCCCACCACCTCCTGCAACACAAACATCTCTGCACCACCCTCAAACCCATCGCTGACATCCCCCACCCCCCAGTCTGGACTCCACATCACAGCCAGCCAGGTGAGGAGAGAGCTGGAGAGGCTCAAACCGAGGAAAGCTGCGGGGCCGGACCGCACCAGCCCTCGTTTGCTGAAGGCCTGTTCCAGCCAGCTCTGTGGAGTTCTCCAGCACCTCTTCAACCTGAGCCTACACCTTCAGAGAGTGCCAGTGCTCTGGAAAACATCCTGCCTGGTCCCAGTGCCCAAAAAAGGACGTCCTGCTGCACTGGAGGACTACAGGCCGGTGGCACTGACCTCTCACATCATGAAGGTCATGGAAAGACTGGTCCTGGCCCACCTCAGACCGCTGGTGTGCCCATCACAAGACCCCCTGCAGTTTGCATATCAGCCCCATGTTGGGGTTGATGATGCAATCATCTACCTGCTGCAGAAGGCTTACTCCTCCCTGGACAGACCCAACACCTCAGTCCGGATCATGTTTTTCGACTTCTCCAGCGCCTTCAATACCATCCAGCCCACTGCTGAAGGCCAAACTGGAGGGCACGCAGGTGAGTGCTCCCCTCATCGCTTGGGTCGATGACTATCTGACGGGCAGACCACAGTTTGTGAGATTACAGAACTGTGTGTCTGATCATCTGATCAGTAACATCGGGGCCCCCCAGGGAACTGTGCTGTCCCCCTTCCTCTTCACCACATACACTGCTGACTTTAAGCACTGCACAGAGACGTGTCATCTGCAGAAGTTCTCTGATGACACGGCCATTGTGGGGTGTGTTGAGGGCGGAGGGGAGGCTGAGTACAGGGACCTGGTTGACCGCTTTGTGAAGTGGTGTGGGGAGAACCGCATGCAGCTCAACGTGGCGAAGACGAGGGAGATGGTGGTGGATTTCAGGAGGACCAAGCCCCTGCCCTCTCCTGTCTGCATCGGTGGGACGGCTGTGGAGGTGGTCCCTGCTTACAAGTACCTGGGTGTCACACTAGACAATAAACTGGACTGGTCCACCAACACAGAGGCCGTCTACAAGAAGGGCCTGAGCCGGCTTTATTTCCTGAGGAGGCTCAGGTCCTTCAACGTCTGCAACAAGATGCTGCAGATGTTTTATAAGTCTGTTGTGGCGAGCACCATCTTCTTTGCTGTGGTGTCCTGGGGTGCGGGCATCAAGGCTAAGGACGCCAACAAACTGAAAAAACTGATTAGGAAGGCAGAGTCTGTGGTTGGCTCTAAGCTTGTCACCCTGGAGGAGGTGGTGGAGGACAGGATGCTGGCAAAACTGCTGGCAATCATGGACAATCCCTCTCACCCCCTCCACAAAACACTAGACAAGCTAAGGAGCAGCTTCAGCCACAGACTCATTCAACCCCGCTGCTCTAAGGAACGATACAGGAAATCGTTCCTCCCAACCGCAATAAGACTATACAACTCATCTACCTCTGTCAGAGCCACCATCACAGAACTGCACTAAATATACCTGTCTCAATTCATCATTTTATACAATAATATTGTCTTTTGCACACTCTGTCTACATATTCTTACACTCACAGTATATTATATTATCTATTGTATCGCCAAATACTTATATTTATACCCGTACTATATATCATATATTATATCATACTCTTTGTATATTCTTTGTATATATAAGTCTATATACACATATTTTATTTATACATGTGTACATGTTATTATTATTATATTTTACTATTGTTATTATATATACTGTTGCTGCAATTATTACTATATACTGCTATTATATTGGTATAATTACTATCATATATAAATATATATTATATACTATATATACTGTACTATTTTTGATATACTGTCTAACAATAACATTACCATCATATCATCAGTACTATTACCATCATCTGCCACTGCACCTTATCTACCTATTTTATCTTGTGTTTCTGTTTTTATTCTTTCTACCGCAATATTTTATATTTTATATTTTATATTTTATTCTATTGTATTGTATTTTATTGTATTCAAATGTACCGGCTGCTATGACGACTTAATTCCCCCTCGGGATGAATAAAGTAATCTATCTATCTATCTATCTATCTATCTAGATGCATCACTTACTGTTGAGAGGTGCTGACTGCAAACTTAATAACGGTTTGAGTGAAAAATCCTAGAAGACGTTTCTGAAACTTAAAAAATAAATTATATTCAGAAGTTTTACAAAAGGCTATCATACGCTAATAAGGAATGATAATGAGCTCTTTAAGGTATGAAAAAAACTGCGCGCGCACATCCTGCGGCGCACATAAATAAAAAATAAATACAATTAAATCAAATTAATAAAAAAACTGTGCGCGCACATCCTGCGGCGCACATAAATAAAACATATATTTAAAAATAAAACATAAAAAATAAAAACAATTGTATCAAATTAATAAAAAAAGTGTGCGCGCACATCCTGCGGCGCACATAAATTAAAAATATATTTAAAAATTAAAAAAATTAATTCTATCAAAATTAACAAAAAAAATGTGCGCGCACATTCTAAATATAATTCCGATTTATAAAACCATGCGCACGCAAAACCTCAACTCCAAATCCGCCCTCCACCCCCCCAATTTCTACTATAAACGGTCAATGCAAAGCACGTCACGAATATTAAATAATGAATCCGACCAATAGGTTTCCACCGTGAGTCCTGCCTGAGGCATGGCATCAAGCGATGTGAAGAGGAAGTGAAACTTTCTGACACTGACATCGAGTTGTTTGTTAGTGAGGTGGAGGTGAAGAGCGACTTTATGGGACAGCAGTGATGTCACTAATAAAGAAAATACACTGATACTCTGCCGCTGCTGCTGTGGATAACACAATGTGTGAGATCAGAAATCGCTGAACCCTCGCTTCCTCCTCATCCTTCCATTCGCATGCACAAATCGTGCAGAACCCCGCATCGGTGTCATGGCAGTATTTAGCCATTTAGAGCATCGGACCGATTCCCTCACATCAGTGGATCCTTGCCTCCACTCTGGGATATTATTTGGAAAGTTTCTACATTTCTTGTTAGTGATCTCCTGTGCGCTCTATGCGCTCTGCGCTGGGTCGCTATTACATGTGTAGCGGGTCAGTTCTTAATAAAGTTTTATACTTTTAGCAGTGTCATTTTCCCCGCTCTGGATGTGTTAATTAACCTGACAGGACGGCAACTCCTATAGGCTGCAAGGAGGCGGAGGAGTTTATTTAGGGACACCTTAGCACTCTCCCTCGTCCTCTCTCTCTCTCTCCCCACTGCCGGTCCTGTGGGTGTGTGCGGAAGGTTAGCGTGAGCGCAGCAAGTGTGGTCGCAATTGTTTGTCGCAGTAAGTTGCTTCAGAGTGGGTCCCCGGGCTTGGCTGGTGCTGGAGAATTTTTTCTCTCATGTATTGTATTTTTCCCTAACAAAACGTGTGGGACATTTCTAGGCATTTTTGGTATAATGTAAAGTGCCTACAAGTGTCCCATGTATTTTTTTACCTCCCACAAAGAGTGAGACATTTCTAGGAATTTTCCGTACTCAGGGTGGGGGCTTTAAAGTGGTTCCCCGAACTCGGCTGGAGCATAAGTTTTTCCTCCCATGTATTGTATTTTTCGCTAACCAAACGTGTGGGACATTTCTAGGCATTTTGCTATAATGTAAAGTGCCTACAAGTGTTCAATGTATTGTATTGTATTTTTCCCTAACTCAAAGACTGAGACATTTCTAGTCATTTTTCAGCACTCAGGGTGGGTGTTTAGAGTGGGTCCCCGGGATTGGTTTGTGCTGGAGAATTGTTTCTACCATGTATTGTATTTTTACCTAACAAAACATTTGGGACATTTCCAGGCATTTTTGCTTTAAAGTGGTTCCCCGAGCTCGGCTGGAGCAAAAGTTTTTTCTCCAAGTTATTGTAGTTTTCGCTAACCAAACGTGTGGAACATTTCTAGGCATTCTTGCTATAATGTAGAGTGCCTACAAGTGTCCCATGTCATTTTTTTACATAACACAAAGAGTGAGACATTTCTAGGCATTTTTCAGCACTCAGGGTTGGGCTTTAGAGTGGCTCCCCAGGCTTGGCTGGTGCTGGAGAATTTTTTCTACCATGTATTGTATTTTTCCCTAACAAAACATTTGGGACATTTCTAGGTATTCTTGCTATAATGTAGAGTGCCTACAAGTGTCCCATGTCATTTTTTTACATAACACAAAGAGTGAGACATTTCTAGGCATTTTTCAGCACTCAGCGTGGGGCTTTAGAATGGGTCCCCGGGCTTGGCTGGTGCTGGAGAATTTTTTCTACCATGTATTGTATTTTTCACTAACAAAACGTGTGGGACATTTCGAGGCATTTTTGCTATAATGTGAAGTGCCTGCAAGTGTCCCATGTATTTTAATTTTTTTTTACCTAACACAAAGAGTGAGACATATCTAGGCATTTTTCATCACTCAGGGTGGGGCTTCAGAGTGGGTCCCCGGGCTTGGCTGGTGCTGGAGAATTCTTTCTCCCATGTATTGTAGTTTTCCCTAACAAAACATTTGGGACATTTCTAGGCATTCTTGCTATAATGTAGAGTGCCTACAAGTGTCCCATGTCATTTTTTTACATAACACAAAGAGTGAGACATTTCTAGGCATTTTTCAGCACTCAGGGTTGGGCTTTAGAGTGGCTCCCCAGGCTTGGCTGGTGCTGGAAAATTTTTTCTACCATGTATTGTATTTTTCCCTAACAAAACATTTGGGACATTTCTAGGCATTCTTGCTATAATGTAGAGTGCCTACAAGTGTCCCATGTCATTTTTTTACATAACACAAAGAGTGAGACATTTCTAGGCATTTTTCAGCACTCAGTGTGGGGCTTTAGAATGGGTCCCCGGGCTTGGCTGGTGCTGGAGAATTTTTTCTACCATGTATTCTATTTTTCACTAACAAAACGTGTGAAACATTTCTAGGCATTTTGCTATAATGTAAAGTGCCTACAAGTGTTCAATGTATTGTATTGTATTTTTCCCTGACTCAAAGACTGAGACATTTCTAGTCATTTTTCAGCACTCAGGGTGGGTGTTTAGAGTGGGTCCCCGGGATTGGTTTGTGCTGGAGAATTGTTTCTACCATGTATTGTATTTTTACCTAACAAAACTTTTGGGACATTTCTAGGCATTTTTGCTTTAAAGTGGTTCCACGAGCTCGGCTGGAGCAAAGGTTTTTTCTCCAATGTATTGTAGTTTTCGCTAACAAAACATTTGGGACATTTCTAGGCATTTTTGCTATAATGTAAACTGCCTGCAAGTGTCCCATGTATTTAAATTTTTTTTACCTAACTAAAAGAGGGAGATATTTCTAGGCATCTTTCAGCAGTCAGGTTTGGGGTTTAGAGTCGCTCCCCAGGCTTGGCTGGTGCTGGAGATTTTTTTCTCCCATGTATTGTATTTTTCACTAACTAAACGTGTGGGACATTTCGAGGCATTTTTGCTGTACTGTAAAGTGCCTACAAGTGTCCCATGTCCTTTTTTACCTAACACAAAGAGTGAGAAATATCTAGGCATTTTTCATCACTCAGGGTGGGGCTTCAGAGTGGGTCCCCGGGCTTGGCTGGTGCTGGATAATTTTTCCTCCCATGTATTGTATTTTTCCCTAACAAAACGTGTTGGACATTTCTGGGCATTTTTGCTACAATGTAAAGTGCCTGCAAGTGTCCCATGTATTTAATTTTTTTTTTACCTAACACAAAGACTGAGACACATCTAGGCATTTTTCATCACTCAGGGTTGGGCTTCAGAGTGGGTCCCCGGGCTTGGCTGGTCCTGGAGAATGATTTCTCCCATGTATTGTATTTTTCCCTAACAAAACATTTGGGACATTTCTAGGAATTCTTGCTATAATGTAGAGTGCCTACAAGTGTCCCATGTCATTTTTTTACATAACACAAAGAGTGAGACATTTCTAGGCATTTTTCAGCACTCAGGGTTGGGCTTTAGAGTGGCTCCCCGGGCTTGGCTGGTGCTGGAGAATTTTTTCTACCATGTATTGTATTTTTCCCTGACAAAACATTTGGGACATTTCTAGGTATTCTTGCTATAATGTAGAGTGCCTACAAGTGTCCCATGTCATTTTTTTACCTCCCACAAAGAGTGAGACATTTCTAGGAATTTTCCGTACTCAGGGTGGGGGCTTTAAAGTGGTTCCCCGAACTCGGCTGGAGCATAATTTTTTCGTCCCATGTATTGTATTTTTCGCTAACCAAACGTGTGGGACATTTCTAGGCATTTTGCTATAATGTAAAGTGCCTACAAGTGTTCAATGTATTGTATTGTATTTTTCCCTAACTCAAAGACTGAGACATTTCTAGTCATTTTTCAGCACTCAGGGTGGGTGTTTAGAGTGGGTCCCCGGGATTGGTTTGTGCTGGAGAATTGTTTCTACCATGTATTGTATTTTTACCTAACAAAACATTTGGGACATTTCCAGGCATTTTTGCTTTAAAGTGGTTCCCCGAGCTCGGCTGGAGCAAAAGTTTTTTCTCCAAGGTATTGTAGTTTTCGCTAACCAAACGTGTGGAACATTTCTAGGCATTCTTGCTATAATGTAGAGTGCCTACTAGTGTCCCATGTCATTTTTTTACATAACACAAAGAGTGAGACATTTCTAGGCATTTTTCAGCACTCAGGGTTGGGCTTTAGAGTGGCTCCCCAGGCTTGGCTGGTGCTGGAGAATTTTTTCTACCATGTATTGTATTTTTCCCTAACAAAACATTTGGGACATTTCTAGGTATTCTTGCTATAATGTAGAGTGCCTACAAGTGTCCCATGTCATTTTTTCACATAACACAAAGAGTGAGACATTTCTAGGCATTTTTCAGCACTCAGGGTGGGGCTTCAGAGTGGGTCCCCGGGCTTGGCTGGTGCTGGAGAATTTTTTCTCCCATGTATTGTATTTTTCCCTAACAAAACATTTGGGACATTTCTAGGCATTCTTGCTATAATGTAGAGTGCCTACAAGTGTCCCATGTCATTTTTTTACATAACACAAAGAGTGAGACATTTCTAGGCATTTTTCAGCACTCAGCGTGGGGCTTTAGAGTGGCTCCCCAGGCTTGGCTGGTGCTGGAGAATTTTTTCTACCATGTATTGTATTTTTCCCTAACAAAACATTTGGGACATTTCTAGGTATTCTTGCTATAATGTAGAGTGC
The DNA here is from genome assembly GCF_947347685.1 of Pleuronectes platessa. Classification (NCBI taxonomy): domain Eukaryota; kingdom Metazoa; phylum Chordata; class Actinopteri; order Pleuronectiformes; family Pleuronectidae; genus Pleuronectes; species Pleuronectes platessa. The sequence goes on along the minus strand of NW_026519049.1, from coordinate 55,796 downwards.
CTACAAGTGTCCCATGTCATTTTTTCACATAACACAAAGAGTGAGACATTTCCAGGCATTTTTGCTTTAAAGTGGTTCCCCGAGCTCGGCTGGAGCAAAAGTTTTTTCTCCAAGGTATTGTAGTTTTCGCTAACCAAACGTGTGGAACATTTCTAGGCATTCTTGCTATAATGTAGAGTGCCTACTAGTGTCCCATGTCATTTTTTTACATAACACAAAGAGTGAGACATTTCTAGGCATTTTTCAGCACTCAGGGTTGGGCTTTAGAGTGGCTCCCCAGGCTTGGCTGGTGCTGGAGAATTTTTTCTACCATGTATTGTATTTTTCCCTAACAAAACATTTGGGACATTTCTAGGTATTATTGCTATAATGTAGAGTGCCTACAAGTGTCCCATGTCATTTTTTCACATAACACAAAGAGTGAGACATTTCTAGGCATTTTTCAGCACTCAGGGTGGGGCTTCAGAGTGGGTCCCCGGGCTTGGCTGGTGCTGGAGAATTTTTTCTCCCATGTATTGTATTTTTCCCTAACAAAACATTTGGGACATTTCTAGGCATTCTTGCTCTAATGTAGAGTGCCTACAAGTGTCCCATGTCATTTTTTTACATAACACAAAGAGTGAGACATTTCTAGGCATTTTTCAGCACTCAGCGTGGGGCTTTAGAATGGGTCCCCGGGCTTGGCTGGTGCTGGAGAATTCTTTCTCCCATGTATTGTAGTTTTCCCTAACAAAACATTTGTGACATTTCTAGGAATTTTTGCTATAATGTGAAGTGCCTGCAAGTGTACCATGAATTTCAATTTTTTTTTTACCTAACACAAAGAGTGAGACATATCTAGGCATTTTTCATTACTCAGGGTGGGGCTTCAGAGTGGGTCCCCGGGCTTGGCTGGTGCTGGAGAATTTTTTCTCTCATGTATTGTATTTTTCCCTAACAAAACGTGTGGGACATTTCTAGGCATTTTTGCTATAATGTAAAGTGCCTACAAGTGTCCCATGTATTTTTTTACGTAACACAAATAGTGAGACATTTCTAGGCATTTTTCAGCACTCAGGGTGGGGCTTTAGAGTGGGTCCCCGGGCTTGGCTGGTGCTGGAGAATTTTTTCTAACATGTATTGCATTTTTCCCTGACAAAACATTTGGGACATTTCTAGGCTTTCTTGCTATACTGTAAAGTGCCTCCAAGTGTCCCTTGTATTTTTATGTTTTTTACCTAACACAAAGAGTGAGACATTTCTAGGCATTTTTCAGCACTCAGGGTGGGGCTTCAGAGTGGGTCCCCGGGCATGGCTGGTGCTGGAGAATTTTTTCTCCCATGTATTGTATTTTTCCCTAACAAAACATTTGGGACATTTCTAGGCATTCTTGCCATAATGTAAAGTGCATTCAAGTGTCCCATATATTTTTAGTTTTGTTTTTAACTAACAAAAAGAGTGAGACACTTCTAGGCATTTTTCAGCACTATGGGTGGGGCTTTAGAGTGGGTCCCCGGGCTTGGCTGGTGTTGCAGAATTGTTTCTCCCATGTATTTCATTTTTCCCTAACATAACGTGTGGGACATTTCTAGGCATTCTTGATATAATGTAAAGTGCCTACAAGTGTCCCATGTCATTTTGTTACATAATACAAAGAGTGAGACATTTCTGGGTATTTGTCAGCACTCAGGGTTGGGCTTTAGAGATGCTCCCCAGGCTTGGCTGGTGCTGGAGAATTTTTTCTCTCATGTATTGTATTTTTCCCTAACAAAACATTTGGGACATTTCTAGGCATTCTTGCTATAATGTAAAGTGCCTATAAGTGTTGTCGTATATTCGTTAGAGTAAAACATGTGGATAAATGCTTCCAAAAACAAAGACATTCTCAGAGAGTCCACCGGATGTGTGTCTGGTTTACTTTACCCTTTGGGGGATGACCTTTGACCTAGGGAACCATCACTTACCAGTTAACAGATGGGCTCAGAAGGAATGTTCTTGACCAGTGTCAAAGATGTGCCCTTGTTCAGTCGGAAGTCCCATGTGGGATGCGTTGTGCCTGGGGTCATGGGTGGAGCCAAACTCGCTATATGTGTGTGCTTTCATCCCCTGCAAGTCAGATTTCACCATTTGGCTGTGTGATGTCTCCGAGTCTCTAGAGCTCGTCCTGACCTGTGATTTCTTGTAATAAACTTTGTTACACTGAAACTACTTGGTCCTCGGCGTCCTTCCTTCATCATCAACAACTTCAACAACACCCGGCTGCTTGTGTTTACTACAAATGATTGCGTCACGTCGGTAGCGAGCTGTGTCCTTCTGCACTTACAACGGCTTTACGAACGGTGAGGATTTCTCATTTTACTTGACCGCTGGTGTTGTGCCAGAGCCCAGCGGGGGACCCCAGACACTGGAGCCGAGAGGAACAAAGGGTTGTTAAACTTTGGGCGGGAAAACATCCTCCTGCAGGCTCAAGAATCTCCCCCTGGTGGTGGAAAAATGTCCTGGGGTTTTCCCAGAAACCCCTGCTCAGTTCCAAGCTCCGCCCACTCAGATCCATTTCTGACACTCAATTGGCTTAAAGCCAGCATCATCCTATGACCAACTCCTCAAGGAGGAGGACCTCTCAGGTAGAACAAAACCACTGAGACATCAATAATCGTAGCCATTTTACCCTGCTCTGAAGACAACACCAGGCCCCTTTGGGGCCTCCCAGCTGATTTAGTTGCTAAAGGGGGCAACTTTAACTTTTAGTTTATCAGCCATTTCCTGCTCTCTGAAGACGTCAATAGACCGTTCCCGGTCTAGCTAGATGATTTTAGTTGCTAAAGGAGGCAATAATTACAGAAGTTAATTTTATTTTCTTTTATTTCTTTATTCAGTCGACGTTTTTATTTTCAAAAGGACTTTTGCTCTTTTAACTTGAAAAGACCAAACAGGAAATTGCACGCGGAACAATCTCAGACTGTTTCACTTTCCCCACGGACTTTTCTTTTCCCAACGATCTACAAACGGCTTCCACAGCCGTCCCCTGCAGAAGCGCGAGATTCATTCCGCTGAGGAGCACGAGCTCCACATCCCTGAAGAGGAAGGACGACGTTCATCCCGTCGAGGCAGCACGAAAAAATCCGCTGCTTGTCCGGTCCAGCGGCCGAAGACCGCTTGAGAGACCACGTGATTCACTGGCCCGACGCGCACGCACACCGCGAGGGTGGTACAGTAAGAGGCTTTATTGTCTGGGCAGATGTTAATCTAATACGTAGCGTATTGTTTTAATACTTGAATGTATTTGTTTTGTATGAGACCGCCGAGTCTCTAGTGTTTTGCGGCGATTCGCCGGTTTCCGGTTACGGCCTTGTGCCACAGTTTTTAAGCGCCGTGAGCAGCGTCTCCAGCTCATTGTGACCGTTTGAACAACTTTAAAGAGACTTTACCGGTCAAACCTCAGCACACAACGCCACTTGGGTGCTGAGTGGTAAAGTAAATGTAACTTGTCTCTGACGGTGCTTTTAAGAGCTTTGCTCTCTCCTTGTATGCTCTCTCTCTCTCTCCTTCTAAACCGACCTATACACACATCCGATCTGTATTTAGAATACAGTTCATGTAACATAGTTAAATCTATATTCAGAGAGGCTGGACACATCTGGAAGCCATGCGGCCCAACGCCAAAGCAGAGACAAAGAATTGTCTTTGTCTGAAAATCCCTTGGTGTAATTCATGTGACGACCACCAGTGTGAGCTCCGGCCACATGGTGTCATTAACATAGACTCCATTTTGAATAACGCAAGTTAAATCACCATTTTGAATCTATTATTGCCACGCCTCCTCTCTCCCTCTCCTCCCATTCTGGCTCTAAATTCATAACGGCTCCGCCATCTTGTTTTGTAGTCAATCCGCCATTTTGAGAGTTTTTAGGCCTTGATTCCACGAATCATGATCGGCCGCCATCTTAGATGTGACGTCACCACGTGACTGCATCATCGCCACGCCCCCTTCTTTTTCTCTCTCTCTCTCGCTCTCTCACACACCCACACACACACACACACACACACACACAGACACACCCACACAGACACAGAGACTCATTGATAGACACAGACAGATACACACACACAGATACACATAGATGAATACATGTGTTTTTCTAAGTTGTGATAAGCGGCTGCTGTTGTTATCTTTGAAATATGGGAGTTTGTTAAAATGATGAATCATTAAATAACACTAACTTTATTTCACATGCATACACATAGACACACACACAGAGAGACACTTTGACACAGACACACACACACACACCGAGACAGACATACATAGGTAGACCGCCGGTTTTACATGTATTTTCTGAATTGTGATAAGTGCTGCTGCTGTGTTTATCTTTGAAATATCGGAGCTTGTTAAAATGATGAATCATTAAATAACACTAACTTTATTTCACATGCATACACATAGACACACACACAGAGAGACACTTTGACACAGACACACACACACACACCGAGACAGACATACATAGGTAGACCGCCGGTTTTACATGTATTTTCTGAATTGTGATAAGTGCTGCTGCTGTGTTTATCTTTGAAATATCGGAGCTTGTTAAAATGATGAATCATTGAATAACATTATAACTTTATTTCCCCTTTTTAATAAATGCTTTTGTAATTAAAGTATCTGTAGTCTGTGATTATTTGTGCATATGTATGTGATTGCAGCTGGATTATGATTGCCTGTGCTCGAACTTAAAACCCTTCATTTAATATTAAATAATTATTAATATTAAATATTGAGATTATTGATTTGACATTTATCATTATGAGACTGATATTTATAGATTGACTCGTTGGTCCCTGTAACCAGGGTGGTGCCCCGCGACAATAAGCAATGATTACAGATTTGTATTATTCTTAATTGATAATTTTATTGTTTTCATTAATTATTTTAACTATTATTAATGGATAACCGTATCATTTCTAATTAAATGTGTTACATTTCTTAATTAATAGCTTTATCATTTTTGATTATTTTTAAGAAATAATTGTTATTTTAATAATCATATTTCATGATTATTAATAATTAGCCAACGTCAATTCTACTCCTACTATTGCACAACATAAATGGTGCCCCCGTGTGAGGCATTCTAACTCCAGCTGTATCATAATACTGTACAATAATCCAGATTCATTTTCCCCCAGAAATTAATTTTTGAAGAAAAAGATATTAATTAATTTTTTTTTTCCTTCCAAAACTTTTTTTTATCCCTCACAACATAAATGGTGCCCCCGTGTGAGGCATTCTAACTCCAGCTGTATCATAATACTGTACAATAATCCAGATTCATTTTCCCCCAGAAATTAATTTTTGAAGAAAAAGATATTAATTAATTTTTTTTTTCCTTCCAAAACTTTTTTTTATCCCTCACAACATAAATGGATCCCCGTGTGAGGGCGGAACGCTTCACGCATGCAACATAAATGGTGCCCCTGCGTGAGGCTATCTAACTCCAGCTGTATCATAATACTGTGTACAATGATCCAGAAATAATTTTGAAAGTTATCTCTCTGCAAATATTTTTTTTTTTTTAATTTCTAAATTCCCCTGCACCTTTGCAACACAGGTATACTCGTGCCTTGCGTATCTGTGGTTGGCTGCAGAGTGCAATCGGTGGTTGTGAATTCGCGATGCACAATATTTATGATTAATTTCTTAAAGAGAAAAATAATTTTGGAAATTTATTTCTCTTTGAATTTTTATTTGTAATCCCTTTGCACCTCTGCCAAGCAGGTATACTATTGCCTTGTGTATCCGTGGTTGGATTCTTATTGCATATTAGTGGTTGTGTCATCTCAATGCACAATAATTATAATTAATTTTCATCAGAGAAAAATAATTTTGGAAATTTATTTCTTTTTTGAATTTTCTTTATTCTTAATTCCCTTTGCTAAGCAGGCGTTGTGTATAGCTAAGGTTGGTTGCTGACTACGTTTCAGTAGGTTAGTAATATTTTTATTGGAGAATTTCTGCATGCTTTGAATTTCAAGGAGACTAACTAGATTTGAGAGACTAGTTACGAGTAGACTAGTTGTTAACCAACTAGGTCTAAAGGATTGAGCCATCGAGCTATCCTACATAGCGCTACTATATAGACACAGAGTGAAGCTCACCTGTGCATCTTGTGTAGTGCTTATTAAATTTTTATCCGCTTTTAACCTAAGCAAGCTTGAGCGGCCCACCAGGTGTTTTTCGCACTCAGAAGATGAGTAGCATGGACCACACTGGGGCAAGGGCTCCCTCAAGGCCAGACGACCTGTCAGAGACAGTCGCCAGTCTGAGCAATTTTTATAGAAATGCTATAATTAAGTTTTTGTCCGCTTTTATCTAAGCAAGCGTGAGCAGTCCACCAGGTGCCTTTTCGCACTCAGAAGATGAGTAGCATGTAACACCATGGGGCAACTGCTCCCTCAGGACCAGACGTCCTATAAGAGACTGTAGCAGTCTGATAAATTTTTCTAATGATGCGGTGAGTGAGTTGAGTGAGTATGATTTAAGTACCTGCGATCGTAAGATTAAAGAACTGTCCATTCACCTGATCAACCCCACTGGCCCGCATCCAAAAATACCCCATGCTCTGGGTCAACTGACACTCCTCTACCAGCAGAGAGCCGAGCTGCAGGCCCAAGAACATGCGAAGGAGCTCCAGGCCATGCAAGCAGCATGTCGAGCGGAGCAGGAGAAAAACTCCCACCTGCGGCATATCATCGAGACCCGCACAGAACAGGACCAGGCGGTGCAGGAGCACGAAGCTCTGCACGGAAGGTCAAAGGTCAACAGAAAGGGGGGCACAGTCAAACAGAGCTGCCCCCCCTCGAGCTGATATCCCTGATGACAGGGCCAGGAGCTGACGTCATTCCCGGTGAAGCAAGCGGAACAGAGACACTGGGAGAAGAGCTGCGAGCACAGCTACGCAACCCTCTTGCAGAGGAAGCTTTGCTCTGGAGAGCCAGACACACCCAGCAGTCGACCGCTCCAACCCCCTCAACACCAAAGGGGGGGCCGGACTCAACCCCTAGACGTGCAGTGACCTGGGACCGCTATGAGGCACTCCAAATGCCTTTCCAGCGGACACACAGCATCCACTCCAGCCAGAAGGAACACATCCTGCACGGAGCCATGCTTATCCACACCACAAAGACGGAAGGAATCCGTCCTGGAGGGCTGAAGGAGATTTCCCAGTCTGCCACTCAGGCAGGGGCGCACCATGACTCACGGTCGCGTCCTGGATGGTCCTCCACTCCCGGTGCAAGAGATGGTGGCCACAAAGATGAATACTGTGGCACACACAATTCAGAAGACCCTGATGACTCAGCACCCCCTCAAAGAGAGGAAATCTGCACCCGGCAGCTAGAGCCCCTTAAAAAAGACATTTATTGCTTCGACCCAGACAACCGAGGTTCAACGAAGACGACACCGTGGTTCTGGCAGTTCAAATCCAACTAAATGTGGACCCGGCGCTGGAAGATGACAACTTTCCCCACGCCAAGATGAACCCCAGCAAAGAGAACCAGGAACAGCGACCCTTCCAACAGGGCGCCCCACAAAACCAAGGGGGTGAGGATTTCAACCAGCCCCACAAACAGTTTCGACCTCAGCACCTGAATCCCTCTCAACAGAGGAGTAGGGGCTGGAACAGACGGAAACCCTATCAGTACCAGGAGTATAGATGTGGTGACCGAAATCCAACACATGGGATGCATCCTGGGACAGAGGAGTAAATACGGAGATGTGTGGATGAAGCAATGAGAGACATTGTGCCACGTGTTCCTCCAGGCTCCACTGAGAGACCATACACTGAACCCCGTTGGCGAAACTAGGAGCAGACGCCCTCCTTCTCCACTCCCAAAGATGACTTCAATGACGGGGAAGGACCAAGGCGCTGCCAGAAACCCCCTCTCACCTCCACATCTGAAAAGGGGGGGAAGAAATCCCAACTTTAAAACAAAAAAAAAACGCTCAAACCACTCACTCCATCAATAGCTGCATGCTTTAGACCCTCTGTCAGTAAATTGTATAACGTAGTTCAGGTAGTGAACCTCCTCAGACCTCGTTGAGGATTTTGAAGTCGTTACCACTACGGTTGTGCAGCCCTCACGGGTACACTTGGCAATTCAGTCTTGGCAGTGAAATTCCAATATCTGTAGATCTGAAAACCTAGAAATAGGATTTATCATAAATTCACAGATTAGCGAACAACAGAACGGACTCGCCGTTCTAAATGTTTTGGTTTGACAGGATAACACACATGTTTACCTCAAAACACCAGCACCTACTCAAACATTTTCTTCTGTTCGTGTTTCCACTTTTCTTTCATTTCACTCTTCACCGAAATTCATTGGTATTTTAACAATAACTGCCGATAAGCATTATGTGAAATTGAAAGTGTGTGCCGTGTTTTAGAATATATGTTATTTAGCCTGTCTGCCCAGACAATTACCTCTCTCTGTTTAGACTCATGCCTCGAAGACATTTATGCCTCTCTGCCTCATAATGAACTAACTTTCAATGCTTCAACTCCACTCAAGGATTACCTCTCATGGATTATCACTGGACTCTCGACCATAGTTTGCCCTGGAGACCGGGGTCACAGCCCACTCTCCAGACCAAAAGGGGGACTGTTGGGCCAGAGCCCAGCGGGGGGCCCCAGACACTGGAGCCGAGAGGAACAAAGGGTTGTTAAACTTTGGGCGGGAAAACATCCTCCTGCAGGCTCAAGAATCTCCCCCTGGTGGTGGAAAAATGTCCTGGGGTTTTCCCAGAAACCCCTGCTCAGTTCCAAGCCCCGCCCACTCAGATCCATTTCTGACACTCAATTGGCTTAAAGCCAGCATCATCCTATGACCAACTCCTCAAGGAGGAGGACCTCTCAGGTAGAACAAAACCACTGAGACATCAATAATCGTAGCCATTTTACCCTGCTCTGAAGACAACACCAGGCCCCTTTGGGGCCTCCCAGCTGATTTAGTTGCTAAAGGGGGCAACTTTAACTTTTAGTTTATCAGCCATTTCCTGCTCTCTGAAGACGTCAATAGACCGTTCCCGGTCTAGCTAGATGATTTCAGTTGCTAAAGGAGGCAATAATTACAGAAGTTAATTTTATTTTCTTTTATTTCTTTATTCAGTCGACGTTTTTATTTTCAAAAGGACTTTTGCTCTTTTAACTTGAAAAGACCAAACAGGAAATTGCACGCGGAACAACCTCAGACTGTTTCACTTTCCCCACGGACTTTTCTTTTCCCAACGATCTACAAACGGCTTCCACAGCCGTCCCCTGCAGAAGCGCGAGATTCATTCCGCTGAGGAGCACGAGCTCCACATCCCTGAAGAGGAAGGACGACGTTCATCCCGTCGAGGCAGCACGAGAAAATCCGCTGCTTGTCCGGTCCAGCGGCCGAAGACCGCTTGAGAGACCACGTGATTCACTGGCCCGACGCGCACGCACACCGCGAGGGTGGTACAGTAAGAGGCTTTATTGTCTGGGCAGATGTTAATCTAATACGTAGCGTATTGTTTTAATACTTGAATGTATTTGTTTTGTATGAGACCGCCGAGTCTCTAGTGTTTTACGGCGATTCGCCGGTTTCCGGTTACGGCCTTGTGCCACAGTTTTTAAGCACCGTGAGCAGCGTCTCCAGCTCATTGTGACCATTTGAACAACTTTAAAGAGACTTTACCGGTCAAACCTCAGCACACAACGCCACTTGGGTGCTGAGTGGTAAAGTAAATGTAACTTGTCTCTGACGGTGCTTTTAAGAGCTTTGCTCTCTCCTTGTATGCTCTCTCTCTCTCTCCTTCTAAACCGACCTATACACACATCCGATCTGTATTTAGAATACAGTTCATGTAACATAGTTAAATCTATATTCAGAGAGGCTGGACACATCTGGAAGCCATGCGGCCCAACGCCAAAGCAGAGACAAAGAATTGTCTTTGTCTGAAAATCCCTTGGTGTAATTCATGTGACGACCACCAGTGTGAGCTCCGGCCACATGGTGTCATTAACATAGACTCCATTTTGAATAACGCAAGTTAAACCACCATTTTGAATCTATTATTGCCACGCCTCCTCTCTCCCTCTCCTCCCATTCTGGCTCTAAATTCATAACGGCTCCGCCATCTTGTTTTGTAGTCAATCCGCCATTTTGAGAGTTTTTAGGCCTTGATTCCACGAATCATGATCGGCCGCCATCTTAGATGTGACGTCACCACGTGACTGCATCATCGCCACGCCCCCTTCTTTTTCTCTCTCTCTCTCGCTCTCTCACACACCCACACACACACACACACACACCCACACAGACACACCCACACAGACACAGAGACACATTGATAGACACAGACAGATACACACACACAGATACACATAGATGAATACATGTGTTTTTCTAAGTTGTGATAAGCGGCTGCTGTTGTTATCTTTGAAATATGGGAGTTTGTTAAAATGATGAATCATTAAATAACACTAACTTTATTTCACATGCATACACATAGACACACACACAGAGAGACACTTTGACACAGACACACACACACACACCGAGACAGACATACATAGGTAGACCGCCGGTTTTACATGTATTTTCTGAATTGTGATAAGTGCTGCTGCTGTGTTTATCTTTGAAATATCGGAGCTTGTTAAAATGATGAATCATTAAATAACACTAACTTTATTTCACATGCATACACATAGACACACACACAGAGAGACACTTTGACACAGACACACACACACACACCGAGACAGACATACATAGGTAGACCGCCGGTTTTACATGTATTTTCTGAATTGTGATAAGTGCTGCTGCTGTGTTTATCTTTGAAATATCGGAGCTTGTTAAAATGATGAATCATTGAATAACATTATAACTTTATTTCCCCTTTTTAATAAATGCTTTTGTAATTAAAGTATCTGTAGTCTGTGATTATTTGTGCATATGTATGTGATTGCAGCTGGATTATGATTGCCTGTGCTCGAACTTAAAACCCTTCATTTAATATTAAATAATTATTAATATTAAATATTGAGATTATTGATTTGACATTTATCATTATGAGACTGATATTTATAGATTGACTCGTTGGTCCCTGTAACCAGGGTGGTGCCCCGCGACAATAAGCAATGATTACAGATTTGTATTATTCTTAATTGATAATTTTATTGTTTTCATTAATTATTTTAACTATTATTAATGGATAACCGTATCATTTCTAATTAAATGTGTTACATTTCTTAATTAATAGCTTTATCATTTTTGATTATTTTTAAGAAATAATTGTTATTTTAATAATCATATTTCATGATTATTAATAATTAGCCAACGTCAATTCTACTCCTACTATTGCACAACATAAATGGTGCCCCCGTGTGAGGCATTCTAACTCCAGCTGTATCATAATACTGTACAATAATCCAGATTCATTTTCCCCCAGAAATTAATTTTTGAAGAAAAAGATATTAATTAATTTTTTTTTTCCTTCCAAAACTTTTTTTTATCCCTCACAACATAAATGGTGCCCCCGTGTGAGGCATTCTAACTCCAGCTGTATCATAATACTGTACAATAATCCAGATTCATTTTCCCCCAGAAATTAATTTTTGAAGAAAAAGATATTAATTAATTTTTTTTTTCCTTCCAAAACTTTTTTTTATCCCTCACAACATAAATGGATCCCCGTGTGAGGGCGGAACGCTTCACGCATGCAACATAAATGGTGCCCCTGCGTGAGGCTATCTAACTCCAGCTGTATCATAATACTGTGTACAATGATCCAGAAATAATTTTGAAAGTTATCTCTCTGCAAATATTTTTTTTTTTTTAATTTCTAAATTCCCCTGCACCTTTGCAACACAGGTATACTCGTGCCTTGCGTATCTGTGGTTGGCTGCAGAGTGCAATCGGTGGTTGTGAATTCGCGATGCACAATATTTATGATTAATTTCTTAAAGAGAAAAATAATTTTGGAAATTTATTTCTCTTTGAATTTTTATTTGTAATCCCTTTGCACCTCTGCCAAGCAGGTATACTATTGCCTTGTGTATCCGTGGTTGGATTCTTATTGCATATTAGTGGTTGTGTCATCTCAATGCACAATAATTATAATTAATTTTCATCAGAGAAAAATAATTTTGGAAATTTATTTCTTTTTTGAATTTTCTTTATTCTTAATTCCCTTTGCTAAGCAGGCGTTGTGTATAGCTAAGGTTGGTTGCTGACTACGTTTCAGTAGGTTAGTAATATTTTTATTGGAGAATTTCTGCATGCTTTGAATTTCAAGGAGACTAACTAGATTTGAGAGACTAGTTACGAGTAGACTAGTTGTTAACCAACTAGGTCTAAAGGATTGAGCCATCGAGCTATCCTACATAGCGCTACTATATAGACACAGAGTGAAGCTCACCTGTGCATCTTGTGTAGTGTTTATTAAATTTTTATCCGCTTTTAACCTAAGCAAGCTTGAGCGGCCCACCAGGTGTTTTTCGCACTCAGAAGATGAGTAGCATGGACCACACTGGGGCAAGGGCTCCCTCAAGGCCAGACGACCTGTCAGAGACAGTCGCCAGTCTGAGCAATTTTTATAGAAATGCTATAATTAAGTTTTTGTCCGCTTTTATCTAAGCAAGCGTGAGCAGTCCACCAGGTGCCTTTTCGCACTCAGAAGATGAGTAGCATGTAACACCATGGGGCAACTGCTCCCTCAGGACCAGACGTCCTATAAGAGACTGTAGCAGTCTGATAAATTTTTCTAATGATGCGGTGAGTGAGTTGAGTGAGTATGATTTAAGTACCTGCGATCGTAAGATTAAAGAACTGTCCATTCACCTGATCAACCCCACTGGCCCGCATCCAAAAATACCCCATGCTCTGGGTCAACTGACACTCCTCTACCAGCAGAGAGCCGAGCTGCAGGCCCAAGAACATGCGAAGGAGCTCCAGGCCATGCAAGCAGCATGTCGAGCGGAGCAGGAGAAAAACTCCCACCTGCGGCATATCATCGAGACCCGCACAGAACAGGACCAGGCGGTGCAGGAGCACGAAGCTCTGCACGGAAGGTCAAAGGTCAACAGAAAGGGGGGCACAGTCAAACAGAGCTGCCCCCCCTCGAGCTGATATCCCTGATGACAGGGCCAGGAGCTGACGTCATTCCCGGTGAAGCAAGCGGAACAGAGACACTGGGAGAAGAGCTGCGAGCACAGCTACGCAACCCTCTTGCAGAGGAAGCTTTGCTCTGGAGAGCCAGACACACCCAGCAGTCGACCGCTCCAACCCCCTCAACACCAAAGGGGGGGCCGGACTCAACCCCTAGACGTGCAGTGACCTGGGACCGCTATGAGGCACTCCAAATGCCTTTCCAGCGGACACACAGCATCCACTCCTGCACGGAGCCATGCTTATCCACACCACAAAGACGGAAGGAATCCGTCCTGGAGGGCTGAAGGAGATTTCCCAGTCTGCCACTCAGGCAGGGGCGCACCATGACTCACGGTCGCGTCCTGGATGGTCCTCCACTCCCGGTGCAAGAGATGGTGGCCACAAAGATGAATACTGTGGCACACACAATTCAGAAGACCCTGATGACTCAGCACCCCCTCAAAGAGAGGAAATCTGCACCCGGCAGCTAGAGCCCCTTAAAAAAGACATTTATTGCTTCGACCCAGACAACCGAGGGTTCAACGAAGACGACACCGTGGTTCTGGCAGTTCAAATCCAACTAAATGTGGACCCGGCGCTGGAAGATGACAACTTTCCCCACGCCAAGATGAACCCCAGCAAAGAGAACCAGGAACAGCGACCCTTCCAACAGGGCGCCCCACAAAACCAAGGGGGTGAGGATTTCAACCAGCCCCACAAACAGTTTCGACCTCAGCACCTGAATCCCTCTCAACAGAGGAGTAGGGGCTGGAACAGACGGAAACCCTATCAGTACCAGGAGTATAGATGTGGTGACCGAAATCCAACACATGGGATGCATCCTGGGACAGAGGAGTAAATACGGAGATGTGTGGATGAAGCAATGAGAGACATTGTGCCACGTGTTCCTCCAGGCTCCACTGAGAGACCATACACTGAACCCCGTTGGCGAAACTAGGAGCAGACGCCCTCCTTCTCCACTCCCAAAGATGACTTCAATGACGGGGAAGGACCAAGGCGCTGCCAGAAACCCCCTCTCACCTCCACATCTGAAAAGGGGGGGAAGAAATCCCAACTTTAAAACAAAAAAAAAACGCTCAAACCACTCACTCCATCAATAGCTGCATGCTTTAGACCCTCTGTCAGTAAATTGTATAACGTAGTTCAGGTAGTGAACCTCCTCAGACCTCGTTGAGGATTTTGAAGTCGTTACCACTACGGTTGTGCAGCCCTCACGGGTACACTTGGCAATTCAGTCTTGGCAGTGAAATTCCAATATCTGTAGATCTGAAAACCTAGAAATAGGATTTATCATAAATTCACAGATTAGCGAACAACAGAACGGACTCGCCGTTCTAAATGTTTTGGTTTGACAGGATAACACACATGTTTACCTCAAAACACCAGCACCTACTCAAACATTTTCTTCTGTTCGTGTTTCCACTTTTCTTTCATTTCACTCTTCACCGAAATTCATTGGTATTTTAACAATAACTGCCGATAAGCATTATGTGAAATTGAAAGTGTGTGCCGTGTTTTAGAATATATGTTATTTAGCCTGTCTGCCCAGACAATTACCTCTCTCTGTTTAGACTCATGCCTCGAAGACATTTATGCCTCTCTGCCTCATAATGAACTAACTTTCAATGCTTCAACTCCACTCAAGGATTACCTCTCATGGATTATCACTGGACTCTCGACCATAGTTTGCCCTGGAGACCGGGGTCACAGCCCACTCTCCAGACCAAAAGGGGGACTGTTGGGCCAGACCCCAGCGGGGGGCCCCAGACACTGGAGCCGAGAGGAACAAAGGGTTGTTAAACTTTGGGCGAGAAAACATCCTCCTGCAGGCTCAAAAATCTCCCCCTGGTGGTGGAAAAATGTCCTGGGGTTTTCCCAGAAACCCCTGCTCAGTTCCAAGCCCCGCCCACTCAGATCCATTTCTGACACTCAATTGGCTTAAAGCCAGCATCATCCTATGACCAACTCCTCAAGGAGGAGGACCTCTCAGGTAGAACAAAACCACTGAGACATCAATAATCGTAGCCATTTTACCCTGCTCTGAAGACAACACCAGGCCCCTTTGGGGCCTCCCAGCTGATTTAGTTGCTAAAGGGGGCAACTTTAACTTTTAGTTTATCAGCCATTTCCTGCTCTCTGAAGACGTCAATAGACCGTTCCCGGTCTAGCTAGATGATTTCAGTTGCTAAAGGAGGCAATAATTACAGAAGTTAATTTTATTTTCTTTTATTTCTTTATTCAGTCGACGTTTTTATTTTCAAAAGGACTTTTGCTCTTTTAACTTGAAAAGACCAAACAGGAAATTGCACGCGGAACAACCTCAGACTGTTTCACTTTCCCCACGGACTTTTCTTTTCCCAACGATCTACAAACGGCTTCCACAGCCGTCCCCTGCAGAAGCGCGAGATTCATTCCGCTGAGGAGCACGAGCTCCACATCCCTGAAGAGGAAGGACGACGTTCATCCCGTCGAGGCAGCACGAGAAAATCCGCTGCTTGTCCGGTCCAGCGGCCGAAGACCGCTTGAGAGACCACGTGATTCACTGGCCCGACGCGCACGCACACCGCGAGGGTGGTACAGTAAGAGGCTTTATTGTCTGGGCAGATGTTAATCTAATACGTAGCGTATTGTTTTAATACTTGAATGTATTTGTTTTGTATGAGACCGCCGAGTCTCTAGTGTTTTGCGGCGATTCGCCGGTTTCCGGTTACGGCCTTGTGCCACAGTTTTTAAGCGCCGTGAGCAGCGTCTCCAGCTCATTGTGACCGTTTGAACAACTTTAAAGAGACTTTACCGGTCAAACCTCAGCACACAACGCCACTTGGGTGCTGAGTGGTAAAGTAAATGTAACTTGTCTCTGACGGTGCTTTTAAGAGCTTTGCTCTCTCCTTGTATGCTCTCTCTCTCTCTCCTTCTAAACCGACCTATACACACATCCGATCTGTATTTAGAATACAGTTCATGTAACATAGTTAAATCTATATTCAGAGAGGCTGGACACATCTGGAAGCCATGCGGCCCAACGCCAAAGCAGAGACAAAGAATTGTCTTTGTCTGAAAATCCCTTGGTGTAATTCATGTGACGACCACCAGTGTGAGCTCCGGCCACATGGTGTCATTAACATAGACTCCATTTTGAATAACGCAAGTTAAACCACCATTTTGAATCTATTATTGCCACGCCTCCTCTCTCCCTCTCCTCCCATTCTGGCTCTAAATTCATAACGGCTCCGCCATCTTGTTTTGTAGTCAATCCGCCATTTTGAGAGTTTTTAGGCCTTGATTCCACGAATCATGATCGGCCGCCATCTTAGATGTGACGTCACCACGTGACTGCATCATCGCCACGCCCCCTTCTTTTTCTCTCTCTCTCTCGCTCTCTCACACACCCACACACACACACACACACACCCACACAGACACACCCACACAGACACAGAGACACATTGATAGACACAGACAGATACACACACACAGATACACATAGATGAATACAGCGGCTGCTGTTGTTATCTTTGAAATATGGGAGTTTGTTAAAATGATGAATCATTAAATAACACTAACTTTATTTCACATGCATACACATAGACACACACACAGAGAGACACTTTGACACAGACACACACACACACACCGAGACAGACATACATAGGTAGACCGCCGGTTTTACATGTATTTTCTGAATTGTGATAAGTGCTGCTGCTGTGTTTATCTTTGAAATATCGGAGCTTGTTAAAATGATGAATCATTAAATAACACTAACTTTATTTCACATGCATACACATAGACACACACACAGAGAGACACTTTGACACAGACACACACACACACACCGAGACAGACATACATAGGTAGACCGCCGGTTTTACATGTATTTTCTGAATTGTGATAAGTGCTGCTGCTGTGTTTATCTTTGAAATATCGGAGCTTGTTAAAATGATGAATCATTGAATAACATTATAACTTTATTTCCCCTTTTTAATAAATGCTTTTGTAATTAAAGTATTTGTAGTCTGTCATTATTTGTGCATATGTATGTGATTGCAGCTGGATTATGATTGCCTGTGCTCGAACTTAAAACCCTTCATTTAATATTAAATAATTATTAATATTAAATATTGAGATTATTGATTTGACATTTATCATTATGAGACTGATATTTATAGATTGACTCGTTGGTCCCTGTAACCAGGGTGGTGCCCCGCGACAATAAGCAATGATTACAGATTTGTATTATTCTTAATTGATAATTTTATTGTTTTCATTAATTATTTTAACTATTATTAATGGATAACCGTATCATTTCTAATTAAATGTGTTACATTTCTTAATTAATAGCTTTATCATTTTTGATTATTTTTAAGAAATAATTGTTATTTTAATAATCATATTTCATGATTATTAATAATTAGCCAACGTCAATTCTACTCCTACTATTGCACAACACTGGTAGTTCATCGTGGTTGCGTCTACACCGTTAACGGACCTGTTTTTATGGGCGTGTTGTGTTGTTTGATGTGAAGTAACGATCCGTGCTAAATTTGGTTTTGTTTGCGTGTTGAATAACGCAAACAGGGGGTTATTCAACACGCATATTAAGGTGAAGAAAAGGTGAAGACCTTTAAGGTGAAGAAAAGTGCTAAAAAGTACAGGAAATAGTTTAATATAGTTTCACTGTAACGATAAAGTGGTTAAATGACATTGTGCAAGTTTGGGAAGACGGGCCCTCAACTTTCTAAACAGTAAGACATGTGTGTATTAACCACGGCGTTGCAGTGGCTAAGACATAGACAGTATTTGATTTAAAGAGAAAATTGGGATAAACCTGGATCCAGGGAATTTGAATTAATAAATAAGTGTAAAATGATAAGAGAAAGAGTAATAAGACAAAAATAAGAGTAAGGAAATGATCATAGGAAAAGCTGCAAATTTGGATAGTGGAAGCCCTCACTGAAGGAGCTGATAGTATGGGTCCTGAAAAGCCTCACCAGAGGTCAGTTTAATAACTGAAGATTGTAGAATAAAAATTTTTGATTGTATGTTTCTATTCTAAACATTTGTTGACGAACAACTGTCGGATGAAGCTCCTCATTGAATAATATCTATAAAAAGTAGCATAAATTTGACAGAGATATACAGCGAAAAAGCGGCTAGAAGCATGCTGTGTGACTGTGATGTGAATAACTTGCTTTTGAGAGTTTAGGATGAGTGCTGTTTTGTGTTTGTGAGTTGAATTTGCAGTGTTTTTTCGATGTGTGTGCCAGAAGTGAATCAGCACAACTGAATAAACATATGAAAGGACTGCTAAAATATGAGCCTTGTAATATCACAATGAGCCTCTATTCAAGGGGACTTGAAACTATGAGCTGTTCTTATAAAACAGACGTAATGAAATAATGAATCTCCTTAGGAGGACTTAATTAATATAACCACACCTTTGAATCCTTCTAACTGATGCACATTTTTTCCATGTGCTGGTGTGTGTGTGATAACTGTGGACATTGCTGTGTTCCAACTTTGTGAGAAATGCAGCAGGCGCTGGTTGATGTGATTTAAAGTTAATAAAGAGGAGGTTTTTGTGATTGATTAAATATATATGTTGTGGTTGTGAACGGGAAATCTGATGACTTATAAAGACAGATATTTTGTTCTTTGTATTAAACAAAGCTAGTAGTCGCATTCAGGGGACTATTGCATTAGTCTTTCTTCTCTTGTATTCACAGCCCCCACCTTTCTGGTGTGTGCGTGTGTGTGTCTGTGTGTCTCTTGTGCATGACCATCCCTCTGGGTGTAGAAACGAGAAAGGGGATTTGCACTGTAATTAACAAACCTTTTGTGAGACACAGAGACAAACTCAAAGTTGTTTTAAAACCAATTCTTTACTGGGGTTTTAGCTAGAGCTGAAAAAGACAATTTGTTTCTTTGTTTGTTTATGGTAAAGCGAGATTGTGCTGGCAGTATTAGGAATAACATTGCTTGTTTAATTATTGCTTGAACTTTTTGTTTTATTTTATTTTTATTAAAATTGGACAATACTTAGTTAAGGGTTTATTTTGGAAACAAATTGGGTTTAATTTGACGTTTTTTGGACTTTAAATAATGGATAAGACAGTTAAATTGATTCTGCAAAAACTAGGAATAAAGCATGGAATGAAGCATGGCTTGGAGCAGTCTATCATCCGCAAAGTCAAGGGATGTGCGAAAGAATGAATGGTGTTTTGAAAAATCGTATTGTTAAAATATGTCAGCACACAGGTTTGAACTGGATAGCAGCGCTTCCACTGGCGCTAATGGTATGTCGCTCTAGTGAGCTACGTGATCTGCATATGACACCTCATGAGTTGATTACAGGAAGACTGATGCCAACGCCTTGTTTACGTACAAGTGGAAAGGGTCCAAGCCTGGGCCTTTTGGAAGATGAAATGCGGGCGTATGTATGGTTAATCTGCATAAAAGAATATCCATATATGTTTCTGACAGGCAAAGAAAAGAGGAGGTGCAGGAGAAGCTCGATGAGCAAAAAAGGATCACAGTGCAACCTGGAGACAAGGTATTCGTGAAGGTGTTTAGAAGGAAGTGGTATAACGAACGCCGTGAAGGACCGTTTGAAGTGGTGCGTAATACTGGAACTGCGGTCCAAGTTAAAGGATCTCCAACGTGGTATCACTTATCACATTGTGTTAAAGCACCAAGTGAAGAGACATTACACTTACAGAACCAAGATGTTGAAGGTTCAAGAGAGCCAAGAGACAATGTTGAAGAACCTACATCAGATAGGGAGATGCATGAAAATCCCCAGAGTCAGAACTCAGAAGGAGAGATTGTCCAAGCTGTGGACAATGTTGATGATTCTGTGCACATTTCTGATAATGCCAGGAATGACTCTGCAGTTAATGGACAGGAAGGAAGATTTAGTGACATTGTCTTTCAACATGTTCCAGAAACCGCAGAACCTATTTCAGTTGCCTACAAAGCACCGGAGACATCAAAGGGCTGTGACCCCAATGCAGAACAACTCAGGGATCCAGTTAGACAAAGGAGCCCAAGACCAGTTAGGAAAAGAGTTAAACCAGACTATTACTAGATCAAGGGTTGAAGTAACCGTAGGGAGGTCAGTACGACTTCCATGTCAGTGTACAAGAGAAAATAGTGGTGAAGGGAAACTCAGAGTTGAGTGGAAAGATAACCATGATAAGGTTCTATCTCTTTCAGGGACATTACCAATAAGGAAGCATACGTTAATTAATGACAGAAGGATAGCGAAGGTTGAGGGAGATTGTAGTCTTCATATATATAGGCCTCAACAGGAAGATCAAGGTGATTATAGGTGCTCTTTTTATAGTCAACTTTCTGGGAGTGAGCGGTCCGAATTGGGATTTAGAGTTCATATAGTGACACTCATGGTAAAAGATTTGCGTCCTGTTAGAGTTGCAGACTCATCTGTGACAGCTCAGAAGACTATTTCAGACATAGATAATGACTTATTTGACTCTGATCGGAGACCAGAACAAATGATTGATCAATACCACACATTACAAAGGAGAGACACCAAATGGAAAGCGTTTGGGTTTGATCCTTCAGTGTTACGAATCTCAGACCCATGGGCAAGCAGGAACTTATGGTTCCAGCAATTGACTCATTCCGTACGATCGGTTACTAATTGGAATGGTCCATGTGTGGTAAAAATTCCATCGCCGAACACATGGTCTTCAATTTTAGAGACTACACCAGAACCACTAACCGCTATATGTCAATCTTATGCCCTATCGTGGCTGTTGTATCAGCAGCGGTCAGTAATAGATGTAGTGATGGCCGTATCAGTAAATCTGTTTAAACCAAGATCCACTTGTTCTTGGTTGAAGGAACTATCATATATAAATTTACTTGATCGGCATGAAGATATCAAAACCGCGGTCCCTGATGTAATGGTAGCGATAGCAGTGAGAGCTGACAGTTGTTTTTGTTCAAACAAAACATACGATGGGCCAGGAATGTTTATGGGGATATCAGATTGTGACGTTTATATGATGGATTTAAGTAAGCATGAACATAGCATTGGTAATGACACATATGAGGTAACTTTTCATGTACCAAATCACAGACAAAATAAAACTTTAAAGGTAACCAAGTTCTGCCTGGGAATGTTACTATAGGGAATTTTAAGGATATTTGGTGGGTTTGTGGTGAAAAGGCATACATATTTCTACCGTATGGGTGGACAGGATGCTGTTATATGGCAACATTGAAACTTCCATATGAGGTTATTACTATCCAGAAGGGAGAAGAGCCAGTTGAGGTCCAATCCAATTTCATTCCCGGAAGCAGGAAGAAACGGGAGATGGCACAGTTTAACAATTTAGAATCTTACCATTGGAGGATAAGTATAGCAGAGAAGTGGGGTATAGGACTACTTCCATGGTATGGGGTGACATTCTTGGCAGATCACATTGATAACATTACTTACACTCTACAGGGTTTTGCAAACGAAACCATAAGAGGTTTTGAATTTTTGTCAAATACTCAGAAAAGCCATAGACTGACGTTGCTAAAACATGACATGGCTCTCGACTACATTTTGGCCAAACAAGGTGGCCTATGTCTGGCTTTGAACTTAACTGGAGATGCTTGTTATACTTTGATTCCTGACAGCTCTGATAATATGACTAGCGTCATAGATGCAATGAAGGCTATAAGAGATGCGTTTGGGCCATCAGAAAGCGCAGGTACCGGTATAAAAACAGCCTCTTCTGCTTCTGCCATCATTTCTCCTATATGCTTCTGCGCATATTCTCCGAACACCAACAATGTCACATGTGGCACACTCTTCTTGATGTCAAACTCTTTATCCAAATAGTCATCGCTGTGTATCTTCATAGCTGCTCCTTGTGGTCCCAAAATTATACAGCCCGAGCTGAGTTGAACTTTCTTTGGTTGATGATTCAACCATTCCTCTGGGTTTGGTTGGGTATCATTATTGAAATACTTGAGCGTGCAATGGAAAGGATACTCTGGAGGTTTTGCATCAGGCATGTTTGCGATGATGAACTTCTCCCACAATTTTGCTGGCTCCAGAAGATCTGAACTAAGACTTCCGATCCAAAATACTGTAGAAGCCTCAGTCTCCGTCGTCATCAATGATTGATGAAAAATTTTGTTGGGCACTTCCACCAGACAGCCGCCTGGTGCACACTTTATTGTACATTCCAATCTACACAAAGCATCTCTTCCCAAAAGTGCAATGGGTGTATGTTCTGATACCAATATGGGTATTTTAATCTTCAGATTTTTATAGCAGAGCTCAATTGGTTCTGTGAGAGGAATCAGCTGTTTTACTCCCTCAAACCCGATTGTCCGAATCAATTGACCGGACATGGGGAGATGTATAGCATCTTCAGGCCGAATACAGGTAAAAGCCGCTCCGCCATCCACCATCACTTCTAATGGTCGATTATTTACTTTCACCTCTATTGTTGGATCTCTCTCCGGCCCAGATACTATCAGCTGACACCCCCCTTTCGAGTCTTCAGGGCACCTCTAGAACCCTGGTTCCGGGCCCCTGTAAGGGTTCACTGGTCCCCTGGGTGGCCCTGATTGGCCCCGGAATCCTCCTCTGAAGTTTCCTCTGGAGTTTCCTCTGAAATTTCCTCTGAAGTTTCCCCTGTAGTTTCCTCCCGACCTGTTGCATTCACGGGCAAAATGGCCTAACTGTCCACAATTATAGCATTCTTCTGAACGTTGTTGAAAATTAGGATTAAACCTTCCTCCTCTTCCTCTTCCGAAATTTCCTTGATCCCTTCCTCTCCAGTTCTGTGCTTGATCGAAACCTTGCTGTGAGTAGGAAACAACTGGAGCCTCCGATGATAGCTGGAACGATTGGAGCTGAGCCTGGTTCGGTTGATCTAGTGGAGCTTTATTCTGTATAACCAGAGCTTGCTTCTTCTCCATCTTCTTATTATCCACCAGTTGTATTTGAGTAAGTTTTCTGAGGGTCTCTTGGTCTTGTTCTTTTTGATCTTGCTCCTTCTTTCTATACAGCCCCACCTGATGGGCTATATGCCCCGTATAAACACCTTTTTCCATGCTTCCAAGACCCACCACCTCCGCCAGTTTGCTCCTCACTGGCAGGGGCAATCCCTTCTGTATTTTGGCTCGCAAAATTGACTGTTCCATTTGATTCAAATCCGGGTCATTTCCTGTGACATTCCTCCACATTTGATGAGTTCTTGACACATAAGCCCTCGGGTTTTCTTCCTGTCCCAGTGGTTCAATAAGAATGTTGTCTGGATGTACATTTGTCGGAAATGTCTCTTTCAGTGATCTACACACTCGACCTCTGTTTGCAGAAAAGAGTTCTGAATCATTCACAGCAGTTCCCACATATCGATTAAGTCCAGCTTTCTGTAGAATCTCTCCCATACCATGAACTCCAAGGAGACCAGCCAAGATTCTCTTTATGTCTCCCATTGCAGGTTGTTCTCCTACCATCATTTCTTCCAACTTTGAAATCCAAGAATGGGCTCCATCTTGAAGAGTCGGTAACTTGTCAATTATGGTTGACATATCCGTGTTCTGCCAGGGCTTATACTCCAATCTCTGCCCTCGGACAACTACTGGAAACATCTTCTTGGGTGCAGACTGTTTTCTTGAACGCAATGCATTTCTCATGCCCATTGGTTGGGATTCATCTCTCTGCAGCTCCTTCCTTAGTTCCTGCAACGCCTCTACCTGGTTCTCCAGTATTTTTTGTCTTTCTGGAGTAGTAGGTGTCTCCATGTCAAGGAAACATTGGTCTATTTTACTTGCGATCTCTCTTAAGTCCCTCTGTAAATCTTCTTCAACTAAAGTGCTGGATGTCGGAGGACGAAACCTTCTTGCAGATGAAGGAGTTTGGGTCTCTAAATCTACATCGCTGTCTCCATTCTCACTATCATTGGTGGTTTCACCTCCTCTCCTTTCCGCTCTAGCCAGTATTCGCCTAATTGCAGGGTCATATCCTCCCATGGCACCTTCCAGATCACTTTGCTCATCATATCCATATTCCATCCTTCTGATCCTAGTTCCTGATCTTGTCGTTGTCTCCTTACTTTTGGAACTCTTCTTTTTGGAATTTGGATACATTGTTATCATTGTTTCTGCTTGTCCTGTTTCTATTATTCTGTCCTCCTCGTCTCTGATACGATAGCTACCCTCCTGACTGATCACTGGGAGCTGAGGATAGATTTTTCTAGGCTTTGTCCCTACCTCATAAGGTGGAGGTCTTTTTACCGGGTTCATGTGTGAGAAATATTGATTGCTTTCTGCCAACAGTTTTTCTGTTTGTTTTGTATTTTTCCCCATTTCCTCTATGTCTTTATCTCTCTTATCGTTTGCAGTTTTGATCAGTTTCTGTCCCTCATCTTCAAACAACTGGAGAATGCCCAACTCGATTTGTCGCTTTGTCTTACGTGTCTGTCCCTTCTTCCCCTTCTTTTGCTCCGCTTTATATGTAGACACAAGTACTTGCATTATTTTGATTACATCTGGGTTGAGAGTCCCCTCTACTGGCCATGGTTGGTCAATTTGAGACCAACGTTTATGCCATTTCTCCGATATCTTTGGAATGTCTGAGATGCCAGTAACTAAAGGATTATTCTTCTGTACTACATCAACAGGAGTAATTGGTTTTGGACTTTTAGTGTCTTTTTTCCCCATAGTAACGGCTTCTTTTCTGTCCCTCAATGTAATATTAAGGAATGATTTCAAAAAATGTTAAAGTCACTTAGAGCTGGTTTAGATAGCTTACCCCCACTTTTTATTTATTTATTTATCAATTAACCAATTAACCAACTAGCCATCAATCAACCAATTAGTAAACACTCAATTAATCAATCAACAAATTATTCAATTACTGAATTCACAAATGAGTCAAATCAATCAAACACTCTACCAATCAATCAATACATAAATCAATCAAATCATCAATCATGTAGCAAAGCCACTGATTCACCACTGCCAATCAAAAGTGAAATTGATTAGCCAATTGCAAAGAAATCAAAAGCAGCACAACCCAAAAAGTCCCCTTATAATATTTCGACCAAAAGACCTTGACTCCCACAAGTGACTGGCCGTCACCAGATGTGCTCTTGATTGCAGCAAGACAATCACCCAATATTCGTCTCAAAATGTCAAACAGAATCTCCAACATAGCCTTTAACACAGACCAGATCAAAATAACCCACGCTCAGAGAGCAAAACTCACATTTGAAGCTCTCAGTGGAGTTTAACCCAAACAATTAAATTCTATTAATCAATTAAATGCATCAACTGGTCAGTCCGTTGCCAAGCGCTATGTTTTGTTTTTTGTTCACAAATGAAAGCAGGTCAAAATGTGTATCAGCAATAATAATCATACAGAACACATACACATGCACATACAGGTTTTTACTAAAGAGTCCGTGGATAAAACTGTACTGGCCTTGATCAGTCGGATGACAGAAGTCGCACACGCTGACATCAGCAGGCCCCAATCTGTGCGATTCAGTGGTCAGCTGCCTTCTCCTCTTCTCACCTCAGTACTCAACCACCATAAATGGATCAGAGAAAAGAAACAGTCAAATGATTTAGTATCATACGAACCCGTTACAATTGTATAAAATGCATCATCAATGTATGATTTAGTTTATTTCATTCTATTACTGTCTTTAAAGTTCTCAATAGTGTAATTTTTATTACTGCTTTACGAGAGAACTGTCAAGTTGTTAATACAACTTGACAGTTCTCTCGTAAAGCAGTTCAACAGATTAATACTCCGTCTTTGCACCGCACATGTGTCATTCCCAGTGAGGAGAGACAGCTCACAGGGGGGGGGGGGTTTAAGTTACAGAAATCATACCTTGAAAGTACCCCCCATTTCCTTAGGCTAAAGTTTTTAGAGGGTTCATGTTCCCCTCGCACCCCCTTCTCTGAACAGATGTTTTCTCTTAGGGGAGCCAAGAAGAGGTCTGAAGAAAAACTTAATTTCATTTTTGTTCCCTTTTCAGTGGTTGATGTTTAATTTTAGGAAAAATCATATACCTCCTAATTTAAACCCTGACTTGTTCAATAGTCAAAGTTCCTCTGATACTTAAACAAATACTAAAGTTGCCTATTCACTCTAAACAGCTCTCTCTCCTGTGTTTTGAGAGTCTATTTAGATCTCTGTTGCAAAGTGCGTAAATGTATATCTCATTATTCGTTATTACTTGAGAGAGAAAAAGAAAGAGAGAGTTTCTTTCTCACAGACGCAAGACACACAGACACACACACACACACACAGACGATTTACACACACATCCGCAGGGCCCCTTGTACACAGACGCACACACTTTCTCTCGGCCAAGGAACTTCAGTCTCACCCCCAGCATGCTATTCTGCCGCTATTTTCCTCCAATTTCTTTATTATCTTAATTTCTGCTACCATATGAGATGTAAATTATCCTGATGAAGATGCTGCTTCAGACACTGTTCATCAACAAATGTCAGAGTGGGAGCAAACATTAGAATTTATATCTACATCTCCAGTTATTGAAAACTGAGGCCCATTCTACAGAGCTCCTCACTGAGGGCTTAATTATCCAGATTTTTGCGGCTCATACCTTGATCATTTTCCTTGCTCTTACCACTTTACTTTTATTTATTTATTCGAATTCCTTGGATCCAAGTCACCCCAATTTTTCTCTTTAACTCAATTCCCAAAGGTATTTACTGTACTTTTCTTCATTTTACTCTTATCCCCCCTGTTTGCATCATGCAATATGCAAACAAAACCAAATTTAGCACGGAGCTTCAGTACAACACCAACACAAGACACATCCCCACAAACAGGTTGTTTTAACGGTGTGCATAAACAGCAAATCCCAAACAGCCACAATGAACGAACCAGCGCTCAGTCAAAATGAGAGACTCACCCTGTGTAGCTGGAGGTGCTGAAGGTCACAGCCCGTTACGTCGTGACGCCAATCTTTCGTATATCTGAGGCAGAAGAGTCTTGTCGAGGTCGGTGTTGAATGAATTCTCAGCGGACCCAGTACTTACAAGTATAATATTTATTACACAAGAGTATACAGGTCAGACGGACACCATGGTATGCCCGGAGAAATCACAATGGCCAGATAGTGAAAATCTGGCTCGCCTCCGCCAGGCAAGCCCTTTTATAGAGGAGTTGTTTACCACAGAACCATAGGTAAAATGACGTAGCACATAGGGTCTATGTCTAAATTTGCACATGTTTTTAGTTACTATAAGTTTGAAGTCAACCCCCACATCTTTGCTCCTCCCTTAGCAGGCAAGATAACATATGATAGGTCAAAGATCATTCCCCAGAGGGGGACGAATACCTCAAACTCAAAACTTAGGAGGAAGCATGTCCGCATAGTATATACACATATTAGAAAGCTCCGTTAGCTGAATTTACAACAGTAACATGCCATCATTTTATATAACCATGTTCAAGCTGAATATACAACACATGTATTATATTTTTCCCGAATAAAAATTGTGGGATATTTCTAGGCATTTTTGATGTACTGTAAAGTGCCTACAAGTGTCCCATGTATTTTTTTACCTATAACAAAGACTGAGACATTTCTATGCATTTTGCAGCACTCAGGCTGGGGCTTTAGAGTGGGTATCCGGGCTCAGCTGGTGCTGGAAATTTTTTTCTCCCATGTATTATATTTTTCCCGAATAAAAATTGTGGGATATTTCTAGGCATTTTTGATGTACTGTAAAGTGCCTACAAGTGTCCCATGTATTTTTTTACCTATAACAAAGACTGAAACATTTCTATGCATTTTGCAGCACTCAGGCTGGGGCTTTAGAGTGGGTATCCGGGCTCAGCTGGTGCTGGAGATTTTTTTCTCCTATGTATTATATTTTTCCCAAACAAAAATTGTGGGACATTTCTAGGATTTTTTTGATATACTGTAAAGTGCCTACAAGTGTCCCATGTATTTTTTTACCTAACACAAAGACTTAGATATTTCTAGGAATTTTTCACCACTCAGGGTTGGGCTTTAGAGTGGGTCCCCGGGCTCAGCTGGTGCTGGAGATTTTTTTTCTCCCATGTATTATATTTTTTCAGAAAAAAATTGTGGGACATTTCTAGGCATTTTTGCTATAATGTAAAGTGCCTACAAGTGTCCCATGTATTTGTTTACCTAACACAAAGAGTGAGATATTTCTAGTTATTTTTCAGCACTCAGGGTTGGGCTTTAGAGATGCTCCCCGGGCTTGGCTGGTGCTGGAGATTTTTTTCTCCCATGTATTTCATTTTTCCCTAACAAAACGTGTGGGACATTTCAAGGCATTTTTGCCATAATGTAAAGTGCCTAAAAGTGTCCCATCTATTTTTTATTTGTTTTAACCTAACACAAAGAGTGAGACATTTATAGGCATTTTTCAGCAGTCAGGGTGGGGCTTTAGAATGGGTCCCCGGGCTTGGCTGGTGCTGGAAATGTTTTTCTCCCATGTATTTCATTTTTCCCTAACAAAACGTGCGGGACATTTCTAGGCATTCTTGCTATAATGTAAAGTGCCTACAAGTGTCCCATGTATTATATATATATTTTTTAACCTAACACAAAGACTGAGACATTTTTAGTTATTTTTCCGCAATCAGGGTTGGGTTTTAGAGATGATCCCCAGGCCTGGCTGGTGCTGGAGAATTTTTTCTCCCATGTACTTAATTTTTCCCTAACAAAACATTTCGGACATTTCTAGGCATTCTTGCTATAATGTAAAGTGCCTATAAGTGTCCCATGTATTTTTTTTTTTTTTTTACCAAGCACAAAGAGTGAGACATTTATAGGCAATTTTCAGCACTCAGGGTTGGGCTTTAGATTGGGTCCCTGGGCTTGGCTAGTGCTGGAGAATTTTTTCTACCATGTATTGTATTTTTTTCTAAAAAAACATTTGGGACATTTCTAGGCATTCTTGCTATAATGTAAAGTTCCTACAAGTGCACCATGTATTTTTTTACATAACACGAAGAGTGAGACATTTCTAGGCAATTTTCAGCACTCAGGCTGGGGCTTTAGAGTGGGTCCCCGGGATCAGCTGGTGCTGGAGATTTTTTTTCTCCCATGTATTATATTTTTTCAGAAACAAATTGTGGGACATTTCTAGGCATTTTTGATATACTGTAAAGTGCCTACAAGTGTCCCATGCATTTTTTACCTAACACAAAGACTGAGACATTTCTAGGCATTTTTGATACACTGTAAAGTGCCTACAAGTGTCCCATGTATTTTTTACCTATAACAAAGACTGAGACATTTCTAGGCATTTTTGATACACTGTAAAGTGCCTACAAGTGTCCCTTGTATTTTTTACCTAACACAAAGACTGAGACATTTCTAGGCATTTTTGATACACTGTAAAGTGCCTACAAGTGTCCCATGTATTTTTTAACTAACACAAAGACTGAGACATTTCTAGGCATTGTTCAGCACTCAGGCTGGGGCTTTAGAGTGGGTCCCCGGGATCAGCTGGTGCTGGATATTTTTTTCTCTCATGTATTATATTTTTCCCGAAGCAAAATTGTGGGACATTTCTAGGGATTTTTGATTTACTGTAAAGTGCCTACATGTGTCCCATGTATGTTTTACCTAACACAAAGACTGAGAAATTTCTAGGAATTTTTCAGCACTCAGGGAGTGGCTTTAGAGTGGGTCCCGCGGCTCATCTGGTGCTGGAGATTTTTTTCTCCCATGTATTATATTTTTCCCGATCAAAAATTGTGGGGCATTTCTAGGAATTTTTGATATACTGTAAAGTGCCTACAAGTGTCCCATGTATTTTTTACCTAACACAAAGACTTAGACATTTCTAGGAATTTTTCAGCACTCAGGGTTAGGCTTTAGAGTGTGTCCCCGGGCTCCGCTCGTGCTGGAGATTTTTTTCTCCTATGTATTATATTTTTCCCGAACAAAAATTGTGGGACATTTCTAGGATTTTTTTGATATACTGTAAAGTGCCTACAAGTGTCCCATGTATTTTTTACCTAACACAAAGACTGAGACATTTCTAGGCATTGTTCAGCACTCAGGCTGGGGCTTTAGAGTGGGTCCCCGGGCTCAGCTGGTGCTGGAGATTTTTTTTCTCCCATGTATTATATTTTTTCAGAAAAAAAATTGTGGGACATTTCTAGGAATTTTTGATTCACTGTAAAGTGCCTACAAGTGTCCCATGTAATTTTTACCAAACAAAAAGACTGAGACATTTCTAGGAATTTTTCAGCACTCAGGGAATGGTGTTAGAGTGGGTCCCGCGTCTCATCTGGTGCTGGAGATTTTTTTCTCCCATGTATTATATTTTTCCCGAATAAAAATTGTGGGACATTTCTAGGCATTTTTGATTCACTGTAAAGTGCCTAAAAGTGTCCCATGTATGTTTTACCTGACAAAAAGACTGAGACATTTATAGGAATATTTCAGAACTCAGGGACTGCCTTTAGAGTGGGTCCCACGGCTCAGCTGGTGCTGGAGATTTTTTCTCCCATGTATAATATTTTTCCCGAACAAAAATTGTGGGACATTGTTAGGCATTTTTGATAAAATGTAAAGTGCCTACAAGTGTCCCATGTATTTTTTACCTATAACAATGACTGAGACATTTCTATGCATCTTGCAGCACTCAGGCTGGGGCTTTAGAGTGGGTATCCGGGCTCAGCTGGTGCTGGAGATTTTTTTCTCCTATGTATTATATTTTTCCCGAACAAAAATTGTGGGACATTTCTAGGATTTTTTTGATATATTGTAAAGTGCCTACAAGTGTCCCATGTATTTTTTACCTAACACAAAGACTGAGACATTTCTAGGCATTTTTGATACACTGTAAAGTGCCTACAAGTGTCTTATGTATTTTTTACCTAACACAAAGACTTAGATATTTCTAGGAATTTTTCAGCACTCAGGGTTGGGCTTTAGAGTGGGTCCCCGGGTTCAGCTGGTGCTGGAGATTTTTTTTCTCCCATGTATTATATTTTTTCAGAAAAAAATTGTGGGACATTTCTAGGCATTTTTGATATACTGTTAAGTGCCTACAAGTGTCCGATGCATTTTTTAACTAACACAAAGACTGAGACATTTCTAGGCATTTTTCAGCACTCAGCTCGGGGCTTTAGAGTGGGTCCCGCGGCTCAGCTGGTGCTGGAGATTTTTTTCTCCCATGTATTATATTTTTCCCGAACAAAAATTGTGGGACATTTCTGGGCATTTTTGATATACTGTAAACTGCCTACAAGTGTCCCATGTATTTTTTAACTAACACAAAGACTGAGACATTTCTAGGAATTTTTCAGCACTCTAAATGGCTTTAGATTGGGTCCCGCGGCTCAGCTGGTGCTGGAGATTTTTTTCTCCCATGTATTATATTTTTCCCGATCAAAAATTGTGGGGCATTTCTAGGCATTTTTGATATACTGTAAAGTGCCTACAAGTGTCCCGTGCATGTTTTACCTAACACAAAGACTGAGACATTTCTAGACATTTTTCAGCACTCAGGCTGGGGCTTTAGAGTGGGTCGCGCGGCTCAGCTGGTGCTGGAGATTTTTTTCTCCCATGTAGTATATTTTTCCCGAACAAAAATTGTGGGACATTTCTAGGAATTTTTGATTCACTGTAAAGTGCCTACAAGTGTCCCATGTATGTTTTACCTGACAAAAAGTCTGAGACATTTATAGGAATATTTCAGAACTCAGGGACTGCCTTTAGAGTGGGTCCCGCGGCTCAGCTGGTGCTGGAGATTTTTTTCTCCCATGTATTATATTTTTCCCGAACAAAAATTGTGGGACATATCTAGGCATTTTTGATAAAATGTAAAGTGCCTACAAGTGTCCCATGTATTTTTTACCTAACACAAAGACTGAGACATTTCTAGGCATTTTTGATACACTGTAAAGTGCCTGCAAGTGTCTTATGTACTTTTTACCTAACACAAAGACTTAGATATTTCTAGGAATTTTTCAGCACTCAGGGTTGGGCTTTAGAGTGGGTCCCCGGGCTCAGCTGGTGCTGGAGATTTTTTTTCTCCCATGTATTATATTTTTTCAGAAAAAAATTGTGGGACATTTCTAGGCATTTTTGATATACTGTAAAGTGCCTACAAGTGTCCGATGCATTTTTTAACTAACACAAAGACTGAGACATTTCTAGGCATTTTTGATACACTGTAAAGTGCCTACAAGTGTCCCATGTATTTTTTACCTATAACAAAGACTGAGACATTTCTAGGCATTTTTGATACACTGTAAAGTGCCTACAAGTGTCCCATGTATTTTTTACCTAACACAAAGACTGAGACATTTCTAGGCATTTTTGATACACTGTAAAGTGCCTACAAGTGTCCCATGTATTTTTTAACTAACACAAAGACTGAGACATTTCTAGGCATTGTTCAGCACTCAGGCTGGGGCTTTAGAGTGGGTCCCCGGGCTTGGCTGGTGCTGGAAATGTTTTTCTCCCATGTATTTCATTTTTCCCTAACAAAACGTGCGGGACATTTCTAGGCATTCTTGCTATAATGTAAAGTGCCTACAAGTGTCCCATGTATTATATATATATTTTTTAACCTAACACAAAGACTGAGACATTTTTAGTTATTTTTCCGCAATCAGGGTTGGGTTTTAGAGATGATCCCCAGGCCTGGCTGGTGCTGGAGAATTTTTTCTCCCATGTACTTAATTTTTCCCTAACAAAACATTTCGGACATTTCTAGGCATTCTTGCTATAATGTAAAGTGCCTATAAGTGTCCCATGTATTTTTTTTTTTTTTTTACCAAGCACAAAGAGTGAGACATTTATAGGCAATTTTCAGCACTCAGGGTTGGGCTTTAGATTGGGTCCCTGGGCTTGGCTGGTGCTGGAGAATTTTTTCTACCATGTATTGTATTTTTTTCTAAAAAAACATTTGGGACATTTCTAGGCATTCTTGCTATAATGTAAAGTTCCTACAAGTGCACCATGTATTTTTTTACATAACACGAAGAGTGAGACATTTCTAGGCAATTTTCAGCACTCAGGCTGGGGCTTTAGAGTGGGTCCCCGGAATCAGCTGGTGCTGGAGATTTTTTTTCTCCCATGTATTATATTTTTTCAGAAACAAATTGTGGGACATTTCTAGGCATTTTTGATATACTGTAAAGTGCCTACAAGTGTCCCATGCATTTTTTACCTAACACAAAGACTGAGACATTTCTAGGCATTTTTGATACACTGTAAAGTGCCTACAAGTGTCCCATGTATTTTTTACCTATAACAAAGACTGAGACATTTCTAGGCATTTTTGATACACTGTAAAGTGCCTACAAGTGTCCCTTGTATTTTTTACCTAACACAAAGACTGAGACATTTCTAGGCATTTTTGATACACTGTAAAGTGCCTACAAGTGTCCCATGTATTTTTTAACTAACACAAAGACTGAGACATTTCTAGGCATTGTTCAGCACTCAGGCTGGGGCTTTAGAGTGGGTCCCCGGGATCAGCTGGTGCTGGATATTTTTTTCTCTCATGTATTATATTTTTCCCGAACAAAAATTGTGGGACATTTCTAGGGATTTTTGATTTACTGTAAAGTGCCTACATGTGTCCCATGTATGTTTTACCTAACACAAAGACTGAGAAATTTCTAGGAATTTTTCAGCACTCAGGGAGTGGCTTTAGAGTGGGTCCCGCGGCTCATCTGGTGCTGGAGATTTTTTTCTCCCATGTATTATATTTTTCCCGATCAAAAATTGTGGGGCATTTCTAGGAATTTTTGATATACTGTAAAGTGCCTACAAGTGTCCCATGTATTTTTTACCTAACACAAAGACTTAGACATTTCTAGGAATTTTTCAGCACTCAGGGTTAGGCTTTAGAGTGTGTCCCCGGGCTCCGCTCGTGCTGGAGATTTTTTTCTCCCATGTATTATATTTTTCCCGAATAAAAATTGTGGGACATTTCTAGGCATTTTTGATTCACTGTAAAGTGCCTAAAAGTGTCCCATGTATGTTTTACCTGACAAAAAGACTGAGACATTTATAGGAATATTTCAGAACTCAGGGACTGCCTTTAGAGTGGGTCCCACGGCTCAGCTGGTGCTGGAGATTTTTTCTCCCATGTATAATATTTTTCCCGAACAAAAATTGTGGGACATTGTTAGGCATTTTTGATAAAATGTAAAGTGCCTACAAGTGTCCCATGTATTTTTTACCTATAACAATGACTGAGACATTTCTATGCATCTTGCAGCACTCAGGCTGGGGCTTTAGAGTGGGTATCCGGGCTCAGCTGGTGCTGGAGATTTTTTTCTCCTATGTATTATATTTTTCCCGAACAAAAATTGTGGGACATTTCTAGGATTTTTTTGATATACTGTAAAGTGCCTACAAGTGTCCCATGTATTTTTTACCTAACACAAAGACTGAGACATTTCTAGGCATTTTTGATACACTGTAAAGTGCCTACAAGTGTCTTATGTATTTTTTACCTAACACAAAGACTTAGATATTTCTAGGAATTTTTCAGCACTCAGGGTTGGGCTTTAGAGTGGGTCCCCGGGTTCAGCTGGTGCTGGAGATTTTTTTTCTCCCATGTATTATATTTTTTCAGAAAAAAATTGTGGGACATTTCTAGGCATTTTTGATATACTGTAAAGTGCCTACAAGTGTCCGATGCATTTTTTAACTAACACAAAGACTGAGACATTTCTAGGCATTTTTCAGCACTCAGCTCGGGGCTTTAGAGTGGGTCCCGCGGCTCAGCTGGTGCTGGAGATTTTTTTCTCCCATGTATTATATTTTTCCCGAACAAAAATTGTGGGACATTTCTGGGCATTTTTGATATACTGTAAACTGCCTACAAGTGTCCCATGTATTTTTTAACTAACACAAAGACTGAGACATTTCTAGGAATTTTTCAGCACTCTAAATGGCTTTAGATTGGGTCCCGCGGCTCAGCTGGTGCTGGAGATTTTTTTCTCCCATGTATTATATTTTTCCCGATCAAAAATTGTGGGGCATTTCTAGGCATTTTTGATATACTGTAAAGTGCCTACAAGTGTCCCATGTATTTTTTACCTAACACAAAGACTTAGACATTTCTAGGAATTTTTCAGCACTCAGGGTTAGGCTTTAGAGTGTGTCCCCGGGCTCCGCTCGTGCTGGAGATTTTTTTCTCCTATGTATTATATTTTTCCCGAACAAAAATTGTGGGACATTTCTAGGATTTTTTTGATATACTGTAAAGTGCCTACAAGTGTCCCATGTATTTTTTACCTAACACAAAGACTGAGACATTTCTAGGCATTGTTCAGCACTCAGGCTGGGGCTTTAGAGTGGGTCCCGCGTCTCATCTGGTGCTGGAGATTTTTTTCTCCCATGTATTATATTTTTCCCGAATAAAAATTGTGGGACATTTCTAGGCATTTTTGATTCACTGTAAAGTGCCTAAAAGTGTCCCATGTATGTTTTACCTGACAAAAAGACTGAGACATTTATAGGAATATTTCAGAACTCAGGGACTGCCTTTAGAGTGGGTCCCACGGCTCAGCTGGTGCTGGAGATTTTTTCTCCCATGTATAATATTTTTCCCGAACAAAAATTGTGGGACATTGTTAGGCATTTTTGATAAAATGTAAAGTGCCTACAAGTGTCCCATGTATTTTTTACCTATAACAATGACTGAGACATTTCTATGCATCTTGCAGCACTCAGGCTGGGGCTTTAGAGTGGGTATCCGGGCTCAGCTGGTGCTGGAGATTTTTTTCTCCTATGTATTATATTTTTCCCGAACAAAAATTGTGGGACATTTCTAGGATTTTTTTGATATACTGTAAAGTGCCTACAAGTGTCCCATGTATTTTTTACCTAACACAAAGACTGAGACATTTCTAGGCATTTTTGATACACTGTAAAGTGCCTACAAGTGTCTTATGTATTTTTTACCTAACACAAAGACTTAGATATTTCTAGGAATTTTTCAGCACTCAGGGTTGGGCTTTAGAGTGGGTCCCCGGGTTCAGCTGGTGCTGGAGATTTTTTTTCTCCCATGTATTATATTTTTTCAGAAAAAAATTGTGGGACATTTCTAGGCATTTTTGATATACTGTAAAGTGCCTACAAGTGTCCGATGCATTTTTTAACTAACACAAAGACTGAGACATTTCTAGGCATTTTTCAGCACTCAGCTCGGGGCTTTAGAGTGGGTCCCGCGGCTCAGCTGGTGCTGGAGATTTTTTTCTCCCATGTATTATATTTTTCCCGAACAAAAATTGTGGGACATTTCTGGGCATTTTTGATATACTGTAAACTGCCTACAAGTGTCCCATGTATTTTTTAACTAACACAAAGACTGAGACATTTCTAGGAATTTTTCAGCACTCTAAATGGCTTTAGATTGGGTCCCGCGGCTCAGCTGGTGCTGGAGATTTTTTTCTCCCATGTATTATATTTTTCCCGATCAAAAATTGTGGGGCATTTCTAGGCATTTTTGATATACTGTAAAGTGCCTACAAGTGTCCCGTGCATGTTTTACCTAACACAAAGACTGAGACATTTCTAGACATTTTTCAGCACTCAGGCTGGGGCTTTAGAGTGGGTCGCGCGGCTCAGCTGGTGCTGGAGATTTTTTTCTCCCATGTAGTATATTTTTCCCGAACAAAAATTGTGGGACATTTCTAGGAATTTTTGATTCACTGTAAAGTGCCTACAAGTGTCCCATGTATGTTTTACCTGACAAAAAGTCTGAGACATTTATAGGAATATTTCAGAACTCAGGGACTGCCTTTAGAGTGGGTCCCGCGGCTCAGCTGGTGCTGGAGATTTTTTCTCCCATGTATAATATTTTTCCCGAACAAAAATTGTGGGACATTGTTAGGCATTTTTGATAAAATGTAAAGTGCCTACAAGTGTCCCATGTATTTTTTACCTATAACAATGACTGAGACATTTCTATGCATCTTGCAGCACTCAGGCTGGGGCTTTAGAGTGGGTATCCGGGCTCAGCTGGTGCTGGAGATTTTTTTCTCCTATGTATTATATTTTTCCCGAACAAAAATTGTGGGACATTTCTAGGATTTTTTTGATATACTGTAAAGTGCCTACAAGTGTCCCATGTATTTTTTACCTAACACAAAGACTGAGACATTTCTAGGCATTTTTGATACACTGTAAAGTGCCTACAAGTGTCTTATGTATTTTTTACCTAACACAAAGACTTAGATATTTCTAGGAATTTTTCAGCACTCAGGGTTGGGCTTTAGAGTGGGTCCCCGGGTTCAGCTGGTGCTGGAGATTTTTTTTCTCCCATGTATTATATTTTTTCAGAAAAAAATTGTGGGACATTTCTAGGCATTTTTGATATACTGTAAAGTGCCTACAAGTGTCCGATGCATTTTTTAACTAACACAAAGACTGAGACATTTCTAGGCATTTTTCAGCACTCAGCTCGGGGCTTTAGAGTGGGTCCCGCGGCTCAGCTGGTGCTGGAGATTTTTTTCTCCCATGTATTATATTTTTCCCGAACAAAAATTGTGGGACATTTCTGGGCATTTTTGATATACTGTAAACTGCCTACAAGTGTCCCATGTATTTTTTAACTAACACAAAGACTGAGACATTTCTAGGAATTTTTCAGCACTCTAAATGGCTTTAGATTGGGTCCCGCGGCTCAGCTGGTGCTGGAGATTTTTTTCTCCCATGTATTATATTTTTCCCGATCAAAAATTGTGGGGCATTTCTAGGCATTTTTGATATACTGTAAAGTGCCTACAAGTGTCCCGTGCATGTTTTACCTAACACAAAGACTGAGACATTTCTAGACATTTTTCAGCACTCAGGCTGGGGCTTTAGAGTGGGTCGCGCGGCTCAGCTGGTGCTGGAGATTTTTTTCTCCCATGTAGTATATTTTTCCCGAACAAAAATTGTGGGACATTTCTAGGAATTTTTGATTCACTGTAAAGTGCCTACAAGTGTCCCATGTATGTTTTACCTGACAAAAAGTCTGAGACATTTATAGGAATATTTCAGAACTCAGGGACTGCCTTTAGAGTGGGTCCCGCGGCTCAGCTGGTGCTGGAGATTTTTTTCTCCCATGTATTATATTTTTCCCGAATAAAAATTGTGGGACATTTCTAGGCATTTTTGATTCACTGTAAAGTGCCTAAAAGTGTCCCATGTATGTTTTACCTGACAAAAAGACTGAGACATTTATAGGAATATTTCAGAACTCAGGGACTGCCTTTAGAGTGGGTCCCACGGCTCAGCTGGTGCTGGAGATTTTTTCTCCCATGTATAATATTTTTCCCGAACAAAAATTGTGGGACATTGTTAGGCATTTTTGATAAAATGTAAAGTGCCTACAAGTGTCCCATGTATTTTTTACCTATAACAATGACTGAGACATTTCTATGCATCTTGCAGCACTCAGGCTGGGGCTTTAGAGTGGGTATCCGGGCTCAGCTGGTGCTGGAGATTTTTTTCTCCTATGTATTATATTTTTCCCGAACAAAAATTGTGGGACATTTCTAGGATTTTTTTGATATACTGTAAAGTGCCTACAAGTGTCCCATGTATTTTTTACCTAACACAAAGACTGAGACATTTCTAGGCATTTTTGATACACTGTAAAGTGCCTACAAGTGTCTTATGTATTTTTTACCTAACACAAAGACTTAGATATTTCTAGGAATTTTTCAGCACTCAGGGTTGGGCTTTAGAGTGGGTCCCCGGGTTCAGCTGGTGCTGGAGATTTTTTTTCTCCCATGTATTATATTTTTTCAGAAAAAAATTGTGGGACATTTCTAGGCATTTTTGATATACTGTAAAGTGCCTACAAGTGTCCGATGCATTTTTTAACTAACACAAAGACTGAGACATTTCTAGGCATTTTTCAGCACTCAGCTCGGGGCTTTAGAGTGGGTCCCGCGGCTCAGCTGGTGCTGGAGATTTTTTTCTCCCATGTATTATATTTTTCCCGAACAAAAATTGTGGGACATTTCTGGGCATTTTTGATATACTGTAAACTGCCTACAAGTGTCCCATGTATTTTTTAACTAACACAAAGACTGAGACATTTCTAGGAATTTTTCAGCACTCTAAATGGCTTTAGATTGGGTCCCGCGGCTCAGCTGGTGCTGGAGATTTTTTTCTCCCATGTATTATATTTTTCCCGATCAAAAATTGTGGGGCATTTCTAGGCATTTTTGATATACTGTAAAGTGCCTACAAGTGTCCCATGTATTTTTTACCTAACACAAAGACTTAGACATTTCTAGGAATTTTTCAGCACTCAGGGTTAGGCTTTAGAGTGTGTCCCCGGGCTCCGCTCGTGCTGGAGATTTTTTTCTCCTATGTATTATATTTTTCCCGAACAAAAATTGTGGGACATTTCTAGGATTTTTTTGATATACTGTAAAGTGCCTACAAGTGTCCCATGTATTTTTTACCTAACACAAAGACTGAGACATTTCTAGGCATTGTTCAGCACTCAGGCTGGGGCTTTAGAGTGGGTCCCGCGTCTCATCTGGTGCTGGAGATTTTTTTCTCCCATGTATTATATTTTTCCCGAATAAAAATTGTGGGACATTTCTAGGCATTTTTGATTCACTGTAAAGTGCCTAAAAGTGTCCCATGTATGTTTTACCTGACAAAAAGACTGAGACATTTATAGGAATATTTCAGAACTCAGGGACTGCCTTTAGAGTTGGTCCCACGGCTCAGCTGGTGCTGGAGATTTTTTCTCCCATGTATAATATTTTTCCCGAACAAAAATTGTGGGACATTGTTAGGCATTTTTGATAAAATGTAAAGTGCCTACAAGTGTCCCATGTATTTTTTACCTATAACAATGACTGAGACATTTCTATGCATCTTGCAGCACTCAGGCTGGGGCTTTAGAGTGGGTATCCGGGCTCAGCTGGTGCTGGAGATTTTTTTCTCCTATGTATTATATTTTTCCCGAACAAAAATTGTGGGACATTTCTAGGATTTTTTTGATATACTGTAAAGTGCCTACAAGTGTCCCATGTATTTTTTACCTAACACAAAGACTGAGACATTTCTAGGCATTTTTGATACACTGTAAAGTGCCTACAAGTGTCTTATGTATTTTTTACCTAACACAAAGACTTAGATATTTCTAGGAATTTTTCAGCACTCAGGGTTGGGCTTTAGAGTGGGTCCCCGGGTTCAGCTGGTGCTGGAGATTTTTTTTCTCCCATGTATTATATTTTTTCAGAAAAAAATTGTGGGACATTTCTAGGCATTTTTGATATACTGTAAAGTGCCTACAAGTGTCCGATGCATTTTTTAACTAACACAAAGACTGAGACATTTCTAGGCATTTTTCAGCACTCAGCTCGGGGCTTTAGAGTGGGTCCCCGGGATCAGCTGGTGCTGGATATTTTTTTCTCTCATGTATTATATTTTTCCCGAACAAAAATTGTGGGACATTTCTAGGGATTTTTGATTTACTGTAAAGTGCCTACATGTGTCCCATGTATGTTTTACCTAACACAAAGACTGAGAAATTTCTAGGAATTTTTCAGCACTCAGGGAGTGGCTTTAGAGTGGGTCCCGCGGCTCATCTGGTGCTGGAGATTTTTTTCTCCCATGTATTATATTTTTCCCGATCAAAAATTGTGGGGCATTTCTAGGAATTTTTGATATACTGTAAAGTGCCTACAAGTGTCCCATGTATTTTTTACCTAACACAAAGACTTAGACATTTCTAGGAATTTTTCAGCACTCAGGGTTAGGCTTTAGAGTGTGTCCCCGGGCTCCGCTCGTGCTGGAGATTTTTTTCTCCCATGTATTATATTTTTCCCGAATAAAAATTGTGGGACATTTCTAGGCATTTTTGATTCACTGTAAAGTGCCTAAAAGTGTCCCATGTATGTTTTACCTGACAAAAAGACTGAGACATTTATAGGAATATTTCAGAACTCAGGGACTGCCTTTAGAGTGGGTCCCACGGCTCAGCTGGTGCTGGAGATTTTTTCTCCCATGTATAATATTTTTCCCGAACAAAAATTGTGGGACATTGTTAGGCATTTTTGATAAAATGTAAAGTGCCTACAAGTGTCCCATGTATTTTTTACCTATAACAATGACTGAGACATTTCTATGCATCTTGCAGCACTCAGGCTGGGGCTTTAGAGTGGGTATCCGGGCTCAGCTGGTGCTGGAGATTTTTTTCTCCTATGTATTATATTTTTCCCGAACAAAAATTGTGGGACATTTCTAGGATTTTTTTGATATACTGTAAAGTGCCTACAAGTGTCCCATGTATTTTTTACCTAACACAAAGACTGAGACATTTCTAGGCATTTTTGATACACTGTAAAGTGCCTACAAGTGTCTTATGTATTTTTTACCTAACACAAAGACTTAGATATTTCTAGGAATTTTTCAGCACTCAGGGTTGGGCTTTAGAGTGGGTCCCCGGGTTCAGCTGGTGCTGGAGATTTTTTTTCTCCCATGTATTATATTTTTTCAGAAAAAAATTGTGGGACATTTCTAGGCATTTTTGATATACTGTAAAGTGCCTACAAGTGTCCGATGCATTTTTTAACTAACACAAAGACTGAGACATTTCTAGGCATTTTTCAGCACTCAGCTCGGGGCTTTAGAGTGGGTCCCGCGGCTCAGCTGGTGCTGGAGATTTTTTTCTCCCATGTATTATATTTTTCCCGAACAAAAATTGTGGGACATTTCTGGGCATTTTTGATATACTGTAAACTGCCTACAAGTGTCCCATGTATTTTTTAACTAACACAAAGACTGAGACATTTCTAGGAATTTTTCAGCACTCTAAATGGCTTTAGATTGGGTCCCGCGGCTCAGCTGGTGCTGGAGATTTTTTTCTCCCATGTATTATATTTTTCCCGATCAAAAATTGTGGGGCATTTCTAGGCATTTTTGATATACTGTAAAGTGCCTACAAGTGTCCCATGTATTTTTTACCTAACACAAAGACTTAGACATTTCTAGGAATTTTTCAGCACTCAGGGTTAGGCTTTAGAGTGTGTCCCCGGGCTCCGCTCGTGCTGGAGATTTTTTTCTCCTATGTATTATATTTTTCCCGAACAAAAATTGTGGGACATTTCTAGGATTTTTTTGATATACTGTAAAGTGCCTACAAGTGTCCCATGTATTTTTTACCTAACACAAAGACTGAGACATTTCTAGGCATTGTTCAGCACTCAGGCTGGGGCTTTAGAGTGGGTCCCGCGTCTCATCTGGTGCTGGAGATTTTTTTCTCCCATGTATTATATTTTTCCCGAATAAAAATTGTGGGACATTTCTAGGCATTTTTGATTCACTGTAAAGTGCCTAAAAGTGTCCCATGTATGTTTTACCTGACAAAAAGACTGAGACATTTATAGGAATATTTCAGAACTCAGGGACTGCCTTTAGAGTGGGTCCCACGGCTCAGCTGGTGCTGGAGATTTTTTCTCCCATGTATAATATTTTTCCCGAACAAAAATTGTGGGACATTGTTAGGCATTTTTGATAAAATGTAAAGTGCCTACAAGTGTCCCATGTATTTTTTACCTATAACAATGACTGAGACATTTCTATGCATCTTGCAGCACTCAGGCTGGGGCTTTAGAGTGGGTATCCGGGCTCAGCTGGTGCTGGAGATTTTTTTCTCCTATGTATTATATTTTTCCCGAACAAAAATTGTGGGACATTTCTAGGATTTTTTTGATATACTGTAAAGTGCCTACAAGTGTCCCATGTATTTTTTACCTAACACAAAGACTGAGACATTTCTAGGCATTTTTGATACACTGTAAAGTGCCTACAAGTGTCTTATGTATTTTTTACCTAACACAAAGACTTAGATATTTCTAGGAATTTTTCAGCACTCAGGGTTGGGCTTTAGAGTGGGTCCCCGGGTTCAGCTGGTGCTGGAGATTTTTTTTCTCCCATGTATTATATTTTTTCAGAAAAAAATTGTGGGACATTTCTAGGCATTTTTGATATACTGTAAAGTGCCTACAAGTGTCCGATGCATTTTTTAACTAACACAAAGACTGAGACATTTCTAGGCATTTTTCAGCACTCAGCTCGGGGCTTTAGAGTGGGTCCCGCGGCTCAGCTGGTGCTGGAGATTTTTTTCTCCCATGTATTATATTTTTCCCGAACAAAAATTGTGGGACATTTCTGGGCATTTTTGATATACTGTAAACTGCCTACAAGTGTCCCATGTATTTTTTAACTAACACAAAGACTGAGACATTTCTAGGAATTTTTCAGCACTCTAAATGGCTTTAGATTGGGTCCCGCGGCTCAGCTGGTGCTGGAGATTTTTTTCTCCCATGTATTATATTTTTCCCGATCAAAAATTGTGGGGCATTTCTAGGCATTTTTGATATACTGTAAAGTGCCTACAAGTGTCCCGTGCATGTTTTACCTAACACAAAGACTGAGACATTTCTAGACATTTTTCAGCACTCAGGCTGGGGCTTTAGAGTGGGTCGCGCGGCTCAGCTGGTGCTGGAGATTTTTTTCTCCCATGTAGTATATTTTTCCCGAACAAAAATTGTGGGACATTTCTAGGAATTTTTGATTCACTGTAAAGTGCCTACAAGTGTCCCATGTATGTTTTACCTGACAAAAAGTCTGAGACATTTATAGGAATATTTCAGAACTCAGGGACTGCCTTTAGAGTGGGTCCCGCGGCTCAGCTGGTGCTGGAGATTTTTTCTCCCATGTATAATATTTTTCCCGAACAAAAATTGTGGGACATTGTTAGGCATTTTTGATAAAATGTAAAGTGCCTACAAGTGTCCCATGTATTTTTTACCTATAACAATGACTGAGACATTTCTATGCATCTTGCAGCACTCAGGCTGGGGCTTTAGAGTGGGTATCCGGGCTCAGCTGGTGCTGGAGATTTTTTTCTCCTATGTATTATATTTTTCCCGAACAAAAATTGTGGGACATTTCTAGGATTTTTTTGATATACTGTAAAGTGCCTACAAGTGTCCCATGTATTTTTTACCTAACACAAAGA
Organism: Pleuronectes platessa; assembly: GCF_947347685.1. Taxonomy (NCBI): domain Eukaryota; kingdom Metazoa; phylum Chordata; class Actinopteri; order Pleuronectiformes; family Pleuronectidae; genus Pleuronectes; species Pleuronectes platessa. The sequence continues at coordinate 11,603 of NW_026519049.1, read as the reverse complement.
CTGAGACATTTCTAGGCATTTTTGATACACTGTAAAGTGCCTACAAGTGTCTTATGTATTTTTTACCTAACACAAAGACTTAGATATTTCTAGGAATTTTTCAGCACTCAGGGTTGGGCTTTAGAGTGGGTCCCCGGGTTCAGCTGGTGCTGGAGATTTTTTTTCTCCCATGTATTATATTTTTTCAGAAAAAAATTGTGGGACATTTCTAGGCATTTTTGATATACTGTAAAGTGCCTACAAGTGTCCGATGCATTTTTTAACTAACACAAAGACTGAGACATTTCTAGGCATTTTTCAGCACTCAGCTCGGGGCTTTAGAGTGGGTCCCGCGGCTCAGCTGGTGCTGGAGATTTTTTTCTCCCATGTATTATATTTTTCCCGAACAAAAATTGTGGGACATTTCTGGGCATTTTTGATATACTGTAAACTGCCTACAAGTGTCCCATGTATTTTTTAACTAACACAAAGACTGAGACATTTCTAGGAATTTTTCAGCACTCTAAATGGCTTTAGATTGGGTCCCGCGGCTCAGCTGGTGCTGGAGATTTTTTTCTCCCATGTATTATATTTTTCCCGATCAAAAATTGTGGGGCATTTCTAGGCATTTTTGATATACTGTAAAGTGCCTACAAGTGTCCCGTGCATGTTTTACCTAACACAAAGACTGAGACATTTCTAGACATTTTTCAGCACTCAGGCTGGGGCTTTAGAGTGGGTCGCGCGGCTCAGCTGGTGCTGGAGATTTTTTTCTCCCATGTAGTATATTTTTCCCGAACAAAAATTGTGGGACATTTCTAGGAATTTTTGATTCACTGTAAAGTGCCTACAAGTGTCCCATGTATGTTTTACCTGACAAAAAGTCTGAGACATTTATAGGAATATTTCAGAACTCAGGGACTGCCTTTAGAGTGGGTCCCGCGGCTCAGCTGGTGCTGGAGATTTTTTTCTCCCATGTATTATATTTTTCCCGAATAAAAATTGTGGGACATTTCTAGGCATTTTTGATTCACTGTAAAGTGCCTAAAAGTGTCCCATGTATGTTTTACCTGACAAAAAGACTGAGACATTTATAGGAATATTTCAGAACTCAGGGACTGCCTTTAGAGTGGGTCCCACGGCTCAGCTGGTGCTGGAGATTTTTTCTCCCATGTATAATATTTTTCCCGAACAAAAATTGTGGGACATTGTTAGGCATTTTTGATAAAATGTAAAGTGCCTACAAGTGTCCCATGTATTTTTTACCTATAACAATGACTGAGACATTTCTATGCATCTTGCAGCACTCAGGCTGGGGCTTTAGAGTGGGTATCCGGGCTCAGCTGGTGCTGGAGATTTTTTTCTCCTATGTATTATATTTTTCCCGAACAAAAATTGTGGGACATTTCTAGGATTTTTTTGATATACTGTAAAGTGCCTACAAGTGTCCCATGTATTTTTTACCTAACACAAAGACTGAGACATTTCTAGGCATTTTTGATACACTGTAAAGTGCCTACAAGTGTCTTATGTATTTTTTACCTAACACAAAGACTTAGATATTTCTAGGAATTTTTCAGCACTCAGGGTTGGGCTTTAGAGTGGGTCCCCGGGTTCAGCTGGTGCTGGAGATTTTTTTTCTCCCATGTATTATATTTTTTCAGAAAAAAATTGTGGGACATTTCTAGGCATTTTTGATATACTGTAAAGTGCCTACAAGTGTCCGATGCATTTTTTAACTAACACAAAGACTGAGACATTTCTAGGCATTTTTCAGCACTCAGCTCGGGGCTTTAGAGTGGGTCCCGCGGCTCAGCTGGTGCTGGAGATTTTTTTCTCCCATGTATTATATTTTTCCCGAACAAAAATTGTGGGACATTTCTGGGCATTTTTGATATACTGTAAACTGCCTACAAGTGTCCCATGTATTTTTTAACTAACACAAAGACTGAGACATTTCTAGGAATTTTTCAGCACTCTAAATGGCTTTAGATTGGGTCCCGCGGCTCAGCTGGTGCTGGAGATTTTTTTCTCCCATGTATTATATTTTTCCCGATCAAAAATTGTGGGGCATTTCTAGGCATTTTTGATATACTGTAAAGTGCCTACAAGTGTCCCATGTATTTTTTACCTAACACAAAGACTTAGACATTTCTAGGAATTTTTCAGCACTCAGGGTTAGGCTTTAGAGTGTGTCCCCGGGCTCCGCTCGTGCTGGAGATTTTTTTCTCCTATGTATTATATTTTTCCCGAACAAAAATTGTGGGACATTTCTAGGATTTTTTTGATATACTGTAAAGTGCCTACAAGTGTCCCATGTATTTTTTACCTAACACAAAGACTGAGACATTTCTAGGCATTGTTCAGCACTCAGGCTGGGGCTTTAGAGTGGGTCCCGCGTCTCATCTGGTGCTGGAGATTTTTTTCTCCCATGTATTATATTTTTCCCGAATAAAAATTGTGGGACATTTCTAGGCATTTTTGATTCACTGTAAAGTGCCTAAAAGTGTCCCATGTATGTTTTACCTGACAAAAAGACTGAGACATTTATAGGAATATTTCAGAACTCAGGGACTGCCTTTAGAGTTGGTCCCACGGCTCAGCTGGTGCTGGAGATTTTTTCTCCCATGTATAATATTTTTCCCGAACAAAAATTGTGGGACATTGTTAGGCATTTTTGATAAAATGTAAAGTGCCTACAAGTGTCCCATGTATTTTTTACCTATAACAATGACTGAGACATTTCTATGCATCTTGCAGCACTCAGGCTGGGGCTTTAGAGTGGGTATCCGGGCTCAGCTGGTGCTGGAGATTTTTTTCTCCTATGTATTATATTTTTCCCGAACAAAAATTGTGGGACATTTCTAGGATTTTTTTGATATACTGTAAAGTGCCTACAAGTGTCCCATGTATTTTTTAACTAACACAAAGACTTAGATATTTCTAGGAATTTTTCAGCACTCAGGGTTGGGCTTTAGAGTGGGTCCCCGGGTTCAGCTGGTGCTGGAGATTTTTTTTCTCCCATGTATTATATTTTTTCAGAAAAAAATTGTGGGACATTTCTAGGCATTTTTGATATACTGTAAAGTGCCTACAAGTGTCCGATGCATTTTTTAACTAACACAAAGACTGAGACATTTCTAGGCATTTTTCAGCACTCAGCTCGGGGCTTTAGAGTGGGTCCCGCGGCTCAGCTGGTGCTGGAGATTTTTTTCTCCCATGTATTATATTTTTCCCGAACAAAAATTGTGGGACATTTCTGGGCATTTTTGATATACTGTAAACTGCCTACAAGTGTCCCATGTATTTTTTAACTAACACAAAGACTGAGACATTTCTAGGAATTTTTCAGCACTCTAAATGGCTTTAGATTGGGTCCCGCGGCTCAGCTGGTGCTGGAGATTTTTTTCTCCCATGTATTATATTTTTCCCGATCAAAAATTGTGGGGCATTTCTAGGCATTTTTGATATACTGTAAAGTGCCTACAAGTGTCCCGTGCATGTTTTACCTAACACAAAGACTGAGACATTTCTAGACATTTTTCAGCACTCAGGCTGGGGCTTTAGAGTGGGTCGCGCGGCTCAGCTGGTGCTGGAGATTTTTTTCTCCCATGTAGTATATTTTTCCCGAACAAAAATTGTGGGACATTTCTAGGAATTTTTGATTCACTGTAAAGTGCCTACAAGTGTCCCATGTATGTTTTACCTGACAAAAAGTCTGAGACATTTATAGGAATATTTCAGAACTCAGGGACTGCCTTTAGAGTGGGTCCCGCGGCTCAGCTGGTGCTGGAGATTTTTTTCTCCCATGTATTATATTTTTCCCGAACAAAAATTGTGGGACATATCTAGGCATTTTTGATAAAATGTAAAGTGCCTACAAGTGTCCCATGTATTTTTTACCTAACACAAAGACTGAGACATTTCTAGGCATTTTTGATAGACTGTAAAGTGCCTGCAAGTGTCTTATGTACTTTTTACCTAACACAAAGACTTAGATATTTCTAGGAATTTTTCAGCACTCAGGGTTGGGCTTTAGAGTGGGTCCCCGGGTTCAGCTGGTGCTGGAGATTTTTTTTCTCCCATGTATTATATTTTTTCAGAAAAAAATTGTGGGACATTTCTAGGCATTTTTGATATACTGTAAAGTGCCTACAAGTGTCCGATGCATTTTTTAACTAACACAAAGACTGAGACATTTCTAGGCATTTTTCAGCACTCAGCTCGGGGCTTTAGAGTGGGTCCCGCGGCTCAGCTGGTGCTGGAGATTTTTTTCTCCCATGTATTATATTTTTCCCGAACAAAAATTGTGGGACATTTCTGGGCATTTTTGATATACTGTAAACTGCCTACAAGTGTCCCATGTATTTTTTAACTAACACAAAGACTGAGACATTTCTAGGAATTTTTCAGCACTCTAAATGGCTTTAGATTGGGTCCCGCGGCTCAGCTGGTGCTGGAGATTTTTTTCTCCCATGTATTATATTTTTCCCGATCAAAAATTGTGGGGCATTTCTAGGCATTTTTGATATACTGTAAAGTGCCTACAAGTGTCCCATGTATTTTTTACCTAACACAAAGACTTAGACATTTCTAGGAATTTTTCAGCACTCAGGGTTAGGCTTTAGAGTGTGTCCCCGGGCTCCGCTCGTGCTGGAGATTTTTTTCTCCTATGTATTATATTTTTCCCGAACAAAAATTGTGGGACATTTCTAGGATTTTTTTGATATACTGTAAAGTGCCTACAAGTGTCCCATGTATTTTTTACCTAACACAAAGACTGAGACATTTCTAGGCATTGTTCAGCACTCAGGCTGGGGCTTTAGAGTGGGTCCCGCGTCTCATCTGGTGCTGGAGATTTTTTTCTCCCATGTATTATATTTTTCCCGAATAAAAATTGTGGGACATTTCTAGGCATTTTTGATTCACTGTAAAGTGCCTAAAAGTGTCCCATGTATGTTTTACCTGACAAAAAGACTGAGACATTTATAGGAATATTTCAGAACTCAGGGACTGCCTTTAGAGTGGGTCCCACGGCTCAGCTGGTGCTGGAGATTTTTTCTCCCATGTATAATATTTTTCCCGAACAAAAATTGTGGGACATTGTTAGGCATTTTTGATAAAATGTAAAGTGCCTACAAGTGTCCCATGTATTTTTTACCTATAACAATGACTGAGACATTTCTATGCATCTTGCAGCACTCAGGCTGGGGCTTTAGAGTGGGTATCCGGGCTCAGCTGGTGCTGGAGATTTTTTTCTCCTATGTATTATATTTTTCCCGAACAAAAATTGTGGGACATTTCTAGGATTTTTTTGATATACTGTAAAGTGCCTACAAGTGTCCCATGTATTTTTTACCTAACACAAAGACTGAGACATTTCTAGGCATTTTTGATACACTGTAAAGTGCCTACAAGTGTCCGATGCATTTTTTAACTAACACAAAGACTGAGACATTTCTAGGCATTTTTCAGCACTCAGCTCGGGGCTTTAGAGTGGGTCCCGCGGCTCAGCTGGTGCTGGAGATTTTTTTCTCCCATGTATTATATTTTTCCCGAACAAAAATTGTGGGACATTTCTGGGCATTTTTGATATACTGTAAACTGCCTACAAGTGTCCCATGTATTTTTTAACTAACACAAAGACTGAGACATTTCTAGGAATTTTTCAGCACTCTAAATGGCTTTAGATTGGGTCCCGCGGCTCAGCTGGTGCTGGAGATTTTTTTCTCCCATGTATTATATTTTTCCCGATCAAAAATTGTGGGGCATTTCTAGGCATTTTTGATATACTGTAAAGTGCCTACAAGTGTCCCGTGCATGTTTTACCTAACACAAAGACTGAGACATTTCTAGACATTTTTCAGCACTCAGGCTGGGGCTTTAGAGTGGGTCGCGCGGCTCAGCTGGTGCTGGAGATTTTTTTCTCCCATGTAGTATATTTTTCCCGAACAAAAATTGTGGGACATTTCTAGGAATTTTTGATTCACTGTAAAGTGCCTACAAGTGTCCCATGTATGTTTTACCTGACAAAAAGTCTGAGACATTTATAGGAATATTTCAGAACTCAGGGACTGCCTTTAGAGTGGGTCCCGCGGCTCAGCTGGTGCTGGAGATTTTTTTCTCCCATGTATTATATTTTTCCCGAACAAAAATTGTGGGACATATCTAGGCATTTTTGATAAAATGTAAAGTGCCTACAAGTGTCCCATGTATTTTTTACCTAACACAAAGACTGAGACATTTCTAGGCATTTTTGATACACTGTAAAGTGCCTGCAAGTGTCTTATGTACTTTTTACCTAACACAAAGACTTAGATATTTCTAGGAATTTTTCAGCACTCAGGGTTGGGCTTTAGAGTGGGTCCCCGGGCTCAGCTGGTGCTGGAGATTTTTTTTCTCCCATGTATTATATTTTTTCAGAAAAAAATTGTGGGACATTTCTAGGCATTTTTGATATACTGTAAAGTGCCTACAAGTGTCCGATGCATTTTTTAACTAACACAAAGACTGAGACATTTCTAGGCATTTTTGATACACTGTAAAGTGCCTACAAGTGTCCCATGTATTTTTTACCTATAACAAAGACTGAGACATTTCTAGGCATTTTTGATACACTGTAAAGTGCCTACAAGTGTCCCATGTATTTTTTACCTAACACAAAGACTGAGACATTTTGTAGGCATTTTTCATACACTGTAAAGTGCCTACAAGTGTCTTATGTATTTTTTACCTAACACAAAGACTTAGATATTTCTAGGAATTTTTCAGCACTCAGGGTTGGGCTTTAGACTGGGTCCCGCGTCTCATCTGGTGCTAGAGATTTTTTTTCTCCCATGTATTATATTTTTCCCGAATAAAAATTGTGGGACATTTCTAGGCATTTTTGATATACTTTAAAGTTCCTACAAGTGTCCCATGTATTTTTTACCTAACACAAAGACTGAGACATTTCTAGGCATTGTTCAGCACTCAGGCTGGGGCTTTAGAGTGGGTCCCCGGGATCAGCTGGTGCTGGAGATTTTTTTCTCCCATGTATTATATTTTTCCCGAACAAAAATTGTGGGACATTTCTAGGGATTTTTGATTTACTGTAAAGTGCCTACAAGTGTCCCATGTATTTTTTACCTAACACAAAGACTTAGACATTTCTAGGAATTTTTCAGCACTCAGGGTTGGGCTTTAGAGTGTGTCCCCGGGCTCCGCTGGTGCTGGAGATTTTTCTCTCCCATGTATTATATTTTTCCAGAAAAAAAAGTGTGGGACATTTCTAGGCATTTTTGATGTACTGTAAAGTGCCTACAAGTGTCCCATGCATTTTTTACCTAACACAAAGACTGAGACATTTCTAGATATTTTTCAGCATTCAGGCTGGGGCTTTAGAGTGGGTCCCGCGGCTCAGCTGGTGCTGAAGATTTTTTTCTCCCATGTGTTATATTTTCCCGAACAAAAATTGTGGGACATTTCTAGGCATTTTTGATATACTGTAAACTGCCTACAAGTGTCCCATGTATTTTTTAACTAACACAAAGACTGAGAAATTTCTAGGCATTGTTCAGCACTCAGGCTGGGGCTTTAGAGTGGGTACCCGGGCTCAGCTGGTGGTGGAGATTTTTTTCTCCCATGTGTTATATTTTCCCGAACAAAAATTGTGGGACATTTCTAGGCATTTTTGATATACTGTAAACTGCCTACAAGTGTCCCATGTATTTTTTAACTATAACAAATGCTGAGACATTTCTATGCATTTTTTACCTAACACAAAGAGTGAGACATTTCTAGACATTTTTCAGCACTCAGAGTTGGGCTTTAGAGTGGCTCCCAAGGCTTGGCTGGTGCTGGAAGTTTTTTTCTACCATGTATTGTATTTTTTTCTAAAAAAACATTTGGGACATTTCTAGGCATTCATAATGTAAAGTGCCTACAAGTGCCCCATGTATTTTTTTACATAACACGAAGAGTGAGACATTTCTAGGCAATTTTCAGCACTCAGGCTGGGGCTTTAGAGTGGGTCCCCGGGATCAGCTGGTGCTGGAGATTTTTTTTCTCCCATGTACTATATTTTTCCAGAACAAAAATTGTGGGACATTTCTCGGGATTTTTGATTCACTGTAAAGTGCCTACAAGTGTCCCATGTATGTTTTACCTGACAAAAAGACTGAGACATTTATAGGAATATTTCAGAACTCAGGGAGTGGTTTTAGAGTGGGTCCCGCGGCTCATCTGGTGCTGTAGATTTTTTTCTCCCATGTATTATATTTTTCCCGAATAAAAATTGTGGGATATTTCTAGGCATTTTTGATGTACTGTAAAGTGCCTACAAGTGTCCCATGTATTTTTTACCTATAACAAAGACTGAGACATTTCTATGCATTTTGCAGCACTCAGGCTGGGGCTTTAGAGTGGGTATCTGGGCTCAGCTGGTGCTGGAGATTTTTTTCTCCTATGTATTATGTTTTTCCCGAACAAAAATTGTGGGACATTTCTAGGCATTTGTGATATAATGTAAAGTGCCTACAAGTGTCCCATGTATTTTTTACCAAACACAAAGACTGAGACCTTTCTAGGAATTTTTCAGCACTCAGGGAGTGGTTTTAGAGTGGGTCCCGCGGCTCATCTGTTGCTGGAGATTTTATTCTCGCATGTATTATATTTTTCCCGAACAAAAATTGTGGGACATTTCTTGGCATTTTTGACATACTGTAAAGTGCCTACAAGTGTCCCATGTATTTTTTACCTAACAAAAAGACTGAGACATTTCTATGCATTTTTCAGCAATCAGGCTGGGGCTTTAGAGTGGGTACCCGGGCTCAGCATGTGCTGGAGAATTTTTTCTCCCATGTATTGTATTTTTCCCTAATAAAACGTGTGGGACATTTTGAGGCATTTTTGCTATACTGTTAACTGCCTACAAGTGTCCCATGTCATTTTTTTTAACATAACGCAAACAGTGAGACATTTCTAGGCATTTTTCAGCACTCAGGTTTGGGTTTTAGAATGGTGCCCCCGCCTTGGCTGGTGCTGGAGAATTCTTTCACCCATGTATTTCATTTTTCACTAACAAAACATTTCAGACATTTCTAGGCATTCTTGCTATAATGTAAAGTACCTACAAGTGTCCCATGTATTTTTTGTTTTGTTTTTACCTAACACAAAAGGGGGGGACATTTCTAGGCATTTTTCATTACTCAGGGTGGGGCTTTAGAGTGGATCCCCGGTCTTAGCTGGTGGTGGAGAATTTTTTCTCCCATGTATTGTATTTTTCCCTAATAAAACGTGTGGGACATTTCGAGGCATTTTTGCTACACTGTAAAGTGCCTACAAGTGTCCCATGTATTTTTTGTTTTGTTTTTACCTAACACAAAGAGTGAGACATTTCTAGGCATTTTTCAGCACTCAGGGTTGGGCTTTAGAGTGGGTCACCGGGCTTGGCTGGTGCTGGAGATTTTTTTCTCCCATGTATTATATTTTTCCCGAACAAAAATTGTGGGACATTTCTAGGCATTTTTGATATACTGTAAAGTGCCTACAAGTGTCCCATGTATTTTTTACCTAACAAAAAGACTGAGACATTTCTATGCATTTTTCAGCACTCAGGCTGGGGCTTTAGAGTTGGTACCCGGGCTCAGCTGGTGCTGGAGAATTTTTTCTCCCATGTATTGTATTTTTCCCTAATAAAACGTGTGGGATATTTTGAGGCATTTTTGCTATACTGTAAACTGCCTACAAGTGTCCCATGTCATTTTTTTAACATAACGCAAACAGTGAGACATTTCTAGGCATTTTTCAGCACTCAGGTTTGGGCTTTAGAATGTTGCCCCAGCCTTGGCTGGTGCTGGAGAATTATTTCACCCATGTATTTCATTTTTCACTAACAAAACATTTCAGACATTCCTAGGCATTCTTGCTGTAATGTAAAGTACCTACAAGTGTCCCATGTATTTTTTGTTTTGTTATTACGTAACACAAAACGGGGGGACATTTCTAGGCATTTTTCATCACTCAGGGTTGGGCTTTAGAGTGGGTCACCGGGCTTGGCTGGTGCTGGAGAATTTTTTCTACCATGTATTGTATTTTTCCCTAACAAAACATTTGGGACATTTCTAGGCATTCTTGCTATAATGTAAAGTGCCTACAAGTGTCCCATGTCATTTTTTTTACATAACACAAAGAGTGAGACATTTCTAGGCATTTTTCAGCACTCAGGGTAGGGCTTTAGAGTGGGTCACCGGGCTTGGCTGGTGCTGGAGAATTTTTTCTACCATGTATTTTATTTTTCCCTAATAAAACATTTGGGACATTTCTTGGCATTCTTGCTACACTGTAAAGTGCCTACAAGTGTCACATGTATTTTAATTTTTTTTACCTAACACAAAGAGTGAGAAATTTCTAGGGATTTTTCAGCACTCAGGGTTGGGCTTTAGAGTGGGTCACCGGGCTTGGCTGGTGCTGGAGAATTTTTTCTACCATGTATTGTATTTTTCCCTAACAACACATTTGGGACATTTCTAGGCATTCTTGCTATAATGTAAAGTGCCTACAAGTGTCCCATGTCATTTTTTTTACATAACACAAAGAGTGAGACATTTCTAGGCATTTTTCAGCACTCAGGGTTGGGCTTTAGAGTGGATCACCGGGCTTGGCTGGTGCTGGAGAATTTTTTCTACCATGTATTGTATTTTTCCCTAATAAAACATTTGGGACATTTCTAGGCATTCTTGCTATAATGTAAAGTGCCTACAAGTGTCCCATGTATTTTTTTTTTTTTTACCTAACACAAAGAGTGAGACATTTCTAAGCATTTTTCAGCACTCAGGATGGGGCTTTAGAGTTGGTCCCGCAGCTCATCTGGTGCTGGAGATTTTTTTCTCGCATGTATTATATTTTTCCCGAACAAAAATTGTGGGACATTTCTAGGGATTTTTGATTCACTGTAAAGTTCCTACAAGTGTCCCATGTATGTTTTACCTGACAAAAAGACTGAGACATTTATAGGAATATTTCAGAACTCAGGGAGTGGTTTTAGAGTGGGTCCCGCGGCTCATCTGGTGCTGTAGATTATTTCTCCCATGTATTATATTTTTCCCGAATAAAAATTGTGGGATATTTCTAGGCATTTTTGATGTACTGTAAAGTGCCTACAAGTGTCCCATGTATTTTTTACCTATAACAAAGACTGAGACATTTCGCAGCACTCAGGCTGGGGCTTTAGAGTGGGTATCTGGGCTCAGCTGGTGCTGGAGATTTTTTTCTCCTATGTATTATGTTTTTCCCGAACAAAAATTGTGGGACATTTCTAGGCATTTTTGATATACTGTAAAGTGCCTACAAGTGTCCCATGTATTTTTTACCTATAACAAAGACTGAGACATTTCTAAGCATTTTTCAGCACTCAGGATGGGGCTTTAGAGTTGGTCCCGCAGCTCATCTGGTGCTGGAGATTTTTTTCTCCCATGTATTGTATTTTTCCCTAATAAAACGTGTGGGATATTTTGAGGCATTTTTGCTATACTGTAAACTGCCTACAAGTGTCCCATGTCATTTTTTTAACATAACGCAAACAGTGAGACATTTCTAGGCATTTTTCAGCACTCAGGTTTGGGCTTTAGAATGTTGCCCCAGCC